>NC_090451.1:424486024-425089293 GCF_031143425.1 Pleurodeles waltl | reverse complement strand
ACCTTGACGCCAAACACCCTTTACATCCTTTTCAATGTGGTTTGCAAAGCAATCTAAGCACTAGAACAGCAGCAGCAATGGTTAGTAATTACATTCGCATAATTTTGGACATTGGAGATGTAAACAATAAGCATGGCTGCCGAGGAAATGTCTTCAGTGACCTTCAGGGCCATATTTATACTTTTTGACGCACAACTGCGCCAACGCAGTTGTGCGTCAAAAATTTTACCGCTGGCTAAAGCCATTCCAACGCACCATGCGGGCGCCTTATTTATAGAATGACGTTAGCCGGCGCTGAGGACTGGTGTGCGTAAAAAAAAATTACTCACACCAGGCAGCGCCGGCGTATGGGAAAATGGGGGTTGTGCGTCAAAAAATGGGGCAGGTCAGGTCTGAGGCAAAATTCAGGCCTCAAACCGGATTCGCGCCATTTTGTTTTTTTACGCCCAACCTCCATTGTCATGACTCGTGTCTTAGCAAAGACAGGAGTCATGCCCCCTTGCCCAATGGCCATGCCCAGGGGACTTATGTCCCCTGGGCATGGTCATTGGGCATAGTGGCATGTAGGGGGGCCCAAATTTGCCCCCCCTTTGACACTTAAAAAAAATGAAAAAAAATACTTACCCCAACTTACCTCAACTTCCCTGGGATGGGTCCCTCCATCCTTGGGTGTCCTCCTGGGGTGGGCAAGGGTGGCAGGGGGTGTCCCTGGGGCAGGGGAGGGCACCTCTGGGCTCCTTCCGAGCCCACAGGTCCCTTAACGCCTGCCCTGACCCAGGCATTAAAAAATGCATCAAAATGCGTCAAAATGACGTCAGAGTATACAGTAAATATGGGGCACAGGCCTTAAAGTCATTTTTTGGAAGGGAACACCTACCTTGCATATAATTAACGCAAGGCTGGTTCCCCCTTCCAAAAAATGACGCACATGGTGGAATTTTGACGCCCGTGGGGTCGGACGTCAAAGTATAAATATGGGGCAGGGTTTGCGCCGATTGTGCGTCAAAATTTTTGACGCACATTCGGCGCAAACAGAGTATAAATATGCCCCTCAGTGTCTAACTTTGCCAATGTGATTGTTCCTCAAGCGTCTTCGTCAGATAACTTTACAAGGTGGAACTGCATAGAGCACACACTTGAGTGATTTGTAATTTACAGATTTAGGCCCATATTTATACTTTTTTAGTGCCACATTTGTGCCTCTTTTGATGCAAAAACAGCGCAAACTTACAAAAAACTATAAATATGGGCCTTAAATGCTTATGGGGACTGGAGTCTGAAGGTCCCTGCGGTCCCAGCCAGCTCCCGTCTCTTGCGGGAGCCGGCATTGCTGCCGCAAGTAGGCAGCTGCTTTTAATAGCAGCTCTTGTGTGCAGGAGCAATGTTTTCATCTCTTTCCCTACACATATGTTAGTGTGCAGTGAAAGAGATTTAAACTCTGATTTCAGCAGGAGAGAACTGTTTGATAGCTTCTGTTTGCTTAAAGCAGAGTTCTGTTTGCTTTTGCTTGGTGGGAGCTGGCACAGCTACCTCCTGAGGTTTGGCAACTCGGGAGGTAGCAGGATCAGGCCCTGTGGGGTGATGGTCCCCACAGCCATGTATGGCTCCATGCCATGCACCCCTCTCCTTCATTTCAATTTTACCCCAGGGAGGTGGTGGTCCTTTGGGCTGGGAGTGCGTGAAAAGCCCCCTCTTTTAGAGTTATTTGAGCCCCGGGGTGGTGGCGGTCCCCCAGGGTCTGGGGGATCCGCATGACCCACCCTTTTATTCGAATAGTATTTTGCCCCAGGGAGGTGGTGATTCTAGGGGCATTGGGGGGGCTTAGTGCCCCTTAGGCATACTATTGAAGGTTAACCCCAGGAAGGTGACCGTCTCCAGGGTCAGGGTTCTGCAGGACCCCTTTGTGATTGCAAAAGTATTTTGCCCCGGGGAAGTAGTGGTCCTTGGGGCCTGGTAGGAGGGGCGGATGGCCTCCATGTATACTATTAATTTTGAGCCCCAGGAAGGTGGCGGTCCCTGGTGCCTGGGCAGGCCATGCAGCCCCCCCCCATTTATTTCTTTAAAACTATTGCTCTGAGGAGGTGGTGTCCCCAAGGCATGGGGGTCCACACATAACACACATTTATTGAAACTTAGCTCCAGGGAGGTGGCGGTCCACAGGACCCTGAGGGTCCCCAGAATGTCCCCTATCATTATAATAATATCTTCCCCCTGGGAGGTGGTGGTCCCTGGAGCCAGGGGCCATGACAGACACCCTTCTTGAATGTTATTTGAACCCCATGGCAGTTTTGGTCCCCGGAGCACAGGGGGCCCCATGCAAAAACCTCTGTATTTTCTTCATTCATTGCCCCGGGAGGTGGCAGTTCCCAGTGCATGGGGGGCCCACACATCACCCCTGCATTCTTTATTTGTTACCCCAAGAAGAAGGCAGTCCCCAGAACCTGGGGGTCTACAGGAACTCCCTGTTGATATAATAATATCTGGCCCCAGAGAGGTTGGGGTCCCCGAGGCTAGGGGTCTGAGACAGACCCCCTTCTTGACTGTTATTTGAGCCCTGGGCAGGTGGCGGTTGCCAGGGCGCGGATGGGCCCCATTGCACATTCTGCATTTTCTGTACATATCACTCTGGGGGCCTGCAGGGCACCACATTTTCTTCACTTATTGCCTCTGGGAGGTAGAAGTCCTCAGGGAATTCTCTATTCATTGCCCGGAGGAGGTGGTGGTCCCCAAGACATGGAGGGGGATCCTTCGCAGCCCCTCACATTCTTAATTCTTTGTCCTGGGAAAGTGGTGGTCCCTGGGGTAGCACAGCGGGTTCTGCATAACCCCCCTATTATTTTAATAATATCTTGCCCCAGGGTGGTGGTGGTCTCCTGAGAGCGGGGGGGCAGCACAGGCACCCCACACTGATTGAAATCATAGCCCCGGGAAGGTGGTGGTCCATGGGACTTCTAAAAGCGCTAGGAGAGGAGCCACATGAGGCCCCTTGTTTTATGAGCATGCAATACATGCAGGACCTGGCCCATCCTAAGGCCATAAAATTCAGTAAGACAGGAGACAACATTTTTTTTTTAAATCACAGAGCAATCTGAGTATCCAGCTGCAGTTTTCTCTGTTATTTATTAAAAAATGCCTTTTCGCCTGGGGGGGGGGGGGGTTCCAAGAGAACCGCTGGACCAAGACTACGGGGGTAGGGTAAAGAAATGCTGCTGCCTTTTCTTTTTTTTTACGTTCATTTAGGACTTGGCGGAAGCCGCGTCCAAAAATGCCTGTTAACACTTCTGTTTGAAGTGTTTGCAGCCAATCAGATCTCAGTAGGAGATCTCCCTAGATCCCTGGCCCTAGGTATATAAATTTCTTTTCCCTTTAATACCTTATTTGGTTTTAAAAACAAAACCTAAACACAGATTACATAAATACATTATAAATTCATGTCAGCGTAAACATTTAAATACATGGGATCCTAAAAATTATGATAATTAAGGTCAATATACTCGTTTAGCCCTGTTTCCAGTTCTCCGAAAGTCAGGCTATTGCCTATAGACTTTTCTGAATAGTTACCCACTCACTCGCAAGTATATCCAAGAGGCTGTTCATGAAGTTCATTAAAAGTTGTAAGAGAACTGTGCATCATAAGTGATATTAAAGTGCTTTCAAGCAATAGGAACCAAACTTGGAGGAAGAATAAAAAAATTATGCATAAAATTCAATAAAAAATACATCATAGACAACACTAAAATTCTTGCTGTGGAATGAATTTCACAAAGTAGCAGCAGATCTCAAAAATGAGAACTGCATTGATATATCCACTAAGTGGTACACAATATACCCTTTTACACTGCTTCTCATGTAGCCGGAATTTAGCTTAAAGGTAGCACAGAATGATGGTATCAGTGTATCGCAAATACATTCTCTGACCAGGGATTGAAAGAACCTTACATCTTAGCCGCCAAGCATGTAGCAGATATTTTGATAGGGCATATCCTGAGGTGTCACTCACGCCTTTGCCATGCACAGCTAATTACTCCACATATTATGTCATTGATGAGATCTTGTATGGCTTCTTTAATATCACTGCAACGTTTGCAATAACATTATTGGAAAGAAAACTGTGCATGGCGAGGGCGCAAGTTGTGGTTACCTTAAGGCCCAAGATACAGTTGAAGAAAAACTAACTATAACTGCTGAATCTCTATGGTTTTGTACAAGTAAATTATATATATATATATATATATATATATATATATATATATATATATACATATATATATATATTAACTACTGGCGGTTGCCAGTAGGTAACTATAGTTAGGGCCATGTTTCCATACAAATACATTTTCTGACGTCTATATTTTTGGTACTGTTTGACAAATCTGCACAAAATTTTCCCCCAAAAAAGTATTGCAGTGAATTTTGTTATGCATGCAAAGTTTCGGGGTGATCTGTCAAAAAGTTGTGTTGCCAATGTTAATTCCCATAGGACCATTAGACACATCCCGAACCACTGAACAGAATTACACCAAATTTGGCAGAAAGCTAGCTTTCAGTACGCAGATTTATCTTTTGCTCATTTGGAATATATCCATTCGGTAGTTTTTGAGATATTAAAGGGAAAATAAATTTGTATATCTCTGGCGGCAATGACTTCACGAATGTATCGTGAATAATTTGTGCATTTTCACGAATACGCATGCGAAAAGAAGCACTGTAATTGGCTGACTGCAATCTGACTAGAAAATTGTAGCTGCCATTTTATTTCATGGGACATGGTCTCTGGAGGTGAAACTCAAAATTAAAATTGCCTTAAGGGGTCCAGGTGAAGGTACTCTGTCCCCAGGCGTGTGATATAGGTGTGTTTTTAGGGGAATTTTCATGAACTTTGCAATTTAGACTCAAAATATTCGCCAATGTGAAAAAAAAAGATAACCACAGACTCATTCATACACTACCTCATTCACTCATACATGCATTCAGAGACTCAGGCACCCACTCACATACCCACTCAGACACTCATGCCCCCACTCAGGCCCCTCATACACTCACATACCCACCTTCAGGCCCACTCAGAAGCTCACACACCCACTCACAGATCCACTGACAAAGAAAGGCTCTGTGGCCAACCTGCGCTGCTCACAGCCAAAGGCCATTCGTAGCGCACGGTTGGGTGGTTATAAGGGCTTGGCTGCAAGGACTGGCTGCAGGCGGGGGTTGGCATAATGTATGGCAATGAAAACCATAGAAATTCAGTAACAAAAAAACAAAGGTTAGAGGGACATTATAGTTGGAAATAGAATTTTAAAACAACCCTTAGAAATTAGGTTACAGGGACGTTGTAGATAGGTTCGGAATTTACTCGCACAAAAACAGAGAAATTCAGCAGTTAGAGCTATTTCAAGTAACTATACCTTGCAGCCTAAGGTAACTGTAACTTACGCCCTCGCCATGCACTGATAATTACCAAATATTGCAGCACTCACAACAACTTCTATAACATCATTAAACATAAAAATGAAACACTAGCAGTTAAATTATTCAAGAAACAATTGTGCATGGCAACCCCCCTATAACCACTCCGCACCTGCACCATACATATCCTTTGGACGTGGATAACTGGGTTGGTCACAGGGCCTGGCCTGGGGTTGGGTGGTTATAAGGGGTTGGCCACACACCACCATGAGATAGGAGGATTTGAAGCCTCAACCTATTGAGTGCCAGTCCAAAGGCTTTATCAGTCTCCCACAAGTGACTCTGCTGTACTGTTAATCAAAACATAGCTATAACATTCTAACAGTTTATTAGTGTGACACGTTGAAGTCATTGTTTATAAAAACCATTGCAATATCCATCTCTCTCACTCCCTCTTCCACCCCAATATTGTATGGAAGAGAGAGAGAGAGAGAGTGAGAGATTCAGAGAGGCATAGAGAAATTGAGGGAGAGGGGGAAAGAGAGAGAGAGAATTTTTCTAGACATTGATTAATGATATGCTTAGAATGAGATATTTTTTGAGACAAAATAAAAAGAAAAATTTATTTGTCAATTAAAGAGTAAGATCACCTTTCAGTATGGACCTTAAACATTCGAAGTTGAAAACAAATTCAAGGAGGGAAATGACTGCAGACACCTCAACCAGAACCCTCAATGTTTAGTATGAATGTCTAAGACCTTAACCACTACACCACAGGTTGCACCTGGTTATAAAACGTCCAGACATTACTATGATTTCCACCCAAAGATTTTGCCAAGAAAAAGACTTCAATGTTTCATCACAAGGAATGTTTACCATTCAAAACGGAAAATACTTCAATGTTTCATCGCAAGGACTGTTTACCATTCAAAACACTAACAAATAAAACAGACACACTGCCATGGGATACCAAGATTTGAACTGCCTATCTACTGAATGACAGTCCAAGAACCTTTACCAGTAGGCCAGAGGAAAGGGTTTTCAGGTGTGCTTCAAAATGTAACTGTAACATCCATACTAAACATCTTGCTTGTGTGCCGCTTTGTAGTCAGTCTAAGGAGAGACCATTGCTATTGTTATTGGAATGGTCTCCCCATAGAATGACTTCAAAGCGGCACACAAGCAAGATGGTTGCTGCCAGGAGACAAACGTGGGGGGAGCAGGAAGGCCCCAGCAGTCCCAATAGTCTCCCGTCTCCCGCTGGAGCCAGCATTCTTCCACAAGCAGGGAGCTGCTTTAAATAGCTGTTCCCTGCTTAAGGGAGCTTAAGGGAGCAATGTTTTCATCTCTTTACGTGCACAAATATTTATTTGCAGGGAAAGTGATGAAAACTCTGCTTTCAGCAAGCAGGAACTGTTTGACAGCTCCTGCTTGCTGAAAGGGGAGTTTTAAGTTTGTTTTTGCTTGGTGGGAGCTGTCAGCTCTGCCAAGCAAAAAACTACCGCCTAAGGGTGGGTACCTCAGGAGGTAGCAGGAGTCGGCCCTGGGGAGTGGAGGTCCCCAAGGCCATCTATGGCTCCAAGAGAGAACCATGCAGTCCCCCACCATTGTGTTAATTTAGCCCCAGCGAAGTGGTGGTCGCCAGGGCTGGGGTCAGCAATGGACCCCTACAGTAAGGAATTGGAGCCCCGGGAATGAGGCAGTCCCTGGGGCTGTGGGAGGCCACATAGGCCCAAGTGCATTAATTAAAGTGTGGGTCCCTGTGAGGTGGTGGTCTCCAGGACTGTGGGGGCTACATGAGTCCCTGTATTCTTTTAACAACATTTGTCCTGGGGAGGTAGCAATCCCAGGGGATGTTTGAGGGGAAGCACAGACATTTGCCCCATGCAGGTGGCAGTCCCCAGTGTTGTAGGGGCCATAAGGGCCCGTGCATTAATTTCACCAGATATACCCCAGGGAGGTGGTGGTGCCTGGGGTTTTGGGGGGCCACGTGGGCCCCCATGCATTCTTTGAAGTAGATTTGCAATGGGGGGATGGCGGTTCCCAGGGCTGCGAGGGGCTGCTTAGGGTGTGTGGTAGGCTATGGGGGCTCCCCTGCATTCATTTAACAACTTTTGCCTGGGGAGATGGTGGTCCCTGGGGTGCAGGCAGTTGAAGCGGACCCTCCCACATACATAATGTACAGTGCCCAAGGGAAAGTGGCTTTCATAAGCCCTAGGAGGGGGACCCCTACATCCCCTCCTTAAAATAAAATGCCACTGGGACCTGGCCCACCCAGGGGCAACAATAAAAGCAAGCATGTGTGACCAAATCCTAGTGAAAATCATGAATATTCACACTTTTTGCTGTGAATTTAAAAGAAAAATGATTTTCAACCCAGGTGGTCCCTGGGGGACCCCTGGACTAAGGCTAGAAGTTTAGGGTAACGCTGGCCCCTTTTCTTTTTTTTCTTTTTGTTTTGACACTCTACTTTCTGGTTGAAGTGTTGGCAGCCAATCAGGTCTCTGCACAAGATCAGCAGTATTCGCAAATTCGCCATGACCCTTGATATCCAAATGTGCATTTCCTTTAGTTTCTCATAAACTATTGAATGGATTTACACCAAATAGAAAAAAAATCATCTGCAGACCAAAAGCTACCTTTCTACCAAAATTGGTGTAATTCCATCAAGCAGTTCGGGCTGCAGGTGTGTCTAAAGAGTTCAATAGGAATTAACAAGTGAAACACACTTTTTTGTCCCTCCCCTTTTCTCTGCTCCCACTTGACAGATCACCCCAAACCTCTCCATGTATTACAGTGTTTTAGAGAGCACTTTTTTGGGAAAATGTACTGAAGATTCATGAAACAGTGGCAAAGATGGTGGCAAGTCAAAAATAGCTTTTTCTATAGAATCTATGTAGTCAGTAGACACCTATTGTTAGTATTATGTTTCCATAGGAAAAGCATTTTTGAATTTGCCTGTATCTTTGGCATTGTTTCACCAATCTTCATGAAGTTCTAAAACAAAAGTGTGCTGGTGATTCTTGTTGCACATGGAAAGTTTTGAGGTTATCTGTCAAACGAGGGGCAAGAAAAAAGGAGGGGGGGTAAAAAAAAGTGTGTTTCCTATGTTAATTCGTATAGGAGCTTTGAAAATGACTACAACCTGAACCGCTGGATGGAATTACACCAAATTTGGCAGAAAGTTAGATTTTGTTTTGCAGATTGTGCTTTCCTCTGATGTAGATACATTAAGAAGTTTAGGAGAAATTAAAGGAAATCCAAATTTGTATATCTGGGGTGAGCCTAAGCACAGGTCTCATGGTGAGATCCGATTGGCTGTCAGCATTTCAACTAGGAAGTACTGACAGCCGTTTTGGGACCAAAACACATGATAGCATCCCATTGAAATGCACTGTAGTGAATGGCAGGTTTTGAGGGTCACAAAAAAGGAGAACATATAAAGGCTGATAACAATTTTAAGTTACAGTATAAATCATTTGTTGATGGTAATATGTTAATTTTTAGGAATTGTGGTGTGTTCTAAGGTAATTTTACCCTGCTGGGATTTTATGAATCATGTTTGAGAGAAAACTGTTTTCTCATGATTTTCCCTGAGGGGAAGGAAGGTGCTACAGAAGCTAAATTGAGAGCATATTTTCTGTAAATTCACACTATCTTTCTCCGCAATGTGAGAATAAAATCTGACATTCTCAGTAAAACATGTACTTCCAACAGGAGCATGCTGTCAGTTGATTCACTTGTGTTCTACAGTAGCCTCCTAGAGTGTTCTAAAGAACAACTAAAGTACTAACAGTCTTACGGGGGGTTCATTTTGCCATAGAAGTAATGATTAGTGCTGTAGCAGAAACAGCCTTTACAAATAATCCTGAAAGCTGCATGCCGTTTACCACCCAGGCTTAACCACACATGCAACATTACCATGCATGCCTTTACACTGAATATGGCTTTACAACGCATTTAATTAAATTGAATTTTGTTGTAAATGAATAAATGAATGAATGATAAAGGCATATTGGTTGTTATATATATATATACTCTGATACCCCAGCTCCAGAGTTAAGGGCTCAGGGTGTCCATACCCTGGCCCCTTTTCTTTATTTCACTTTTTTTAGGTACTCAGCTAATGGCTTGTTCATGGTGTCAAGTCTGTTAACAATTGCACTGTTGATAGCTCCCCTAGTGAGACTGTCCCCAGGAATAAAAGGAAGAGCAATCAACAGTGCAATTGTTAACAGATTTGACACCGTGAACAAGGCCGTAATGCCTGAAACACGTTGGTGATGGAATAACAATTTTGAATACATTTTGAATAAATCAACTTGAATCTAAGCTCCATGAGAGTGCAGCGTCATTACTCTTTGGTGAAATGTGTATATATATATATATATATATATATATATATATATATATATATATATATATATGTATATATATGGATATATATATATATATTGAAAAAAACAAAGGTTACAGTGACCTTATAGTTAGGAAATTGTATTAAAAAACCTAGAAATGATTCTGTTATAGTTAGAGTTATCTTAGGTAACTATAACTTGTGTAACAAGGTAACTATAACTCGCACCCCTGTCATGTACAGCCTTTTTGTCAAACATTTTATTGCAAATATTACATTGATATTATCAATGGTGTTATCAAAGATATCATGAGTGCCGGAATTTGTGGGGATATTCACAGTAGATGGTGTGAGTGCGAGTTGTAGTGAAAAGCAGGCCTGCCTTACTGGCTGCTTTTAAGTTAAAGTTAACCCCAAATTTGACTTTGGAATTAAAATTACTTCCAAAGTCCTAAGCTACCTTATTTTTACATAAATATGTCACCCCTAAGGTATGCCCTAAGTGCCCCCGGGATTGGGTGCAGTGTAACTATAAGCAGAGAATTCATAAAAATTGTTTTATAAGCCCTGGTGAGGGAATAATAGCCATATTTGTTTTTGCCCATTGTGGTGAATGGGCTCCAAAGACTAACATGGAGATACTTTGGGCCTCATTCCACTATGTTGGTGGTCCGACTGCCAACAGGCTGGCGGAGAAGACTGCCACATTATGACATTGGCGGTGTTGCATACAGAATACCACCAAAGCACCACCGGCACCACCGGTGTGGTCAGACCGCCGCAGTCAATTGGAGCCACCATCAGTCTGGCAGAGACCATGTTTCGCCAGACTCATTACACCGCCAACATAACAGCCGCGGTCAGGCCACCACAGAACACCAGGTGGAAACGAACAGGATGAAAGGAGACACTCACCTCCAGGAAGCCAGTCTCATCCGGAGCCTCCATGGAACCACTACTAGACATCATCCCTCTGTTCCTGCTTGCAGAAACACCATAGAATCATCAACGATGAGGACGATAACAACTATAAGTACACACACTCACCTGTTATATTTGCAAAATTTATGAATTTGAATTTGCATCTAACATACCATAAGGAGGGGGGTGCGAGAGCTATACTCACACGTAACAGTATAGTGACAGACACACTAGCATAAAGCAACAAATGGACCCGCACAGCATGCACACTGCAGCCAGCACACACACGCACACTACACATCAATATCACACAGTTACGCATGCAGCTCAGCACAGGCGCAGCCTCACAAGTATACATACAACATACGAACTCGTAACAACAACACCACAACCGCACAAATATAAACACATGTCAAACACTCACTATTAACATTGGCAAGAAACTTTGCACACATACAAAACAATGTACAATCATCTGTGATGGAACACACACAATTACACCATCACACAACCTAGCAATTGACACACACACATCACACACATACACAGTACACCAAACCAATCATATAATACACAATACATGCAGACTCAAACAGTTTAAACAAACAAAGCCACACAGCACTACAATAAACATGTCATCACTAACACAACACACTACCATGTCAACAAAATTTCAGCTATATACACATGCTGTGCTGCCTTCAAATGCCCATTCAACTCAGGGTAGGTCACTGCCAAAATGCAGGCCATTAGGGGGGTCATGCTCTGATGGGAACCCCGTCCTTGTTGGGAGGACATCTCCTGCTGAGCCTCTGTGGTCTTCCGGGCCCAGTGTCTCAGGTCCTCTCACCTCTTCTGACAGTGGGACCTCTGCTGGTTGTGGACCCCCAGGGTCCGCACTTTCTTGGTGCTGGCACACCAGATCCCCACCTTCTGATGGGCATTGACCTTCATGTATGACATAGAAAAAATAAAGAATGTTAGGTCCACATGTTCCATACTAAAACAGGCAGGGTAACTAATTAGGTACTTCAATTAGCCAAACACTGACTGTTGAAACTCCTGGACAGCCACATTAGATTTCCACAATGTGAAGATTTGACCCATGTGAAGGCTGATTTTTATGCTTTGGTACACATACCACATGTGGTGGGAGCCATTGATGGTACCTATGTAGCCTTGGTTCCCTCACGTGGCAATGAACAGGTTTATCAGAACAGGAAGAACTTCTTCTCCATAAATGTCCAAGTAGTCTGTTTGACAGACCTCTACATTTCCGATGTATGTGCAAAATACCTGGGTTCAGTTCATGATGCCTTCAGCATGCAGAACAGGAATATCCCACTGCTGATGACACAACAGTACATAGAGAGAGCCTGGTTGGTTGGTAAGTAGCATATGTGTCAGTATCTAACGTCTGCTGCCAAATGTAATGATGTCAAAGATTTATGGATGCACACAAGGATTCCTTACAGGGGATTCTGGCTACCCAAACCATCCCTGATTGTTGACGTCAATGAGGTACCCAACCACCCCAGGGGAAGTTCACTTCAATGAGGCTCAAGATAGGACCAGGCGTATTGTGGTGCGGACATTTGGGCTCCTAGAGGCTAGATTTTGTTGCATTGATAAGTTTGGTGGAGCCCTCCTCTACTCCCCTACCAAAGTGTGTCAAATCATTGATGCCTTCTGCACGCTCCACATTCTCGCCCTGAGACATCAGATCCCATAAATACCAGATTAGCGTAAGCCAGCAGTTCCAGCAGGTGAGAATGCAGAAATGCCAAGTGACGATGAAAGTGATGAGGATAGAGATAGAGACAGCCGGGCAGATCTCATCAATCAGTACTTCAACTGACTGTAGGTATGCGTTGCTCTGTTAAATATTTGACTCAGTAGGCTTTTGGGAGGCTTGGAGATGTTTGAGAATGGTCTTTGTATGACTATGAGACAGCTCATTAGATGCTTATCAGTATATTGCTCATGTGTGCATGCTAATTTATACTTGGCGTTGTCCTTATCATCATGATCTCCTTTGTTAATGATTGTCACACTGCACAATCAGTGTTACTATTGTATTTGGGGCATGTCTTTATTGGTCTTCATTACCATTACCTGCCTAAACCTTTTGTTTTACATTTAAACATTGCAGATTTCTTCACAAGGTCACACTCATTTGGTCATTTCGGAACTAAGTCACAGGCTGGTGGGATTTGCAGGTCTGACATGTGAAGTGAATATGGATAGATCCAGGTACTGTACAGCGTCATGTTGGCGGTATGTGAGTTCCATGCCCAGACTGTCTGGACAGTGGGATGGTAGAGTACTATTCCACACATTAGTACTGTGTGCCATGTTAACCGGGTCCAAGGTGTCATATTTGTGGTCCTGTGTCTCTGACACGTCATCTTGTGCAATCCATAACCTCAGCCTTCTCATTGTTTGATGAGGATGCTATTTAACTTGTATGTAGCTGTCACTGTGTTTCCTCATTGCAGGCCACTGTGCATGCGTGTCAAGTATGACATAGGTGGGTAACATGCCTACAGATACATGACCATGGTAAATGGAAGGTTCAATGACTGTGGACAGTTGTACTGACCTCTGTCTGTATTATGGATATGGCCATTTGGGAGTTATGGTATGGGTATGTGATAAGGCTTTAGCTGATGACTAATTGAACCAATTTGTTTGCCCTTTTGCATGGACAAAGACTGATATGTCCCAAACTGCATTAGTCTGTGGGGTGCTTGTTATTCACACCTATGCTAAAGCATTATGGGGGTCATTCTGACCCCCGCCGGCGGCGGAAGCCGCCCGCCTGGCGGGAACCGCCAGAAGACCGTACCGCGGGCTGACTTTCCCGCTGGGCTGGCGGGCGACCGCCAAAAGGCCGCCCGCCCGCCCAGCGGGAAAGCACCAGCAACGAGGAAGCCGGCTCCGAATGGAGCCGGCGGAGTTGCTGGTGTGCGACGGGTGCAGTTGCACCCGTCGCGATTTTCAGTGTCTGCCAAGCAGACACTGAAAATCAATGTTAGGGGCCCCCTGCAGTGCCCATGCCAGTGGCATGGGCACTGCAGGGGCCCCCAGGGGCCCCCCGACACCCGTTCCCGCCAGCCAGGTTCTGGTGGTGAAAACCGCCAGAACCAGGCTGGCGGGAAGGGGATCGGAATCCCCATGGCGGCGCTGCCGTGGAGGATTCACAGGGGCAGCGGGAAGCCGGCGGGAAACCGCAGGCTTCCCTTTTCTGACCGCGGCTTTACCGCCGCGATCAGAATAGCCCCAGAAGCACCGCCAGCCTGTTGGCAGTGCTTCCTCCGAGACCGCCAGGGTAGGAATGACCCCCTATATTGTGAAGCTGTACTGCACTGTACGATATTTGGCATGTTGTCAAACTATGTGCAGGAAAGTTCAATATATGGGATTTGGAGTGTGTTCATTTGTAAAATTATTTTTTTATATAACCCAAATTCAACAGTACATGTGAGATGTGACTACTGATAAAGTATAAATATAAATATCATGTGTAAGTAACAATTTTCCCAGTTAACTGTTCAAAATATTGGAAAAAATAGTCTCAAACATGATATGTGGTTTAGTTATGTTTATTTACAAGTGCACAGGAAAATGTAGGGGATGGGAAAAAATCATAAAGTGCAAACAGTGAAGGGATTGGTCATGGTGGATGGAATCATCTAGGTAGCTGCTACAACATTTGGTGTCTCAAGTCTGGTGTCCTTGTGCCATTGTAAAATGGAGAATGGTTGTAACACAGTCAACAGGGTATATATGTGACACACAAGGGGAACCAAAAGTAAGCATCACTTCCTGGCAGTGGTTAAAATCTTGGCTTCTACTCCTCCTGGATGTTTTGGTGGATGTCAAAGTTTGCAGGAGGGTTCTTCTTCAGCTACAGAGGCTGGGGTGTCTGAGGCATGTCCTTCCCCTTGCAGAGCCTCCATTCCACTGGCTGCCACAGATATAGAAGGGCCTGCTGTTACAGGCCAATGGAACGGGCCTGCTGTTGAGAACATAACCTACTCAGGGTGGTATTAATGTATCTCAGCACCCCTGTTAGGGAGCCCATGTTGGCATTGTGGACCTACCACTGTTGCATCAATTCCCAGTGGTTGTTTCTCTGCAGCTGCTTGATCTTCCTCATCATGGCAAGAACCTGGCCCAACACGCCAGGGGACTGTTGGTAGGCTCCCAAGACTTGGAATATGGTGTCCTGGCCAGTTGTATCCCTAGCAGTCTCAACTCGCAGGCCCACATCATTCCTCCCAGGCATCCTACCCCCACATGCCTTGCCCTTGGCACAGTTTTTCCACTTGCACTGGTGCCAGGTCCTTCATTGTCTGGGGTCTCTAGTGGTGACTCATGTCTGTACTGGGGGCACATGATGGTATTAACTGTCCTTGGGACACAGGTTTGGGGTGAACGGCTGCCTGGGATGTAGAAGCAACAGGGCTGGGAGGAGTTGATGTGGGCAGGGTAAGGCTGACCGTTGTAGACAGGCCAGGTATCCCAGATGGGCCAGAGTCATCCTCATTTTCCTCACATCCAAGGGTGTTCCTCTCATTAAGGGCTTCATCCAGGGAGCAAGTGGTTGTCTCAGGTGTCCTCTCCCAAGTCACAATGGGTAGGTGACCTATTGAAGAAGTGGAACAGACAGTTACAGATTGTAATGTAACATGTGTATCAAACTTCGACATGTAGGTGTGCTGTGAGCCATGTACAGAAAGCCTTAGATTGATTCTCTGATATGACAGTGACACATGCTTTCAACTCAGTGGTACCACTATATTTGGGATACAGGGATTTGTTGACATGCAAGGATATTTTAATTATGGTACACTGTTCAAATTCTCTTAATGGTAGGACAGCGCCTGCTGGGAGTTGTAGTGCTGCCAGTCCCTGTGCTTTCCACCCCATTCACAGACAGTATACCCAGCGGTGAGTTAAGTTGACATGTGGTATGCCAGAGAGGGGTATTTGGACAGTTAGACACAGGTGTGGTGAATGTTTTGGCTGCTAAGATTTCAAAAGGTGATCAGTAAGCATGCAAGACAGAACTTTAGGGTGACATTTTCATTGTTGTGACTTACCCAACTCTAATCCCCCAGGTATTCTTTAAAAATGAATATCTCTGGTTTCGTTTATTGGATTTATGTTGTTTTAGTGTCATTTTTAAGATAGAAATATAAACTATTTCTATAAATTGGAGTTGTATTTTTATTGTGTTTTGGATTTTACTTATTTTCTGTTTTGTGATTATTAAATGCTTTACACACCTGTACCCTAAGTTAAGTCTAACTGCTCATTGTGAAGTTACCAAGGTTTGAGCTGGGATTAATTTATTGAGAAGTAACTGGGCATAGTCAGGGTTAGTGACCTAGGGCCAGATGTAGGTAGAAAGCAAATTGCGAGTTGCAATTTGCTATGCAGAAAGGTGTCTCAGACACCTTCTGCGACTCGCTATGGGGTCGCAAAGATCCACCTCATTAATGTTAATGAGGTGGGTCGCAGTTTGCGACCCCATAGCGAGCCTGGGCACTCACGGGGATAGTGGCCTGCTGGAGATCACCATGTCCGTGACTGCTTTTAAATAAAGCAGTTTTTATTTTTTCTATCTGCAGACCGTTTTCCTTAAAGGAAAACGAGCTGCACATAGAAAGAAATACCGAAACCTTTTGTTTTGGCTTTTTTCAGAGTAGGCAGTGGTCCATTGGACCACTGCCTGCTCTGAAAAAACTAATTTTGTGATCATTCACAAAGGGGAAGGGGTCCCATGGGGACCCCTTCCCGTTTGCGAATGAGTTACCATCCACTTCAAGTGGATGGTAACTGCGAGTTGATTTGCGACCGCTTTTGCGGTTGCAAATCAACTTACATCGCGGTGCGAGTCGCAAATAGGAAGGGAACACCCCTTCCTATTTGCGAGTCGGAAACACATTTTGCGAGTCGGTTCTGACTCGCAAAATGTGTTTCTGCATCGCACGCGGGCATTAGCGCCTCGCAAACAGTGTTTTTCGCCATTTGCGAGGTGCTAATGCCTTGCTACATCTGGCCCCTAGGGCCAGATGTAGGAAACTTTTGTGAGTCACAAATGGCCCGAATCGCAATTTGCGACCCCGCAAAATCGGAAATGGGATGCAAAAATCCCATTTCCGACCCGCAAAATGCGACGCAAGCCATTACCGACTCTCAAAAATAGCGACCCCATTTTGCGACCGCTAATAGGAAGTCGCAATTTGCGAGTCGCAACCCAAATGCAATAGCCACTCGCAAATTGCGTCTATTCGCAAAAAGCCCATTTTGCACTTCCAATTTACCACTAACTCAGAGCAGGTGGTAACCAGAACCAAAGTATAAAAGGAGACCCAGAAGGCACCTGGGTTACTCAAGATGGCGGAGATATATGTGATAGGAATGAGGAGGAGAGCCCACGCCGCCCAGCAGAGGAGGAGGAGGAGCCAGAGACAGGAGAAGATATACAGAACCAGGCAGACACTTTTCCAACAAACTGGGGAGGAGATTTATGATGAATATAGACCCAGCAGTGCAGCAATATTAGATTTAATAGAATTACTCAATCCGCAGCTACAACGCCATATTGTGCGCGGCTGCGCCATCCCTACGCATGTGCAAGTGCTTTGCTCACTGCACCTCTTGGCCTCGAATAGCTATCAGGGGGTCATTGCTGTGGCAGGTGGAGTATCCCAAAGTTCACTCTCACGGATCTTCAGAGCATTCCTAGATGCCTTACTCACACACATGTCCAGATACATATACCTACCCAGGAATGAGGCAGAAATCAACAGCACCAAGTTGAAATTCTACAGGATTGCCAACTTCCCTCATGTCATAGGGTGTGTAGATGGGACACATATACAAATATGCCCTCCTGCAAACCTGGAATATCTGTTCCGCAATAGGAAGTGTACCCACTCACTGAACATCCAGGTGGTATGTGACGCCCATTATGTTATCACTGACATGGTTGCCAAATTTCCAGGGAGTACATATGACTCCTACATTTTCAGGCACAGTGGGATACACCAACGCCTAGAACGTGGGGAGTTTGGAGACGGATACCTCCTAGGTATAGCTGAATACACCTTGCAGACATACACACAGGTCAATGTGGAACCCATCTATGCCCAGCTAACATTCTACATTTTATGCCACACAGGTGACAGTGCATATGCACTTCGACCATGGATACTTACCCCGTACTTAACACCCAGCAACGAGACAGAGAGGCGATACAACAGTGCACATAGGAGGACCAGAAATATCATAGAATGGACCTTTGGACTGCTGAAAGCAAGATTCAGATGCCTCCACAGCAGTGGAGGTGCCCTCCAGTATACCCCAATAACAGCTTTCAAGATCGTTGTCGTATGCGCTATAGTGCACAACATTGCCACCAGACGTGGGCTACCCCTCACCCCTGAAGACCCTGATTCGGAGGATGAAGAGCAAGAGCTACCACATCGCCATCATGGGGATAGAAGCATCGCAAATCAAGGCAGACTGAGATGGGAACACATTGAAAACTAATACTTTGGAAGGTACGTGCTAACTGTCACCACACTCACTAATGTCACACACAAAGAGTCCAGGTGTAAAGTGGAACTAACAAGTGATTTAATTTGTGCAACCAAAAAAACTATATACATTGACAACAGTTCAGGGGCTGTAACAGTCCACCTGGCATGAGGACACATTGACCTCATGTGCCCCAACCCCAGGACAGTGTGGAGCTCATATCCTACGCCGGCCTCGGCCAGCATGGCTGGTACCAGGGGTGTCAACAGTGCCCTGCCTTGCACTTCCACTGCACAACACCCTGGTGTCACTGGCAGAGACACTGCTGATGGTGGAGCCCTCCTCGCTGTCTTGCGGCATGTCAGCCGCGCCCCTGGCCACCTGCCGTGCCTCCATTATATCAACAGCGTGGCTGAGACAGCCCAGTTCACGTGCCACGTCACTGGCAAAGTGGCCCATGTCAACTTGGAGGCTGACCGTGCGCCTAGAAAGGCCAGTAGTGTTCACAGCCAGCCTGACTATGGAGGCAGACATGCAGTCCAGCCGGTTAAGTAGCTGCCTGTCACGACGCCTTGCACCCTCTTTCTCAGTTATGAGTTCAGCCACAAGTTGTCTCATGGAGAGTGCAAGGTCGCCCACATGTGTGTTCAGTTGTTGCAACTCCATGTGTACAAGCTGCATACTACTGCTTTGGTTTCGCTCCATGCACCGCATTGCCCCTGAAATTCTCCTAATCTCCTGTGTTTGCAGGCGCTGACCCCGTAGGAGTGCGGCCTCAGCACACGACATGGAGGCGTACCCTGACTCTGCCTGCGACTCTGGTGGTACATTCACACGTCGCCTGCGACGCAGTGGAGGCTCGGTGTCTTCTACAGTGGCACTGTGGCTGGGACCAGGTGCTGGATCACACACCAGTATGGCAACTGGTGTATCATGAGGGGACTGAGTGTTGGTGGTGCAGGTCTCAGTGGTGGCTGGTCCTGATTCATCTGTTGGCTGGTGGCTGACCAGTGGCCCCTGGATGCTTTGGCTGGTGGGGGTGTCTTGTGGGAGACCTGTGGGACATAGGGAACACACTGTCAGTATCTACTATCTGTTATCAACTTCCTAATAAAGTGTTGCCTATCAACTGCCTACTTGACTACATTGCCCATAATGCACCATGCAGGTGGTTGCTACTCTGAAATGGAGCTATTTTGGTTGTGCATGCTACTGTGCACAAGGTGGGTGGGGGTATGGCATAATTGAGGGTACATGCATGTCTCATGGTACTCACCGGTTGATGGTCCTGGCTCTGATGTATCCAGCTCTCCCATCCCGCACACTGCCTCTGGCTCAAGGGTCTCCTCAACTGTTTCCTCCAGTGGTGCGGGTGGTGGTATTGTGGATGGTCCCCCTCCAATGCCCCTCATCTCCCGGAGCCGCTCTGCCACCCTCTCCTTGGTCCGGGAGCGCAGGTCATACCACTGTTTTTTTAACTCAACGATGCTCCGGTGGCTGACACCCAGGGAGTTCTCTTTGTCTTTGATGTCCGTCCAGATTCTTCTCTTCTCCACCTCTGGCACGGTGAGGGCTGCCCTCCCAAAAAGTTGGTCATGGTGCTGGCAGCACTCCTCTGTCAGCACCTCCAGCTCTTTCTCTGCAAATTTAAGTTTGTGCTTCCTTGGTGTCTCAGCCATGGTAGCTGCTGTTCTCTGTGTTTGCAGTTCTGCTGTTAAAATGGGTGTGGTCCTCCCTCCTCCCAGGTGTATTTGTAAACTTCCTGGCTGTGATGTCATCATCATGAGCCAGGAAGTGTTTTCCAGAGTGTTCTGCAGCACCTGCATTCAATTTGCAGCACAGTCGCAATTTGCGACACCCACTCTCAAATTGCGTGTTAGTTTTTAGCACGGTCCCAAAAAGGGACCTCGCAAACAGCGGACTCGCAATCTGCGGTGCAACTTCATTTGCGAATTGCAAATTGAAGTCACGTTTTCTTCTAGGATACCATTTAGCGAGTCGGAAATTGCGTGTCGCAACGACTCGCAATTTCCGACTCGCTAAATTTTTCCTACCTACATCTGGCCCCTAGTGCTAAGTGAATGTACTTACCTGCCCTTATCAATAATCCACTTTTCAATAGTTAGTCAACTGTCTGTCACTTAGACTTACTACAGTATTTCTTGCCTGTGTCTCTTCCATTCTTTCCTGCTTGTTGTTGGACCCTTGTATTTTCCCACTGGGATCTCAATAATACTTTCACTCTCTGTTCCCTATGTGTTTCATTATCTTCTTCCTCTTTCTCCTCATTCTCTTGTTGCCATTCCTCTGCCTCTGCCTCTATCCTGTGTCCTCTTTGGTTGGTATTACCCATCTGAGGAATCGTCTGCCCCCACTGTAGGAGGTGGTAATGTTCTATAAAAGTAATTGGTCTCCCTTAAACTTCATCTTCATAAATACTTGTGTCTCCTGTGTCTAAAGCATCGGGTACCTTCTGAATCCGACCCATTCTCAGAGGCTGTTGTTTTGTAGGCGACTGGGGTGTTCTTGGTAGTACTGCCCATATTATAAGCACTATTGTTTTTCTTACTGAAAGTGTAGACTCCCCGCTTCTCATAATCATCACAGTCACGGATGTTCTTCCTCAGTTTACACTTTTTTGTACCATCTTCAAGTTTATTTATTCTAATGTCTATCTCTTTGGGGAATTTCTCTACTGTCTTCTTATCTTTAAAGGCCTTAATTTCCTCCTGTAACTGTTTGATTTCCGTAAGGGACAGATCCCTATATGACCATTCATAATTAAACAAAATCTCCAGCATAGTGCTAAAGCTTCTATTACAGTTTTTCAAACATTCATCCAAGGTTTTGGCATTCGGAGATTCATATGACAACATGGTGCATTTTTGCAATCCTCAGGGGATAATATTTATGTCTAGATAGTTCTGTAGGTATGGTCCCTCCCACCATTTCGATAACTCGATTTTAGATAAATTCTCCAGTCTCCTTAGTTTGTCTCTCAGTAATTGGCTGTCATTCAGTATAATGGCTGCAGTTTGTCCTCCTGTTACACTTTTTGAAAACAGCAACTTTGCCTCCATCAGTTTCTTAACATCCCTCGCTGCTGATGCCATTTTGCCTTGTGATAAGTAGTGCTCAGGAGATACATAATGTTTTTTTACCACCCTTCCCAGAACGTTTTAGGTACCCCACCTCAAATTTGAAAAGATTAGAAGGACTGTCATGTGGAAGAAATCTGTGTCTAAATGATGATATGTTGCCTATAGTGTGTTGAGTCAGTAGAGCAGTTTAATCAGGTTTTATAACGTTAATAAGTTGCATGTGGTGTGTCGAGCCATGAGTGGAGATGGGTAGAGAACCTACATGCCTGGAGGACATGTGTGTCCTCCAACTCGTGAGCCCCCCAGTCATTACCAGATCCTTACTCCCAACAACGCCACACCTCTGGGCTGGGAACACAGCACATATGAGCTTCCCTTTACAGGATTTTCAGAAGGTAGTGAAGGATGCTTCTTTATGTATTCTTCTGATGGAAATCACCATGGCAGATCGTGGTGTTGTGTTGTTAAAGAAGGATAATTTGAGTACCTTAAAGTTGGTGCAGAGGTTCACCATATAGTGCAGAAGATCACCACATAGTCAGCATGCAGTTCTTAAAATCTATATTCCACCGCAGGGTCCGATATACTTGCACATTCGTGACATGTACAACTGCTCACAGCCGGGGGAAATTTTTTACAATTTAAACAAATTTCCTGTTAAAAAAATATATATAGAAGGCCCATTAACACTCGCATCATGAAAGCGTATTGCTGTGCCCCAAAGTGAACAGCAGTCCCATGAGTGGACAACCCCATAACAGACAATAAATGCTGCGTCAGAGAGCTATCAGTTATTTTAGTAAAATATATTGAGGACTATATTCCACCGTAGGGTCCGATATACTTGCCCATTCGCGACATGCACAACTGCTCACAGTCGGGGGAAAAAATGTACAATTTTCAACAAATTTCCTGTTAAAAAATATATATAGAAGGCCCATTAACACTCGCATCATGAAAGCGTATTGCTGTGCCCCAAAGTGAACAGCAGTCCATGAGTGAGCAACTCCATAACAGACAAAAAATGCTGCGTCAAACCACTATCAGTTATTTTAGTCAAATATATTTAGGACTGCCTCTAGGTATCCAGAGGCTTTGCACGTACCTCAAATACCAGATTACCTCAGACTCAGCTGAACACTGAATGATCCAGTTGCATTTATTCATGTATGCTTTACTCACCTCTAAGATGGTGTCGCTTTTTCACAGTATATTTTGGTGTTTTTTCTCTATTTCTTTGATTATATTTACAACACTGGTATAGCCATGGGTTATGTGACCAAGGCCGAAATGCGTCTTGTAGTGTTTGGTGGAATTAATATTTTCTACTCACCATCCCCCTTGTGAGCCCTTTACTCCCTTTTGTTGTTTGAATTTTATGTTTGGGCTGGCTGCTCTTCCAGCCTCATGGCGCTCTTCCCTGAAGTGGTTCGGGCTTCCTCTGAGAGCTTCTGTATTTTGGGTGATTTATCCAGAAACCACCTTTTCATATTGAGAGGATGGTGAGGTACTGCTCCAGCCCCTCTGTTAAAGCCACCAAGCTACTGAATGCTAGATAACACTGTATGGCATATGCACCCCCTCAGAGAAAGCAATTGACTTCAGTCACCATAACCATTGTGCCCAGGACCCGCCTGCTTTGTGACTGATTCAGGGCGTGCTGGTGAACAGAGGGCCACCTAAAGTTTTACACATCACACAAGTTTTCCTGCTTGATATAATTACCTGGTCATTAAGATGTTGATGACCAAGTAATCCTAAGGAGCACATTTATAGATGATACATTCATAATTTAAAAAGCTGATGACAAATCTGCCATGAATTTTGTATTCATCCATAAGAATAATAAGTACTATTTGCAATTTACAGGTCAGACTGGTAGATCTAAGATTTTATTCTTAGATGTTGATATCTCTGTGAAGCATGGTCAAAAGACAGCCAAGCTATTTTGCAAATCGACAGCAGGTAACAGTCTGTCCAATGAATCTAGTGCCCATGTATCAAGTGTGTTCCATAGTATCCCCTAAGGGGAACTCCAGTGGGCTAAACAAAATTGTAGCACCCCAGAGGCCTTTGATTGAGAGAAACACATCATGAACAGAGGTTTACGGAAATAGGCTACAGTGCTAAGGTGATCGCTCAGGCTTGTACCAAAATTGATCTAGCTCTTAGGCCACAGCTTTTATATTCCAGTAGGAATTCCAAGGAGGATGAAACAGATCAATTGAGATTTGTCACCACATACTCTAATCAGGCAACCAAAGTGAAAAAGGTCCTAACTAAAAGCTGGCACATTCTTAAAACTGATCCAATACCTGATAAGTATTTGCATGATACCCCACAGAGCACCTTTAGGGAAAGTCATTCTTTAAAAGACAGCCTGAGCCAAAATCTGATTACCCAACATACAACCATCAGTAAATATAAGGGGGTGAACCATGTTTTTTTAAGTGCAAAGCATGCAGCAGTAGTTCCAGTTGCACTAGCACTAGGATCCCTAACACTTTAAGTGAACACATCATTAAGGGTAATTTCAAATTCAAACAATCCTTTAAGTACACTCAGACACACCTGGATGTTCAAAGTGAAGTTTATTGCCAGGTAAAGCTTGTCCTATGTGTTTTGGCTGTAGCATTGACATCGATCACAGTTAGAGATTGAAGTTGACAAGCCCATTAACACATGCTTAACCATCAACATAGATAGATATAGATATATAAAGAAATGGTTAGATACCTAGATAGATAGATAGATTATTAATGGCAATATAGCTAAAACATAAAAACATTATTACAGTGTAAAATAAATAGGTGGATTAATTACATATATATATATATAATACATGTATTTTTTTGTATCTAGTGGTGGCCACAACTAAGTAATGAATAGTGAAATCCCAAACTTAAAGTAACATTGGTTAATTATACAAAATCATTTTTGGCAAGAGTATCAATATTCCTATTGCACATAACATAAAACAAAAAAAAAAAGAAAAACAATTTGCAAAATCATATCTGTGTATTAATCCTATGATTGGATGGATAATTTTTTTTGTCAACGATATTACCATATTAATATACTTGACAAAACAATTGTTATAAGGCAAAAATGTTGGCATATCTAAACATTCCCAAAAAAGGGCAAAACTATACATCCAACATAGAACAATAGTCATTCATCTTCATTCTAAAGAACAATTACCACATTCAGGGCCCAATTATGAGTTTGGCGGATGGAGCACCCATCTGCCAGACTTCTGACGGGGTGGTTGCCATGATGCTGGCTACCTTCCCGCTGGCCCCATTAAGACTTTCCCACTAGGCTGTCCAGCTAAACCCAAGGTTTCCGCCGGTCTGCCCAGTGGGAAAGTGGTGGCAGCACTGTCGCAGGCTTGTAATCGAGCCAGCAGCAATGTTGCTGCTTGCAGGGGACACCAGCGCATTTGTAATCCATGCTATCTGCACAGCAGACAGTGCGCATTATCAGGGTGCTGGGCAGGGGGACCTCTGCACTGCCCTTGCAATGAGCATGGGCAATGCAGGGGCCCTCCTGTGGCCCCCTGCACCTGTCTCTGCCAGCCTTGTCATGGTGGTGAATCAGCTAGGGTGTTATCAGCACCACCCTAGCTGATTCCAATCTCTACTGCTGTCAGCCTGTCAGGATCTCCGATCCCAGCGGAGACAGCAAAAGGTTTACAGGGCTGCTTGCCAACCTCATAATGTGAAGGTCGGACCGCCAGAACCGCGGTGGTCAGACAGCCACAGCGAGTGTGGCGGTCCGAGGACCACCACACGTGTAATTAGGATCTGAGTCTTTCAGGTCCATCAGTCATGGCTAACCAATAAACACTAACCACAGCAGAGGATCTTATGACTTGTACAGAAAGCCATCAATGTAAAGGTACCGAGATGCATATTAGTCATCTTCAAATTCCATACAATATCAACTATGCTAATCTCCATCTCCAACCAAAAAATTATCATCTCAAACTGGAGACTGGCAAAATTTAGAGGTGAAATCATGAAAGTGGCAGGGGGGAATCTTTAGAACAACCTACCTGATGAATTCAAGGCACTGAACTACATCACAACCTTTAAAAACTCCCTGAAACAACTGCTACTCTAGAGGCAAAAAAATAAATCTACAGGGTGCCTCCATCAAAAACTCAAAGGTTATCTAATCAGATGTGCCCTTAAAATCATACTGAATACTAATTACTCTCTCCCGCTTATGTATTGTATCTTATAGTGCTCTCTCACACTTATGTATTGTATCTCACAATTTCAGACCTCTTGATCTCTCCAACCTTCCATGAGATAATTACTTTCTACTGAATAAGAAACACTCATATTTGCTTACTCTTCCCTCATCTTCATTTTATTTGTTTGATCTGTTTATTGGAATTTTTAACTTACAGCAATATTCAACATGTATAATCATGCACACTACAGATACTTTTCATTTGAAAATCAACGGTTAGCAATATTTTAAATACACAGTTATGTCTTGCATAAGGTTTATGGTCATGTCATGTAGGCAAAATCCCTTTGGTTAGTGTTTCAGTTGAATAATATCGAGACATGCAATTTACTGATTTTCAATGTTGTTGTTTAAGACATGGTCTCATACGATTCAGACAAGAAACAGACTTTCTTGATTACCAATAGGTATGTAAGAATGAAACAGAAGTAAGGGAGGGTGAAGAAGGGGGAGGAGAAAATACTGGTGAGAATCAAGTTGCTGTCGGGCTCAGGCTACTTTCACAATTGAGCAATGAGTCCTTTAGCCACCAGGAATCCCAAATCCTAGAAACTTGTAGTGGCTCTATATTTTGTATGTCCCTGTGATGAAGACCCAGGTGGTAGCTTTCCCAAGTATGTAGCACAGGTCTCCCTGTACATGTGGATAAATGCTGCGTTACTCCATGCCAATAGTGTTGTAGGGAGGATCACGCCCACAATATGTGGAGGAGGTTTGCATTTACTTGATGACAACAATGGCAAGCTGCACATTTTCTATGAAAACAATTGTTGATTTTAGCTGAGGCCAAAATGCTTTATTTACGATGATATATTGTATAAGTCAAAACCTTGCATTTTGAGGTACATATGTTGGATCTGCTAGCAGTGTAGCCCATTCTTTGTCTGTGCAGTATCGTGTTAAATCTGTCTCCTAATGCTGGCGAAGAGGTGCGAATAATGCTGCGATGGGATTAGACAGACGGGCGTGAGGTGATGACTCATGCCCATCACATACAAACATTGCATGGTAGGATGTATTTGGGACTCATCTTCATAGCATGACATTCTTCTCTTCAATCTTCAGCATCTCGTTCCATTCTGTTCTCTCTTTTTTATTGCCTTATGTTCTCCAGCCTATTTACCTGACATTCCCTCTTCTATCTGGTCTGTATTTGCCAGACCAAAATGTATTCTTTTGTGTCATGCTAAACTGTCTGTCTTATAAACTTTTATATTGCCTGTAGAAGCTAGACACTTGAATTTGTTGTGCATTAAAAATGTTAACAATAAATAATTCATCCATTTTGACTATTGTTGAAATAAATATCTCTAACAGATATACAAGTTACTTCTCAGCTACTGTTGCTACTCACTACATTTCTCATATAGTGATGACCTAGTTTTCAAGACTTTTGGTAAAGATGGCTTTTTGCCATTGTTATGTGTAAATGTGAAAGTGAGTTACCTTTATATAATGCAGTATCATGTTCTAAATATGGTAAACAACTGAAATGTTGCAAAAACTCTTTACTGCTACAGAACTTGACTTACACACCTGTATTATTTCCTTGTCTTTCATTAGCTGACATAATGTGTCAAGCTTTTTAGAATCTTCCCTATTTATTTCAGACATCATGTAGATTTTACCTTCTTAATCATCTGACACATTTAGGTAATTTATATATTCATCTGCAACTCAGTTTTGTCTGGCTTCACTTCCTTTATTTCAAATTGCAAAGTCACACACATCAATGTAATAATCTCCTTTAGGGCCTGCCTCTGGCACATTTAACAGCCGCTTTGTAGTAGGTGGTATTGCATTTCTCAGATAAATGCTACAAATATCATGTTGTCTAACAGCATGTAGTAAAGTATTTTCCAAAATTCTTCTGACATTCTGCATTAACCACCTTGACCATTTGGCGTATTATCATTTAGAGCATGGCTTTTATATTATTAAATTGTAAATTGAGTATGCCTTCTTTATTAGAGTTATAGGAGTTCATCAGACAGCACCATTGTTAATTCTGTGTTACATAATGTACATTGCCAATTCATACTTGGCTTCATTTGAAGCCAAAGGAGTATCTGTTTCTATTATATTAATGTGTTACTGGTTAATAAGTGGTTATTTACTTTTTCAATCGATCACCTAAAGCAGTTTGTAAGAAATGGGGTTATTGGTTGAGGAAGCCCTGCTTAGAAAAACAACCACAATCCTTGTCTGGGTGAACCTCAAAAATCACTAAATTAATCTGTTCTTTCTTAACCCTCTGGAAACTTGGCACAAAATCAGTCAGCAGTAACTGAGAAGCAATGTGTAAAATATTTATACAGCATACAAACTGTAATTAAGTGGAATCACAACACATGAAAAATCCCAAACCAATTTAGAAACTTAGAATATGTTTTAATAAATATAATGATACCAGAATGACAAGAATCCAATCAGTAGAACCGGAGATATGCAATTTCAATGTTTTTATTGGAAATAGAAACTAAATGCACAAAGCACCACTCAGAGTCATCTGGTCATGCTAAACTGGGGAAAGTCACAAGTTCAGGCTGTCTGTGATGGAGCACAGATCAAATACAGACTCCAACTTATCCCTGTTGAATATTACTTTCAGAGGTCGGCATAAATAGTTCAGCTCACTGTGGAGGAGGCTGCGATGAGCAGACTGAGCATCGCAGATGGTTATTTGCTGTAGCTGCTCAAGCGTAAGGGTTATTGTTGCTGTAGTTTGCGTTGACATTCATTGTGGGCTGCTCTTATTGTAGTGCAGAGTGCCAGCCTTGTGTTGCTGATCATTGTTGGAAGTGGCTGTTGACGCAAAGAGCCAGTTTCACCGGAGCTTTGCATTGGCAGTTGTCGCAGGCAACAGAGTGTTGGTGCGAATGACCCATTCGTGGTTGGAAGGAGCCCAGACTTCAGGATTTTCACCTTTTCTTGAGGAGGAATACATTAAATGGCAGCTAAAGGTCAACAACATAGGAAACACCTCTTAGGAATCAGGGACTCACTCCAGCAGAGGCCAGCAGAACTCAGGCAAGTCCAGCTGCAGGTCCAGGCAGGTCCATTTGCAGCACATCAGCTGGGCATTTTCAGGAAAGTCTCTGAACCTTTTTTTTGTTTTCTTTGTAGCTCCACAAGAGATCAGCCTTTGGAGTCTTTCTGGTTAGCTGAGTATGAAAGCAATCAATTCCAGTCTTCCTTCTCAGACAGCAAAGCAATCCTTCAAGAAGCAGGGCAGTCATCTGGCAGCAGGGAAGTCCTTCTTCTGTAAATTCCAGGAGTCTTTTGAGGAGTGGTTTTGGAGGTCCAATATTTATACCTGGTGCCAATCTTTGTATGGGGACTGTTAGAAATGGGGTTTTTGGTTGGCAGTAAGGTTACCCTCTGTCCAAGCAAGAACCCTCACTCTAGACAGGGTAAGTCACACACAATCCAAAATTAGCCTGTGCCCACCCTCTGGTAGCTTGGCACGAGCAGTCAGGCTTAACTTAGAAGGCAATGTGTAAAGCATTTGTGCAATAAATCATACAATACCATAATATAACATCACAAAAATACACCACACAGTGTTTAGAAAAATATATAATATTTATCTGGGTATTTGCAGGTCAAAACGATCAAAGATGCAATATGAATTTGGAAAGATATCACTGAAAAGTGATATATAGTGTCTCTAGTCTTTAAAAAGCAAACAAAGTCTCTTTCAAGCACAAAGTACCTGGTTTCTGGTGGAAAATCTCCGCAAAGGGCCGCAGAAGAAGAGATACGTGGAAAAATGGTGTGTGCGTCGATTTCTCCCCAGTACACACGGACTTGCGTAGTTATTTTTCACACGGGGAAGTTGTGCGTCATTTTCTGGCGCGCGGACAGTCTCTTTCTATGGGTCGCGGGTATTACCAGATGTCCCGGGTCTGTGCGTGGATTCTCCTGCTTGTTTTCCGGCTGCGCGTCGCTCCGCGGGGCTGTGCGTCAAAGTTTTGCTCTCACAGCAGGCGTTGCATCGATTTCTCCTCTGGAAGTCGGGCGAGTTGTCCTTGCGAGGCCGTGCGTCGAAGTTCTGGTCGTCCCGAAGGCGTCGCGTCGATCAGTGTTGGTGTGCGGCGTTTTTCTCGCCGCGGAACAAGCTGTGTGTTGAAAATTTCGGCGCACGAAGTGTCCAAGTGAAAAAGAGAAGTCTTTTTGGTCCTGAGACTTCAGGGAACAGGAGGCAAGCTCTATCCAAGCCCTTGGAGAGCACTTTTACAGCCAGACAAGAGCTCAGCAAGGCAGCAGGCCAACAGCAAGGCAGCAGTCCTTTGTAGAAAAGCAGACAGGTGAGTCCTTTGAGCAGCCAGGCAGTTCTTCTTGGCAGGATGTAGTTTCTGGTTCAGGTTTCTTCTCCAGCAAGTGTCTGATGAAGTAGGGCAGAGGCCCTGTTTTATACTAAGTTGTGCCTTTGAAGTGGGGGTGACTTCAAAGAGTGTCTAAGAAATGCACCAAGCCCCCTTTCAGTTCAATCCTGTCTGCCAGAGTCCCAGTAGGGGGTGTGGCAGTCCTTTGTGTGAGGGCAGGCCCTCCACCCTCCCAGCCCAGGAAGACCCATTCAAAATGCATATGTATGCAAGTGAGGCTGAGTACCCTGTGTTTGGGGTGTGTCTGAGTGAATGCACAAGGAGCTGTCAACTAAACCTAGCCAGACGTGGATTGAAGGGCACAGAAAAATTTAAGTGCAAAGAAATGCTCACTTTCTAAAAGTGGCATTTCTAAAATAGTAATATTAAATCCGACTTCACCAGTCAGCAGGATTTTGTATTACCATTCTTGCCATACTAAATATGACCTTCCTGCTCTTTTCAGATCAGCAGCTGCCACTTCAACAGTGTATGAGGGCAGCCCCAATGTTAGCCTATGAAGGGAGCAGGCCTCATAGTAGTGTAAAAACATATAACTACACAGGTACATGTCCTGCCTTTTACCCACACAGCACCCTGCTCTAGGGGTTACCTAGGGCACACATTAGGGGTGACTTATATGTAGAAAAAGGGGAGTTCTAGGCTTGGCAAGTACTTTTAAATGCCAAGTCGAAGTGGCAGTGAAACTGCACACACAGGCCTTGCAATGGGAGGCCTGAGACAAGGTTAAGGGGCTACTGAAGTGGGTGGCACAACCAGTGCTGCAGGCCCACTAGTAGTATTTAATCTACAGGCCCTAGGCACATATAGTGCACTCTACTAGGGACTTATAAGTAAATTAAATAGCCAATCATGGATAAACCAATCAATAGTACAATTTACACAGAGAGCATATGCACTTTAGCACTGGTTAGCAGTGGTAAAGTGCCCAGAGGTCAAAAGCCAACAACAACAGGTCAGAATAAAATAGGAGGAAGGAGGCAAAAAGTTTAGGGATGACCTCGTCAAAAAGCCAGGTCCAACAGGGACTTTCTGTGCCATCCCACATCAGATTCTGGAAAGTTTGTCCCCTTCCTCCATCAGGGCTTGCCTAGGGTGTCAAAAGTCAAGGCAGGCCTGGTGTCAGTTTATTTCATGTGGGCAGGAGGCAAAGCTCTTTGAAGTGTAAAGTGGGGCTGATGTTAATGTCTGGAAGCAATACACATACCCCAAAAGCAGGGCTATTCACAGCCAGGTTACCCAGGACACTGGTAGAAGGTACAAATGGTTGGGACACGAAAATGCCAACTTTCTAAAAGTGGCATTTTAAGAATTAGGACTTAAAATTTGACTTGACCCTTATAGAGGATTGTAAATTATAATTCTTTTGCGTCTAAATAACGTATCTCTATCTCCTCCCAATCCACAGTTAGCACTCATTAAGGGGGTTATTCTAACTTTGGAGGAGTGTTAATCCGTCCCAAAAGTGACGGTAAAGTGACGGATATACCACCAGCCGTATTACGAGTTCCATAGGATATAATGGACTCGTAATACGGCTTGTGGTAAATCCGTCACTTTTCCGTCACTTTTGGGACAGATTAACACCTCCTCCAAAGTTAGAATAACCCCCTAAATGTAGTAAGGTTAGCTGTTAGTCGATCAGAGAGATAGGCACTTGAAGAGGGAAAAGCACATTTTAGGAGTTTTTTTACTACCAGGACATGTACAGCTTAAACACACATGTCCTCTGGGTGGTTAATGCCTACCTCAGGGTTGACTTATACATTTTAAAAAGGAAGGTTTAGAAGTCTGGAGGGAGCCTGTGGGAAGATGGTGGGTTGATCCCGTCGTGAAGTTCAGCTGCTCCTAATGCCCCTGTGATCATGCCCTAACTGCTCTGAAACTGGCCAGGCAATTTAACTGCAGCCCAGATTGAGTACCAGCCTGCTGCCAGCACCCTTTGCTTTCCTTTTGTTCAAATTGTCAATCTATGTGGCAGCTGCTTTTTGGACATTGGCGAGGTCCTCCACTTGACCTTCCTGAGGGACGGTGGTGGTGGCTGAATGTGCCAATCATCATGGTGCCGATATGCCCCAGAGCTCTACGAGGAGGAAACGGTGCTCTAGGTATGGCACAGACCCGACCTGCAGCAAGTGGTTCCACAACAGCCAAGAGCTGACTTTGGTCAAAGCAGCTGTGCTCAACTGAAACTCAAACATCTGGTATCAGAGGTCCAATTTTAAAGTTAATGGCCTCAGGCACAGCCATGAGCCTGTTATCTGATTGAACCAAGGAGTCTAGTGAGGCTGGGGGATAGGCCTCTAAGGTGAGCGTATTGATGGTGGCAGCCCCTGCAAAAAGGCTCACTTCATCTTCCTCACTGTATAACAATGTTGCGGATACAGGTGGTGATTCCCTGCAGCACCATGTAGCAGTTCCTCTCTCGCTTTTGTAAGAGATCATTGGCTCAGTTAATTTTGTCAGGTGCTGAAGTGGATGGCTCATTCAAGAAGCATCAGCAATTACTATGGCGGCAGCCTCAGATAATGCTTTTGGCCAGCATAAAATGGACAGTTCTTTGAGCCCTGTGAGTACCACTGATCCCTCCTTGAATGGGGGTAGTGTGGGGAGGGGTCCATTGATAATGGATCAAACCCTGTCAGGGGGGACCTCACCCTAGGACTTGCTGCTAACAGGGTGTGACAGCATGTTTACAGGATACTATCTTAGCCCACTGCAGTCAGGCAGAGCCAACAAGTCAGTTCATAACCCGCTGAACCTAGAAGGTACAGCAGATGATATGACAGCAAACATATATATCCTCAATCATCCCACTAGCCCTCCTATTTCTAGGACGATGGATGATCTCTCTGACACAAACAACTCTCATGAACCAACCCTTCAGCTAATTCTGCAGATGTTACCGACCCAGCAGGCTGAGGCTCAGCCACATTATTTGCAAGTTAAAGTGGATAATGCAGTCATTCAGCAGTCCCTTGCTGAGGTGAATAGAAAAGTGTGCATCCTGTCTGCGGATTTGGTGGAGCTACAACAACAGAAGGCGGAGGGGGAGGAGGTAGGATCCACAGCTGTTCAGTCTATCACACAACACAATTAGCATCTGACTCTTATACAGTCTAGGATGGAAGATCTGGAAAATTATATGAGAAGGGATAACCTCTGAAAAGTTACGGAGGGGTGTAACCCCGTCAATATATTTTACTGCTGTTTGGGAAAGCTTTCCCAGATCTTTCTAACTGGGACATGGGGAAAATGTAGGTAGCTTTTTGCACCTCGCAAACTGCAAATTTGGGTGTTTGCGACGTGCAAAAAGCTCATCGTGATGCACAAACTCAGTTTTGTGATTCGGTAACCTGGTTACCGAATCGCAAAATGGGTTTGCGACTCGCAATTAGGAAGGGGTGTTCCCTTCCTAATTGCAACTCGCAGTGCAATGTAGGATTGTTTTGTGACCGCGAACGCGGTCGCAAAACAATCGCAGTTTGCACCCATTTCAAATGAGTGCTAACCCATTCACAAAAGGGAAGGAGTCCCCATGGGATCCCTTCCTCATTGTGAATGTCACTATAAACATTTTTACAGAGCAGGCAGTGGTCCTATGGACCACTGCCTGCTCTGTAAAAATGAAACAAAAACGTTCCATTTTTTGTTTTTGTAATGCATCCTGTTTTCCTTTAAGGAAAACGGGCTGCATTGCAAAAATAAAAACAGCTTTATTGAAAAGTAGTCACAGACATGGTGGTCTGCTGTCTCCAGCAGGCCACCATCCCTGTGAGGGCTGCCGTTCCCAAGGGGGTCGCAAATTGCAACCTACCTCATAAATATTCATGAGGTGGGCATTTGCGACCCCCTTGCGGATCGCAAATGGTGTCAAGGACACCATCCTACATTCGCTCTGACTCGCAATTTGCGAGTCGCAAATCTGAACCTATGCAAATGTGGCCCTGCATGGATTCTTAGGTTCAACTGGCACATCGGTTGGCCATTAGTTGAATAAAATATCTCCTCAATCACAACCGGAGCACCCTCACCCCATACTTGTGCTCTTTTTCTTTTGCTTTTTTTGAGGCAGGCGATTGAAATGAAAGCCTGCCCTGCAGCCCCAGTTACAGTGGGCGGCTTGAAGATTTTTGCTCAACCAGATCTCTGTATGGCAACTATGGACAAACAATGGAGGCTGTGTCAGTTGATCGATCCTCTCAAGGCCGTGGCTGCTCAGGTCTTTCTACAGAAACCAGCACGACTCAAGATTATTCATAATGGACATGTATCCATGTGTACCTCAGAGCAGGGAGCCATGATGGCTCTCAGTAATTTTAAAACAGCAGTGTCTATGTTATAACTGTTGTGTTTGTTTTTTTCCCCTCTTTTCTTAGCTAATGACTCATGAAACAGTTGTTTGAAAACGGTTGGGTCTGGATACAGGCTAGGTGGGCAGACACATATTTTTTGGTTTTCCTTTTGCATGCTTTTTCCTGTGGGTAGTTCGCGGGTCGGGGGTGTTGGGGGCATGCTGTTGCTGTCTCCTTAGGCTGTTCAGCTATCAACAGCCTGAGGGTGGGGAAGATCCTCCCTGCCAGAAATGGGGGGTGGAAAGTGGGGCAGTTGGGAAAGGAGGTTTGGGAGTGGGAGTTTGGTTTATCATTAAAATCTGTGGGGAGAACTTGGGCACGTGGTAGGTTATAGGGTTAAAGGGTCAAAATTAGTCAGAATAATCAATGGCAATGGAATGAGGAGAAGCAAGGGAAGGTGTACATTCTTACTGGGTGGGTTGACAAGAGGGGGACTGCTGCAGACCTTTTTGGCTAGTTAACAATGGCAAGACTAAAGGCAACATGCTGGAACGTATCTGGGTTGAACTCGCTAAATAAACAGTGACTGGTGTGCAAAGAAATTAGAATGTAATGCTCGGATATAATTTCATAACTGAGATGTACCTGGCCTACAAAGATCACCATTTACTTAAACATCTTGGTTATACTGTGATTACTATTTCATCACAGACGGTGTCCCTTAGTGGGACAAGCTATTATGGCTGCTAAGAATCTAGACTATAAGGTTTTAAGGACAGCCTCAGACCCTAGAGGTCGATGGGCGATGGCCCAGCTTAGAATTTTTGCCTTGAAATTTGTGATCTGTGGTATTTAATGGCCAAATCTTGACGACCGGGGGATGGTTAACATGCATGGTATGACATTTCTGGAATGGCCTGGGAAAATGTTTCTAATTGGAGATTTTAATTGTGTGATGGATTATGCTTTAGATTCTATGAACTACTCTGCCTCTTGGCGCATGGTGAAAATGTGGGCAGCTATTTTTTACTTGGTTCGGATACATGGGCTCACGGATGTTTGATGGGCTTTATTCCCCACAGAGAATGGATATATCTTCTACTCCTCACCACATAGGTATAATTCTAGGATCAATATGATCTCTATCAATAAAAGGCACCTTGGGGACATGGATATGAAGAGATGCCCCAAGGTTTTATCGAATCATATCCCTATTTTACATGTTAAGTTGCCCAGGGTAAGAGCACAATTGTGTCCTTTCTCATTCCCAAGATACTTGCTTGCTAATCTTGATTTTTGTCAGGTGATGTACAACTCTCTTAAGGAGTTTTTTGCAGCATACATGGGCGCCACCTATCTCTCAGTGGTTTGGCTCTCAATGAAGGGCTACATCAGAGGCATTACAGCACAGTACATTTACAAGTCAAACCGGGACAAACAGGACCAGGACAACAGGTTGCCCAGGAAATATGGCTTTTTGAAATGGCACTCTCAATGGCTATTAGGCTGAGTAACTCTGAAGATTGAGCTCTGTATGCTCAGATCCTTATTGGGCCAAGATCTTAAGGACAAGGTAATGGTCGGCTAAACTAAAAACAAAGCTATGCAGTATGAGAATGATGAGCAAGTAGACCATGTGAGCAAGTAGGCCGTGTATTGGCCCATCAGATCTCAGATAAAAGGGCCAGTAGCTTAATTTAGCCTATCATCAGCTGCGATGGATCTGTCCACACTATCCCTCAGTCCGCTGCTATGCAATTCTCAATATTTTATACAGATTTATACAGTCAACCACAGACTTTGTGTACGCAGGGTCTCAGGGCCTATATACATGCCAGTGGGTTACTGAATTTTGATGCTACACAGGTGGCATCCCTACAGACAGATATTACTGAAGGGGTATTGGAAGAGGCCCTTGCTGCACTCCCTTTTGGGAAGGCAACAGAGGAGGATTCTATCCATTGGATTTGATAAAGTCTCTAAAAACATTCTACTTTCCCCCCTTCTCGTTGTTGTACGGTTTATCGACGAGGTCGGCAAGGTTCCAGACTCCTGGAACATGGCAAACCACCAGAAGAGATGGGTTCAGATCACTCCATGTCGCTTACTAATTCCCATGCTAAGTTTTTGCTAAGGCACTTGCCAAATCACTTGTCCCCATTAGTACCACATATAGGAGCATATTTACAAGCCCGTAGCGCCACCTTGCACCTCCCTAGCATAATTTTTTTTACGTTAAGGCAGTGATAAGGAGGCCTTTCGCCCACGCTGTATTTACAAAATTGCACCACCTTTTAAACCCTTGCTCCACATTATGCCTGCATCAGGCATAATGTATGAAATGGGGGCTTCCGAAGCAGGGAGACCCAAACAAATGCGCAGTGAAATTTGCATTTCACTGCTCCATTTTGTCTGCCATTTTTACCACTTGCTCAGAGCAGGCGTTAAAATGACACACCCATTTTAATCAATGGGGCTCCCTGTGCTTTACTGCCCTAGCATCAACATTTTTGATGCTAGTGCAGCAAAGCACCACAATAGCATAAAATATTTATGCTATTGTCCTAACTACTGCCATGGTTGCGCCGTATTGTAAATACAGTGCAACCATGGTATTGTTAGGTGGGGCAGCATTGATCTAAGAAAGTTGCACATCGCCATTTTCTTGTAAACATGGTTATATCCCCAGCTGGGATAGCACCAATCATATCAAAACGGCTATCACTGTCTTTGAAGTTGCAGAGAAAATGAGGATCAAGATGGCAATGGTCTTATTAGACACTGAGAAGGTGTTTGACCCAGTGGTCTGGAACTGCCTATGGGCCACGAATGGGGCCTTTGGGATAGGTGAGTGATTTTCTGAATGGTTGCAGTCTCCGAAACAGTTCCCGGTTGCTAGATTAATGTATGCTTGCATAACAACAACACCTATTTAAATACAGCGGGGCACCCAACAGGGTTGCCCACTTTCTCCCCTCCTATTCTCGCTCTGCATGAAATCATTTTTGCTGGCGTTAGGGAAGAACGTTGAAATAGGGTCTATGATGTTACATGGTTGTTAACTGAAAATCTGCACTTATGCAGACCATGTTGCTGTTTTTACTACTAGAAGCTCTGTTACCATGGAACCGATCATGGAGGAGGCTGAGACATTTGATGTGGTGTCTGGCTATTATGTGATTATAGCCAAATGACAACTTTTGCTGAATTATGAACCGGTTATTCCACTGTCATAGGTAGTGAATATGGTCATGTATAGGGGGTCAAACTAAGCACCTGCGTTGATAAAATCTTCAAATTAAACTAGGAGGTATTGCTTCGATTGGTTATCGCTAAACTGCGATCTTGGAACAAACTTCCGATAAGTATTATTGTCCAGTGCAATATTATCAAAATGAATGTTCTCCCTAAATTTATGTCTGCATCCCTTTCATTCAATTCTGATTAGGGTGCTGAACACATTTTTTTTAAAAGCTAGAAGGAGCTATTAGCAGTTTTATCGGGGGCTATAAACGAGCAACGGGCAAGGCGGGCCAGAGGTCAGTCAAAACTACCTTATAGGCAGAGTGATTTACAGCTCCCAGATTTTAATTTATATTTCTGGGCAACATTTGTAGGCCTTCTGCACAGCCTGTTTATCCTAGCAGAACCGGACCCATCGGTCTTTTGCTATCATCTGGCTTTAGGCCCTGATCATCAGATTTTTCTATATCAGATCACTGATCCTAACTATTATAGGTGGTTATTGTTCACGTTTGTCAAGGACACAGTGATCGTTTGGTGGAAAATCTTCTCCAAGTATTCTCTAAAGTTAATTAATCAGAAAACACAGTTTTGGGATAATCCGGTGTTTCCGGTTGTCTTTTATGATTCTATTTGTAAGGTGTGGGAGAGATAATGGCTTGCTACTGTGGGGCAATTATTCACTATTAGTCATTGTTGATCATTTGCTGATTGCAAGCTGACTTAAGCCTGCCCCATAATCATTGTTTCAAATATCTGCAGCTGAGAGATCATATTTTGTCTCCTCTGTCTTGTCAAAATATGTTACATCTAGTCGTAAGTCTCTGATTAGCACTATGTATCAGGGTTTATGTGAACAGGGGAGCGATAGCCATCATCACCTTGCAGCTAAATGGAGCAGAGTGCTCTTTTGGGAGGTGCTTTCCTCAGAGATACATAGGCCTACATTACAACTTTGGAGGTAAGTACCGCCAACCACTGTGTCAAAAGACTGTCGCCGCGGCTAACATCCGTTTGCCATAATATGACCACAGCCGGATTTCCGCCACTAGAAGGGTGGAAATCTGGCTGTGGCCATGCTAGCGGATGGTGTTGAGGTGGCGCTGCTACCACCAGCAGCGCCACCCCAATAGAGCGCCGCCAACCGTATTATGAAAAATAATACGGGCTGGCGGTGTTCTGCTGGCAGGAAGCGCCCCGTCCCCTGCCGGAAAACCCCTTGGATTCAGGTAAGTCGGGTTTCGGACAGGTGTTGGGGGTGTTATGTGTGTGTGTGTGGGTGTGTGTGCAAGAATGTCTGTGTGCATGCGCATGAGTGTGTAGGGTTGCTTGCGTGTGTGAGTGTGCATGTGTGAGACTGCGTGTATGAATGCAAATGTGAATGCATGTCTGCATGTAAGTTTGGATGTGTGTACAGATCTGTGCGTGAATGAATGGATGCATGCGTTTATACCTGTGTGAGTGAGTGTGTGAATGCGTGGTGTGTGCCTGCGAGTGTGTGTGTATGGGGGAAAGATTGGAAGGGGGGAGCATGGATGGTGAGGTGGTGGGGGTGTCTGGAAAGTGTTTAGGGGTGGGTGCCTCCTACCAGTGACAGGGCAGGAATTCCTTGTCATTGGTAGGGCCTACCGACATGGTTTTGTGGTGTTACGAACGCCACGAAAACCATGGCGGTAGACAGGGTCATAATGGTGCCAGCGTGACAGTAGCAGCCGACGGATTGGAGAGTGTTATCTCCAGGCCGGCGGCTGCTACTGCCATGGCGGTCGGTGTGGTACATTGGCGGGTTGGCTTCAGCCAACCTGCCAATATCATAATGTGGCGGTATGTACTGCCGCCACATTTCCACCGACCGCCGGGATCATAATGACCCCCATAGTACACTAGAGAGAGTGGAGGGTGTGGTGCACTCTGTGAATTTATGCTGCCTAAATTTAAGACAATATGGGCCTCATTCTGACCCTGGCGGACGGCGGAGGCCGTCCGCCAGGGTACCGCCTCTGAATGACCGCACCGCGGTCAAAAGACCGCGGCGGCCATTCAGACATTTCCTCTGGGCCGGCGGCGCTCTCCAAAAGAGCGCCCGCCGGCCCAGAGGAAATGCCCCTGCAAGAGGACGCCGGCTCAGAATTGAGCCGGCGTAGTTGCAGGGGTGCGACGGGTGCAGTTGCACCCGTCGCGTATTTCAGTGTCTGCTTAGCAGACACTGAAATACTTTTCGGGGCCCCCAGGGGCCCAGCGGCACCCCCTACCGCCATCCTGTTCCTGGCGGGCGAACCGCCAGGAACAGGATGGCGGTAGGGGGTGTCAGATAAGGGCAGCGGTAAACCGGCGGGAGACCGCCGGTTTGCCTCTTCTGAACGCGGCCGAACCGCCGCGGTCAGAATGCCCTGCGGGGCACCGCCGGCCTGTCGGCGGTGCTCCCGCCGACCCTGGCCCCGGCAGTCAGAATGACCCCCTATGTATGCTTTAATATACTCCAGAGAAAATAGTGAGATGGGGCATGAACTGCAGTTCGGATAAAGCTAAATGGCCAAGTGTGGTCTATTTGTGGCAGATATCTTACATATGTTGTTTGAGTGCCCAGCTGTTATGGAACTCTGGGAGGAGGTGTTTAATAGGGTGAGGACAGCTATTGGATATGAGACCCCGCTTATGCAGGTGGAGATCATGTTAGTTTAGATGTTGGCGTTTGAAGTTGGACGAAGGCGGCTGCGTTTGATCATAATTATTTCAGCCAGGCTTTGCAAAGCCAGATTTTGGGTCTCTGCTGTTTCTCGGTGCCCCACAGAATGGTGGACGACAGTATGGCAAATACATGATCTCGAAAAGGCCTTGGCCAAGGCAAGGGGTGTCAGTTCTATCAAGAAATTTGAGAGAATTTGGGCAAGGTTCAACTAGGATGTTTGGATGCATTAGTCTACATACAATGTCTTGGGGGGGTGTATAAGTTCAATTGCTTATATTATGTAGTTATTGTCTTTATTCCTTGGGGCCTTAGTGCCAGCATTATTCTCTCTGAAGTTTTCCCCCTCCTTTGCTGTTTACCGGTGCAAATCAAACAGGAAATTGTTTTCCTGCTTGGGATTTTCCTTTGGCCTTCACTTTTGTTTGTTTTTATTTCCTCTCTTTTTCTCATGTTCTCCTTTTCTGTAACATGTATTGGATTTGATTAATTCTGACTCAAGAATAAAATAAAAAATGAAAGGTTTATGCCTGGCAAAAGGTTTATTTTACTAGGTCGATATGACAGTTCAAAACTGCAGTGCAGGCCTTAGACATGTTTTAAAAGGCCACCGTAGCGAGTCACACAATGAGTGCTGCTGCCCTCTAGTAGCATTTAGTTTACGGGGCCCGGTAGATGTAGTGCTATTTCCTGAGGTCTGACAAGTAAATTAAATGTGTCAATTAGGTATAAGCCAATTTCTTAACACTTAAGCACTGGTTAGCGGACATCAAGCGGCTGCATACCAGGGGGAGAGTGCCCAAGCAACTGAATCTGACTCAGTGTGGACGGGGACAAGCCCTCGCCGATGCGCTCAAAGCGCTCCCAGCACTCCTGCAGTGCGGGACATCAAGCAGCTGCACACCGGGGGAGAGTGCCCCGGCAACAGAATCTACAGGCTGGGCTGACACCATTGATATTACTGATTGATATTTACCACTTCTTCATTTCAAACTTGGTCATTAGTCTTGCGATATGGGGAAGCGGAAGGCTGATGATATTCCAGTGCCCCATCTTGGGGTCAAGAGACAAAAAAAACAGTTTGCAGGGAAAATGGATGGACGTCCTGTCACAAATAAAAATCAATTTAAAACTATTGACTCACTGTTTGAAGAAGTTGAGGCAATATTGAGTCCCTCCAATACTGGCCTTCCTAACACTGATATTCCCTTGCCTAAGAAGATCCCAGATCTTTTCAGGAAAAAAACGCAGATGCCCAGACTGGATGTTAAGGTGGACCTTCACCCCCCCTCCTAAAACTCAGATTGTAATCTCTTCACCTTTGAAGAGACCTTCTCCGTCTGTGGACACCGTTGAATGTACCCACGCTGAAGATATACTATCCCCAAGGCACCTCCCCTGCTCAAATAGATTCTCGATTTTGTCCTCTCCTAGTGTAAGTCCAGAATGTCCCCAAACTTTAGCTTCAGATGAAATTGATGAGGGGAAACGAGGTGGGAACATGGAAAGTAATCAAACTTCCAAATTGAGAACTATTTTCCATAAATTGGATGATCTCAAGCTTCTGCTGGTGACACTTTTGAACAAAATTTCTGGGCTTACTGCGCAGAGGGCTGGTTGTAAGTGTAATGTGACTAGCAAGGTTTTTCATAACCCTGAACCAATTGTGGAGCCTAGTAATCTAAGTACTACTATTGCAGGTGATATAACAACCTCCATCCCCCCATGCAAAGGGGTTAGGGAAAGATTTAGAAGTATAGCAGCGAACGATAGGCCAATCTGTTCGACTGTCTTGGCCACCAATAAGCAAGTTCCCAAACCAGTTATAAACAAATATGAATATACCTCTGGGCCATAGGATTCTGGTACTGTTCGCCAAATAGCTTCCAATCAGGACTCTGGGGGAGCTTCGGGTGCGCTTGCCCCCATTAGCCCCCCCAGGGCTTTACTCTCTGTCCAACCGAGACTAACCCAGACTTATCATAGGAAGGGTAGGTATGGTCGGAGGAGGGAAGGTGCCTACATATATTTGACTCGGGTGCCTGGGTTGCCACATGGCTATAGAGAGTCTAAAGACTCCCTTATCAATAAAGTTATATATTGATATGTACACAGAGGAACTGCCTCTCTGTCATCCGGTCCGACATCCAAGAGGTGTGCAGATATAACCAACCGGGGTCAGAATTTGATTTGATTTCAATCCTTTTTAATGATAGCACCCTGATAAACAATCTTATATCTTTCAGTGCACTGACTGCTTTGTTAAGAAGTGGTAGGGAAACTCACATCAGTCTTTGTAGGCATCCACCTGAAGACAAGATGTGTAGAGGTTGTTGTCTGCCTGACAATCGTGCAGGCAGGACCAACACTCTACACAAGAACTATCTATCTTCTATGGCATTGAATCCTTCCCGTTCACCTTTTGACTTGGACTGACTAACTGACTCTCAGGAAGGGATGTCCAATGTAGCAATCGAGTCAAGTCAAGTAGAAAGCATAGAGAATTTAATAATCACCCCTCAAATGAGAACTAAGGCAACAAATATTTCCCCAAAACTTAACATAATGGGGGTCATTCTGACCCTGGCGGTCATCGACCACCAGGGCCAATGACCGCGGAAGCACCGCCAGGGCCAACGACCGCGGAAGCACCGCCAACAGGCTGGCAGTGCTTACTGGCCAATTCTGACTGCGGCGGTAAAGCTGCGGTCAGAAAAGGGAAACCGGCGGTTTCCCGCCGGTTTTCCCCTGGCCAAAGGAATCCTCCATGGCGGCGCTGCTTGCAGCGCCACCATGGGGATTCCGACCCCCTTCCCGCCATCCTGTTCCTGGCGGTTCTTACCGCCAGGAACAGGATGGCGGGAACGGTTGTTGTGGGGCCTCTGGGGGCCCCTGCACTGCCATGCCTCTGGCATGGGCAGTGCAGGGGCCTCCTAACAGGGCCCCATAAAGATTTTCAGTGTCTGCTGTGCAGACACTGAAAATCGCGAAGGGTGCCACTGCACCCGTCGCACCCCTTCAACTCCGCTGGCTCCATTCGGAGCCGGCTTCATTGTTGAAGGGGCTTTCCCGCTGGGCCGGTGGGCGGCCTTCTGGCGGTCGCCCGCCGGCCCAGCGGGAAAGTCAGAATGACCGCCGCAGTCATTTGACCGCGGTACGGTCTTTTGGCGGTTCCCGCCAGGCTGGCGGCTTCCGCCGCCCGCCGGGGTCGGAATGACCCCCTATGTCTTGGAACGTTGCAGGAATAGACCAGACGCTAGAGGAACCTGAATGGGTTAGTTTTATCAATAAGCAAGATGTATGTCTATTCCAGGAAACTTGGGCTGCAGAATTTAACCATCTAGAAGGGTTTATAACCTAACTCTTGGCGGCCCAATCTCCTTCTGGAGGTTTCGGTAGACGGATAGGGGGACTTATGATCTTGCTGAATAATAGGCTGGAATGTGACCATTCAGTGATACGGTTTAATTCTCATGATCTGTTGGGTGTACAACTCACATTTCGTCCTGGTTTTAGGATGATTATAAAAAATGTGTATGCAAGGTCTGTCTCATGTCGTACTGAATCCAATGTTCTTACTCAGTTAGCCGATTTTACGGAGCTCCTGGTTCCATTGGATTTCCTGATGGTTGCGGGAGATTTAAACTGTTCCTTGGCATTTATTAATACTATCAGTAGCTTGACCACCGAGGAGGATGAGCTATGGGGCATTCCCCAATCCAAGCAACTGCCCCCCTTCTTGCCTCTTGTGTCGCTATGCAGTTGGCCTCTCTGTCCTTAAAATTTGGGCTGAGAGAATGCAATGCTCGCACTAGATCTGATCTAAATTGTGCTCCTACCTTTAAGCGAGGGTTTTCTTTTAGTACCATTGATTATTTCTTGGTGGACATTAGGCTTTGGACAAGCACATTAGATATGGAAATAATATCTTGCCATGATAGCAACCATTACCCTCTGTGTCTTGTCCTAACTAACCATGCATTTGCAAGAGTCCAGCACTTAGAGACCACCAATGTCCCAATCCCCTGTCTGAACCTCAGACGAACCCGTTGGCCGAAAGTGACATCAAATCCATACCTGATTGGGAAAATGTATTTATTGTTTCTAAAAACAAAATCTGGTTTTGAGGAACAAGAGACAGCTACTATTCCCATTTGACTATCCATACAGAAATGATGGGTACCCTACAGGGTATCTTCTATAAGGAAACCCCCCTGAGGAAGACATCTGATATTTTTCCTCGTAGGGAATGGTACAACAAGGATTGCGCTCATGCAAGATCTAATCTAAAAATCGCCCTAAAAGTCTTTTCGCAGGATGACATTAGGATTGCTAGACTCAAGTATGTGAGGGCCCTAGAACGAGCAAACAAAAGTTGGGAACATGAGATCTGGCAAAGGTTAATGGACGCAGTCAAGAAGCAAGACGACGGTTCCTTTTGGAGGTTGTTGGCTTGTAGATCGAGAGGGGGTAATGGCACTATTGGCATGCACATTCAGCCTCAAGGATGGGTGGCTTATTTTTCTGAGATTTATGCTTCCCCTGTACAACAGGACCTTGTGGGTATTGGGTATGACGACTGTAGAGCTCATACCAAAAATCTTGCTGAGGACATTGTTTTTACTATAGCTGAAACAACAGCTGCTATCAATTCCCTGAGACCAGCGAAAGCCCCGGGTCCTGATAAGATACCAGGGGATTTTTTAAATCTGAACCCATCATATGGGCATGGTATATAAACTTACTGTCTAATGCCATAGCAGCAGGTAGTTCTATCCCTGATTCGAGGCATGGTGCAGAAATAATTCCCATACACAAGAAAGGCGATGCAGGTTTGCCAGCTAATTATCAACCAATTAGCCTTATTGACAACCTGCAAAAGATCTTTGCCAAGCAAGTCTTAGACAGGCTCACGGAATGGGTTCAAGATAATCAGGTCTTATCCGCTCTCCAGGCTGGCTTCTGTTCCAAATCTAATACTTTAGACCAAGTTTTTAGGCTGTCGTTGTTATCTTGGAAGTATGTCACCCTAGCCAAACAAAAATTGTATGTTGCCTTTGTGGATTTAAGATCTGCCTTTGACCTTATTCCAAGAGATAAGTTGTGGGAAGTCTTGATCAAAATCGGCATCCCAGGGAACTTAGATCCATATTTATACTTTTTTAGCGCAGCATTTGCGCCGCTTTTTGATGCAAAAGTGGCGCATATTTACAAAATCCAATTGAATTTGGTAAGTTTGCGCCGCTTTGTGTTAAAAAGCGGTGCAAATGCAGCGCTAATAAAGTATAAATATGGGCCTTAGTGCATTTAATTCAAAAGTTGCATGAGAACATATATGCACAAGTAAGATGGGGCAGTCAGGGGGAACTCACCAACAGAATAGATATTAGGCGAGGGGTGCGTCAAGGTTGTGTCCTTGCCCCGACCCTTTTTACTTTGTTCATTAATGAGGTGGTGCAAATTGTAACTGACTGCCAAAATGATGCGCCCTCTCTGAACAATCAGAAAATCCCGATTTTCTTATTTGCTGACGATTCTCTGCTGATTTCCAGAACACCTATGGGTCTTCAGGTCCTAATGGATAGGTTCAGCTCGTTCTGTGTTGATTATGGATTGGAGCTTAATCATAGTAAAACCAAGCTTATGACCCTGGGCCGTGGTTCTACCCAAAGATATACCATCTTTCATAATGGGACTCTGTATGTAAGGTTCGATCCATCGATTACCTGGGGGTAAGAATCAGTGATAACATGCAATGGGACGCCCAGATTGATAAAAGCTTACTCCTCCTGTCGCATAGGTCAGGGGCTATTTTGCACTTCCATAGAGCCACCACTGAGAGAGTGGTCACTCCAGCTATTAAAATCTATCTGGCAAAGGCCCATGGTGCTGTGGCCTATAGGAAAATAGTTTTGTAAGATCGCTTTTGGCATGCCCTCAAAACACCCCACTTATCCCAATGTTCTGGGATCTTGGTCTTGCGCGCATCTCAGATGTAATTGCTTTAAGACCACTTCTCTTCTGGGTACGCATCTGGACCACCCCCAAATTAATTACATATAAGGAGTCCATTCAAGACATTCTAGATAGACCCAATGTACTCTCTATTCCTTGGTTTAAGTGCATCTCAAGATGGTTTCATATCTTGGGACTCAGCAACTTCTGGAGCCATCCTAACAACTTAAGAAGAGACCAAAAGAAATATTTGAAAACAGTTTATTGGGTGTATGTTAAAGAAAACTATTTGCTACGTATGACACATGGCAGATTGACATCTCAATTCCTCGATTATAAGTGGTATCCTTATTTTGAATCATTCATGGATCTAATCCTTGATCCGCTAAGAAAAAGTTTGTACATTCAGTTTAGGTATGGATGTCTACCTCTCAAACATTTTAGTAGCACTTGGAGTTCCACTTCGAGAGTTGTTCTATATCCTAGCTGTAGCTGCACCTCAGAAACCGTAGTACATTTCATATTCATATGTCCTGCATATAGGATTGCTCAGCGGAAGTGGCTACGCCCAGTTTGCAGGAATATGGGCATGAGACATTGCAATGATGCTCTAAGGATTATGATGAGGGACACTTCCACTCCCTTGTTCTGTGCGGTCAGCAAGTTTCTTGCAGCTGCATTGCATACACGTGCACGTTATTTAAATAATTCAAAATTACCAGTTTCAAGTTTTATAGTTTTAATTATTTATTTCTGATTGATATAAGGTTTCATGGTTACTGTGATTACTTACTTAGATGCTATGGAGGATGATCTGAGAGATAGGTTTCAGGTGGTTAAACATAATGTGTAAATACTCTAATGATTTTAAGTATTTATGTTTTTATTCTTTTAAACATATTTTTGATTAAACTATAGCTACAGCGTTTTGCTTCACTCTGTATTTGCATAATGTTATTGCTTTGATGGTTGAATGTGTGAATTGAGTGGTAAAGTCCACAGACTCCACAAACAATACTTACCAATCAAATAACAGTAACTATTTACAAATAACAAACAATACTAACATCCTCTATTTATCATGTTAAAGTTGTAGCAACCATGCATTATGCCAAATAATATAATTTCTACTTAGATTGTGAGCCCATTGAAAATAGGAATCCACCAATTAAATGTAAAACAAAATAGGCCAGTTGTGACCTATTTTAAATTTGATTTATTTGGTTGATGTTCCGAGATGTGGTCTTACACAAACACTGATGTGGGCACAAGGGAATCAATTATCAGTCATCTGTAGACCTATCAAAAGCTGGAAAGGTAAATGCAGCAGAAGCACTACCTTCCAGTGGCAGCATTTTGACTCTAGGTACCAAGGGTATTGAAAGAGAGGCTCATACACTTGACAGCAGAATTAACAGTAGGGAGTGATGCCCGTTATTCCCCATTATGGAAACCTGGAAGGAGTGGACTCTGACAAGCTTGGTAGGGGAACATGAGTACGGTAGGAATTATGACAGGAATTTGCATTCCTTGTAAGAGAGGCAAAAAACACTTCTGGTAATGTAGGGTGTGGAAGCGGCAGGGTGTTCATGTATTAGAGGGAAATGTTAGAGGGTCCTAAAGTACCTTGATTGAGTTCATGTAGGGTACTGAGGATGTCAGGAGATACCAGCTAAATTCTTACATTTTGTAAGGGTCCCCTTGAGTACCTCCATCCCCCTCCCTTTCCAATGTTGATCTGTGGTCATCACTTAACAATCATTCGGACCATGAGAGTTTGTGAACAATCGAATTTGTGAATGAATATGCAAGGAAAAGGGAAGGTCCCTAATGTCTGTGTTTAGAGTGAGATTGTAGTCGACTCTAGTGTCAATGCCTTCTACATAATGACACAAAACCTTTTGGTGGAGAACTCGGCATTGTGAATACCCAGCCATGTATAAATCGGTATTGCTTTCAGGGCTGCATGTTTCATTTGCATGGTAAGATAATATACAAAATAAAAGCTTATCTTTGATATTTGCAACTATTTAAATATAACATTGGCATTCGGTGTATGTATTTGTCAGATTTGTACACATAGAGCCCGAAAAACGGTCGTAACTTTACACTTGCAGATGAACACCTTAGTGAAATTCTAGAATGCACAAACATCCATAGGAATAAGCATGGAAAGCTGCACCAGGCCCAGGTTTCCATGAGTATTCCTGGTACGGTCTTGTGACATTCCCAATCGGATACTATTCATCCTCTGCGGAGTTCTCCTTCACAAAGATATCTGGACAAAGGGAATAGCATCCACTGTGCAATGCACATTTAGATTTTTTGTGTTTTTTAAAAATGTGAAAATATTTTCCCCTGTGGAAAAACTACTTCTTTGACACCCTGTAAATATGAGGGGCGATCCACTGACTTTTCTCACCTAAGAATCGTAGTTGTACAAGCCATTGCCTGGAACAAATCACTAAACCTTTCCAGGGTGAAAGTGGAAAGAACGGAATTTGTGATTGTCCACGAACAATGTTTGTGGGCGATCATAAACGTCCAAGGCTAATCATGCCTTGGAATGCCCGAATCCCAGTCTGTGTGTGAAGTTTTTGGGTACAGAAAATTCCGCACTTGCACTCGCGATGGAGATCTCCGCAGAAGTGAATCGGTTTATGACTGCCAGGAACCTCCTTATGAGTTAATTTATATTTACGACTAACTTCTCCTTTATGATTAGCCCAGTGAGGGCACAGCAATTTTTTTAATCACCTGCAGGAGAAACACAATTTCCACATTTTAAATCCTAACGACACACATCACATTTTGAAATACACTTCGTGATCACGCTTAAAGAAAATAGAGCAATGTAGATGTTTTTAATAGCTGAACATTAGGCAATGTTTGTCTTAAAAAACAATTGGCCGGATTTACAAGAAAGTAATTGATCCCGATGCACAACATGTCTTGCTACCCCCTCCCGCCATTTAAGGGCACCATGGTCGCGCCGTGTTTATAAGAAGCATGGTTGCACCAAGGCAGTCGTAACAACAATAGCGTCAAAAGTTTTGATGCTATCGTAACGCTGTGCTGCACTAGCGTCAAACATATTGATGCTAGTGCAGCAAAGCACAGGGAGGCGCATAGGTTACTGTGGGTGGGTCATTTTAATGCCCTCTTTGGGGAGGCGTTAAAAAAGATGGAAAAAATGGCACAGAGAAATGTTGTAAATTTCACCACGCCATTTTGTGTGTGAACGCCCCGTGCATACATTATGCCTGACTCAGGCATAATGTGGTGCACAGGGTCACAAAGAGGGGCAATGCAACATTGCGCCACTTTGTAAATCTGGTGTGGGGAAAAGGCCTACTTAGCGCCGCCCTAGCATAAAAATAAATAACGCTAGGGCGACGCAAGGTGGCGCAAGGGGCTTGTCAATATGCCCCAGTATGTCTGAAATAAGTAAAGAATTAATACAACTAACAGCCCATCTCCGTATTTTATGAAAGAGCAAAGTGTACACAGCGAAGTACACAAAGACACCAGCACCTCTAAAGACTGAGTAATGCAATTGAAAGTTAAAATGTACTCAGATAATTTGGTGTCCTAACCTAGGTTATCCTTTTAGAGCCTGATCGATAGCATAATTAGTCCCAGTTCAGAATATTGGTATCCCTTTACTGAAAAATGTCAGGCGGGCAACCCTTTTAAATACACACACTGAGTGGATGAAAGATGAGAAAAGCTTCACTTTATCATGGCAATAATACATTGTTTGATTGAGAAAGCCAACCTTATTTTGATTTTTTTTCTGACCAGCTTGTAGGAAAAGAAGGGAGTGTACAGAATCTATAACCACCTGTATAAATGTTAGAGTATCAGGGTAACTATATCATTTAATTCTTAGCAAATGAGGGGAACAAAGAGGTATTAAATAAAAAAGGTATTTTATAGCACTTTCTGAGAAAAGCTAGTCATTAAGATATCACGTGACTTGGAAGTCAAAGAGAACTGTGAATGCGATCATACTCTTATGTCACGCATTTAAGATTCATTTTTAATTGAGAAATCTTTAAGAGACAAATTTGCAAACAATCAGTTCACAAATATACAACCTCCACAGTCAGGAATATTTCCCACCTTAACTACGCTTTTAAAATCATTCATGTGTCACTTCTTACAGCATGCAATTCACACCATACAGGAATGACTGCTATAAATCTTGGAATTTTACTAAATTATGCGCAAACACAGAAGTCAAATTCATTGTCTGCTAAGTAAACATGCAAGAAGTGTGTTACTGGCCCATTCGAACTGATTAATCAAAAACGCATCGGCAAAGCCAAAAGGTCTGCATTCAATAAACAAATGACTTGTGAGCACAGCCATACATTCATTGTATGGGATATGTAGCACATTTAAAGCAAGACCTTTTGACTCCACCAGTGCTTGTTTTTTGCCTGAAAAAAGCGTTAAGTACATACTGTACATTTGTGGAAGCAACATGTTTCATCAAATATGCACAGTGATGGAAAGAGGTGTCATTTAAATGCTTCCTCTTAGCTATCAGTGACTGCTTGGTCTCAAGTGATCTGGAGACTCTGCCACTGCCAACATTGAGTTAAAGAGACCTTTCATGATCTTTCATGACTTTGAATAATAGATTGCTAACATAAGAGAAGTGGAAGATATCCATACTTTAGGTGGGCACAGAGACCACCTTGAGCCACCTTCAGGTCTATTGTGTAATGCAGGAAGAACTGGAGGGTGGGAAAGTGCCCCCATCAATAATTGGTGCATGTGAGAGAAAGAGGGAATCAAGTGCATGCAGTGTGCAGGTGCCATTCTGTGTATGCTTCAAATGGAGACACCGCCCAAGCCAATTAAACTGAAGTAGAAAGACGGAAGAGAGTGTAATGTCAACAAGGGGCTGAGAGAGATTACATTTTATTAATATATTAGTGGCATAGAAGTTAGCATATGGCAACTTACAAACCTCCATTTGAAAGTCTAACAGAGAAATTAACATGGTAATATACAAATGTGCATGTTTAAATTATGGTGGACCATGTGGCTGGCATTCGTATTTTAACATCACGTTTTACAAGAAGGCATTGTGCAGTTATATTTGAGTACAATTATTGACATGACATAATACAAAAGGTATTTAGCTAGACGAATATTAGAGGTGAAGTATTAAATGAATATAAATTAATTATACTTATATTGCATTAAATGAAATTTGTTAACGTGAGTTACATGTGTGCAGAAAAATAAATGCACATTTAAATAGTGTTCCAACATGTTGTAAATAATGTTTGCAATAAAATAATTTGTTTTGCTCATATGACTAAATTGTGAGGTGGCAATAGGTTTTGTAAATGTATTAATTGTGTTAATGTGTATTTAGGCTACCTTAGCTTGACTAGGCCTGAGAGTTTGATTCTTGCAGCAGCAGAGGTAAATTACTTGCCTATTCTGTTCCCTCTGACCTGAATTCTTTTTCCTAGGCTGCTGATGTGATATTGAATATCTTAATGTATTGAAGTGAAGAACATGTTTCAGTATTATTCATGTAACAATATTTGTACTGTTGAACAGGACAGGAAATGTATAACCCTTCCATGAGAAATGTTTAGTTTATATTGTGTGTCATGAAATAGAATTCTGCAGTAACAAAGAACTAGAAAATGTAATGTTTGGCGGAAGTGTATGAATTCATTGAAATGACAACGCACTTTTGCTGAGAAAATCCGGAATAGTTGCAAACTTGATTTTGTCATCGACAACCACTGGACACTGAATCATGTGTGTAAGATGAGCCCACCTGAAGGACCAATCAAGAGGGTCATGGTTATTTTTTAATTAGTGAGAGACTTTGAAACTTGAGATCAGTCCATCTAATGCCCTGAGAGAGTTAGTTAGCTGCTGTCGTCCCTGTCTTCTCCAAGTATTTTGAGGAGTTTACTCTTAGGGGGTCATTATGACCTGGCGGAAGGCGGAGAACCGGCGGTAAGACCGCCAACAGGCTGGCGGTCTTACTGCATGGAATTATGACCATTGCGGTTACCGCCATGGTCATCCGCCGGTTCTCCGTTCTGCCCGCCAGGGCGGAGACGACCACCGGACTGGAGACCTGGGTCTCCAGCCCTGCGGCCGTCACTCTACCGCGGCGATATTTTGACCCGGCTTACCGCCGTGGATTTCCAGCGGTTTGAACCGCCATGAAATTCATGGCGGTAAGCACTATCAGTGCCAGGGAATTCCTTCCCTGGCACTGATAGGGGTCTCAACCCCAACTCCTCCCCTCCCCCCCACCACCCCTGCCACCCCCCAAAGGTGGCAGGGCCCCCCTCCCCACCCCGACCCCCAACATCACATTACCCATACCCACACGACACGCACGCAGGCACCACCTACACACTCACACGCACACACGCCAACATACATGCCTACATCCACACACACAATCTGCGAAAAACCAGGGGGAACCCTATAACCCTCACCTGTCCAGGGTAAATAAAACATCAAAAAAGAGAAAATGACAGGTAGGGACAAATGTAATCCTAAATTATACGAACAGTCATTAATTCTGTTACTCCTGAGTTTATTTCTTTCTCATATTTATTTCAATTTTTTTTTTTTGTATAGCAAAAAGGATCTATGGTTGTATAATACAAAACTTAATACACATCACATAAATAAATAAACCATTACTCACAATACTCACAAATAAACCACATATAGGATTCAACAGTATAAAAACCCACCAAAGGTGGTGCCCTACATATTTGAATAGTGGTCACTATTGCGTAACTCCTCATGTGATCCACTTCTATTTGCTAAGGTAATGGGCTTTTCATGCACTAAACTATCAACGCGTTGTGTATTTCTTTCACACAAGCGTGATATAGTGCATTTTAAGTCTTTGCAATATAGTCCGTTATTTGGTAAGCCCAATGCACTTGCACTAAAACGAAGTCAACGCGTTTCGGCCTACTAATTTAGGGCCTCATCAGGACTGGAGAAGGGCAATAGTAATTTTGTAGGAGAAAAACGGGGAAAAAAATCTCTCTTTTACTGTATATCGTCCTCAAGCGGTGTGCCAAGCTGCTTATGCTTGTTTAACTAAAGTAGAACAGCGACGTCTCTTAGCAACGACTTACATACGGAAGACGAGCTGCGAGGCAGACTTGCCTAAGAGAATGTGACACCAGGATACGTCGTACCCGGTGGCTGGTATGAGCCTCGCAGTTCTACTTCAGTTAAACAAGCATAAGCAGCTTGGCACACCGCTTGAGGACGATATACAGTTTTTCTCCTACAAAATTACTATTGCCCTTCTCCAGTCCTGATGATAAGCTTGGTTTATTTATTTATGTGATGTGTATTAAGTTTTGTATTATACAACCATAGATCCTTTTTGCTATACAATTTTTTTTTTTTTTAAATAAATATGAGAAAGAAATAAACTCAGGAGTAACAGAATTAATGACTGTTCGTATAACTTAGGATTAAATTTGTCCCTACCTGTCATTTTCTCTTTTTTGATGTTAAATCCACACACACAGGCAGACACGCACACCCACATTCAAACATACACGCACACATCCATACAGACATACCCACAGACATACACGCACTCATTCCCATACACACAACACCCCCGCAAGCATCCACGCAATCACACCCCCCCTCTACATACACAGACGCACACCCCCATGCACCCACACAACACACAACATCCCCCCACCCCCCTTCCCTCACGGACGATCGACTTACCTGGTCCGACGATCCTCCGGGAGGGGACGGGAGCCATGGGGGCAGCTCCACCGACACCACACCGCCAACAGAACACCGCCACGGCGAATCACAGGACGTGATTCGCTGGGCGGTGTTCTGTTGCCGTGGTGGTGGAGGTGGAGCAACCTCCACTTCCCCGCCGCCCGCCAGTATGGCTGTTGGCGGCTCTCCATCCGTAAAGGGACGGAGAGCTGCCAACGGTCATAATAGGCCGAGCGGCAAACCGCCTGCACCGGCGGTCTTCCGCACGGCGGTCCCTCGGCAGTCTTTAAAAAAGACCGCCGAGGTCAAAATGACCCCCGAAGTCTTAATTACTACATTTGTTTATGCTGTTCGGTACTAATAAGCCCAAGCTGATTCTGAACCGCTGATGTCCTATATGCAGCCCGTGCCAGTTGCTGTCCTTAAGCTGCTATCTACTGTTGTCAGGAGAAGGTGAATGTTTGTCTGATGAATTATCCTGTCGGCTGTTCATGAGGAGAGGTATAATTCAATGCTCTTTTTTGTTTCCTTTACTGCTTAAACACTTACCCCAGCACAATTTTTAGTGAGTAGCCCATACTAAATGATTTTTCTAAATAATTTTTGTCTTCCTTTTGCTTTTACCAACATGTGCGAGTCCCAATTCGTGTTAGAAATAAGGATGGCTCAGCTCTACAATTGATTGTTAACATTGTATTTTGATGATTTACTGATGTCATGATCACATGCTTTGAAATTTGATGTTAATGTGCATATTGTAGTTTTGCTGATATATGTCATTCTTTTGGAGTGTTTAACAGTATTGATGTTTAGTAGGATAAATCTCTTTAGACATTTTGGTCAGCAAATGGTTTTCATGAATGTTTTTAACTTAGTTTGGTGCACCATATACATGACATTGATTTTGCTATTGTAATAAAGCTTTGTAACTAATTCAGTTTGGAGATTGATTTAGTGTTAAATTCTTCATGGTGTCTAGAACTGTTTATGGGTTTATGTCATTGATTAGTAAATTAGTAATGAATTGAATCTGACTTCTACAATCTTTGCCAAGTCCAAAGATCTAGTCGACCTCTAGTGGTAGGAATAGTGATGGTGTTTCACCAGCGTGATTGTGATTTCAGAACCTGAAGCATGAGAAGACCTCTGCGCTGAGCTGAGAAGAGTCTCTTTCACCAAGCGAGTAGCTGCAGCACCTGAGTGAAGATTGAGATTACCAGTCTTGGTGGCTGAAAAGATTTATGGTTACAAATGATTGATGACCATTAAAAGAGTTGCAAACTTCAAATTATATTGAAGATATGGATGGTGTTTTTAGTAATTGTGAAACAGGGCAAGGACCATTTTGCTTTGTCACAGAAAATCTCATACTATGCCAACCAGAGGATTAACAGAAGGAGGTGCAAAGCTCTCCAAAATATTTGTCAGGACCATAAATAACAGGGACTTCCATGGAGACATTTTAGTTCTGCTTGAGAAATTTGAAATGTCCTTGTATGGTCTCTCTTTATTACTCTGCTTATCACATTGAATGAAAAGGTAGTATTCTAAGATTGCCACCACATTCATTATTCATCCAAAATCATTGTGCAAGGCCACATAAACCACAGCTGTGGTAGCCTGTTCCCCTACAGTGCATGACCTCTGAAGTGAGAGACTACCCATGATCTGAAAGGCATCCTCCTCTCTTATATCATACGCAGACTCTTTGGTCATTTACTACTGTAACCAGACTCTTGAGACTGGAAAGACATACATTTGTGGTTAGCAAGATAGATGTGCACCACGCTACAGTGTCTTTCTAACCACAAATGTGCTTTTTGTCATTCATAAGATGTTATCTTGCTTTGTGTGTGTATTCCTATCTCAGGACCTGATTCTCAAACTGTCCTTTGAAATACGTTTTGTGGTACTACAAAACTTACTAAAAAAGTGACTGCAAAATGTAAGTTTCACCTATACTTATGTGTGCGGAGGTCTTAGCCCAGTATGCAGAGACTCTGCATGTAAGTATATATTTTACACATAAATGTGGAAGGCACAGAGGAGAGTGGATAGGAAAAGGGGCACACTTACTACTAAAGGAGATGGGATTAGAAAGGACTAAGAGGGATTCAGGGAAGGTCAGGGAGGGGTTTGCAGGGAGTATCACCAACCCACACAAGAGTAAGCCAATTTTCTACTCTCAGGGTGGAGACATGTAACTTACACTTTTGCAGTAAATGTACAGTTGGGGCCAGATCCCAAAGATAAACTCACACTTTTGTGTAAGTTTACACCTGTTGTAGTTGCTACTTTTTGATATTGACAGACTACAAGTGTAATTTAAGTACTGGTAAAACTATTAGCAGTAAAACTACTCTCACAGTTTGTGAATATCAAGACAGTAGTAAAGGTTCTACAGCAAGTGCAACCTTACACAAGAGTGTAAGAGTACTTTTGTGAATCAGGCCCACACCATAAAAATCCTTTATAGATAGTATCAACTAAGGTAAACTTACACTTGTACGTTGACTACTGTTTTGATATACACAAATTGCAAGTGTACTTTTTCTACTAGTAATTTTGCTAGTAGTAAAATTATACTTGTAGTTTATAAATAGCGAAAAGTAGTAAAGTTATTACACAAAAATGTAAGTTTATCTTTGTGAATTGGGCCCTTGGAATTTGTGAATACCAAAAGTAGTAAACTTACTTCAAAGTGTAAACGTATGCAAAAGTGTAACCTACCTTTGTGAATCAGGCCCTAAGACTACAAAACATAGGAAGACAAAGGCCCTCATTACAACCCTGGTGGTAAATCCCACTTTCCGCCGTGCAGAAGACCGTCAACACACTGATGCAGCCGCGGAATTCTGATACAGGTATTACGATCCACAGCTCAGAGTCCGCCACAATACAGACACCCACACAAGTCCGCCACACCAAAGGTCAGTGATAAACTGGCGATACCAAAACCAACACCGTCATGCCAACAGGAATACGCCCACACTATCACAACCCACAAATCAATGCGGTAATTCATTGGTGGTACACACCGCCGCGTTCAAACTACACACACACTTCCAAAACACAACCACATTGGACAACTCGAAAAAAACACCCCTAATACGCATACACACACCACACCCAATCCAATATAAAGCACACACCCACAAACCTTTACAACCAAAAGTTTGAAAGAAGGCCAGAGTGAGAGACTACCTAAAACAACACCAGCATCCACAGACACACAACACCATCACTTACACAACATCCATGCATCTCAAACAACACACACTAACACATCCCCTCACACATCACAACAGACACAACATCACCCACACCACATCATGGCACCTCAAAGACACCCCAGGTTCTCTGAGGAGGAGCTCAGAGTCATGGTGAAGGAAATCGTCCGGGTAGAGCCACAGCTATTTGGATCACAGGTGAAGCACACCTCCATTGCAAGAAAAATGGAGCTATGGCACAGAATTGTCGACAGGATGAACGCAGTGGGACAGCATCCAAGAACACGGGATGACATCAGGAAGAGGTGGAATGACCTATGGGGGAAGGTGCGTTCCCTGGTATCCAGACACCAGATTGCTGTACAGAGGACTGGCAGTGGACCCCCACCTCCTCCCCCACAGCTAACAGCATGGGAGGAGCAAGTCTTGGCAATACTGCATCCTGAGGGCCTCGCAGGAGTAGCAGGAGGACTGGACTCTGGTAAGACATATCTTTACTACTTTATCCCCCACATCCCACCTGCATGCTATCACATACCGCCACCCTTATCCTTACACCCATCACCCCAACAACCTACAGATACCCCACTAACACAACCCACACATCCCAAAACCAAGCCCTGCGAGTAACACCAATGCATGGACACCCATCACCAAAGCATGTCCAGTACAGAGACTCACTCATGCACCGAAACCACCAATCACACAAGTACCACGCCAATAATGCAAGCACAGGAGTAGAGGATCACACACCCATTGCACAAGATGGCACACACAGATACAATAACTATGCATTTACACCCCAAAAGGACCCATACCCAACGTCACCGGACAGGAGGTACCAGACCTATCCAGTCCCCCCACAGAAGAGACCCACAGTGATGACAGCAGCTCTGCACCTCTGGATCAAGATGACCAGCCCGGCCCATCAGGGACCTCGGACAGTCGGTTCCCCTGACAAAGTCACAAACCACCACTGAACCTCCCCCCTCAGGAAACACCACCACAGCACCCACCCAGTGGGCCCATCCCTAAGCCTCAGGACACGTCAATCAGCAGTATGTCCACCACTACAGGGAACACAGGCAACCCCACTAACACAGGACGATCAGGGACCTGGGGGCAGTGGCAGTGGGCACACGGTTCAGGGGACAGAGGCACAGGATAACAGGGAAGCTGGGAGGACTGCTGTGCGACAGGGGGAGGACAGGCCCAGGGAACCCACTCTCAACGAGGCACGCTCCAACATTATGGGAGCTTACCACTATTCCAAGGAGACCATGGGCACGGTACTGGCCAAGTTTCAGAAGACCCAACGGCTGCAGGAGGAACACTACCTGGGTATCAGGGAGGACTTGAAGTCCATCAACACCACCCTGGTCACCATTGCAGGGGTGCTGGCAGACCTTCTCAACATCAGGAGGGACACAGTGGCACACCAACGGGCCCCTGACACTAGCCTGGACAATGAACAACCCTCCACCTCCGCCGGCGCTAGTGGACAGGAGGCACCGCCACAGGAACAACAGGCCACCAGCACCCCACCCCCTGCAGATGGAGAAAAACTCTGCAAACCGTCCCTGAGATCCAGGAACAAGACAGATAACATTGCCAAGATCCCCGCAAGGAAATAAGACCCCCCTGAATGTCATCCTTCTGTCCCACTATGTCACCTTGTCCATCCTTAAACTGCCATTGCACCACTTTCTATGCCCCTTTGGACAATGTACCTGTGAAACCAATAGACAAGACTCTACCATGGACATACCTCCACCATCACCCGAGCCCATTGTACAACCCCTCCACTTTTTTGCACAGGAATAAACACACTTAAATCACAAAACAATCTGGAATCAGTCTGTGCCTTCACAAATGTGTTATTGCAATACCTATGGACTTTAGCAATGTCAATTTACTTGTTCACATACCAATGTAACACAGCTGTAGGCCAGGAGTAAACATAGCAGAGGGCACAAAGTGGGACCCAGATCTGTGAAATGGAAAGGCAAAGTGACAAGTCAGTGTCCATACACTGAGTGAAAATGACAGACTTATGCTAGCGCCAACAATAGTATGAGATATGGGAAGCAGTGACATCTTCTTACCTGTGTCTCACTGGAAGTATTGCAAGATGATGTTGTTTTGGTTGTCGATATCCTCTTCTTCTGCCTCCTCTTCTTCACTTTCCACAGGCTCCAGAGCTGCCACAAGACCACCATCTGGCCCATCCTCCTGCAGAAAAGGCACCTGGCGTCGCAAAGCCAGGTTGTGCAGCATACAGCAGGCCACGATTATCTGGCACACCTTCTTCTGTGAGTAGTATAGGGAACCACCTGTCAGGTAGAGGCACCGGAATCTGGCCTTCAGGAGGCCGAAGGTGTGTTCTATTATCCTCCTTGTTCACCCATGTGCCTCATTGTAACTTTCCTCCGCCCTTGTCCTGGCATTCATTACTGGGGTCAGTAGCCGTGACAGGTTGGGGTAACCAGAGTCACCTGCAAATGTCGAGGGACAACTGTTAGACACACACTAACCCTGAGGGACAACTCCATACCCAGACACCTATGTCAACTGTATTGGGACCTTGGCCTCACCTATTAGCCACACACGGTGCCTCAGGAGTTGGCCCATCACATAAGGGATGCTGCTATTGTTCAAAATGTAAGCGTCATGCACAGAGCCAGGATACTTGGCATTCACATGGGAGATGTACTGGTCTGCCAAACACACCATCTGCACATTCATCGAATGGTAGCTTTTCCAGTTTCTGTACACCTGTTCATTCCTGCGGGGGGGACAAATGCCACATGTGTACCATCAATGACACCAATGATGTTGGGGATATGTCCCAGGGCATAGAAGTCACCTTTCACTGTGGGCAAATCCTCCACCTGAGGGAAAACGATGTAGCTGCGCATGTGTTTCAGCAGGGCAGACAATACTCTGGACAACATGTTAGAGAACATTGGCTGGGACATCCCTGATGCCATGGCCACTGTTGTTTGAAAAGACTCACTGGCCAGGAAATGGAGTACAGACAGGACCTGTACTAGAGGGGGTATTCCTGTGGGATGGCGGATAGCTGACATCAGGTCTATCTCCAACTGGGCACACAGTTCCAGGATTGTTGCACGATCAAGTCTGTATGTGATCATGATGTTTCTCTCTTCCATTGTCAACAGGTCCACCAGGGGTCTGTACACCGGAGGATGCCGCTATCTCATCACCTGCCCCAGCAGACATGCCCTATGGAGGAGAACAGCAAGCAGAGAGTCATCCAACACTGAGGTATCACAATGTGTTTTATTGCAGAAACGTTAGTAATCCGCAATGTGCTGGTATCTGTCTATATTCCCGGCTTAGATAGGTGTGACACAGTTTTCATCCATCCCATGAGGCCCCCTGAAATGGCGGCTGCCTGACCTGTAAGGTGGGACAAGAGCATAAGAGTTCAATGCGGTGGCGTTGTGCACCGTCGCAGTGGCCGGTCGAAGACCGCGGCGCAATTCTGCATTGGTTAACATTGGACCCTATGGGTCCCAGGAGCCAATGATGATGTACGCCGGCGGTGACGATACGCACCGCCACGGACCTGACCGCCATTTTCTGTCTGTTCACTCACTTGATACCTGACCTTCAACAGGAGAGGACCTATACTGCAAGTGCTGCTATGACCTGTGTCTGGATGCGACAATGGCTACAGTGTCTGGGGAAAGGGCCCCTGCCTTCACTTCGGAGGAGTTGGAGAAACTAGTGGATGCGGTCCTCCCCAAGTACACGCAACTGTACGGTCCTCCAGACAAAAATGTGAGTACACTGTGAGCATGCTGCATGTGCAATGCCTGCTTTGAGTGGTGTGGATGGAAGATAAATGGGGGGGGGAGCTGAGTCCTGCATGTGCAGATGGTGAGTGCATGTGCATCAGGGCATGGGTGGGAACTGGTGGGCAATGAGTATGACGGTCCGGACGGGTGAGTAATTTCCTTTCCCCTGTACCATTCCTCTAGGTCAGTGCCCACCAGAACAAGGGTATTTGGTGTGCCATCGCCAAGGACGTCCAGACCCTCGGGGTCTACCACAGACAGAGCACCCACTGCCGTAAAAGATGGGAGGACCTGCGCTGCTGGAGGAAGAAGACGGCGGAGGCCCAGCTGGGGATGGCCTCCCAACGTCGAAGGGGTGCCTGTTGCACCATGACCCCCCTGACATCCCGGATCCTGGCGGTGGCCTATCCGGAGTTGGATGGGCGCTTGAGAGCATCACAGCAGCCACAAGGGGGTGAGTACACTCTCATTCAGGTGACTCTGCGCACATTACGAGGTGTCTGGGTGGGGGAGGTGGGCAGTGGCTTTCCCTAGGCCAGGGCAAACTTGGAAGGCAAGTTCCCTTGTGAGGCAGGCTATGTGGCACCCCAACCCCACTAGTGGTAAGAGCCATCTACACCTAGTCAGGCTCCTGTGACTTCCAGGTGTGCAGCAATTGTACCCCATGGTCAGGTGAATTTTCTAGGAACTGTTAGTGCATGGCGTTGTGCTGAGGGCTGCTCCCTGTGTGTTGTGTCCACCAACGTTAGTGGTGTTGCATGCACTGAACATGTTTTTCTTCTGTCTTCCCCCCCTTTTTGTGGTCTCCCTGTTCTTGTGTGCAATAGCATCATCAGGCGGAGGAGCAGTGGCACCGGAGCAGGAGGGAGCTGCAACCCACTTGGCGCTGGAGGGTGAAGCAACGGAGTCTGAAGCCACCAGTGGGACGGAGGGCGAGGGAAGCTCCACGGCTTGGACAGGAGCATACACCAGTGACAGCGACTCCTCCTCTGATGGGAGCTCCCTTGCGGTGGCGGGCACCTCTGTGCCCACCGCATCAACAGGTACAGCCGCCACCCCCCCTACCAGCACCGCCCTCCCAGCAGCCCCTCAGCATGTGTTCCGGGCCCGCTCACCCAGGAGGGTGGGCATCTCATTTGTCCCAGACACCTCAGGCCCTGCCCCAGTCAGCCCTGCTGCCCTCAGTGAGGAGGCTATTGACCTCCTGAGATCCCTCACTGTTGGGCAATCTACCATTTTGAATGCCATCCAGGGTGTTGAGAGGCATTTACAACAAACAAATGCATACCTGGAGGGCATTCATTCTGGGCAGGTGGCCCAACAGAGAGCATTTCATACTCTGGCCTCAGCACTGATGGCAGCCATTGTCCCTATGTCCAGCCTCCCCCCTCCAAGTTCCTCCACTCAGAACCAATCCCCTGTGCCTCAGCCTATCCCAAGCACACCATCAGACCAGCATTCACACTCATCAACACACAAGAGTGGACATGGCAAACATAAGCACCACACATCCCACAGGCACTCACACAAGCACCATCCCCATGCAGACACTGCAACATCCACTGCCTCCACTGTGTCCCCCTCCTCCTCCTCCTCCTCCTCCCTCCCTGTCTTGTCTCCACTCACACCTGCATGCACTACATCCTCAGCCACTACCTCCATCACCAGCATGCCCATCACCACACACCGCTCACGTGCAATCACCACCCCCACTACCTTTCACACATCCCCAGTGTCCTCTCCCAGTGTGTCTGTGAGCCCTCCTCTCAAAGTACACAAACACAGGCACACACCCACCCAACAGCCATCCACCTCACAACAGCCTCCGGCCCATGCACCTTCACCCAAACTCAGCAGACGTACACCTCCTACAACCACTACCTCTTCCTCCACTCCCAAACTTCCTCCATCTTCCTGTCCCAGTGTGTCTAAAAAACTCCTGGCTACCATTGACCTCTTCCCTACACCTCCTCCCCCCGTCCTTTCCCTAGGGACAGGCTTTCCAGGTCCCAGCACCTCAGCCACCAAATCCCCAGGCACAGTGGTGTCAGCAACTGCGGGGTCATCGAGTACGCCACCCATCAGGTCTGCCAGTGTGCCACGTAGCGAGGCCAAGGACATTCCGCCACCTGCCAAGGAGAAAAAGGTGCCCACATCCCGGAGGGAGAAGCCGCACCGACCAGCCACCAAGGGCTCAGCAAAAAAAAAAAAGGGGATAGTGGCAAGACAACTGTGGCACCATCAAAGGTGGGGAAGGGACAAAAGCACAAGAGCAGGTCAGGAAAGGGCAGGGTAGCACTGACTGAGGGACCAGTGTCACACCTTCTGTGCAAGACCACACCAACCTGTATGGCGGCGAACATCGCAAGCTGCCCCGCCACCACAACCGCCACCTGCACTGCCACCTGCACCGCCACCTGCACCACCACCTGCACAGCCACCGGCATGTCTACAGCCTCAGCGACAGTCCCCAGCCTCTTCCCCAGTGGGCAGCCGTCCGAGGCTGCAGGAGACATCCTGCTGTGTCCCTCAGCAGGCACTGACCCATGCACGACCACCAGCACCGCCGCCACAGACACCGCCGTAAACACCGCCACCAGCCCCGCGACATGCTCGGACAGTTGCACCACCTCTGATATGGCTACCATCCCCAGTGGTCAGCCGTCCGAGGCTGGAGGGGACTTCCTGGACCCTGACCAGCTTCCATGAGGCATGACTTCCATCACTGTTTGTACTTGCAGGTGGAATGCGAAGCTGCAGCAGTGTGGGGTATGTCGCTGCCTCTATGGCGTATCATGCTACCTGTGCCTCAGCAATCTCATGGCACACAGGTGAGGAAATTGTACCGGCCACACTGCACGTGGAGCACTCTGGGCACCATGCCCCCTCCAGTACCAGTGGAGAGATACATCCACTACCTCAGTCCTTGGCAGAATGAAGCACTCTGGGCACCATGCCCCCTCCAGAACCAGTAGAGAGATACATCCACTACCTCAGTCCTTGGCAGGATGAAGCACTCTGGGCACCATGTCCCCTCCAGAACCAGTGGAGAGATACATCCACTACCTCAGTCCTTGGCAGGATGAAGCACTCTGGGCACCAGGACCCCTCCAGAACCAGTGGAGATTGACATCCACTTGAGAGACTGTGGCTTTGCACTCCCCAGGATAAAGCAGTGGGCAAACCACCCACTGAAGAGACTTGAGAGACTGTGGCTTTGCACTCCCCAGGATAAAGCAGTGGGCAAACCACCCACTGGAGAGACTTGAGAGACTGTGGCTTTGCACTCCCCAGGATAAAGCAGTGGGCAAACCTCCCACTGGAGAGACTTGAGAGACTGTGGCTTTGCACTCCCCAGGATACAGCAATGGGCATGGAGCCCCCTTGTGCAGCAGTGGCATTGTGCGTTCATCTGGCTGAGGTGCCCCCGCCCCCTCCCCCTGAGGTGCCTGTATATTTTCAATCTGATGCCCCAGCAATGTTCTCTCCATTTCCAGTCAGGTATCTTGTGTGGGCTTCGCCCATGCATTTTGGGACCAGTGGTCCACGGACAATGATTGGTACACTATCCGGACTTCTGAAGTTGGTGTACATATTTGTATATACTGAATTTTGAATTTTGACTATCATATTTTTCATGATTACAATCGTTACAATCATTTCCTTTTGTCCTTGCATTCTTCCAGGGGGTGAGGGGGTGTATATGTAATGTTGCTGCATGTATTTGTGTGTATATTGTTGTGGGTGAGGGTGAGGGTGGGGGTATTGCATGTTGTGTGTGTGTGTCGCTCTCTTTTCCCTCCCCCCTCCCCTGTGTTGTAGGTGCAGTACTCACCGTGGTTGTCAATGGCGTCTGTCCTGCTCCTGATAGAGCAGGAGGAAGAGCAGCATTGGTAACACCTTGAGTTCGGGCTCCATGGCGTCCTGGTTCCTCGTTGGGTGTCGAGAGGTGAGTGGTTTCCCTTCTGTCTACTGTTTCCACCGTGCTTTTGATAGCGTTGGTTCCACCCCGGAAAAGGTGGCGGATAGGTGTGTTGAAATACAGTGGGCGGTACTTTGTCCTCCGTCTGTCTGTTGGCGGTTACAGCCACGGTGTTTGTTTCTACCGCCATAGCAGTTGGAGTGTTAAAGTGGCTGTCTATGTTGGCGGTTTCTGCCATGGTCGTGATTCCGTTTGTTTTTCCGTCAGCCTGTTGGCAGTATTACCGCTGCTTTAACACCGACCGCCATGGTTGTAATGAGGGCCTAAATCATTCAGTAGCAAATAGACTGAATGTGAACAAGGAAGATGTATCCCCCTACAGTGATCCAAAATACAAATGACACCTGATTCAAGCAATGGATTAAATGAGCTGACCCAAAGCACACAGTGGCTGAAGGGCATCTCTCAAAGACCCTCAATGAGTAGTTTTAAGTTATTTTTTTCCTTACAAAGGCTATGATTCTGGCAGAGCCAAAAAGGCTGTCAGAATAGCTAAAAGGCTCAACAACATATAACATACTGCATTATATATGACAACCGGAAAGCACTCTTCATAGAAAACGAGGACAATGTGCAATTGATGATATTATTGCTGAAATCTTACATTGACTCTCACTAGGGGGAATGCTCATGTGTGCCAGCTATGGCAATTGCACCAGCAAGTTCAACACTTAGGGGGTCATTTTGACCCTGGCTGTACCAGGCCGCCAGGGCTAAAATGATGGAAGCACTGCCAACAGGCTGGCGGTGCTTCCTGGCCTATTACGACCACGGCGGAAACGCCTCGGTCGCACCGCAGGGGCCGGTGGTATTCCGCTACTTTAGCCCCGGCGGTGATAATCCACGTGGGCAGCGCAGGGGATTACGAGTCCCCTCCGCCAGCCTTTTTCTGGCGGTTTGCACCGCCAGGAAAAGGCTGGCGGAACGGGGAGTCGTGGGGCCCCTGGGGGCCCCTTGGAGCTTTTCACTGTCTGCATAGCAGACAGTGAAAAGCGCGACTGGTGCAACTGCACCCGTCGCACGGCCGCAACACCGCCGGCTCCATTTGGAGCTGGCTCCTATGTTGCGGCCGTGATCCCCGCTGGGCCGGCGGGCGGAAACCAGGTTTCCACCCGCCGGCCCAGTGGCGATCTCTGAATGGCCGCGGCGGGGTGCGGCCGCATTGTTGGTCGCACGGCGGTCAAGGTCGTGATGACCCCTTTGGTTTGTGAATCATTTCCTTTGTGAATCCTACTCTATAAGACATGCATTAATGTTTCTCATCTCTAAATGAAGAGCAATATATTAGTGAGCCATTTCAGGATTTAACAAAACACTATCCAGGGAAAATGTCCACACGCGGTATGACTAAATAATAGGCTTAGAGTTTAAAATCAGGAAAATAGGGCGACACGTTACTTTCAAATTAACATTTACAGAAACAAGCTGCTAAATTAGTGTTTGTAAACAGTAACAGTGATGATAATGTTTTAATAGTGGAAGAAAAACATTGTCAACTTAAGATCCTAACACAAAAATAGGTACACTGTTCCAATACATAGAAAATTCACATAGGCCACCCAATTTGACAGGAGCAAAACCCTCATGCATCACAATGGATGTCTAGCATCATCATTGGGAAAGCTCCTCATCAGGCTGGTACTGCAATGCTTGATGGGCTCCCCTAAACGGGGTGCTCTTAACCATTTGGCTCAGATCGTAGTTGTGACAAAAAAGTAATAATTATCACTGGGATACCTAATTTTAAGTACCCGAGCAGCTATTGGAGAGAATCGAAATTTAAAATTGATTTACCATCAATTGGCAATAATTCATCGTTTTAATCAGTAGTGAATCCGATGGTAACCAAGATTAAAAACAAAATGAGGAGTAATGGGTGATTATTGATGTTCACCTACTCTCAAAAAATGGGGAGGTTATAGCCAATTATGGTTCCTCACACTCAAAAGTCTACATGTTTCGCGTCTAAGCGGTCCAGCCGGATCCAGCGACGCTTCATCAGGACAAAAACCTTCTCCAAAGGGTATAAATATCAACAAGTGTGTAAAAAACTAAGTCACTTACTCAGTCCTACTTGTTAATGCAAAGGTAGCCCTAAATAAATGTAAGTAGAGAAACCAAAGTCACAAATAAAGTAATAATACAATAGCAAATAGGTGCGCCTGTGAAATAAACAGTGATAGAGTGCCACACTCGTGAAAAAATTATTCAAAAATACATAGAGATCAAGCTTACCATCCCTAATTTCAGGATAGAGCCCAAAAGGATTGCTGGCCAGTGACAGAAACTAAGATTCTGTAAATACAGATCATAAATCACAAAAGGTAAAAACAACATCATAAGTTTGTTAGATGATGGACATATCTGGTGGTTCCAGGCATCAAACATAGTTGAATCGTCTAAACATGTAACTCCCAAACAATCTGGATCGCCCTCCGGTTCTCAAATTAGTTAACAACTATCCGAGATTAAAAACAGTCAGATAGGGACTCAACATCATTAACTGATAGTAAATTGTGTCAATAGCGATGTTAAATACACCTTATATATAAATACAGCTACCAGGACAAAAACGAAACGAGGTCGAATAGACCCACGTACTGATTTGTTCGAACGCGAACAACTTTAGAAGAACTTAGCAAAGTCCGATTAAGGCAGCGTATTCAAGTAAAAAAGCATGCGTCTTAGGGGATCACAGAAACACTTACTTCAGGTTCTTGATAGTAGGCAAATAAACCTACCCCACCAGCGCGCCTCCTCCGAAAACGTAGGCGCGAGTGTGTGCCGGTTTTTTTTTATTGCCGGTCTCGTCTCTAGCACCCGGAAATGAATATCAGCTCGCGTGGTCATCGAAAGTGAGGACAGACTTAAATCTAATGTGGTGCACTATTACGATGACACTTGGTAACCACAAATTAGTATACTTATTGGGATGTAGTAAATAATGAAAACCGAAAATTGGGCCATCCGAGTCTAATAAAAACCAAAGGGAGATTAAAAGGAAAAAATGAATACAAACTAATTATCGCAAGTAATTCAAGTAATACACCTCATAGTAAAACATGATTGTCAACAGAAAAGGAATCAAGTGAACAACAGAGATAATCTTCTGTCAACTTTCAGGGAAAATCAGCCAAAATATATCATCAAGCGATGTTAATGACCCAAAACTATCTCAACCATTATCAAAGTTGAAAATATGGAGAAATTGGAAGGTAAAAATAGGAAAAATCAAATATTAGGACAAAATCACCAAGGATTGGAAGCTCTCTAATTGTGTGGCTTAAGGCGAGAGAGTGGTCCATGGGATGTCATCATTTAATTCCCGTGATGACGTTCCCAATTTAAAAATCCATCTTTGCTCAATTCTAAAGAGTGATGAGGAACCATATGGAAGGGTTTTTGGGGCTTCTAGGACAACCCACGTGAGATCGTCTGGAGAGTGTTTTGCATCAAAAAAATGAGAACTCAGTTTCGTGGTCATTCTGCGACATCTGATATTGCTTCTATGTTCATTTATGCGAATCTTAACTGGTCGTGTAGTCATCCCTACATATCGTAGACCACATGGACAGGTGATCAAATAGATACAATTTTTGGAATTGCAGTTTGTATGCTTTTTTAAAAACCACCTGCCGATAGGGTCTAAGTCTATAAATGTAACTTTGCTAGTTAATGAGCAAACGTTGCAGTTGCCACAGGGAAAATGGCCTACAACGGGTGGAAGTTCCCGCAGGGTTTGTTGTGTCGGAGACTCCCGACCTCGTGGACGTGTATGGATCACTATATCCTTAATGTTAGGGGTGCGTTTAAAAGCAAAAATGGGTTTGGGTATGACAACACCGCCACTCTCCAAAATGGGCCAGCGTTTATTAATCACCTTTTTAATGGTGTTTGACAAAGGCGTAAAAGTGGTGACGCAGGTTATACATGTCTTAGGGCTTTTTTCCATTTTAGCCAAGAGAGAGTCCCTATGGTTGTTTTTTGCTCTCTTGCGGGCAATGTTAATTGTCTTAGTTGGATAGTGTCGGTCATGAAGTTTCATTTGTAGAATATCTGCTTGTTTATCAAATTCACGTATTGAGCTACAATTCCGTCTCAGACGGAGGAACTGGCCCACTGGTAGATTGTCTCTAAGAGCTTTTGGATGGTGACTCTCATATAGAAGGAGACTATTGCGATCAGTCGGTTTGTGATAGGTGGTTGTACTCAAAGAACCATTATTAATAGTGATCATGAGATCCAAAAAAGGTAGTTGAGTGGTAGAAACTGACGCTGTGAATTTTAAATATGGATCAAGAGAGTTAATCCAGGTGATAAAATTGTCAGTTTGTGATAGTGGTCCTTTCCAAAAAATAAGGATATCATCTATGTAGCGTTTCCATAGACTAATATCTCTCTCAAATGGGTTAGCTGTCGTGAGAATACATTTCTTCTCAAAATCATACATATAGAGGCAGGCTAGGCTCGGAGCAAAAGTACTGCCCATCGATGTACCTCTGATTTGGTGAAAAAATTGTTCCTCAAAAAGAAAATGATTCTCAGTTAAGGCCAAAGAAGCACATTGCATAATAAATGTAATGGGTGTGGAGGTAGTGGAAAAGTCATTTAGTAATGCTGATTCAACTACCCGTAAGGTTGCAGTTTGAGGGATGTTCGTGTAAAGAGCTTCAACATCTAGCGTAACTAAGGCCTGTATTTCCGTACCCAAGTTAGCTGATTCGATTAAGTTAAGAACATCCTTGGTGTCTTGAAGATAGGTAGAAGACTGTCTTACAAGGGGCTTAGGATCCTAGTCACATTTTTATAAATCTAAACCACTGTATGCATCTGCTGTTGTGCTTGTGCGAAACCTAGAACATTTTGAATCACAATTTATGATATATATTTTTCAACAAACATATGAATGCCAAGCACTTAACAACAGGACACTTTATTTCCTTTCCTGAATTGGCACTGTGCCCTGTACCTGTTTTAGTGATGTCTTGACACTTTACTGTCAAATTCAAACTGTCAGGAGATATGAATACTTCTTCTGGAATACCTATGTGTACTTTTTTCTTTTAAAATATGTAATAACCATCCATTTGTATTTGGGAAATAGGACCAGCCCAGAGAGAGACTGCTATATGGTAATTTCTATTCCATCTAAAAAGTCGCTTTCCAATGGAAATATCATAACTGAGGCTGCTACAACTTGATTACATATTTAAATGAAATATGTAAATTAAACAAATAATTCAATATAATCTTTAGTACACCCCACTTGTCTGGTTGGTGCTTTCCTTTCATTTTACATCACAGAAGTAATTTGGAGGAACATTGTATATTGTGAGTTGCAGTGCCATAATTCAAACAAGGCAAGATTTCCAGGTAATTTGGGCATCATCTAGAAAAGCGAAGGCCCAACACATATTTTGCAGTTTGTGATTGCTCATAGCTTCCACAGGGTCCAGACTTACATTTTTGTTTTGGCAATGCAATGCAGCAGTCAAACTTACTGAATGTCCATGCACTAAGGAAAAAAACAGCGCAGAGCCATGTCTACCAAGATTGGCCTGCTGCTGATATGATCAGCTGTGCTAGTGCTTGAATTACACTGTCTTGCATGTCTTCCAGAATGATGTATAGGGGAGTTTTTGCAGTCTTGCATAGGATATTTGCTGTAAGCACATCCTTCCAAATCAAATTCCTTTGCCCAGACAAACCTATTAGGAACCCTCAGATTGGAGGTGTGCTAGGCACTGAAGCACAAATGCATGTGATTTTGTTTTTAGAAAACATTTTTCCGTTTGTTAGCTGCTGCTTAAAGGGCATGTTCGTTTTTGATGCAAATCTGGTCTTGCTATCATAATAGATTAGCTTTGTATTAAAACCTATGGAGACGTGTGCTGGTCTATCCAAGTAGTGCCCCAGTATTTCCCCTTGATGCAAAGTGATGCAAAGCAACAAAGCTGAAAGTGGATCTTTTTGCTCTTGAAAAAAGGCACATTTCCAGTGCAAAATATCTTTTGTGCTCAAAAATATGTACCAATGTATCACTTTTCAGGACTTTGTGTCAAACTTTATTATTAAGGGATTCATTCTAAGTTTGGCTGACAGGGCCCCCCTTTCAGCACCCTCGGAGTGTACACTGTCTGCTATGGTAGACAGTAGGCATTCCAAGGTTGCTGTGTGTGATGTCATTGGCCTTGGCTCTCTGAGGGAGCCGAGGCCAATGCTGCTGCACTGTTTCCATCAGGCGGACTGGTAGAAACATTTTAATAAGACGTTTCTGCTGGTCAGCCCAGTGGAAACGTAATATGACGATGGTGAGGCCGCCACCTTGACTGCCGCCTCGTGGCCACCATATTGGAGTTGTGGCGGTGCAACCGTCCAACTTGTAATCAGGCCCTAAGTCTACCAATAACTGGGCTATGGAAAGTCAGACTTCCGCTGCAGAAAGTAAACCCTGGTTTTAATAATTAAATTCAGCCAATGAAAAGACAGAACTGCCCTCAGCATCCCTCTATTTGTGAAATCCACTATAAGGAGCCACACCTTTTAACAAATCTAGTGTTTCTAATCCAGTTTTGTGACATGATTTGGAAAACTACATTTATGATAAACACCATTCAAAGTATCATTATAACACTGCTATTTGTATAGCCAATGCAAAAATAGACTAGGGATAGCTAGACATGCAGTATTTAAGAAAATATATTATTTCAAGACAGCAGCTATGTTAATAATAATAAGGAGGCAATCACTAGAAAGCAACACCAGTTAGCAAGCATGTGTATATAAAGTAGGATTTTTGTTTCAAAATATAAACTTGCTATCTTATCTTTGTTCACGTGCATCCCTATTTAGCTCAAATAGCCAATAAATTTATGTTTAACACAAAAAATGTGTTGCTTTGTTGTGGAAATCCTTTGTTTTAAAATGGCTTTCTTGTTGAAGCACTTGACTTCATGCTGGCTGATATTCGCCTTGATTCAAAAAACACCCCATGCAGTATAATGGAATATGCTGCTTGTCATATACTAATGCAGACACAGAGGTAAAGACATCAAATGCTGTCACTCATGAGCATTGACACTCTAAATACTGACTGGCTGTCCGAAAGACTGATCCAACATGTGAATGTTATTTCTAAGAAAGAAACCAATGGATATATTTCCCTGACTCTTTGCATGTGGTCCTTTTTTTCGTATATCTTAAGATCTGACTTTTGCAATGCACTGGTCGAAGACCTGTCAATCTCCATGTCATAGGATTCATAAGTCTTTTAACCCATTGTACTTCTTGCTTTTCTAGTTTAAACTGCCACGACCTGGTATATATTTTGGCTTCTCTTTATTGCGCTAAACTTTAGTCATAGCAGCTTTTAGGATGCCACAGAAAATATTTTACATTAACCCAGATCTCAATGAAGATTCTTCATGCTCAACTGACAGTAGGATGGAGATGGCCAAGGTATTTGTAAGCAGTTTCTCTAACATCTTAGCTTTTTTCACAAATTAATTTTGCAGTTAATAAAGAAGTACTCCTGTGATACCCTTGTAGGAGTTCTTCATTTGCCTTTGTTATTTGGCCTACAAACTCCTAAAATGGCAATTCAATGGAAAACAGTGAGGCAATATCCATATATAATTAGTATAAAATGGGATGGACTTTGCCCTCTCAACAGTTTTACTTTCAGTGAGTTGAAAGTTTGGTACTGCTGTACTACTACTTACAGTGCTCATAAATACTTTTGTGACTCAGCTCCATAGAGTACCACAGAATGTTGCTCAAGGAATGACATGGAAGCCACCAGTCTGCATCCCTATCGGCAGGGCCAAACTTGTCCAAGGCTGTGCTCGATACTGATGATGAAGAGGGGAAAAAGGGGCTAGGGATATTAAAGAAGGTTCACAAGAGATATAGGCCCTCATTCTAAGTCTGGCGGGCGGCGGAGGCCGCCCGCCAGACTTCCTCCCTCCAAAATACCGCACCGCGGTCGGAAGACCGCTGCGGCTATTCTTAGTTTTACACTGGGCTGGCGGGCGACCGCCAAAAGGCCGCCCGCCCAGTGTAAAACTCCCTTCCCACGAGGACGCCGGCTCAGAATTGAGCCGGCGGAGTGGGAAGGTGCGACGGGTGCAGTGGCACCCGTCGCGAATTTCACTGTCTGCAATGCAGACAGTGAAATTCTTTGTGGGGCCCTCTTACGGGGGCCCCTGCAGTGCCCATGCCATTGGCATGGGCACTGCAGGGGTCCCCAGGGGCCCCACGACAACCCATACCGCCATCCTGTTCCTGGCGGGAGAACCGCCAGGAACAGGATGGCGGCATGGGTTGTCAGAATCCTCCATGGCGGCGCAGCGAGCTGCGCCGCCATGGAGGATTCTAATGGGCAGCGGAAAACCGGCGGGAGACCGCCGGTTTTCCACTTCTGACCGCGGCAAAACCGCCGCGGTCTGAATGCCCTGCAGGGCACCGCCAGCCTGTTGGCGGTGCTCCCGCCGACCCTGGCCCCGGCGGTAAGGAACCGCCGGGGTCAGAATCAGGCCCATAGTTCGTTTAGTTGCATAGATCCTCTTGTTAAATTGAGGCATTCTTGAGTCTCCTTCAGTCTGTCATAGGTGACAGTTCTTTTGTACCAAACAGAACACACGGCTACTGGTACCCCCAGCTCTTGTATCAATTTAAATTCCATGTGTTTTTTTTTCTTTTCCATGGATTTCTCATGAATGGTACAATTTTTCAGAAACTGTAAAAAATCCCAATAATCACTCTAGCAATGCCTACATTATTGTAAACACTCAACACATCAATAGCACAGTAGCTTTTTAAGGTAGTAGCCAAGGGAATCTTCATGAGGGTGGTCTTGTTCTGATGTCCTATATAATTATAACTTGAGGCACTAAACAGAAACAAATTTTCACTCATGATTTGTAAATAAATCAGCTAATATTCTATAGCCAGTTGTTGCAGCACAACCTAGAAGACAGGTCGGACTTTCAACACATGGAGGAAAAACACAAAATCCATCAGTAATTTTACAACCCAAATAAGTAAATCTTACCTTCCCTAGCTCATCACCAATCTGAGGACTCCGAAGACCGAGATAGAAAAGGATGACAAGTTTGAAGTATGCTATTAATTCCAGTAAAGCGTTTCAGGGAGATTGTATAGCACATATTGAGGTAAGAAATCTTATAATGCAACAACATTGTAGCAAAAATATTGCAGACCAAAATATCCGCTCTACATAGTTACAGTGTAATATAAATTTAACAGCATTTAACATTTTGCCCACCTTAAAAAATGAATTAACTTAAAAAAGTTATATAAAACCACATAGATAATATGAGCATTCTGAAATGCTTTTGATAGGTTTAAATGACGTGTAATAAATATAAACTTAAACATACATTTATTTAGAGGCTGAGCTATGGGCAATGATGATGGGATGAGTTTCCAGAGTGCAGGGATTATTAGAGTTGTTGCTCTCCCACTGTGCAGGGAAAGCCAAGCTGAGGTTTCCTTTGGTTTTTCTGCTTCTGGCCACAGCCTCACGCTACACTTCCTTTTTTATTATTTTAGGAGGGCCACCCATTCAGACTCAGGCACCCTAGAGCTCACGTTCGAGTGCAGCACTGAGGGCTCACCACCGGCTACCCTCGCTGGCTCCCTGCCTGGCCCACACTCCCATGTGCCGCCGCAGGAGTCAGCAATCCTTTGTTATGTCTGCCTGCACCAACGGGCAGACGTCTTTAGTGGTGGCCACCTCCTGCTCCCCCCACACGTGGCTGAGCGAGGAGTGCAGGCCACATGTGGAGGGTGTGGCAGCCCTCCCCAGTCCTCTCGGTCCGAGATGGGGCCCAGGAATAGGGTATGGGCCCCCCTACATTGAGTCCTTGAAAAGTACGATAGCACAGCCACATTTTATAAATACTCATCGGTCAGGGATGGGGTCCTAGCCCCCTAATGTATAATTTTACTTGAGGGATGGGGTCCTTGGGTACAATGCGAACACGGTAAGGGGGCCCTATGCACTCCCTCTCCCCCAATGTGATGACACAGCTTCATTGCGCTGTTCCCCAGGCCCTGGTCCACCCTAGATGAGATTGATCAGCCTGCAGCTTAGCCCAAGTGCTCCGAGGGAGAAGAATTAGGTCAAAAGTCGCCAAACTTTAGATTAACATAACTCGGGCACCTTTAGGCTGATTTGGACATCCCTGGGCTCATTTCACCCCTGATGGTGAGCGCTATCCACCAGGTGCAGTTGCAACAACCCTCCTCACATCAAAAGTGGTGCAGTCCTAAAAATGCTGCCACTCCTGGTTTTTCCCAGTTCCCAGTTTTCCTTTGTGGCTTTGTTGATGGTGTAGAAAGGTCCAGGGCTTCCCCCAACTGGTCCTCATGGGGAGTAAGGGGGCCAGCCTCTGTGATGCTTGGGGAGCCCCTGTGGTCCTGAGTCCTTAGTGGGGATCAAGGTGTTCCTCCTTCCAGTTCTCCACGGCAGCCCCAGGATCCAGCAGCACAGCAGCAAGAGGGAATAGTCCCCTGGTGCAAGAGTTTATAAAGGGGAGAGGAGGGTTCCAGAAGACATGCACCCCTAACCTATACTGGGATGCCACATCATCTCTCCACCCTGCACCAACCCTCCTTCACAGCATGTTGGGACAATCCAAAATGGCATCATAATTGAGCCACTGGTTACATCAGCTGCCGGGGTCTGAGCTCCACCCCTCATTAACAACATTGCCAGGGACTTGCACACTAGAATTGCAAAGGCGCCCCCTCATGGTTTGGCTCCAGTTGTCTGGGCACTCGCCTTTGTTCAGTGGGGTTGGCCAGGCCCATCCCTGACGTGGTGTGACAGCTGGGTGACTGATACAGGTCATTCTGACCCACCCCTTTCCTCCTCAGGAGCAAAGAAAAGTAGTGCTTATTGCTCCTATTGCATCGGGGTGACCTTTGTTCCTGCTGCTGGGGAAAACGTAACTACTGGATACAGCACCATTTTGGAAGTTACAAACTTGGTTTTCTCACACAAGTTACACTCTAATTCAAGGCACCAAAGGTCTCTGTAGGCCAAGGAGAAGGGAAACTACACTCTAAGGAAGTTCCCTCCCTATGTGTATAAGGGTGTGTCACAATAGTTAAAACAGTAAAGCACACTGACTTTCCCTAATAGTGTACACTACCCTTATGAGGCCTATCCCAGGTGAATACCTATCCCTACAGAGAACCCATTGCACCAAGTCACCTGTGTGCTGTTACCAGGCTATGCATGACAGTAGTCTCCCACCTGCAGCCTGCATGTGTACACATGCATGTGCACATGTGTTCATGTGTAACCAGCCAAGTGCCACTTACCCTTGCTGCATTGCAGCAGCCTTATCTGAAAAGGTGGACACTGGCAGTAAACATGTGCAGTCTATTTACGTGTGATCACCACTCGTGAGGCTCACCCATAGTAAAAGGTCCAAAAACCAGGTGATCAAAAAAGCAAAAACATTCGAGTGAACTGCTGGAGCAGAAAGCAGTGCAACAATTTGTCTGCCTGCAAGCAGTTAAACAAAGACCCTGGGCGCAGGTGGGGGGTGGTATTAAGGATTAAATACTCCTTTATTTAAAAAAAAAAAATGAATATCTTACTTTCCATTTTTCTTAAAAAACTCAGAAATTCACTACCATTTTTAAAGAGAAACACAAGCTATAGTTACTTTAGGGCATGGGTTATAGACACATGGGGTAGCTATAACTGGAGAATATCAATGGTTTTGTTTGTTTAAGACAGCATGTTTTAACTGACAATTAGACCTAAGTATAACATCCTTTTAACATTTGTTTTTTTCAGAGAATTTTTGGAAACAACCAAATATTCATAAAATTTACTATAAATCACTTTAAAAGTGTAGTTAGTCAATTAACATTCTTAACCAACTAAAGCACTAAAGAAATATACATCTAGAGTGGATCCATTGTAGTTGCTGGGGTATAGGAGTTTAGCTTAGCTTCGGCTTGCAGACCTGTGCCCTTTTACCTAAGTAAACATGCTCTGTTTTATTATCCATCTTTTTATTAATTTTAGCAGCACTTGCAGTTCTTGTAGTTTTATAACAAATGCTTTTATTCTATAGTCAGTAGCCATTCCATGAAAGGGTCATTATCAGTAATGTTTGTATTGGATTGGCATATGTCCCTTTGCTTCACGGTAGAGAAGAACAGAATGTGATATTGCTGATCCCAGTTTGGGCATACAATCTAAATGCTTAGGTATATACCCACGTCAGGATCTCTGCACAGACAACATCATGAGCAGTACAAAAACACTCTGTGAGACCAAGGTCACTAGAGGGGGTTCTACCCAGGATATTCCATCCATACTGCACATCACTTTGCAGCAGACCTCAGCCCTTGTGTCACTACACTGCCTCATTTGAAGAATGGAGGCCGACCTTGTTCTAAGGTAACAGGGGTTGGGGTGCTTCTCATGGACATGGCTTGGGCAGATTAGTTTTATCATACCATGCTCTCTTTAGGGTAGACAATACACTTTAGGGAGAAATTTGTATAGTCATAGTTATTGCAAAATGTTAGGATTGCTCATATTCACATTGCTTAGTCTCACAATACTGATTTTGTCTCTTGACATTATCCCAATCATTGAGCTCATGCATTTTTTTCGTAGATTGCAGTCTTTTCAATAAATGTACTACTCATTGCACAGAGATTTCCCTGAGAGGATTTCAGAGTCCATGCCCTGGGCACCCCGAAATCACCTTTACTACTTGTGTTTTGGTGTAGTGCTGCTAGAAAGCCATAAGGGTTGGGCAAAAGCTGTCAACTGGTGTGGGAGTGACTCAGTCAGCTACAATCAGAGGTGATGCAGCCCCTAATCCAGCAGTTTTGTAGAGATACAAGGGTCCTTACAACACATTTTAAACACTCCCCATGTTATTCCCCTACAAAACCCCAGAGCCCACAATAAACAAGTACTAAAAAGAAATAAATCACAACAAAATAATCTTACAAGAATAAAAACTCAATATTAAAAAAGCATAGTATATTTAAGTGAAATTAATCAGTTATTTCAAACAATTAAAGTATTTAAATTAACAACCCAATTAAAATTAAATAAATGTAACAATTCTTAAAACAAAAAATGAATAATGCATCAATTAAAACACTGACTTGATTAAAAATCTAATTACCTAATTGGGGTTAAAAATGAAATAACCAATTTACAAAAGATTATATAATATATATTGAAATCTTTTCTTATGCTACGCCCCTAAAAAATAATAAACAACCAATAAATTAAAAAAATAAAAATGAAATCAAAAGCATCATTATGAACCCAAATAATGTATTAGACATAAAGTAATAGATTTTTACAAAGCAATTAAAGTTCAATATTATGTTCTAATAAAAAACACTTCATCACAATGCATTAAATGCCCACAGTCAAGTTAACCTTCATATCACTCTTGGAATGTTTGCTTGTCTTTGACCCTATACAGCACGCTGCTGCCTTTTGGCGATTTACACTATGGAAATGCCATATAAATTGGCACAAACATTCATACATACATAAATATGTACATACAGTAAGAAGAATCTTTGTGCAGAATGTCAAATTCCGCTATAGCTTGCTAAACACATTGGACATTCTGCTATAGATTTTGAGGTACCCCATTGAGGACAGGATGGACTTGCTGGTAATAAGGATCATAACTCAGTTGTACATATTTGGCAGCCACAATCCTGTGTGGCATGACTCCTGTTGCACCAGTGCATCCTGAGTGACAATGTCTGGAGTAAGGGTTGATAGGGCTAGCCAATAATGTCAGGACCAGATGTGGGTGGGAGTGCAAGTAATCCCGTATAGCAAGCCATGACATACGAAACCTTTGGTTCTTCAGTCTGGTCCAGTTAACCATCAACTACAGCATATTGATGCACTCATGTGTAGGGTTTATTCTAGATCTACAGCTCGACTGATGATTAAATTTGTGGTATTCTAACCAATAGAAGGTGAGATATGGAAAAAAAGTGGATTCACCATATCAGCATCCTTGTAGTTGAGAACAATACACAGCTTCTTCCAGGAGAGGGCATTCATTTGAATCACGCTCCACAATATTCATGTCCAAAAAGGTTGTCTTCTAATAAACTGATCAGTATAGGTGCTAGGGCATTTTGGTTGTGACCTTTGACATCAGAATGTTGATCAAAATGTGACCATATTGAAATTATATTGTGTGAATTGATAATGAGTTAATTGTGAAGTGGTGCACTAAAAGTCTATAATTAGGTGCATTCACTGTAGGCTAGTATTTTAAGGCTTGTGGTATAGCCATGCCAACTGACATATAATCATTTAACCTGATTCATATGCTTCCTTATGATGTTAGTGAACAGTTATCATTGAAATGATAATGATTTTTTTGATTGATATGCTCTAAATGTTAGATGTTATTGTTTAAAAAATGTCGTTCCCCAACATTTTTTAACAAGTTGTTGCACTTTTGCAATTTACTGTAACATAAAATTAGACAAGATTTATTAATGATGATTTTATTATTGAAACATTTCCATGTATTTGTTTCACATGCATAAGGTGTGCCATTTTAAATACCGATCTAATTTAGATGTGCTAAGGCCGGCTAGTCCCCTGCCTCATTGAATGTGAGAATGTTGTTTTCTTTTGCCTAACATGCCATTTCACCCAGATTTCATTCACATGAAATGTTAGTTTGGAAGTAGATGCACTATTGTGTGTAACCTCGAGGACAGTAAACAGAGAACATGAATATTGAATGTATTCATAATTGTTTCAATGTTGTACAGGAGAGCAAAGACAGATACCTTCCCCTCATTGCCCCAGGAACTTGTCTGAATGTTGCAGATGTCTGTCATATGATATGACATGACTGGACAATTGAAATCTTTAAATCTATATGTTGCTACCAATGGGCAAATCATCATTCACTTTGGACTTTAATTTATTATTTCCAGTTAGCTGTACTAAGAGAGACACATTGGGCTTTGAAAGGGACGAACCTTTTTGCCCTCGCCTTGCACTTACCTTATTGTTGCTGAGGAGACTTAGATCTTCTTTGACCCATGAGAAGCCCCTCAACTGCATTTTTGAGATGCTGACACCTTCTCTTTATTTGGATGCACCATGGATGCCTTCTGTGCCATTAACTGCTGCTTATACCTCACATTTAACATTCTGATGCTCCCTCTGATTAACTATAATTATTCTTGGTCTTAACTTACTGTTACCACATCCATATAATTAATGCATTTGTCATCACATGACACCATATATGATAAAGGGATACACATCCACTAGGGAACTGATCTTGAAATAAAAAATTGTTTCCCACAATATTTTTGTCACATCATTTGCTTGCAGGCTATGCCTGCTGCTTTATTTACTGCTGACGACATATTTTCAGATAGTGGGGGGACCACTGTTTCGTACGTCTTCGTTCCTCAACTACAGATACCATTCTTTCCTTGTCACAGTAGAAATAGCAGTACTTTAGGGGTTCATGGCACACTTCATAGCAGGACTAAAACACCAATGTTTACGTTTGATGGCTTACGGAATAGCGGCTCTTATTATAGTAGATATGACACATGCTCCCCCCTGCCTTGTACACCTTGACACTCTCCTCAAAGCTCTCGGCTATATACATTAAGCGACAGTCTAGTCAACTGCAGATATGCAAGGATGAGTGTTCTTTGACTTCTTTATACTGGGTTAAGTCTCCTTCGAAGATAGTGGACGGTCCCCTTGTGTCAGGGTCTAGTTGACCACAGTGATTTTATCTGACTAGAAGTGTCACACTCATCAACATTCCACAAGACCAGCTGCAGCTAATAGAGGTATGTCCTGGCTCTGTAAATGGTGAGTGCTGCCTGTCGGGATGACTGAATAGTTGTTACAACGTTTAACCAGAAATGTTCTTTGTAATAATTTCTTTGTAATGACTTTCTTATATTGGTAGGGGGAGACAAGCCCTATTCTTTGTGGACATAGTAAAATGCTATTGGCACACATCTTGAATTTGGTGGGATTTGACCCACGATTGCTTGGATTTGTAATTTTGTTTTTTTCCTAGATTACTCTAACTTTGTCTAACACCACAATACCTACTCATCCAACATGACTTTTAGTAGTCAACAGTGTTGGATTTGTTCTGAGGCTCATAACATGACCTTTGGTAGCCCGCGGCTTCAGATTTGATCTGAGGCGCATTGTATGACCACAAGGTACTGCTCTTTTGATTCACTCCTAAGTTTAACTTGTAACTGGACAGTCATGACCCATTTTCACACAACACCTTGCCAAAACTGAGCCTAGAAACTACATAATTGATTAACACAGTTCATTTATGCTTTAGGTGAGCTGTTGCATACTAACAGAGGAAGTCTTTTAAGAAAATGCCTGTTGATCTGACCGACACTTCAGAAGCATGCACTTGTGCGTTATTTACTGCTCTAGTTGGAACAACTTTGTTCAGATGCACTTTAGATGCAATGCATTTTTAGACAACATGGAAATGTTTGCAACTCTCACAGTTTAACTTTCTGTGTTGCCTTTTAGAACATTATATTAATCAACCCCTGAGTAACACGCTGTCTCATTGTATAAGATAATATGGTGCGTAAAACGTATCTTCTTGTACTACCACTCACAACACATAACACTCTTTTTGAACAGGCCTCTTGTTTTCTCTTGTAGGCAATAGTTCAAAGGCAAGTTGTCCTGATGAGGTTCTGTGAATACCCCTAGGATTGAAACATCAACATTGAGATCCCTTGTTCCAGAGTTTTTAACTTGTTGGAATATAAGACTGTAAATTATAACAGGAGCCAACTTGAATGTTCAAAAGGCATGCATATTGTATTAATTACAATTATTGAATGGATGGATTAACTCAGGATACTGCTGATTGCCTTTAAAAGAGAGTCCCTTTGGACCACTGTTTTGATATTATGACAACAGTGCTGGGGCAGAGCTGTGGGTGTGGATATCATGGCAAAGAAATCAAAAGGCCCATATTTAATGCCAACTAAGAGTAACATTCTAAAACACTCTCACACACACTTTCAAATAATCCCATTTACTTTCAATCACCTGCAAATACACTCACAAACATATGCACACATGCATAAAGACATTGCATATTTTAATTTACTCTGCTTACTTAGCTGGCAACTTGGAGGCTTTACGGCAGTAGCAAAGTAGAAATCTGGTGCTGGGCATTAGAGCTAGCAAACCTTGATCCCCAACGAAGAGTCAGATGGAGCAACAAGGGCATGTCTGAGAAGGGGAAGGCCAACCTCATACCCCCTCCCAGTTTCTTGATAGGCCTCGAAGCACAGCCCTATAAGTAGTTTGAGTAATGCTGGAGATTCTATCCCGGCTGGCCTGTGTGGATTTTCATTGGCTTCAGGGTTGCACTGATCTGTGCCCTGATAGTCACATTTCAATAAACATAAAATGGATTGTACCTGGATGAGGAGATTGTAAGTGAACTACATTCCACCAGTCATGCTCAATCCAGACATCCATTTATACAGTGTTGTGTTCTAACAGCACTCTGTAGCTGGACCATGCCTCAGCCCTCTGAGCCCCACCCTCCTTCCATTATGAGTCTGGAAACAAGGTGGAGAGGGCTAATCTACGCTCCAACAATGTACATACAAAACATGAAAAACATATTTTATGAATACTATACAGGAGACAGTTGATCTTAGTCCTCCAAACCCTAATAAGGAGCCAATGATGCAGAACCTGAGCTTGAAAGTGTGTATGAAAAAGTAAAAGTGAGTATGGGGTTTAGCTGAAGAGGCAAAGATGGAGGGTACACAAGTTGATCCAGATACTCTGTCGAACTGGGCCCAATGGGCTATATATAATCTAGGAAATGCCAATGCTCATATATCTCAATAAAGACATAAAAGCCTTTTGCTGAAAAAATAGCCTAAGCTTAGTAGCCTGGCAACCAAAGAAGAGGGGCAATGGGCCAACAATCTCTTGTTTGGAGATTCCTTTATTAAGGAGATGAGCGAATATGTTTCCACCTTTGCCACTATTGATAAGGCCCAATCTTCCATTAAGAAGATGTTTTCTTATCAAGTTTTTGCAGGGCCAACCCAAAAAGGAGTTGCTTTGACGGCCACTATTCCACAAGGGGACATTCTTTTAAACAAAGGATCCTCTAATCAAGGGTCCCAACAGAACTACTACCAAAAACACAAGACTCATTTGTATCCCTGACGCTCCAGAGGTTTTCGAAACAGAGGATATAGGAACAAAGAAGAACAATTCTCATGTTTGGACTTCCTCCCAAAATGAGGCAGATTAGCTCTGTGTATAGATGTTTGACTTTCTCTAACAACAGATCCCTGGTGATCCTTACAATTCAAGGTTATTGTGTAGTGCTTTACCAGGCTCCTGTTCAGGTTCACGTTCCCAAACCTCTTCACTTATCTCAGGAACATTTTGTGCAGATTCAAGAAGAAGTGCAGACTTTGTAGTTAAAACAGGCCATTGATGAAACCTCTTTTGACCCCTCAGGATTCCTCAGTACCATCATTTTGGTACAGAAGAAGAACAAAAGGTTTTGACCAGTAATCAACCCAAAGTTGTTCAACAACATCATAGTGTATCATCATTTCAAGATGGAAATGATTCTACATCTCAGAGATATTCTTCTTAAAGACAACGGGTTGGTAAGACTGGAACTTCAGGATACTCACATGACAGTTCCAGTCCATTAGTTATTCAGGAAATGCCCTCCGTTTCAATAGAGCCAACCCTTTTTCTGCTTCAAGATTCAACCTTTCCTCAGCCCTTTTGTGATTCACACAGATATTCAAACCTGTTGTAGCATTTCTCAGACTTCAAGGTGTCAAAATCATTGTTTATCTAGACAACCTTCTCAACATGGCCCAGGACAAAAACTGTCCACTCTCCCATCAATATTCAGAACATCTTCTGTCATTCCTTCAAAACGTCTGGCGTTTTGGGGTTTTCAAATAGACACTTCACTATCTGTGCTCCAACTCATGCAAAACAAGATTACATTGATAAAAAAGGAAAGTCACCGTGATCTAACATGTTCTCATTTTTCCCTAAGATATTTGGCTCGTCTTGTGGGTCTGCTGGCACCTTCGAGTCAAGCTATTTTTCCCAGGCCTCTTCATTATTGTACTTTATAAAGGTTGAAGGTTTGTCATCTTTGCAAAGGCTTAGCTTATTCAGATCTTGTATCTATAGACCCAGAGTCCAGAAAAGATCTCCTCTGGTGGCTGAGCCACTTAGAAGCATGTAACGGGAGAACAATTTTCTCTGCCTCACCAGATCTTGTCATATAATCTGATGCAAGTCAGACAGGCTGGGAAGCAAGATGTGGTCAGTTCTCGACTGGTCTCTTCAGAAGTCTAACTTGCACATCAACCATTAAGAGATGCTTGCAGGTTCCTTTGACATCCAGACCTCTTCAAAGACAGAGTAAACTGCACTATTCTCCTTCTGATGGACAATATGTCAGCAGTCAGAGATATAAACCATCTCAGAGGAACAAGCTCCAAACCTCTTGCAGACCTGGCCAAAAGTCCCTGGGAATTTTGCCTCCAAATGAATATTTCTGTCAGAGCAGAATATCTTCTGGGAAATTTTAATGACATAGCAGACTGGTTTCCAGGCCTGAGGAGGTGGCCCTTCACATCCTTTGCACCAGCACTTCATCCACAAGCGCAATATAGTGTACTTGGACATCCCACTGCATGAGTTGAAAGGCAGCATTTTGAGGAGGGGGTATGAGTCCCAGCAGTCTACCGGCCCCCAGAGGTGGCCCTTCACATCCTTCGCACCAGCACATCATCAGCAAGTGCTATATAGGGCACTTAGCCATCCCACTGCACGGGTCAAAAGGCAGCATTTTTTGGAGGGACTATAGGTCTCATGTGTTTCGACGCTCTAGGAAGCACCCCTTCACATTCTTTGTAATAGCACATCATTGGCAAGCACTATATAGGGCACTTGGACATCCTGCTGTGTGGGTCAAAAGGCACCGTTTTGAGGAGGGACTATGAGTCCCAGGTGTTTGCAGTCCCTAGACGGTGGCACTTCTTACCCTTTGCACCAGCACGTCATCGGCAAGCACTATAGAGTGCACTTGGACATCCCATTGAGCAGGACATGTGTGGGCTGTGCTCAGGCAAAGGACAGGCCCATCCTGCACCCATCAGCTCCAGGAAGAGCCAGATTGGGGCCACCCCCATAAACCCTGCAATTAGGCTGTTTGCGCCTTTGAGGTTCAGCCCTGCCTGCAGCCTTGGCATAAGACAGTCTTTGTGCCTGCATTGATGTGACTGCCACTGGCAACTAGTTGCAGCCTATCACCCTCCCTGCAGCCTCGATTTGGTGAGGGTACCAGGTGCTGCATCTTTTGCAATTATGCCCTCGACTGTGTGGAATCTTGCTGGCTTCCTTAGGGAGAGGACAGCGGGGCCTGTCACCCTCAAGCATTGACCCCAACCAGGTGTGCGACTGGTGTGACTTCACTGTCACCTTGGTGGTTGGCAGCCTCTGAGTAAGACTCTTTGCACCAAACCCGCTCTGCTGCTTCTGGAGGCACTTGGACGCTCTGGAATCCTCCATGCCTAGAAGAAACAGGCAGAAAAAGTGGATCTGCTGTTCCAGTGTTGCTGCCCCACTCTCTCTCCTGTTGGATTTAGGAAGAATATCAACACAATAGATCAGGTCTTCAGGTTCCTTCTACTGTATGGGAAAACAGTTCTGATCAATAGAGGTCATCTCTACGTGGCCTTTGTTGATCTGAAATCAGATTTTGACCTGGTACCAAAGCAGAAACTCTAAAATATCCTGTGTGATCTGGGAATGCCATCTTGGCCCTGGTTGTCTGCCTTCACAAGAATAAGTTTGCTAAAATACTATGGGGGGAACAGGGACCAAGGATACATGCTTGCCCCAACACTACTCTATACTGGAATGGAGTTGTACACTTTCTCTCCCAGAGCACTAAGGCCACCCCTATCCTTAGGGAAGAAAAAATACCCACATTACTCTTCACTGACAACACGCTGCTGGTCTCTAATGCCCATATTAATTTGCAGTGACTGCTATGACAGTTTGAGGAGTTTTGTTACACTCATGGGTTAGAGATAAACACCACTAAGACAAAATATAAGGCAATAAATCCACATAAATCCTACCTGGGGAACATTTATATATGGGGGGGATGAAACAGGAGAGGGTGGAGGCATTCGAATATTTAGGCATTACAATGACTGGCACTATGTCCTGGAAACCACATATAGACAAAATAGGTATGAAATATTAGAAAATTGTAGGTGCCCTATTGAAAGAACACTGCTCTTCCCGAAACAAACCAGTTAGACCTGCCCTCCAGATATATGATGCTAAGGCAGTGGGAGCAGCACTCTAGGGAGCCAAATTGAGGGGCTCTCCAACACAATAGAAGTAAAAAAGACAGAAAACAAGTACCTTGGAAATTTAACACTACTGCCAGCCAGCACTCTCTTACATCCCCTAAGGTTAAACATGGGTAGCAAACCAATACAAAAAGAAGCCAGGCTGAGACCACATCTGTTTTGCAGAAGACTGCTTGCTACATTAGAGCTCATACCCTTCAAGGAAGCACCTAAGAACTAATTGAGCTTGATAAAGCACATTAAATAGTCTGGTCATGTCAAAGCCTTTTCTGCTCTGGGCTTGCAGGAGGCTTGGAACTCCTGGCGTCAGGATCCAATTTCATCTAAAGACCAACTAAAGAAGGCTTACTGGATCTGGGAAACAGAATGAGGAGCAACATAGCACAAGAGTGGCACTAACACAGGAGTTTATTAATTTTAAATCCATCAATGCCTTTGACCCTAAGGACAGGAACTCTCTACCACTGAAATCATTCACTGCTAAATGGCCCACATCACAGTAAATAGCACTAATTTGCCCATGGTTTAAAACCCCCAAGGAAATTCTGTCACATATTCTATTTGCCTGTGCAGCTTATGCCCACTCATGATCAACATGGAATAAGCAGGTTTTCAGGCTTTGGGTACATACTGATGTGGCCATTAGATTAAGATCAGATCCTAGTACTACTTTTACTTGCACTGCCGCTAAATTTCTGGGCAGGGTGTAGGTCATGAGGAGAAAGGCACTTTTGACACAAGATCTATTGGCTAATTGTCTGGATCAACGGTAGCACCGTAGAAACTGCAGTGTCATAAACTGCACTTCCTCCCGTATGAATCCACATCCTAGCTTTTAGGTGTTATACTAACGTTCAGGATGCCTATCTTTATCATGATGGCTTGGGCGGGTATCCTCTGATTGTAAAGTTATCTCAGCTCAATTGGACAACAAACACCCCCGCACACAAATAGGTCAATATTTTCAGTCACAAGTAACCCAATACACTAAGGATGAGTAGAAGACTGTGTATATGTGAGATCCTTTTATTGGTGTTTCATATAGATCCTCAACAGCCGACACATGTTTCATCACTAATGTGACTTTTTCAAGGCTGCAAAAGGTACTTGAGAAATGCACATTGTAATACATGTGTTATGACAGGGGTATTTACAATTCAAAGAAAGCTCCTGCATACACATCAGTGTCCTACATAGTAATAAAAATAAAGATGAAGAAGGAAGACACAGGGTATTTTTGGTTCAACAGTTTATATGTATCTCTTGTAGATCAATACGATACAAGCTGTGGTATTAGAGCTTTGATACCTGACCAGCACCAAGAAAACTGATTGTTTTGAGGTTGACACTTCCCACTACACCATTTGAATTTCTCTTTTGCGGAGGTGCAGGTTTTTATTCCACTACTATCCATTTTGTTCTGTTATTCCAGCTCTGATTGGCATCCCTTAAATAATTTCTGTGTTTTGAAAATCAACCACTGTGGAGTCTATAGACCCTTTCCAGATACTAGATACCAGACTCTTGGAACTATAACATCTGAGATATATAGAACAGGGTCCCTATCTCAAAGGTGGCCTTGATGATTTGGATTTCTCAGTGCATTACTAGGAGCACATAGATGACCCACAAGTGACCTAAAAGAAGTTTTTGTCCTCCTGTTTGCTTTTCTTTTTTTACTCTTCTATTGTAGCTTATGAGCTCCTGTTGATCATGATAGCTATACAATTTTTAGGCTCTGTCTCACACTTGCCAAACCAGGAAAACACTTACTGTTGTTTAATGGTGCCACTCTTGTGTACAAATCCTTCCAACAATGAAGAGTTGTAATCCAAATGTGCCTAATCGGACTACTTCTTACGGCTGCTAAAATTGCCTTGTTGATTAGGGTAATTCCATGTATATTTACTTGTGTTGTCTGTGTTTTCTTAAATTTTTTGTATCTGTTTTCTTATGTGCAATCTGTAGTCTGAACTAATGTTTCAAATGAGAAAGAATATCACCATTTAACTGTGTATTCTATCTTTATATAAAATGTTTAAGTTTTTACTTTTATGGACTGCAGCCGAAATAAAGTTTCACTACTACTTTACTTCTAGTGGTTTTTCAGACATCTGCAGAATTCAAGTGATTGGTGTCTTTATCCTTCAGTATTCAATCATCTTTCTTTGATCTTTAGTACCATGTAGATAGATGTTTTTGCTTCCCTCCTCAATTCTCAGCTTCCTCGCATTTTCAGCTGGAAGCCAGATTGTTCAGCTCAAGCCACAGATAAGTTTTTCCAGTCCTGGCCTCAGACTCTTCTTTATGCCTTCCCTCCTTTCCTCTTAATTTCCAAAGTCTCAGGTCAAGCTGGCAGACACTATCTCTGGTTCTGACCGTCTCCTTTTACCAGGCTCAACCGTGGTACCTGACTCTATTGGAGCTGGCTTTGGACTTTCCAGTGTGGATACCTCCCTTTCCAGACTTACTTCTCAATACTCTCAAAGTTCGCCACAAACTCATTCTGGAGGGCTCTCTTTTCCTCATAGCTTGGAGTATTTCAGGGCTTCCTGGAGAACCCCACGAATTTCAAATAAATCTGTCCACCTCATTTAACAGTCCCAGTCTGCTGGTGTGACAAAACTCAACACATCTGCCTGGTTGGTCTGGTGTAGCCGGTGTATGGACAGGAATTCAGATCCCCTTTCAGCAAATTTAGTTTTGGTAGTTTTTCTAACAGTAGTCAACTTCTTAGCTGCTTTGACTTCGAGGGGAAAGCCTAATATACAATTAATACCTACAGATTATCATATTTCAGCTGACCAAGTCGGAGTGGATGGAAGACCCATTGAAGAGCATTCTTTGGTCTGGCGTCTTTTAAAGGGAATATGATTAGCTAATCCTCCTGTGCCCATGTATATTACCATGTGGGATGTTAATATAGTGTTATGTATGTTTGTTTCATGGAAAGACAATGAGACCTTTCTCTTAAGCATTTGTCAACAAAGTTAACAATGCTTTTGTGTTTAATCTCTTTGAAACATGTTTCAGGTTTCAAAGCATTAGATGTGTCTTCTTCCCATTTTTTTTTCAAGTACATAGTTGCACTATAACCAATTTAATGTTAATTCAGTATCCCTTGCTTCCTTCTAACCAAAGTTGTGTGTGGGGAATTGTTTGAAATCAAACATCTCATGAACAGCAGACCTGAGAACACCCTTGACTTCCCAACTGCTCATTTAATTTCAGAAACCCCACAAACCTGTTTCATCCGCTACTTTAGCCCGTTGGGTGAAATGGATTATGTCCTTTGCTCTAATTGATATTGGCTCTTGGTGCCCATTCAGCTGGAGGTGCCATGGCTCCCAGAGCTTTGTGGGCAGTGCTAGTTTGCAAGATATTCTCAGATCTGCAGATTGGTCAAATGTTAATACTTTCAGAACGTTGTACTGCAAACCAGTTACTCATGTGTCTGACTCTGTGATTTGTCTACTTTGAACAAAGCATAATATGAGCCTCTAATCTTGTAATCAAATTGAGCTTTTCCCAGCATTGGTGTCAGAAAGCCTATATTTTGTTAAATACAGAGGCGAGTATTATCCCACCACTGTTTAATTAACCCTCCCTGATTTTTCTTCTACAGATCCAGTACCATCAATCAGTATTTCTTTGACTACTTAAACCAGGCAAATCCTTCTCTCCATTGGAATTGTCTGGATGACTAATCACTCAGTCTTCTTTCATTTGAGATATCGCTACCCTTTTTTTCCTGGATTTTCTCAAAGGTCTGGTGACCTTTGTATTAACCTTTGGTTTCATTCTGTTACTGTTTCCATGACTCAACTTGAATAACTATCAACAAGAAAAAAGGACTTGTTGCTTTCAGTCAGTATAATTATATTGGTATTCAATGTTCTATTGGTGGCTATATTATGACGTCACTTTGATAGTTTTGTTCCCATGTTTTTCTGGAATGTGTAGTTTTTTTCCCTACTTACTGCTGTTTAAATAAATGCAAGAAACGAGAACAAGCATAATACTTGCCTCTGTGTGTATAAATCTAGCCTTTCTAACACCAAAGCTAGGAAAATCTCAATTTACTCCCCATTCCACTCATACTTTGGTCATTATTCCTTAGTCCCATGCAGTGCTACTCCTCAGTTTCACAGCACTATTGAATTCATGTCTTTACATCATTAACTGGGGACAGTGATCCAGTGTTTCAGTTGTTCCCTTTTCATTAACTGCCCATTCCACACACTTGCACACACCCTAAGTATCACATCCACTACTATCCCCCAAAAATCAGATGAGACCTTTTCAGTTAGAGTGCCAGACATCTAAATTAATGTACTCTATGGTTTTGACTTTGGTAAGTGTTTATTCTCCATTTGTAACATCCAGGGACATATTTTCAAGTCCCATGTGCTGCTGGTGCATAACATGTTTTGATGTTCCATTGCACAGAGAGCAGACCCATATCTATGATGCCATGCAAAACCATTTTGCATGGCTTTTCATGGCTTTGTAGATATGGAGAAAGGCAAGGTAGTGCAAGTTGCAAGTCGCTGCTTTGCCTTACTCTTCATCATGCGGGCATTCCATGGCCATTGTTTTGGGTTTTCCGAAGCAACACCCATGGGTTTTGATGCATCCCCGATTTACAAGGCTATGTAAACTTGTGAATGCATCAAAACTGTATGCCTCTCCATGGAAGGTGTAACAAAGAGAACTTTATTTTTCTGATCCTCATTTGTTCCTCTTTCTATGTGTGTTGCATTCTGCAGCACACATAGAGAGTGAAAAACACCCCATGGAATATTTTTGTGAAGGAAGGTGTCCCTTCCGGGCACAAAAACAATCCTGCATGCAATGCAGGCACCCTTGCGCCATGGTGCAAGGGTGCTTGCATTAGTGCTAGGCAGCCAAAAGGGCACCAGCTCAGAGGTAGAGGACATACACACACCACATTTTGTAAATGCAGTGCATTTCTGCCCTTTGCATTTGGCAAAGGGCAGCACAGCAATGTCACTTGCAGCTCCGCTCCACTTTCTTGCAAATGTGCGCCCCAGTTTCTGAAGTATGATGTTAGTATCTCTTGACTCTCATCATTCTTTCACTGATTGGCACAATACATAAGTCATACTGTTTTCTTTCTCTCTCAAAGCTTCAAATTACACTTGTGATTAGATAGTGGAATGGGTCTACCAAATAATCGTGCTCCTATTTGAGGGGAATCAGAATTGAAAAGAAAGTCAAGACAAGTATTTCGCAAAGTTGTTTGCTGAACAAGTGAATAAAGGAACTACTTTGCATCCAAAACTGTGTGGTTTTACTGTGTTCATTTGTATTGCTCAAGGTGCTGCCTGTCAATAGAGGATGAGTTAATGATAGTGATTGTTGTGCAAGAACGTTTTCTTTGCCAATTTACTTCACACCAAAGGTCTGTATGAATACATGCAGAATAAGATGTAGAATGTAGAAGTAGGTTAGGAACAGAAACTTCAACATAATAAGGGATGTGCGAATGTTGCCCACTTTTGTTCTTTCTAATGTCCTTTACTTCTCATGAATTCTGTGCTTACTACAATAACGTAACACAACATGATTGGGCTTCTCTGAAGAATTTGGTGAGTATCTCCATAAAGTCCTATATCTCACAGGTATTCAGAGGTCTTTGGCTGAAAAAGGGCCTTCTGAAGAGTGGTCCCCTCTGCACCACGTGGGCTGCAGGGACCTCTGTTATGCCCCTGGATTACTACAGTACAACTGCAATGTCATTTTCCACATGTGAATTTTGACATAAAAATCAGGAGTGTTCGGAGAATTTTTTGTGTGACTAAGCTTGTACATGAAAAAGGCACAGTGGATGAGGCTCAGAAAAGCAATAGACGTTTACGTCTACCACAGGTGTAAAGACTCTACTACAGTAAAAGCTTTGTAGGACTTATGCCCATGTATTAGTAGTATTTGTAGTCGTAAAGGTACTATCAATAGTAGTGGCAGTAGAAGCAGCATAGTTCAGTTGGACCAATGTCACAAAGAAAATGCTAAGAGTCGGTGGATTCAGGTCCACTCCAGAAGTAATTCAGATGTAGATGCTCATGAATCCGGTCCTACTAGTATAAGTAGTAGTAATGGTAATACGAGTAGCAGCAATAAGATGTATTTGCAACTCTTTGAATACAAGCATATGATCACATTCACTATCAAGTTTCATCAATATTGATTATTGAGACAATGAAATATGGGGCGTGATATATATATATATATATATATATATATATATATATATATATATTTTATTTTCCAGAATGTCTCTGTTGTGCAAAACATGTTTTTAAGAAACAATCTCTATGTTATTTTCCATTCTGTCTATCCACACAAACATATGCCTCTCTATGCCAGTTAAAGCCTTTCTTTTTGAACATATGTGCGCTCTTAAATACAATTATGCACAAGGTATATGCTCCATTTCCTAGGTATTAAGGCTGTTGCAAGCCTCCTCAAAGGTTTCGTTGTAAATTTATAGAGAAATTAATCTGTTTATACTGTTCTGAGTGAGAAATGATAAGTGTAGACCCTTTTATATGATATCTGAGGAAAATGCAACATTTAAATGCAAAATTTGACTTTGCAAATATAAAACCAAAAGCCTTTTAACAAAAACAGCAGAGAGAAAAAGTATTTGAAACCATGATAGTCTGTAAAGGATTATGAAAATAGAGGTCATTGTGGGAAATAGAATTGCAAATACAACTTGAAAAGCTTACCACTTTTGTAAACACACTGAGAAGAATTTATTCATTTCCATTTTTCCTGCTGGTGGATATTTACCAGTTCCTGTCAGAAAAACATCACATTTAATACACTCGGAAAGGTTTAACATACTGATTGTGGGTAGCATTCACCCATCGCTAATCAAAGAGAAAAGGGTTTTATCATTCTGGAAGCAATACACTGCGGAGAGATTTTCGGAATACGAACATATGACTACCTTTATTGATGCTGAACTATTAGATACCGGGTTTTCGGTGATATGCAGCACTGTAATTTTGTATTAATATTTTAATTGTTTTATCTTGTTGCTTTCTTGTGGTTTGGGGGAGAGTGAGGCTAAGATACGATCTTGAAATGCATGTATAGCAGTGTTAGCAATTGTTAGACCTGACAGCCTTAGGGTGGTCTTCCGCCAACTTTTTGCCTGCCCCCATTTCATTTTACTGATCTCGTTTTTGCTGGTTTTAGGACTCAGTGCCCTTTACCACTGCTGACCAGTGCTAAAGTGCTTGTGCTCTTTCTTCTAAATCATGGTAACATTGGCTTAACCCCAAATGCCATATTTAATTTACTTGTACATCCGTATAAAAGTGCACTACATGTGCCCAGGACCTGTAAATGAAATGCTACTAGTGGGCCTGCAGCACTGCATCATCCCTGGCCGTCAAAATATCCTTGCACCACAGTAAGGAGCCAAGGCTGTGCACCCGGAAATCGGCGCATAAACTTACTCACAAAGAAAGAATTGATACATCACCTTCATTGTGCCGGGAAAAATTGACACATCACTTTGCTTCCTAACACATCACCTCTTCTGCGGCCCTCTGTCTTGTTATTTTTGATGCATCCCAGGTACTTTGTGCTAAAAAGACACAACCATTGTTTACTATGGATCCAGACTTACCTATACCTCTGAAAAGTGATATTGACTTATGCATATTGGATTCTTGTAGTTTTGGTCTTATTTTATTCAGCTAAATATTATCTATTTTTCCAAACTGGTGTGGAGTGCATTTTGTGGTGTTTTCATTGTGTTACTGTATGAGTTATTGCGCAAATACTTTACACATTGCCTTTTAAATTAACCCTGTCTGCTCTCTGCCAAGCTACTGGAGGGTGAGCATAGGATAATTTGGATTCTGGTGTGACTTACCCTCACTAGCATTGTTGTCCCTACTTGGACAAGGGTGTATACCTCTGCCAACTAGAGACCCCATTATTAACAGTTCCCAAGAAGCCAACGCCACCCTCAGCACAGCCTGTTGAGCTTTACCAAAGGAAGTCACCCGCCGAAAGTTACCTTAAAGTGGGCCTCCTTTTCCAAGATAGTAGTGGATCTCCTTTCCAACACATAATTTTTTCACATCAATGTGTCCTCCCCACCTCCCTCCTCCTAGCAACCTGTCCTATATGTGTATGTACAACCTGCTTTGGTTTAAGTGCATTTTACTCATGACTTTATAAAAGTGAGCTAGAGTGCCACTCCACTGACAGATTGTGGGTATGAATTTACCATAGGGTGTGCATTCTCATGATACTGCTTTGTTCACTGTGGAGTGCGTAAGCCAATATCTGATCTATTTATATCTGATATGATTCATCTTGACTAAATTATAAACCCATTTTGGGGACTGAAGTGACTTACTGTGTCAAACAAGTCAGCTATCGTGAGGAAGACCCATGTTCCAGCTATCGAAAGGTCCCAGTGCTAATGCATGGTGAACAATGGCGCAAATGTTTTGGAGTGTGAGGTAACAGGAACAGACGAATCCACATATTGACTGCATCCCAGATTGTGAGAGTAGTGCATGTAGAACTGCTGAGGTAGAAACAGAGGGCCTGTTGGAAAGTACTCCTGTAATCAATCACTCCATGTGTGGTCATATGTTGTCTGTTACTTTGAGAGACCTAACAGCCAATATTCTTAAGTTTGCTGCTCTCGTTTAATACTGAAAATCAGGGAAGCTCAGATCCCCTCTTCCAATAGCCATATTCTTCCTAAAACCAACATATAAAAGCATCTGTTTTAGATCATAAAACAATGCAAGTCTTTCCTGAAATGGAAGAGTCTGAGATAAATAAAGTACAGTACAGGAATGCCCCTTCATGGTGAACAGTCATGTCCCCCTGCCCTGAGTAAACAACTGCAAGTATCTGGGTATTTTGGTTTTTAATTTTGCTCCCTGCCTCATGCTAATACAGCATGTATATAAATGCATAGACATGTCTTTTTACATGATAGAGGTCCTTGAGTTGGAAGAGCTGAGCATGGTCTCATTGGTTAGACAGTGTACTAATTTCCTGTCATGGGTTTAGTATGTATTGTTGTGACAGCGTACAATGTTTTATGAATCTCTAGTTGTGTCACAGGAACAGAGGCTTGTTGGCTCACTCATGTAAAGTTCCACTGCTTCATGCAAACCCAAGCCGACATGTTTCAGGTTAAACCTGTTGTTGTTGTGCTTTAGTCTGTTTTCAGTGTCGTTGAATGTCTTTGGGGTTTTGCATTAAATGAATGGGTCTATTACCCGTGAACAAGGCAACTTAATTTCCGAAACATGTTGGGTTTTACCATGCTAATAAATTCCCGATTTCAGCTATCCTTTGTGACAGAGACTCATTTCTATGTCCGGGGCGCGTCAACACGGCTCGCCCGGGTGTTCGGATGTTTGTTGTTTGATATATATATATATATATATATATATATATATATATATATATATATATATATATTCATATACACATCTATATACATATATATAAATATATAACACCAACTTATCGAAAGATAAAGACTGAAGTGAAGTAAACAGATTATATTAGAAAATTGTGTTAAATAAAAACCAAACTGTATTTCCAATAACAACACAATCTTAAAAATCAGTTCTAAAAGAGAAGCTTCCCCTCAGACATTTACAGGTTAAAAGCTTATGGGAAAAGAAATTATAAATGTCCTATTGCATAGTAGAAAATTGTCATGTTAGTATAGCGAATACATTAGTAACTGGGTTATAATTTGTTATAGGTGCCCTGCAAGAGTAAACCTTCAGATACTGAAGAACCACCAGATGTTTGAGGCTTTCTCTCTTTCTTCCACTTCCCCTTTCCCCCTATGCAACTGGCAATAATCTTAGGTTCCATGCAGGGGTAGAGTGCACTGAGGACTATTCTTCTGCTTCTGTGAAAATCGCCATGAGGTATCTTGACAGAATCAGAGGCTATATAAGCTGCACCTCTGCTATCACATCTTGCTAGGCAAACAAAGCTCAACTTCCAGGCAGCAAGCTTCAGAGGAGAGAAGCACCACTTTCACAAAACTCACCTCACAATCAAGCTTGCCAAGGCCTCCATGCTTCATGCATTGTCCCCTAAAGAAGACAGCAACTTGTGGGTTGGAACGTTGAGATGATAGGTGAAAGATGCTGCCAGGCTCACCCTCCTCACCTGATGCTTCTCAAAGAAGTGTTTACTCCAATGCTGCAAGTGCGTTGCTGGCACACCACGCTCTCTGATAGAAATCTGCAGCCTGTAGCACACTTTCTCTGGGAGGTGAATTAGACAGGCAATCCTCATTGCCCATGGTTCTCTGCTTGGTGCTGAGATGAGGAAAGTGGTTGTTAGAGGTTCACGGATTGTAGGTCATGCAGGAGCTCCTGAATGGTGTTAATACCCTCTACATAAACATGAGTTAACCTTCTAGTCTTTGAGCAACTGTCATAAAAAAGCTTCCAAGGATCAGCTGCACCCCTTTAATTGTCTGCTAATCATCTATTGTCAAAACAGAATTTCTAACAGACTTTCCTGATCTCATTCACCTTATGGCATATTTTGGGGTATGATAGAATCTTAGCTGACAAGTACTCAAATGCCTATACAAAAGAAATGATGGGTGATACATCAACGACTGATGGGTTCTACATCAAAGACTGAATCCTCACATAGCCGGATTGACCTGCAGCAAACTTGCCACTCTTGATTGAGAAATATTACAAATCTCATTCCTGACTATAATTCCTGATGTCATGACAGATAATAACTGACAAGGGTAGTGCTGCCCAGCATAAATTCTAGCCCTGACTGACTGATGAACAAGAACATCTCAAACACTCTGAAGAATGAGGCTCTACATTTGAAATGTCTAGGAAATGCTCTGGAACAGTGATGTAGGAAATTAGACTTCATTTGAAACTGCAGTTCTTCTGTATTACATTACTGCGGGTAGCAACAAGCACTTCATCAATAAATAATATATTTATATAGTATAATAATATTTCCAGGAAATTACATTCAGAAGATGACAATCTTTCAATCAACACCAATCATGGTGGTGGCAAGCCTTAGTTATGCAACGATATTATGGTGCACTTCTAATTTCAAGCAGTTGCTCTTCAGGTAAAAATCATCACATCTGACATGCTGCAACAAAAGCCAATCAGGGAAGCTGCATGCATTTGTGGATGCAATTTTCATCCTTCACAGGAATCAAATGCACAACGAGGTTGACGGACCTTTGGACCCAGAAAGATGTGTGGTGAGCAATCAACAATATTTCAACACCGCCCCAACAATTAAGACACCGTGACTAAGTTGGGCACAAAAGGAAAACTCCAATCAGGAATAAAGTTAAAAGATTTATTCCAAACACAAACTCAAAGTCATGTAGACAATGCGAAAACTAATTTATAAAGATACAGAATCACCAGTGGACAGTAAACTCCACTTCACTGGCAGAGTTAGCAGGGTTTGCCTAGTCTTGGAGTTTGCTTGGAACGCGGAGTTCAGCAAAAACTGTGTCACCACTGTGTGGCGGAGATTACTGACATGTCGGCACCCTCCTCTACTCTTCAGAAGCTGAGAGACAACGTTTTTTTGTGACAGGCTTGATGAAAAAAAGTTGTCAGCTATGTTTACAAACATTCTTAGAAAGAGGAAGGAAGAGGCAAGCAGAGAGTGAGGCGAAGAGGACCGTAGAGCCCCTCCAAGACGCTCAAGCACTCCCTCCAGCTGCGGTCACCATCTCTCCTCATTGGAGCTTCTGAGTTCTGACACCTTCGAATGATGCCATTGTGCAGGAGAAAGCCCAGCTGCACTGATGTGAGGTGGCGTCCAGGGAGGAGCAGAGGCAGACAGCAGCAGAGCAGGCACTGCTTTCCAGCTCAAGCTTTACATGGAACCACGAGCCATGATTATTAAATATTGTTAAGAATTGTTGGTGATGCTACTTGGGGGTGTTGTAGTAAGACTCCACAGCAATAAAACATTGCTCTTTTGGTTCAGTGCTATTTTGCTTTCAAACTTGCTGTGGCATGGCACTTTCCAGGTCTCACAGCACTGTACATTTGATGCATGCATAATTGTCCTGTTGATCTAAGTAGGACTTTGCTTTGCATTAAAAGTGTTCCATTAATGCACGGATGCAAATCAGTCCTGTGTGATAGACACTTGAGGAGACTGTAAACTGCATTACATAGCACTGGATCGAGTCACAGAGTATGAGCTGTTTCACTGGTGATCAATAGAAAAGTGTTGTGCATGTGCTTTGTGCACTTCGTTAGTTTAACATGCAGACCAGGACGAATAAAGTAAACATTTCGGAGTATGTCAGAGATGAAGGCGGTAAATTCAAAGGTGGGTGAAAATCTGCAGAATCTCGCAGAGTTTTTATAGAACTCTACAGAATTCTGCAGAGTTCTACTCTGCAAGCTCTGCCCACCCCTATTCAAGAATAATAATACATAAAGTCAGTAAGAACATTTGTGATACAGATATCACATGATGCTCTGAATTTACAATCATTAGTCAATTCGTATTTAGCTGAATCAATAATGTTTGACTATGTTAAACCTGTCAGCTCTTGGCGTGGTTTCCCCTGTCTTTTTGCTTCTGACCTTCTGTTTTGATCCTGTGCTGCATTTTGTTGACCATTGTGCTAACGGGAAAGTGCTCTCTATCTAAATGGTATTGGTGATTGGTTTATCCATGATTGGCACATTTGATTTACTAGTAAGTCCCTAGTAAAGTGCACCATGTGTGCCGAGCACCTGTAAATCAAATGCCCCTAATAGGCCTGCAGCACTGATTGTGCCACCCGCATGAGTAGCCTTGTAAACATGTCTCAGACCTGTCACTGCAGTGTCTGTGTGGGAAGTTTTAAACTGCCATTTCAACCTGGCAAGTGCACACACTTGCCAGACCCAAACCTTTCCTTTTACTACATGTATGTCACCCCTAAGGTAGGCCCAAAGCAGCCCCATTGGCAGGGTGCAGTGTGTGACATGTAATTGTGTGTTTTAGATGTCATGATAGTGAAATACTGCTAAATTCTTTTTTCACTATTGCAAGAGCTATCTCTCCCAGAGGGTAACATGAGGAATGCCTTGAAATATCCGTTAAGTGTAATTTCCCATTGGGAGCAGATACAGATGAAGAGTTTGGGGATCTCTGCACTAACAATTTACAAATACATCTTTTGGTGACAGTGGTTTTTAAATTGTAAGTTTGACAGTGCCACTTTTAGAAAGTGGGCATTTTCTTGCTTAACATGTGTGTGCCCCTGTCTGTCTGTGGAATACACGTCTGGGTCAGGATGACAGTTGGGCTATTTGTGAATTCATTCTAGACAGTCACACAAACGGAGCTGTGGTGTGCCCTACATATCCTGATGGGTCTTCCTGAGCTAGAGTGGTGAGAGGAGCTGACACTTTCACCTAAATTCAGCTGTGTCTGTTCTTACAGAAAGCAGTTGCAAACCCTTTGGGGTACATCTGGAGCCAGGGCAGGAAAGTCAGGGGCTTGTGCATTACAAGGACTTCTGTTTGAAGTGTGCCTACCTCAAAGACAGAAATGGGTATAAGCACTGGACTTCTGACCCTACTGGGCTGAGGACATTCTGCCAGGAAGAAGAGCTGAATGCTGTAGGAGTGACTGTCACTCTGCCTGTTGCTTTGATGTGCTGGCCTGTTGCTTCTGCTCTGGGAGTGAAAGGGCTGGGCTTTGCTTTCTTCATCCTACTTCCAAAGGTGCTCCAAGGGCTTGGACGGAGCTTGCCTCCTGTTACAAAGTCTCAGGCAGATCAAATACTTCATCTGCCAGCACCTTGTGTTTCTTGCTGGGAGTTCTGACTTGCCAAGTGGTGCGAAATCCAATTCCTGGGCCCCTGGGATTGACTTCTGGTGCAATCAAGAAGACACCAAGCATATTGACTCCAAAGTGACTTTGGAACTAGTGCCGCTGCCTGACTCCACGTAGATGCCTACACTGTAGCCTTAGTCCCCACTGAGTGCAACAACCGCAACCTGGAACACAGGCTCAATGCTGCCACAGTGCCTCTGTAGTCTTACCACACTGAGTCCAGAACGCTATGTCGCTGACATCTGTGGCACCCGGCTCCACTTCTGCCACATTACCTTTGGCACCCATGATATGATTGCGACACCTTGATGCCTCGCAGCTTGACCTGCTGGATTCAGCAACCCATTCAACCCAGCAAATGGAACCTGACCAGACTCATCCTTGTGTGTCAACCTCTGTAAGGGCTTAGACAAAAGGGAAACATTTGGAATCCATTCACAGCGGTAGCCAAGCATTCTCTAGAAACATTCTGAAATCCCTCTGAGTAACTGGGGAATTGGTCTGCATGATTGCTGAAATGTACTCTTGGGACACCTTCCTTGCACCTTTCTCTATGTGATGACCTCCTTTTTTTGACTTCCTTTTTACAGTATTTGACTTCCTTTTTACAGTACTACTAGGGAATCTTTATGTCCATTTCTCCTAAATGATTCAAAAGATCTACAATACTTCTTCTGTAGGCTTCTTGAGTATTTGATGCAACCAAATGGTCATCAATATACTGCACTAAGACTGAATGATAGGGGGACTCCAAGTTCTTCTTCATAATCTGATTAAAAATTGATGGTGATTCTGTACACTCCTGTGGAGTACGACACCATGTTAAAATATGACTGGCAAATTTAAAAGCAAAGAGCAATTGGCTTTCCCCATGCAAGGGAATAGAGAAGAAGGCCTGACATAAATCAATGACTGTAAACCACTCTGCTTCACCTGGGATCTGAAAAAAATCACTGCTGGATTCAGAACCACAGGACAACATGGAACAACAATCTTGTTCACTTTTCTTAAATCCTGAACTATGTGGTATTTCCCATTAGGCTTCTGCACTCCTCAAATATGGGAATTATAAGGGCTTCCCAAAGTTTCTGTCAGAGCATCTTGCTTAATCAGAGGGTGTTATTCCTGCAACTATCTCTGGTGTCATGTTGTAAGATGGTGTGCTCAGATACACTGCATTTGTCTTCACTGTTCTTACGACTGGCTCTGCTCCTTTTATGCGACCTATTCCCTTTCCTGGAAAATTGTAAACCTCAGGAAAAACTGTTTCCTGCAATCTTTCTGGCAAATCATTACATGTCATCACTGGATACAGCAAGACAAGTGGGTACTGTTATGCAATTTTACAAGGGGCAACTTCTTCCTCATTTGTTTGTTTATATTCCTTTGGGTGTGCAGCTAATAGAATAGTTTAGCTTACACAACAGGTCACAACCTAAAAGATTTACTGGACTTGAATTGCAAACCACAAATTGGTGCTTCTTTTCAAATGAGCCTATTTTAACCCCTCTGGTATGGGAGTTGGCCACTGGCCGACGCCCGCACTACCCCCCTAGTGCAGGTGTTGAACAGTGGCCAATACAAGGGAGATGGGTTAAAAAATCCTCTCTTGCATTGCACCAGAGGATTTTTTTAAAATGCTTACAATTTTTTTTAACTATCCCCCGATCGGAAGACACAGAAGACCTTCCGTGTCTTCCCTTCCCACGCTGCCCCCACCCGCCCCTTTGTGACATCACTATCAGTTTTCACCATTGGAGCAAAAAGCGGCCATAAGGCCGCTTCCTGCTCCGTTGGGGAAAACAAACCCAAACAGGCCTCCCCACCATTCGGGAAGGCCTTTCAAACAAGGCCTTCCTGAAACGGTCTCCTGGCCTTCGATCGCAGCAATTTTGTTTTTTTTAAATAGTTGTATGGTTTCCCTGGGGGCCATTATGGCAATGCACATACTTCAACTGATGCATTTCAATTGTAGCTTTTAGGTAGCAATAAAAAAGTCAAGTAACTCTTATGATTATGTTTCTGCTACAAAAGGATCTAAATTTTGTCTAGTGAAGGTTTTGATGCCAGAAAGTACAGCAGAAGGTTTATATGCCTACTGCAAAGATCAAATCTGTATTTTATTTATAGAGCTGATTGGATTAGTAAAGCCAGCCATCTCCTGCACTATAATACAAAGGAAATGTATGTGCGAGGGGGACTATGGAGAGATGAAGGGCACTTTTGCTGGGTAGTAGTGAGAGAATCCGAGGGGGTTCGTGGGAGTGGGAGCACCAAAAATGATTGTTGTACTGGGCACCAGAAGCGCTAAAGACTGTGACAATTGGTATGTGACAAGGTGAAGTAATAGTGTCTCTTTTTTGTTTTTTGAGTGTCTTGAGAGAACATGCTGATTGAGGGAAGAAGCAAAGGTAAAGTGAATGACATTTACCATTGCACGTATCTCACACACACCCTCCAGCAATTTTGTGACTAGCTAGTGTTTTAGAGTGACAGTTTAGCCAGGAGCAGAGATGGCGTCTAGTTGGATGACTGCTGCTTAAGCCCTAAATTGACTTATAGAGGACAGATCTGACATAGGATCAGAGACTGAGACAGCAGATGCTGAGACAGAATCTGAGGAATAGGACAATGGCACAGGCTCTGGGAGTGATTTTTCCGACAACTCCTCTTCCAGTGATTCTGAGGGAGGTGATAAGGACAGTTCTGCTGTCCCTTCGCAAGCACAGTCTGTGCAGCGGGACAATAGCGGGTTAGCCCAATCCAGAGCTCTAAATGGACATTTCATCTCAAGAATAAATTGAACCTTTTGCATTGTATCCTGGTCCGACTTATGCTGGATGACTGTGAACAAGATAGCAAGACACAGAATACATGGTTGATTGAACTTTTATTCACGAGTGCCCTGACTTCTGTTTGCCGGGATTTGTTTCCTATGAAACTTAGGAGGAGTGTGGAGGATCCACCTGCCAGGAGCACCGTGCATACACTTATCCATTGTCATTACTGCAAATTTGGTGACTTACTGTGAGCGCTGATTCCTATGTTTTTCTTCCATTCCGCATTTCTCTTTTCTTTCTATGCCCTGTATAGGAGAGCTGCTCCAGACACCTTTACTGTACAATAATCTTATATCTTTGTTTTGATTATGGACCGGGAAAAATTAGCAGCTGATTTATTCGGTAACCTAGAACGTACGGGGTTGACACAGAAGCCCCATGTTTTTGGTACTCATCAAGCCACAATGGGCTTGCATGAGAAATTTATTAGCCTTGAGAAATTGAAAAAACAGGAGGTCTCAAAATGGTGGGATGGAGCCACATTAAAACAGTATGTGAAATTGAACAGAATACCCAGGGGATTAAGATCTCATATTTTCCCTACCTTTGATGATCTGGATCCAGATTTACTAGATAGCTGGGAACAAGAACTAATCTCAAGTTCTTTAAGGCTTAGGAATATTTTGATTGAAAACTCAGAAAGGAAAGTTACTAAATTACAAGCAGAAATATCTTCTTTGGAATCAGAGATTAAGAATATGAATTTAGAAGAGGCAACTGAGAAGAACTATAAAATTTTGAATGAGGTTATAGAACGACACCAGAATGACATCACACAAAGGAAAGCACGTAAACCTAAACAGGATGAACTAGACTACAGTATAAAAATGGAAGAATATTTACATTTTCCCAAAAATATGACCACCTAATAAAAAGGGGGGAGTATGTACAAACCCAGAATGTCGGTTCCTCATCATCACTCAATAGTGTCTCAACCAGTAACAGTGAAGCGAGTGGGATGTCTAACATCTCCAGACAAGATTTCACAACACAACAAGGTACCCCTTCTTTTTTAGCGGAAGTCCAGAGGATAAGACAGGGGCAATGGGAAACAAATCGACGGAAGGTAGACCCCGGAAAACAAGGAGGGGTAGGAGAGGAGGAACACATAGAGGGAAGAATGTGAATGAGGTCCAGGTCATGGAACAAGGAAAAATAAATAAGACTGATAACAGTTCCATTGTGATTGTCAACCTTTCGAATAGTCAACTTACGACACAAGATGTCTCATTACTGAGCAAAGGCCTTGGATTCTGTCCAGGGGACTTTGGGGATTTCCAAAAGACTAAGATTTACTTTTTCAAGTTTATTAGACATCTTAAACTCAAGAAATATTTTGCTCTTCACACTGATAATAGGGATGGGAATATTCTCTCTGACAATAATAAGAATCACTATCCTCTCTCTATCAAGGATATTCATGATACTGCAACATTACTGTCCATTGGGAACCTAGAGCAAGATCTCACCACTGTATCCCAAATTCTAGCAGATTTGGATATTCCAACGGATACAGTATGCAGTGGACTAAGAACCTAACCTAGGTGGATACCTACTCTTAATAGTGGCAATTGTATTGATATGTTCTTCAAGCTGGTTTGTCGTGATTTAAATAAGTTGGAATCTAGTAAGAAGACTCACTATTTTAATCATCATCATAATCTTAATCTCGAGGAACGTATGACCTTAAGACACTTACAATCATGCACAGACATTACGATCAAGGAGGCAGACAAAGGCGGCAATATCGTAGTCATGAATACCCTAGACTATGAACAAGAGATTTTGAGACAACTCAATGACGCCTCTTGCTATGAGAGAATTGGCTCAGATCCTATTCCTGCACTAGCGAATAAAATTAACACATTTCTGCAAGAATGTTTTGAACAATCACTGTTGGGAGAGGATGAATTGATGTACCTCAGAGTTTTCAGGCCTAGAAACCCTTGCATCTATACGTTGCCTAAAATACATAAGAACCCTATTTCTCCACCGGGTAGGCCTATTGCCTCGGGTAGAGGTGGCCCCACAGAGAGACTTTCGGAATATGTGGACATCTTTCTTGCAGCCCTTTGTGGTTAACCTCCCTTCTTTCATCAAAGATACCAAGCAAATACTGAGTATATTGACTGATATCAATTGGGAACCAGGGATGACACTAGTGACATTGGATGTAACTTCTCTTTACATGAGCATTGACCATGTTTGAGGAATTACAGCTTTACGTCATTTCCTCCACATAAGATCAGCAAGCCTATATGGTCACACTGACATGGTATTGAACATGGTGGAGATGATTTTGAACAACAATTTCTTCCTATTCAGGAAAGATTGGTACCGCCAGAAACGTGGCGTGGCCATGGGTTCCAGATTTTCGCCAGTGTATGCAAACCTCTTTATGGGGTTTTTTGAGCAGAGAGTCATTTGGAGTAAAGAGGGTAACACATGGAACACAGATATACTTTTTTGGGGTAGATATATTGATGACTGTCTAATGATTTGGACAGGAGATGTTCAAAAACGTAATGATTTCTTAGCCTATTTGAACTCCAATGATTAAAATATTAGATTCACCTCAGAACACAGCATGACCAGCATAGCATTTCTGGATGTTGAATTGTTTATCCATAATAACAAGATTGAGAGCCGTCTCTTCAGGAAAAGCACTGCTTGTAACTCTGTACTACATGCACGTAGTTCACATCCCTCACACCAGATAAACTCAATACCTTATGGTGAAATGATACGGGCAAGAAGGAATTGTAGTCTAGAGACTGATTTCTCACAATGCATAGGAGATATGGCAGCCAGATTTCAATCACAAGGATATTCGCCTCAGATCCTTGACAAGGCACGTGATAGAGCGATGCGCCTGAACAGAAGTGACACACTCAAACACAAAGCCAGATCAAGGAAGGCTAATGTTCGATGCATAGTGAATTATACGAAAACAGCTGCACTGCTACGAAAATGCATGAATAAGCACTGGCATGTGCTAACAGCAGACCCAAACCTTAAAAGACTAGTCTCTGATACCCCTGTCCTTACATATCGTAGAGACAGGACCCTCAAGAATTTGCTGTGCCCCAGTTACCGAATTGCACTCCAGCAGGAAAATTGGCTCACTAGCCACAATAAAGAGTTCTATAAATGTGGACACTGCGGTATGTGCAGATGAACTAAATCGGGCATTTCCAGTTTCAAAAGTCTTGCGGGTGACCAATTTTCTATCAAGCATAACATCACATATGACAGTAAATTTGTCATACATATGATTACTTGCAAATGTGGTCTTTACTATGTAGGGAGTACTATCAGATCACTCAAGGTTAGAGTCAGTGAACACTATAGGGCCTTAAGACAGGATGATGATAGATACCCTATAGTTACTCATATGAGACTTTGCACTAAACAAGGCCAGACGAAAAGCTTTGAATTTTTTGGCTTTGACCACGTAGCTACGGATCCCAGAGGAGGAAACAGGGAACTAGCTCTTAGGGAACGTGAATGCTACTGGATCCTCAAACTGAGGGCGGTTGAACAGGGTCTCAACACGAATTTTGAAATGGAGTACTACTTGGGGGAGTAATCTGTATTTATGTGCACAGTTATTATGATGTTGACATTTTACTGAGGGTAATGAGTGAACACCAAAAGGTCTTGTTTTTCCTAAGATACGACTGCCTAAGAGCAAGTGGGCGAGATAGACTATTTGTTTCATCAATGTATTTATTTGCAAGATGTTTGTTTACAGACTCCTACGATAATGTGGTATCCCAATGTATCCTCTATATACTGTCAGGAGAATATGTATTGCCTGTCTGTTAATTCTCACTTTAGAACTGCAAATGTGATGTACTGTTTGAGGGGGATCAGTTGGCCTTACAGAACGCATGGGAGTCATGACGTGAATGAGAGGTCGTCTCATAACCGGGTACACTTATGGTGAACTTTTTCTTATCTTTCTTCTAATAAATAAGGTGGATGCTGGGCGGAGTTTCTCCAGAATGGTCTGACCCATTATTCTAGCGATCACCCTTTATGTTGATTTAAAATTACCCGTTATAGCGCTATCAATGGGGTTCTTGTGGTCCCATTATGGTTATTCCGTACTGTTGCCCAATTCCTGTGTTACTTTCTTACTTAAGATGGCACTCGCGGATTGAGTTAGCTATAGTCCCTTTTTAGTTTCTAGCTGCCGGCAATATGGAGTTATTGTAAACACGGACGTAGTGATATATTCAACATGGCGCCTATCTGTCACTTCTGAGGCTGTCTTTGAACTGTAATTCCTTCCATAATTTTTTTTTAAAACTTCCGGCAACATACATTTATTTAAAATATGGCGCAATTTTGGCGCTTCACAGGCCACTTTGAATATTGAGACGGCTTTCCTTCATTCTGATACTTACGCGTCTAATGGCAACGGGGCATGCACAATGGGGACCAGGTAGTCCTCTTTCAGTTTTTACTACGATCGGTTATTCATAGAATATAAAAGAGGGACGTCTGGCGTTCCGGCGCCTCTTTCACGACACATGAGTGCGCCGCAGGAGACAAGGAACGGGGTCCTTCTCCTTTTAATTTATGAAGGTGAGTGAGGGAGCCTGGCTTTTCTGATATTTTCAAGTTTTGACCAAGGTGAGGTCCATATACATTAAGACTCTATTTTCCTCATGTTTTTCAGGTACTTATAGGTGTGTACACACACCGTTTAAGGATATGTGCAAACATTTTGGACTTTGCATTACCGGGTAGGTATACGTTTCCTAATAACTTTATTTTCAGTTTAGTTTGGGCCATGAAATGTGTAATCAGGCCAATCGGTTCACTGTTTATCCTTCTTTATACAGATGGTATGCCGGTTAGGTTGCCAGAAGAGTTTTTATAACTCTCAGGAACTGTGGCCACACACAGTATTTGTATAAGGTATGCTTCTTGGTAACAGTAAATTTAAATTTTATTCTTATTGATATTATTCTTTTGTTTGTGATCTCGGATCGAGATTTCTTTTCTAATCTCAGGAGACGGTTGAGCCTTCTTTCTTTTTGACGTTAAGGATGCACTGCTGGGCTTCATTCTTTACCTTTTTCTACCACTCATTCATTCCTGAATGGGAGGCCTCTCACCCGCATGTCATTATTGTCGTGTTTGCTTTTCTTAGCTAACCATAAATCATCACTCTTTCAGTTTACCATATGCCACACAACAATAAGCATGATTGTGCTGTGTCTGCTTATAACCAGCTCGTCTGTGGGTGGCTTCATCTGTTTTAACTGTTCACTGCTCACGAATTGTCACATTATAGTAGTTTGTTTCACAAACGTCACGGGGATGATGATACTGAATGATCTGTGGGATAGTTCTGACTATAACTATGGATACAATTTGTATCTGTTACAGCCCTGATGAAGTCTTTGAGATTAATGTTCTCATAGGGCGAAACACGTGTTGGCTGTTGTTGCTCTAAATGGACATTTCATCTCAAGAATAAATTGAACCTTTTGCATTGTAACCTGGTCCGACTTATGCTGGATGACTGTGAACAAGATAGCAAGACACAGAATACATGGTTGATTGAACTTTAATTCACGAGTGCCCTGACTTCTGTTTGCCTAAACACAAAATGACCCATAGCTTTGGGTTCTATGTTCTCTGTGACGCCTTGCCATTTGAAAGCTTACAGCAATCTCTCATGCTATGCATGAATTAGACTGTTTAGTTTCCTTTGCTGTCCTGTCAACTTTCTGCCAATCCATATCTTTTGGGAACTCTTTGTTCTTCAGTAATTCAATTAACTTATGATACCTTTCCATCACCTCCTTAGACAGCACACCCTTTACTGGATCTCTAGGAGGTTCACGCTCAGGCCAATCAACACTTCTTTGCACTCAGTGTACAAGTCAGCTAATATTACAATGCCAAACAACATATTCAAATCTTCCCACAGACATTTTGAAAGTTTCACAAATATCCCTGTCTGCTTGTATCACTCCACTGGCTTCTCTCCCAATCTCGGGTAGTGATTGGTGAATGACAATATGGCAGTCCTACTCCAGGGTACTTGCACATATCCTCCACATGGTATTTCTATGATAGGAATCATTTTTACATTGTCCTCAACTTGATTTGCTCCTGCCGGAGACAAATTTTGCTTTGTTTTCTTCTGATCTCTTTTCTTTGCCCATCTGCCTTCCCATTTATCTAATGTTTCCCATGTTTGAATGTATGCAATTAATCTCTTATATGCATTCTCATTCCAGGTGATATCATATTAATAATATCTTTGGTGCTGAACTCTAATCTGTAAATTCTATTTAAGGATTTAGATTTTTCTAAGTCCACTTCATATTTGTCAGCCAATTCTGCTAACTCCTCATAAGCCTGTCAAGCACGTTGAGTAGCACCTTCACACATGAATCACAATTCATCTGTGTATGTTTTCAATTGCTCACATATATAGCTTTTCCAAAATTAATTAATTTAATTCAAATTTCAATCTGGGCACATTTGCCGTCTCTCTCTGGTGTCTTTTTTGATTTAACACTGTAATTTGTTTCACCTGTTGTACCATGTGGGCTCAGATTGCTTAACCAATCTGTCAACTGTCATCTTGTGGGGTACTACAATGTAAACTCATAATTTGATCTGGTGTGGGCATGTAAGGAAGTGGGGTTCTCAGGGGAAACCTTGCATCAAGAACTGGTCCTGCATATTTAACATCTGGTTAGGATCTGCAATTCGTGTAACAGTCAAGGGTAGACCAATGGAAGCAGATGTTTCCATCTCTGAATTGTATGAATTAATTGATCACTGCATACCAATTGGTGGTATTCCAGCGGATGCAGCTGGCGTTTCAGTAACTGCTGAAATATTCACTGAATGGACATTAATTACAGGATTATTTGAAGTATACAAGAGAACAGCTGGGCCTATTATCACAGGAACTGTTAGTGCATCGGGACCCATCACATTTCTCTGACTCTGTGGATTTGTCGTCCCAGTACTTTGACCTGTTAAAACAGTACTGAAAGTCTGTCATGTTTGATTTGGAGTAACATTTGACGTTGTCTGTACTGGCGTAAACATAGGCTGATTCTGATTAGAGTCCTGCACAGGCGTAGGCACATTAGGTGTCTGCATGGTTTGATTCACATTAGGACTTGGCATTTTCTGATTCATAATTGGGGTTGGTACTGCTTGATTTGTAGCTGGACTTGTAATGGACTGGGCTCTATTAACAGTCAGAACTGGTGAAAGAACCACAGGTGCTTTTGTCACTGAATTAGCAGGTATACTAGGAACTGTCTAATTCGGAACTAGTGCAACTGGAGCAGTTAGCATATTCCAGAATACATTCAGTACTGTTTCACTGCTCTTTTCTGCCTCAGCTGAATGATGCTACGGGGGACGATTCATCAAAAGCTGATTTATGAACTCATCTTTCTACAGACTCTCAGTGAGTGTCTTATCACCCTTGTCTTCTGCTGTCTTCTCTGTCTTGGCTGTTAGTTTCTTTTGAGTCTTAGGTTTTATACTACCATTACCTTCCTCTGTGATACCTGGAAGTATTCTCACTCCATCAGTTATGTCTGCTCTCCACTTTTTTTGTTCTTTATCCCATCTAGCTTTTGCTAATGTCTTAATTGCTTTCTGCATTCTATTCTCAAATATTGGTGTTGATCTCTGTCTTGCAATAAGTTCCCAAAAACTGAGGCCTTCAAATTGTGCGTGTCTTGGAGGCGGCTTTGACTCCTACAGTACTCTCCTCAATATATCTAACACTCTCAAATTAAATGTTTCATAAAGAAGAAACGTTAATGCACCCTCTTTCTCAATTATTTTACACCATTGTTTGACACATATGCACGCCAAAACTCCTTTTTTTAATGACACTTCACAAGTTGGGGTTCTCTTGGTAGGGTCTTGTTCACCTTCTGTAACTGGAATAAACATCTACTCTAAGCGCACTTCTCAGTGCCTTCATAATTTGCATTTTTACACAAATTCAATTAACCACAATGATTTTCAAACAAATCAGGGAGTAATTCCAATCCCACAATCCTTTTTGCATGTTGTTTTAAACCAATATCAATGCTGTACTGTGCAACAACACCAATGTAGCTTCACACTAATTGACCTATACCATCATGACCCAGAATGACGTTGTTAGAAATTGGGTTGCTAGCTGGCAGAGGTATACACCATTGTCCAAGTAGGGACCACAGTCCTAGTCAGGGTAAGTCTCAACACAGTCCAAATTATCCTCTGCTGACACTCTGGTAGTTTGGCACAGGGCAGGCATCCAATATGCACAAGTCAAGATCTCACTTTTTAAAGATTGAAATGAGTCTCAAGCCTTAAAAATCAGTGGTTCTATCCTTGTAACACACAGTACCTGGGATGAGTCATAAATAACGAACACAGGATCACAGAGGAGGAGATGCATCCCAAAATAAGGTGTTGCGTCAGATTTTCTGGTGAGGCACGGGCAACGCGTTTCTTTCCAGGCTACAAGGTACTGCGTTGATTTACAGGAGAGCAGTCTTATTTTTGAGGAGATGTGGGGAAATATTAGGCTCTACATTGGATTTTCTGGCGTGGTACACTCAATGAGTCATTTCTTTTCACGCTGAAAGGGGATGGTTCGATATCCAGGAGGGCAGCCTTGGTTCCTCACTGCGATGTGGGGATATTTTGATGACATGGGATGATGCGTTGAAATTCCTTGATGCGCTAGTAAGAAGAAGTAGGCACTGCATCGATCTTGTAAGTGATGCTTTGATTGTTCAGCCCAGAGGCAGGCGTTGCATTAATTTCTGCAATCGTTACATCGATTTTCCTTAGTGAAGTCTTTGTGGCCCTGAGACTTCAGAACAGTAGGCAAGCTCAATCCAAGCCCTTGGAGAGCACTTGTGGGGAAGGCAAAGTCCTTCCAGCAGAGCCAGGGGCCAGCAGGCAGCAAGGCAACAAGCAGGGCAGCAGTCCTTCTCAACAAAGCAGTACAGATGAGTCCTTTGGGCAGCCAGGCAGTCCTTCTGACACAGTCCAGGTGTAGGTACAGAAATGTCTGATTTGGTGGAGGCAGAGACCCAGTACATACATCCAAAATTGCCTTTGAAGTGGGGGAATTTCAAAGAGTGGTTTTGAAGTGCACAAGTTCTTCTTTCAACCAAGACCTATGTGCCAGGATCCCTGTTGGGGGTTATCAGTCCTTTGTGTGATGGCAGGCCACTGGCCTTTGAAGTGTAAGAGAGAGCACCTCCACCCTTCCTGCCCAGGGAGGCCTTTTCAGTATGCAGATGATTGCAGATGTGGCTGAGTGTACTGTGTTTATAGCTGTCTGGGTGGAATGCATAAGGGGAGCTGTCAACCAGCACAGGCCAGACGTGGATTGGAGACAGACTGTAAGTCACAGATGGCAGTAAGGGCATAGAAATGCCCACTTTCAAAAAGTGACATTACGAAAATAGTAATATTAATTCCAACTTCACCAGTAAGCAGGATTTTCTATCATCATTCTGGTCATACTAAACATGACAGGGCTCCTTTTTTTCAGATCAGAATCGACCACTGAAAAGTATATAAGGGCAGTTATAATGCTGTCCTAAGAAAGGAGCAGACCACACAGTAGTTAGAAACAAATGTGTGAGTTTTTCACTACCAGGACGTGTAAAACACATAAGTACATGTCCTGCCCTTTACTTATATTGCACCCTGCCCTATGGGTTACCTAGGGCCTACCTTAGGGGTGACTAATATGTGGAAAAAGGGTAGAGTAAGGCTTGGCAAGTAATTTTAAATGCCAAGTCTAATTGACAGTGAAACTGCACACACAGACCTTGGAATGGCAGGACTGAGACATGGTTAAGAGGCTACTTATTTGGGTTGCACAATTAGTGCTGCAGGCCCACTAGTAGCACTTAATTTAGAGCCCTGGGCACCTCTAGTGCACTTTACTAGGGACTTGCAGGTAAATTAAATATGCCAATTGAGTAGGATTCAATGTTACCATGTTTATGGGAGAGAGCACATGTACTTTAGCACTGATCAGCAGTGGTAAAGTGTCCAGAGTCCTAAAGCCAACACAAATGAGGTACGAAAAAAAGGAGGAGGAAGGCAAAAAGCCTGGGGTGAGCCTTCAGAGAGGGCAATTTCTAATAGATGTCACACTCACTTCTCTCAGCTGCTGCAATCACTTTGCAATTGCCTCCCCCACATCACTCACTCACACCTAATGCAAAATATTGCAAGCAAAAACCAACCACCTGTCTGCACACTAGGGAGAAACTGAAAAACTCTGAAAACTGTACAGGCTACACTTATGACTAAGGCTTTCACAACTATACAAGGAGTAAAACCTGACCTGCAATTCTCACTCCAGTTGATGTAGATCCTCCATGTGTATTCAGGATTCACTAAATACTAACCAACAACTGACACTCATCCAAGGAAAACTATTGGCACCGTCAACACCGTCTCATGACAAGTACCTCAATCCAGACAATAAATTAACCAGGAGTGCATTCTCTCGGGATCTTAGGCCATGACGGACCCGTCAACAACAGCAACCGTGGACCTTTTTTGCACAAAACGCCACAATCACTTTGAGTATGACTGCTCTGCAAAACACTGAATAACGTCACACTTCACCCCAATCTTCAAGCCAAAAGCATCATAAGCGCGAAACCCTATTTATACTCACACAACATGTCCCTTGTAGGTGCAAAACTGGAACTTCATTAATCTCTGGAATGGACCATGGGATGAATTACAGGGTGGACAATTCTTGGACTGAGCAATGCCATTGGATCAATCCTAACTCCTTACACTAAATGAAAATATGGTTCCCCCTCTTATCTGCTACTAGAACTGTGGACGTATTTTTCATCATTCACAAGAATCAAATGCACAACAAGGTTGATGGACCTTTTGACCAAGAAAGATGTGTGGTGAGCCATCAACAATATTTCAACACCACCTAACAATTTAGACACCGTGACCAATGTGGCTATGGAAGAAAACTTCAAGCAGGAATAAAGTTAAAAGATATACTTCAAACACAAAGTCATGTAGACAATGAATACAACCAAATTATAAAGATGCAGAAACACTAAGGGTTGCCCTAGGCATCAAAATACATTCAGACAAACTAGCATTAAAAAAACGAAGGGCCAGATATACAAGGCCCTCTTGCCACTGGAGCGTCACTTTTAGTGATGCTTCGGTGGCGCTATGCACTGCACCGTATTTACAAGGTGGAGTTAAGCCTTATAAATACGACCCCTTCACACTCAGCACTTTGCATGGAAGGGGCGTTCAATGGGTGTTGCTCTGGCATGCCACAGCAAAACCCATTGCATTTTGACACTGCCCCAGTGTTGTGAGTTTTTGGGAACCTGAGGCAGCACCAAAATGTAATGCCACCCCAGGAGGGGTGTTAGCATGGTGCAAAGAGGAGAAATGCTTTCATTTCTCCTCATGTTTTGCATTGTGCAGCACACATAGAACAAGCAAAAACCCATTGAAGATTTTTTGTTGTGGAGGAAGGTGTTCCTTCCCGCACAAAACCAATCCCCCCTCACAGCCATCCGTGCACCATGGCAACACAGGGGTATGCCATATTCTAGTAAATATGACACATACCTGCCTTTTGAAAATGACGGCGTGCAAGGCTACCAAATTTGGAGCAGCCCCATGTAGCGCAACATAAGTTTCTCGTAAATCTGGGCCTAAGCATTCAGGAAGAATAATACATAAAATCAGTAAAAATATCTGTGATACAAATACCACACAATGTTCAGAATTTACAATTGTTAGTCAATTCATATTTATCAGTAATCTTTTGCTGGGGACAAGTCAACCCCACAGCTAACCAAATCAGGGGAATACATGTGTGGGGAGAAATAAATTTGTCCAAAACACAAAATGCACATAAAAGACAAAAATATTTTGGTAAAAGGTAATCTCAGAATGCAGAAAACTAACAATGTAGGGCAAAAGATTAGTAAAAAGAGAAAGTGTCAGCATAGCAAGTGCACAGATAAGAGGCTTCTGAAGGGTAAAATAAAATGTCACTAAGGTACTGATTAACACCTGTTCGCCAAACTCCAGAAGGGATGGTAGCCGCCATGTGGTCGACCTCCCTGCCAGTCCCATTATGAGTTTCCCACTGGGCTGACCGGCAGAAACCAGGGTTTCCGCTGGTCAGCCCAGTGGGAAAGGGGTGGCAGCATTGTCTCTGGCTCATAATAGAGCTGGTGGTAATGCTGCTGCCTCCAAGGGGCACTAGCACCCTCAAAATGCGCAATATCTGCATAGTAGACAGTGGACATTTCGAGGGTACAGAGCATGGGCACCTGGGCATGGACAGTGCAGGAGCCCCCTGTGCCCCTCTGCATTTATACTCTTCCAGCCTTTTCATGACAGTTGAACCGCCATGAAAAGGCTAGCAGAGAACAAGGTTGCCCTGGTTGATTGCCACCTGCACCGCCGTCAGCCCATCAGGATCTGAAATCCTGGCGGGGACGGCAGGAGGTTGGTGGATCTGCCCACTAATATCATTATGTGGCAGTCAGACCACCACAGTGGTGGTAGTCCGTCAGCCACTGTGAGGCTGGCGGTCTTCAGACTGTAATCGTAATCTGGCCCTAAATCTAAAAAGGGCATTTCAGGGGTGAAGACAAATGCCAGAGGAGAAGATACCTCTCCAACGGTTACAGCATTCAGGGAATATTTATCAGCAAGACATCGGAATCAGCAAGGCAACTGCAAGCATCAGAATCTCTCTGCAAGCTCTGAGGACTTCTCAAGACTCCTCCAGAATGAGCGAGACTGAGACTTACTAAAGTTTGAATGTCCATTGATTGGTTTATCAATTCACATGGAATGTTCTGATTTGTCAAAAATATCAGTTCATGATACATTGAATAGGCATCATCCAATTATAATTCATCACCAGACTCCAGGTTGCAACAGTTCAAGAATTTCCTAAGTCTTTCATGGGAACATCTCTTTCCGTGTGAATCCAAACAGGTTTGAAACAAGTTTATATGATCTCAGTCCATGTACCTGCATTATATCATTTCCAAGGACAAATGGGTATAACTCTCCACATCTAAACAATAACCCGAATTCAAAAGGACTTTGCTTCTCATGGGAATTAAATGCGAAAGAAGACTTTACATTATAAAAAAAAAATTCAATGATTTTACATGACTGCAAAATACAAGCTCAGTAGGCCACATTTATGCTAATACAAAAATCATGACCTTACATTAATTAATACATTTTTTATAAAGCACATATAGTATGTATAAACTAATAAATGTAGGATAAGTAAGTCCTCATCAACATGAATAATACGTTTCAAGCTAAGCGAAAGGTTTTGTTGTTGCATTCCATTAAGCATAATAGTGAACAATATTTCTCACACTTACACTTATTTTTAAAGTCACTCATCTTTAAGAAATGACAAGAAGTGAAATTTCTCTGTGTGCTGTTAATCTAAATAAAATGTTGACATCAGTGTTAACCTCCTAACATGATTTAACTCAAAAGGCACGTAAGTTGAACTTTCCAATACGCGACATAGCACGTTCAAAATGTGTGTTAGTGCAGCTTTCTCTGTTAATTTTTCTCTCCTTTACTTTCAGAACTAAAACCTGTCACATTCTGATGAGTTTTGTGACATGAGGGTGTTATGCCATTAATTGTGTTTGACCAATGACTTTGTGTTTCACCACTGCGCATATTAGTTGTTCAATGTTCATCAGGAGCACATTACATTCTGTTATCAGGTTAGCTGCCTATTGGCTTTAACATGGCATTAGACATTACATTTGGTATTAAGGTTAGCTGCCCATTGGCTTTAACGTGGCATTAGACATTACATTTTGTATTCAGTTTAGCTGCCTATTCGCTTTAACGTGGAGTTCGACATTGCAGTTGAGTATATTTTGTGTTTACCTCTCAATCCAGCCTGGGAACGAGTGAAGTTTGGAGACTTGCCCACTCTCCAAACTTGTTCGGTTCCCACACTGAGCCATAATTTTTGCTCTTAACGGTGTCCCTGGGCAGCAGCAAGGGGAAATTTTCCAGGACTTCAGTCAGGAGCGGACGTCAGCTGCCTGGCCTCCCGTTTGGGTAGAAAATCTATTTCTCGCAGTTGAACAGTAGTCATCAACTTGAAGACATGAGAAAGATGACAAGCAGTGATAGGCCCTACGGTGATGCAATTTTGACTTTTATTCTTTGCTTTGAAGTTATGCTATAATATAATCACATGTATTAGCTGTGTACATTGCAATTGAGAAGTACTTTGATATATTTTGCTTTCATTGCTATGACTACTTTTAAATTTGTGCTTCCAACCTACTAATCTCATCTCTCAGGAACCTCGTGGTGAAGTAATAATAATAAATGTCTTCTTTAAACTAAGAAGTGCATTCCAGAGAAGTTTTGTCAGCTCGGTAATAAGATAAGGAAAGCAAAACAGAGGGACAGCACTTAAATGTATGCTCTATCACAGTATCAACGAGTCTGAACTCACCCATTTGTGGTCATGATGATGAAATATCCACAAATACTGCCATATTCATGCACAGAGCTGTGACACACTGAGAAGATCCTCAGCTGCTCAAATGTGACATGACTGTCCTTTTAGTGAAGAAGCCCAATACTGACCCAGGATTCTTGAACAAATATAGACTAAGATCTGGTCTCTCCTTTCAAGTCAAGGTCCTCAAGCCAGCGACAAATATCTAACCTTTTGCTTGTCTAGAACAGAATTAATTCCTCGGTGATTTCCAGTCAAGCTTCTGTCTGAGGTTAGTAACAGTATTCCGTAGTGAATACCAGAGAAATCTGACCTGTTACTGACACTCAGCACTTTTCATCACAGAAGACTACTGGACTGACCTGCCACAAAGTGTTGGGGAAATAGTTTTTTAATGGCATTACTCATTTCAACAGATCCTACCAGAAAAAAACTGGACAACTGAATGTCTTCAACTGAGAATTCCCACAAGAGACTGTTTTATAAGTCAACACCTTTAATGTTGACTGGGAGCCAGTGTAGGTCTCTGAGGTGGGAGGAGATGTGGCTGTGTCGGGGATGTCCAGGATGAGTCTGGCTGCTTCATTCTGGATTCTTTGTATCTTGATTGTAGTTTCTTGGAGATACTGGCATAGAGTGCATTGCTGAAGTCCAGTTTGCTAGTGATAAGTGCGTGCATGACTGTCTTCCTCGTGTCAGAGGGGATCCGCTTTAAAATCATTCACAGGAGTCAGAAGGTGTGGAAGCATGACGATGAGACAGCATTGACTTGGTGGGTCATGGATAGAGAGGAGTCCAGGATGATGCCCAGATTTTCTGTGTGGTCCATGGAGCGGGCGTTTCCAAGTGCTGTGGGCCACCAGGAACCGTTCCAGGCAGAAGGGGTGGAGCCAATTAGGAGGATCTCTGTCTTGTCCCAGTTGAGTTTGAGGCAGCTGGCTTCCATCCAGGCGGCGACTTCTCTCATCCCACAATTTCTATTGGCCTTTACAGAGTCCTCGGGCAGGGAGAGGATCAGTTCGCTATCATCGGCAGAGGAAACTATGCCCCTCATTACGAGTCTGGCAGATGCTGCCTGCCAAACTCGTCCCGCCATCAGGCTGTCTCTGCGGCCTGAACACTGCTGGCCCTATTAGGACTTCACTGCTGGGCCAACGGGTGGAAACAGCATTTCCGCCTGCTGGCCCTGCGGTGAAAAGGGCCTTAATATTGACGCCAGCTTGTATGGGGTGCCAATGTGGCTGTGCTGCGGTTGCACAGGATTTGGTGTGTCTCAAGGAATTGGGTAAGTTGATGGATGACAGCCTTTTCCATTACTTTGGCTGGGAAAGGGAACACAAAGATGGGTCTGTAGTTTTTCAGCTCCCTTTGATCGGCGGTGGGTTTCTTGAGTAGTGGGTTGATCTTGGCATGCTTCCAGGCCGATGGGAAGGTGGCAGTCTCAAAGGATCGGTTGATAGCTCGGCAGCGCTCAGGTGCTATGGTGGTGAAGGTATGATGACGGATGGAGTTCATGATATCCAACATGTCAAAGCGATAATGAGTTCTAGTAGCAACTGAATAAGTAAATAATTGATTGTAAATTAATTGAAATTAATACATAAAAAAATGTAAATCACGATCAGCAACTCACATAGGATAGTGCAAAATAAAACAGTGGCGTGTTCGAGCACTCATTTGTTATGAGCCAGGACTACCCTTATAACAGAAAAAAATATATAGGTTAATCGCGTCTGACGAGTCAAACACTTTCAAGTATAAAACGTAGGGCAAATTACAGTAACAATAGAGGATGATTCAGAGTTGTGAATCATTATTCTTTATTGGAACCTGTGGTTCCAACAAAGTAATTGTACAGCTGGTGGTATCCCTTGAACAGGGAGTTGTCTACATTAGTTGGAACACATAACTCTGTTGAATGTGCTTCAGTGTTTAATTTGTAAAAACAATTGTGACAGGGCCCTCGTCAGGGGGAAACTGCAGCTTGCACCACCCATTGCCCCACCACGGCTGCCAATGACACTACTTGCATAACTCATGTCCCAATCCCACAAGTGTGGCAATTCAGACTATTTCAGGACCCCAAAAGCTATAGGAATGGCTTTTGGGACAGGTATTTGTCATTTTAAAAATGAATTTCATTAATAAACAAGTGCTATTATGTTGATCCCTAAATCATATGAACATGTGGAAGTCTGCATTAAGTGCTGGTGCTGACAATTAAGTGCCAGTGCAGAGCACTGGAAACCACTGGCTCAAATTAAGTACTGAGGTACTTGAAAAATTGAGTTGGCAGACAGAGATTCTACTTGGCTGAAAAATAGCTGTGAGAGCCAACCTGGCGTAACAGTATATGTTTATCTTCTTCAATACATTTTTTTTCAATTCGTCTAACAGAATTTTCACATAGCATTCATTTACTGAGTATAATTTCAATTAATCTTTACTGTTTTCGATTATTAATATCCCCATTCATACTCATTTGGTATACAATTGAACCTTGCCAAGAGTCAGGGATGACTCTGAGCTCCAAAATTATTGTAAAAAGCATTGACCAAGGTTGCAGCCAGAAGTTGAAATTAGATTGAAAGGTATTCATGGGAATTATATTTAGTCTATGATCTTCGAATAGATGTGCTCAATTTAATTTATTTCACACGCAATTGTTTGAGCTCCTTCAAAATGTTTCACTTCTGAAAAAAAGCATAACACAGAAACAACGGAAGTCCTTGTATCTGCTTGTATGGTGTTATCTTTAATGCTTAATTTCCCCTCTAGGTTGATAACCAGTTCCCAAACCTTTTTGGAGTTGTAGTTTGGGGCCTAACTAAGACTATCAACTTATCTCGTAAGATAAAAACTTTTTATGGTTGCCCAATCCTCGGCTTCATTGGTTTACTCCAAATCTTTGATTTTAATTACTATCTCTGGTTAGTGTAACATTTTCCATAGGGTTTTTAAAGTTCAAATATAGTAGTTTTTTGTGTTTTAAAGCAGTCGTAATCCATGGTCTCTCTGTCCCTGAGCAACCTTTTAGTGTCCTATAATGGCAGGTTTGATCTGCCAACATCTACCAGGGGGAAATTACAAAGGTGCATTGTTTGCTGCAAAATACATAATTCCAGTATGAGTTGCAGTAGGACTATTCGTATTGAGGTACCTCAGTGTCTCTTAGAGAGACGAGAATGCTTTCAGGGTATATGCCCTGAAAAGGCAAGTTTTTATGGGTTTGTAAAAGGAGACAGTTTGGTATTTTCCTATAGGGTGTCTAAAGTTTGCCAGCTTTGAATGAGAAAGAAAGACCGTTCACTCATGATTTGCTGAAGCGTGGCATTTTACTTTGTATCGAAGCATGGCAATGCAGTGTGTCTACAGGATGGTCATTATGTAATTTCTGCTGGATGAACCTTGATCCAAAACATTTAAAATCCTCATGAGGTTTGCACATTGCCATAAAGGCAATCCATTTGGGATAGTGTGATCCAACATTTTAAGATGTACTGCAAGCTTGCCACTGAGTTTTGGGCCCGTTGCAATCGTGTCACCAGTGCTTTTAGAGCTGAGCTGACAAAAATGAACATTTGCTGATTATTACATTAAAACTATGTTCATGGCAACACTGAATGAACAGTTCCTACATAATGTTTGGGCAGAAACAGCTGCCAGTTTGCCAATGCTGCAGAACTGATTTTCTATGTCATCTATATGGTACTCAAGTAAAACATAACTTCTTTCCCGCAGTCTTCATCTTCCATTGTGCAAATCAATGTCTCCTTGCAAAAGAGTATAATTCACTGGACTGATTTGGTGGTTCATCTAGAGAAACGTCTGCAGACAGGTCAATAGGTAATAAGTCTAACTGCTCACATAAAACAATCTTACTTGAGCAGGTGTTTTCCAGGCAACTAATCATGCCTGTAACTTCTCTGTGTCTTAAATCTTGTGACCAGAATGCTTCAAATTGATGTCAATGACCACTGCCAGCTGCAATGCGTTGCAATCTAATACTCCACTCCTTAAGCAGAGCTTCAGCTATCGCGAGTAGATCTTCTCTTTGGAACAGTGGTTGGCTAACATTCAAACAAACAGTCTGTTCCCTAGCATGAATATTATTTGCAAGTCCCTATATTGATCAGTGTCCCTGCAAACCCACCCTCACAGTTACCACTTAAAAAGCTTTGCCATCCTTGAAGGCTAGACATCCTCTCCCGCTAGACTGTTGTTGAGGTAATATGGCTCACAGTTGGTGTTTGGGGAATTATTAAAACAAAAGCAATGCAGTTACATCCAGTGATGTTCCCTAATTTGACTTGGTGCTTCCACTGACAGTGTTTCTACTGACATCCACAGAATGCATTGGCATTGTAAAGGTCATATTATTAGAAGAAGAAGTCGCAGAACGCCTATGCCACTGAGCATTTCATTAATAGTTAAGTCATTAAAGAAGTGAATGACCATTGGAGTGAGTACAGATTCAAAACAAATGATATGAGTAATATCAGTCAGGCTATGGATAATGATGTCATACCAAAGCTCAACTTTTCATAGCCACCTCAAACAGTTCAGAAAAAAAATGCTGCACTATTTGTTTGGTAAATGATGTGCTGCCTAAACATTCTAAATTGTTTTTACCTATCCCATGTTTGTTTCAATTATTTCAAGCATCTATTAACCCAACTGAGGTGCGCCATCTAATTCATGTGATGTTCTGCAGCAGAAAGTGGATCTGCGTGACAAAGAATTCACAGAATTCACCAGCTTTAATGAGGGTGGTGTTTGCCATGGAGTTGGTGACAGCAGGATGATAGGTCACTTATACATGCCTTTTTAATGAAGTATTTTCAGAAGGCAGCCATCCTGCTCCCACTGAAAAGGGTCCATCCAGTACCCATAACAGGGGATGCTTGTGTATCGCCATGTTTAGGACAAATATGGGCTGCATATGTGTTGTGGCATATGTTCTTTGCTGATATATCAAAATACTACTTATAGCTATAGCTACATACATTTCCAGTGTGGGTAACCTGCTCCAGGTATAATGGGTCAAAGAAGTAACCAAGTGGAAAACACTGGAAGTTTTGATACGTAAAAGGATAGCTGTCAAAGTCAGATAGGAATGTTATGTGGTTTCTGGAGTCCTCTGTGTGTCTACTTTTCAAACCTACCCCCAGCATAAACATGTAAGCTGGTCCTGCTAGCTATGACTACAGTGTGGTACCTCTAGGAACCACAAATAAAATTGTGGAAAGGTGGGTTTATCAGCTTATGAATCTTGAGTATCACTATGTGCTTCTGTGTTTCATACTGTCCTGAAAATGACACAGACTAATCAGGACAGGACAGGGGTCAATGGTGATATCTATTCATACTTTATGAATGTGTACGTTATACAATGAGGAGTCAAAAGGAAATCAGATGTCCTTCCCAAGTGATGCAAAGGCTGCTTTTCTAATAACCTATAAACAAAATAATTTAAATTATTACAAAACAGCCCCTTTTACACATCCTTTGTAGCATTAAAAACCTGTCCTATTTTATCAACTCCTTATATCAAAACTCAGACACTTGTGATGTAGTACACTATGATGCGTTGTACAGTCAAGCTACTCATTCTAAGGGGGGGGTCAGTCCCATCGTAGCAGTAATGTGGATATCTAGCTTTTGCTGGATAAAACTTTCATTCATCCATAATAAGTGATATATTTTTTAGTAAACTGGGTGACCTCAGATGAACACTTCAGGGCCATATGTTTTGTTCAGTCCATAGCTACACTCCATATTCTTAAAGTTATTCTGCTTCAGCTCATAGTGGGTACATTTCTTGAAATATGTTCCATGCCAATGCCACAAAATGCAAGATGGGTAAAGATACAAGGAAAATACTTCAGTACCATTGAAATGCCCCCCATGGCCCTTCTAGTCATAAATTATTTTGTTTTGATAAACTATAGGGGGAGAAGCCCTTACCAGACAACAGTATTCATTTAACCTTCTCCCCTGGTAGCAGCATCAGTGCCTAAGCAGCATGGGTCATCCACCTGAGAGAATTCAATTTTAAGGCATTCCTAAGGTATGTCAAGCTGCACAGTCATCCTGACACAGCTATGTCTTGTTGTAGGGTCAGGAAATGAACGAACAACACAACTCTGTTTGGCAAATGATATGAGCATTTATGAATAACGGCCGGGAGGGCAGCACAGCTCTGTGGCTGATACCGCACTCAACTCTGTGAATACAAACACCTTCTTTTATACTTTTTAGGTGCTTTGAATGCGTCTTATCACTCGTCATGCATTTTGATCTAAGATCTTGCTTGGTACATTGTTATCTCTACATACATTAGCACAAAGCCACATTTCTCCTTGAGAAAGCATCTAATTACGCATTTACGGAAAAGTGAAGGTCACACATCTGTCATGAACACATTTGTTAATAAACTGCAGTAGCTTTTTGATCTCACGTTCTGAAGCCTATCAGTAGGTTCTTCCTCAGCTAGCTCCATGCTTGGAAACATTTCTGTCGGTCCTCCCTTGTGCAGCTGCTGGCCTTCAAGCATCAACGCTTATCGTGTTCCCTTTCCAAAACCATGGTGTACCCTTTCCCTTGTGAACGTGTATCGGAATGTGCACCCTTCCTGTGTGTGTGTTATCAAGTTATGACTCAAGCTTTCTATTGCCTTCTACTTCCAGCTGCATTATGAATAAATGTTTCTGCTTGTCCCTGTCCTTGCTTCACTGCATCCTATCCTGGGCTCTCTATTTGGACTTCATGAACATTCTAGGCCTGTACTCTTTTCTGATCATGTACGATTCCGCACATTTTCCTCCTAATTCATGCATTAGCAAAAGTGGGCCTTCTCCTTTATCCATATTTTCTGTAACATTCCCCCCTTTAGTTGAACACTCAACTACTTCCTCACCTTCCCTGCTACATATGTTGTCCTCGTCCTCCTGCACTTTCCTGGCTACCCTAATAGTGAACATCCCACTCAACTTCTGGCTAACTCTCTTGCAGAATCCTACCACTACATGGAAGATACAAAACATCAACAGGATCATCACAAGTATCAGGAATAACCCCTTAAACAGTCCTGACACCCAGGATGGCATCCATACAAACCACCCTGAAAACCATTCATCGGGGGCATCCCCCTTATCTGCCACTTTCTTACGTAGGTTATGTAGAGTCTGTATGGCCTCCGTTATTGTTCCGTTATCTGCATCATTAGCTGGCACGTATGTACATGCAGGCAGTTCCTATTTTGGCAGAAACACCACCCTCCATGGCCGTCATCAAGTCTCGCCCATACCTATGTTGCATAAGCATCACCCTCACAGCCCGCATTTCTTCCTTGACTGCATTAAAACCATCTTCAGTTGTGTTAATGGTCTTCATCAGTTCCCATCGTGTTATTTGCAGCCAGCGGGCAGTTGCCTTTGCTTGGACAAATGGGAAGATGCTTCTGAAGAACAACTGGCATCGTAGAAAAACCTGTGCTTTTGTGGAATGTCTTTCCAGGTTGTTATGCCTAAATAATCGCCAGATCTCTTCTTCCGATGGTCTAGCAAGGTGGTTGGACGGCTCATGGGGTGGTCATGTAACTTTGAAATGTCCACCCCTGGAAACACCAAGGAGGGTGTGTGCACAGTAACTAAAGAACAAAGACCTCTCCATCCGGAAGGAAGTCGCATATACAGCCATTCTCCGCATTGCCAATAGTAGTCCATCAGACTGGAGGTGCCCCATTGCATGCCAGCATTCTACCATGTGGTGATGCAATTGATGTTCCTCCCTACCGGGACCGTTCCATTCCCCCTGAAACATAAAAAGAAACAATTGGCGTTCTACATGCTCAAAGAGTGGATGGCGTTTCTACCCATGTTAATCAAGATATATTTTTGTCCCATATAGCCTGACATTTTTGTTGCATGCTATTATCACTCTGATTTCCCATTCATAAAGAGAGAGCTATACATCCAAATGTTGCGCCATGGTACCACTGACCATGGACATATACTGATCCATTTTCTCGAAAATATGGCCTCTCCTGACAATCATGGGGCATACGAGTGGCTGAATAGTTTTTACAGAAAAGGGTAGGTTGTGATATTCCCAGGAATCCCTGCTTTAACATTCTAGTTTCCTATTTTTTCCTCTTGTACCTCATGACCCCTGTCTCAGCCATTATTTCTAACTTCACTATTAACTCCTTGCGGTCTGTCAGGACATTTGTTATATCAGCTAGTTCCTCCTCATATTGTGTGGTGTTTACTAGGAATGCTCCCTGTCTTATCTGTAAGGGTTGCATCCGTGCTCTCATTCTGCAAAGATACAAACGTGATAAAGATTGAGTAACATTCGGCGGTACCTCTTTTGATGAGTGCAGCCTGTCTGTGTCACTAGCATGTGGAATCAGGGAACAAACAAAACATGATTTATTAGTAGTCGGCATGCCTATCTCTCTCATATGCTGGTACCATATGTTGTCTAGCAAACTAACAGGGATATTATGGGATACATTTTCATACTTATATACTTCTCTCTGCAGGCGCTTAGTATACTGACATATTGGCATGCATGGGCTAAAATACCATTAAAATGTAATTGCTAGCAGAACAAGACATGAACAGAAAAACAAAATTGAAATACAGAACTGTCCACTAGCAGCATCGAAAAGGAGCTCCGCTGGCCTCTTTAGGAAGGACTTTGTCCTTTGTCTTTATCTTTGCCTGCCTCTAACAGTTCCTGTGAAGATAATGATGCATGACATGAAGCAGGGGCCAATCGAACGTCTGACAGATGTATCCAAGGCTTCCTGCCCTCCACCTTCACTGCTGTGGGGGTGCTCTGGATACCTAAGTAGGGGCCCTCGAACATGCTGTCTCTCCATCGTCGTACAAAATTGCAGATGTACACTTGCTGGCCCATGGAAATTGGACTGGTCTGCTGGGCTGCGGTGGTGCACTTCTTCTGTCTTAACACCTGTTTAGAGAAGAACTTGACAGACTTCAATAACTGAGATAAATAACTGCTCATCTACTGTCCTAAAACCTCAGCTGTCTTTTGAGCATCTGTCTTCTGTCGGGCTACAGTTAAAGGAGTTGGCATAGGACGGCCTGTCACTGTCTGGTGAGGGGTCAAGTGATGATCACTTCCTGGTTAGTCCCTGAGGGCACATAAAACTAGTGGAAGGCAATATAGCCAGTTTTTCTGCAGTGTAGCACATAATTTACCAATTTAGTTTTTTAACAGGCCATTAAGGCATTCCACTATACCTTTACTTTGGGCATGATAAACAGATGACAATTTATTCTTTATTCCTATAGCGGTGCAGATGTGCTGAAACATTGCATTAACAAAGTGTGTGCAGTTATCTAAGTGGATTACTCTGCGATTTCCCACCTAGGTATCACCTCTCTTATGAGAAAGTTGGCTGCTGCTTTAGCATTATTATGTACACATGGTCCTGCATTGATCCACCTTGAAAAGGGGCAGACAACCACAATAAGGTATCTGTAATTGTTACATCTCTCAATCATGTCAACAAAATCTAAATGTAAATTTTTATATGAGCCTGTCGGATGTGGTATTGTTGAGGTAATTACTTTTAGTGTGGGTCTAGGGCTGTATTGTTGGCATACTGCACATTCTGCAATGTACATAGTAATCATTTCAGATAATTGTGGAATGAACCAATCTGTATGTAACATAGCAAAAAGATATTCCTTGGCAGTGTGTGCAGGGAGGTGTAGTTGCTGTAGGGCTGTATACAACAGGGCTTGTGGCATTACTGGTTTACCTGTGCTTTCTTGCCTATAAATAAAATCTGTTGGTGACCGTATACACTCTCGCTGTTCCCACAGCTCCCTTTCTTGAGGAAGTGCTTGTTCTTGCAATTTACACAAATGTAATCGTGCTATCTCTGTATATGCGGGTGGTAATTCAGTAGCATTCTGGTGTCTACTTGTCATCATCCCTTATATGTGTTCATCCTGTTCACTATAATTTGGAGATGTTTTAGCTGCTTCTTTTGCTGCCCAGTCTTCCAAGGCATTTCCCCTGGAGACAAGGTCTTGCTGATTGGTGTGTGCCACACATTTTATAACTGCTACCTTGGATGGCAGAGTTAAAGCCTTTATCAATTGAGCCAATCAATCTTTATACATTACAGGGGATCCATCAAATTTAAGAAATCCCCTCCTTTCCCACCGGTGAATACTAGAATGCAATAATGGCCACTAATTCTACAGCTTGTGCTGAGAAATGGGATGGAAGTGTATTTGACTCACTATCTGTAAGGTGTCAGAGGATCCCTGCTGTTTGGCTTTTACAACGGCTGCTCCTAAGTGCCTAATCCCAGTCTCCTGCTCTATGAAAGAGGACCCATGGACAAGGAGCAACGCGCTCCCAGGAATGGGGCCTTCTCCTACCTTACTCTCTTCTTCTGGGGTATAAGTGGCACAGTCATGTACTTGTTCATTGTCAGAAACTGGGTGTGCAAAGAACGTTGCTGGATTAACTGTATGACATTGAACCACTTCAAGGATGGTATTGAAAGTATTACTTCATATACAGATACCCTTTGAGTTATAAGGGTACTGTTGCTCTTCTGTAAGATAGCGAATACTGCATGCATACAGTGTTAAAGGTGATCCCAGCACTATGGTGGTGCTCTTTTAAACTGCAAAAGCTGCTGTAGCCAGAGCTTGCTCACATGGATAATGCCCTTTTATGACGGGATCTAGCATCCCACTGTAGTAGGCAATTGGTTTGTGTCCCACAGATATCTTTTGAGTTAGTACCGCTGTCATCGTCGTTCCATTACAATGACAGAAGAGGTAGAATGTTTTATTATAATCAGGTGTACCTAACACTGGAGCATGTGTGATTGCTCTCGTTGGATCCAGGAAGGCTGTCTCACTTTCGCCAGTCCAGTTGATTTTGTTTGCATTTGTGTGGGACTCCTTTAAAGCAGTTAGAAGTGGTGAGGTCAGAGTGGTATAATCGAATACCCACTGCCTCACATAATTGCAGAGTCCTAAAAACTTCTGCATTTGTTTTGTGGTTGTGGGCTTCGACATGTTCCTGATGCTCTCTACTCTGTTCAGTGTCACCCTCCTCCCATCTTTAGATATTATCTGTCCCAAGTAGTGGACCTCTGTCTGCACGTACTGCAATTTATTTTTGTCCACTTTGTAGCCTTTTTCTGCAAGCATGTAAAGGAGACCAATGGTGTCATCTCTACATATATCTTCACTAACACAAACCACGACATCATCCACGTATTGTAACAGAGTACTCTTGCATTTTATGTTTGCTAAATCCTTTCTCACTGTTCTGTTGAAAATGCTCGGGGACTCACAGAAGCCTTGTGGAAGACGCTGATAGCAGTATTGAGTCTGTCTAAATGTGAATCCAGTCAAATATTTGCTGTCAGAATGCAGTGGAATGCTGAAAAACGCATTCTTCAGATCGACCACTGAGAAATAAGTGGCTTCTTTAGGAATGTTTGATAGTATGATTGATGGATCGGGTACCACTGGAAATTCTGGTATCACTACATCATTTAGGGAGCATAAATCCTCAATCATTCTCCAAGTACCCCCCTTTGCTTTGTGTATCGGAAAAATCGAGATATTGCACTGTGTCGACTTCTCATATATGACTCCTTTTTCAAGTAATGCTTGTATTGTAGGGAGGATGCCCTCTTCTGCCTCCTTGGACAAAGGGTACTGGCATATCCTGGGCAGAATTGCTCCAGGTTTCAATGTAATTTTCTCAGGCTCAACCCCTTTGATCAGTCCCACATATTATGGACCCTTTGTCCACAACACCTCTGGGACTTTTTTGCCAAATCTCTCTCTATTATTGTTCTGTATTGTGCATGTCTGGACACTGTTCTGTATTATAACTGTACTCTAATAGCAATGTCCATCTCAAACACAACTGTCTCAATTAGTGGGCAATCATCAAATATTTCTTCATCTGATATATCTCTTAATTTAACCCCAGGATCTGTGAATATTATTGATGCCCACATCTCCTGTCTTCTGTCAGTTGCTATTAGCATGGCATATGTTGATCTTATTTCAAGGGCAGATATTTCCGATACCATTTCAGGTTCTATTATGGGATCCACAGGCTTGTAAGGCCTGAACAGCAGTTCCTTTGGTAATTGCACTGCTTTCCCTCGAAGCGCTGGTGTATGCGCTATCAAGGCATATATACAGCGCAAAAAAGCTTCTGTATCAATAGGAACCGCTCTGACCTGTTGTCCTAGCTCCTCATGAGCTAAGAGGGACAATATCCTGCTCTGTGTGACACCTGGTGTGTGACATACCATTGACTCATCCTCCAGGAAGGAGATGGTCATGTTCAATTTTCTCAATAGGTCTCTCCCAAGAAGATTGACTGGTGACTCTGGGGAGTATAGAAGTAGCCCTTCAATTTGTGTATTTCCCACAATCATACTTACTGACTTGGTGAATAGAACCCGCCTCACAGCCCCAGAAAACCCTTGTGTGACAATTGAGTTACAAGACAGTGGTAGTGTTCCTTCCTTTATACATGATTTGGTGGCCCCAGTGTTGATTAAAAACCTGTAGGGGCGACCTTCTATGGCTACCATCACAGTGGGTTCATCATCTGACCTGCAGGTTACCAATAGTATCGGACACACAGTGGCCATCTGCAGGCTCTGTCATTGAATATAAATGTGAGTTGGTGGTCCCCGAACATTTGGGATGATGCATGGAAGGGGTTGCCTCCTTGCACTGTTACCCCTCCCACCTGGACCTGTGCCTGTCCTCCTGTAGTGTTGTTGATGCCTTTGGGCCTGCCCTGCTACAATGGCCTTTGGGGTGCAACCCACTGGGCTTGGGGCCCTGTGGTGGTCTCTGCATTGCTTGTTGCTGGGGCGCCCATTGCATCTGTTGAGGCCTCATCTGCCCCTGTGGGGTATTCCAACCTTGTACTCTCTTATCGTTTTTCCTGGCTCTGCATTCTCTTTCAAAATGGCCCATCTTACCACAATAATAACATTGTTTTCCTGCCCTATAGCTTCCTTGTCTTCTTCCTTGTGTCGACCATTGCTCTTCTATAAAACTTCCCTTTCCCTTCCTTGTATCACTTACTGGCTGTCCCCCTGGTGCCTGTGCCTGCACCAGCATTGTGACAGTCATTGGTGGTGCAGTCACAAGTGCCCCTTCTGTACTCTGCTTCTTAAGTTTTTGTTCCAACAACTTCGCTACAGCCCTTTCTGCCTGTTCTGTCCTTTCCTTGTCTTTTTCTTGTTTCTGCTTAGAATAATGTATTATGTGGGCCTGTATTTCGGGCCATGGTTTAGCCTCTATTCCCACCACTCCATATAAGCTTGCTTGTATATCAGTGGGAAGGTCTCGCTTTAATACATTATAAAACTAAATTGCATTTCCTCCTGTGTTTTCCCAGTTATATCCTACCTCCTGCACCCATTGTTCTGTCATTCTAGTAATGAATTCTGCAATATCCTCAGTTGGCTTTATACTTTCTGCCATAAGGGCTCCAATGTCTGTCTATCTAGATACGTCCGTCGAAGTGCATCCCAAACATGTTGGCGGAAATTATTAAAAGATGACCCATCATGCTGTGTATTTATCAATGTCACTTGAGGGAACCCTGCCTTAACAAAAATTGTATTTACTTTGTCTCCCACTAATGAGCTGAGCAGGCTCTTGACATCACCTAAGGCAAGGTTGACCCCAGCAGTTTGTTTTTCAAAACATCCTATCCATTTTCCTGCACCTTGAGACAGCGGTGATAGTGCTCTTTTTAGATTCTCTTTGCCCATTTGAGGCCATGGCACATATGTTGGCACCTGCCCTCCCATAAAAATAAGGGGCAATTGAGTTATTGGTCGAGGGCTTCCTGACCTGAGACTTAACCTTGGATCTGGTCTAGTACTGCGTGTCGCTTTAGTTGGTTTGTCTATGGCATACTTTTCCCAAACTGCAAGGCATTCTTGCATGTAGGGGTAGTTCCAATCTTGGTCACCCCGTCCCTGCTGTATGCAATCTTATGCATTCACTAAATCAAAGGGTTTAAAAGACCCTTGTTGGGGTCATGGCTTCCTTCCTTCTCTGTTAACGCACCTCACCAATTCATCTGAGAAAGGGTGACAATAATAGCTACCCTCCTCTTGCTCTATTATTTCTATAGGTGTCAATTCTGACCTTGTTTTGTTCCAGAATGCTGATGTCCGCTGGTGGCACTTTATCTCACTGTGACATCTTCTCTTCCTTTTCATTATTTCTGCTCCTACATTATCTGACTCTTCATGGGTTGCCTCTGTGCTATGTCACTACTGCTGACATGGCATTTTCTTGTCAGCCTGCTCTGTCCCTTTCTCTCCTAGGAACTCACAAATCTTTTTTACCATTCTTGGCCTTTGTAGTTCACAATCCAAAGAGCAAACAAAGATTGATCATATTATTCATAGGTCATCTTAAACTAACATTGCAAAGGTAAAGACAGAACAAAAGTTGCACAAGTCTTTTCCTCGTTGCCTTTCTTAAACCTACGCTAACAGGATTAAAGCAGGTGCATATGTTTTGCACGGGCAACATCTGCCAATAATTTGGATATACTCTCACTTGCTAACAGAACAGTACTCCTTATAATTCTTGCAAACATGGTTGTTTTCTAGTTCTTTCTTTGGTCCTGCTCTATGTTTTTTCTCGCTTTATACTCGATATTCCATCTTGGATGTCATCCCACAATCCTCCCTGGCTCCCCCCAAACCTGCACTTGACTTGACCCCTCGTGTCCTGTCTTCTATCAGCAGATTCAAATATATCACAACCATTCACCAGATGTCTGACAAAGCCATGCATATACATTGCCTCCATCTCTGGCTGAAAGTATTGTTTTTTCAGAGCCCTAAATGGTCTACGAAGGAGAACCTTATATTTTCCCAAAATGCAAAAATTAGAAGCTAACAACGGCAAAACAAAACCTTCTTCTGGAACTCCTTCCCCCCACCATTCTGACGTTCAGAATGGGAATGAAACGATCCCTCTGTCATCTACTCCAGAGCAAACACCCTAAAATAAATCGAAATGTCTCCTCACTTTATTAGCTGTCATTACCCAATACCCTGAGCGATCTCTGGATACTTCTCAATTACAGGTGGCACTTTAGCCGGCAACCAACATTTTTAAACACTTCCAATGTGAACGGTTGTCTCGCTTGCCCATGATGTTTTCACCACTTATTGTTACTTGTTCCTCATATGTCCCAGTTTCCTCTAAAGCATATGCCTCACTCCCACTGAAGCAGTTCTGTAAAATAATACAAACCAAAACATAAAAATTCGATTTCTCACTAAAAGAAGTGTCAGACGTTTTATTTTCAACGGTAAAAAAAAGTGTATGTTGTGTTCACTTTGAAGGATTATGAAAGTCACCTGAAAAGCGGAAGAGAAGAGCAATGTCATGTTTGACGCAGGTCCATGGGTCTGATGTTCCTCAATAGAAAGGCAAAATAGCTATAAGAAAATGTGAAGAATATTTTGAAACATTTATTGAAAATGCTGAGTCATAAAAAGGAGCCAGAAATAATGACTATACCCAATTATTAATATTTTTTACAGATGATTACCCAAATAACAAGTTTTTGAATATTTACTCCTCTTATAGTTGCATTTGGTCGATTCCCTGTATCCCTCGAATCCCACCATTTCCTCCCTCAACCACCAACATTTCTGTTCAGCTGTGAGCAAGTGTGAATGTCTTCTCGAGTTGGGAAATATGGCTACAACTCTTCTGTATTCCTTTAGTTTTGTGCAGCGGCTGTTTTTTTCTATTTTAAGACTATTGCACTAGCTTTGTATCTGAGACTGAAGGCCATACCTGAATGGCCATGTCAGCATTCTTCATCCCCCATCTCTAATAATCTTAAAGTGGGGCTCCATCGTCTTTTCGTGGCAGAGCCTGACTGGCCATACATCTAGATAACCAGAGATTGAAAACAACAAGGATTTGCAATGGAATGGGTCTCACGTTTGCTCAAGTTAGAGCCATTAGCACTGTAAATTCCTAACTGGACTTTTCTTGACACATAAATTGAAAATGAAAAGCAAAAGAGTTGATATAAGCGAGACTATTCAAAGCACCATGGCAGCAATGAGCGCAATCGCGAAGGAGACACACAAAAGAAAAATGAAGCTAGCTCGCAGTCAAACTATCAGCAAATGTGCAATTATCCATGTAACAGGGTAATTGGCCAAGGCAGTAACAAAACTGTCCCTTAGAGGGAGAAGGGTAAAGCGTTTACCAATGTTAACAAAGGATTTTTGAAAGGCAAGCCCACAAGCATGTGAAAGTGATAGGTGTAAGGTGGGCGTGGTTAAAAGCCCACATAGATACCAACACGTTGGAAAAGCAAAACTTGCATGCTGCTATGCTCAATCTAAAAATAGGAGCAACAGGAAATCGGGATTTTTGGTCAGTTTTAATGGTCAAATTTATCTAATTGCCACGTATCAGACCAAAGTGCCCTGTGCAAGCCGGATTTGTACATTTCATTCAGATACTTTTTGTCCTGGATTTATAATGACAGAAGCATGAACATGAACTTTTCATATGGTATGGTCCTGTCCGATTCTATAGGTTTATTGAGGAAATGTAATACGCGAACTGAGTGCGGTGCTGGGGCACGAGCAGCAGATGTCCGCCAAATTAGTGTTATTGGGTGTGATGTAAGAAATGAGGGGCTCACCACCGAACCGTGCCTTTGTGAGTACGGCCCTGTTGGTTCTAAGAGAGGCATTGCAGCTGCTTGGAATTCATCTACGGGCCCGTCCCTTAAAAAATGGAGACAAGGAGTGGACTGGTGCGCAAACCAAGAAAAATTGGTGTATGAATCAATGGGTTGTCCCCGGAAACATGAGAAGTTATGGGGAGGGTGGCTGAGACTGCTACTGTAAAACGATGGGGGTCGTGGGTCCCCCTGTTATGTTAAGAAATGGACTGAAGTCTGTCTTATGGATTGGTTTAATGTCAATGTAATCTGGATTTGGACCTCACCGTACTCACCTGTGCAAGCTGTTTTGAGATTTCTTTTTCCACTTGTTTTCCCTTTCCCTTTTCTAAACAATAAATATTTGTTTATAAAAGAAAGGACTGGAATTACTAACCCCTCGTGATTTGGGGGATTCTCTGAATGAGGCAGGGCTTAAATGAGGAGCAAAAGTTTTAGAATGGCCCATTCCTTCCCTTGCATTTGAAGAAGGCTGAGTGAAAGAAAAATATGTGTGTGCTTATCCTTTTGTATGTGAATACAGAAGGGGTGTACTCTAGAAAAAAATAACCCCGTTAAAATGACTAGAATGACAGAGAAAAAAGTATTTTTATAGCACCGACTGCAAACAAAGCAGCCCCTAGGTGCTGAAAACGAGGCAGTCCTGTTACACGACCCTCATAGCTTCTGGCACAATTATCTTTCTGTTTTCAGACCTCTCGCCAACCCCCATCAGACATGGGAACTGCATTAAATGAAGAATAACCTGGCGCCCCTAGGTGGCTGCATTACCTCTTTTTGGAGCGTTGCTTCACTTTGTGAGTCTGTACCTAGACCGAGGTTCACAAAGGAAGGTCTTGCACTGAGATACATGTAGTTAGTTGGCCTTATTCACAAAGCTATAAGTTGGCAAACGACATGTAGAACGTGCTCTTATTATTATTAAATTATGTAGAAATTTTGATTGGTAGAATATTTCAGCCCTAGGAATATAATTTCGAAAAGTGACATAAGGAAAAGAACCTGTAACAGCTACAGGCATAATTGTTATTCCAATCATGTTTCATAGAAAAAAAAGTACACTTCATCCATCGCCCAACCTGTGCTCCATAGTGGAAATGAGCATTTGCAATGCAATTGGTGTCACGTTTGTTCAAGTTAGAGCTATTAGCATTGTAAATTACTAACTGGACTTTTATTGCCACACAAACTGAAAATAAAAAGTAAAACATTTAACATAAGCAAGCCAATTCAAAGTGCCCCTGTTTGCTCGCAATCAAAGCTATCATCAAAAGTGCAATTAGCCATGTAACAGGGTCGATGGCCAAAGGTGGTAACAAAACCGCCCCAAGGAGGGAAAAACGTAAAGCATTTACCAACAAAAAGAAAGGATTTTTGAAAGGCAAGCCCACGAACGAGTGATAGTGATGGACATGCGGTGGGTGTGGTTAAAAGCCCAGATACATAACAACATGCAGGAAAAGCAGCGCTTCTGCGCTGCTATGCTTGACCTAAAAAAACTAGAACATTCTGCAAACATAGAAGTAGGACTACAATTTTGCATCACCCAGTGACACAGAATGGCAGAATGACTTAACTGACAGCACAAGCACAGAAAGTGGCACTAAGGGGATCTAAATACAGCTTCCGAATACATTATCATCTATTTTAATTAAATGACTTTCGGCTAAGAGCAGTTAACTAATTCTGCACTGGAACACATAAAAGCTTGCCTCCCTCCTCAGCAAGTTGACTTTATCTGAAACCTTACTTACTAGTGTCTCAAGGGAAAAATGTTGAAAAATCGAGACTGTCCCGGTAAATCTTTAACTCATGGTCGCGCTACATATATGACATACATATATGCCATTAGTCGTTTTCACAGACAGCATAAGTGATTTGAGGCTTGTATTTTAATATCTATTGCTGCCACCAATGTCGCCAGCTCCCGGAGATTTATGTCAGCAAACATAGAGGGATTACAACATCGAAAAAAAGAGAATAAAGACAGGGCTTTGGGAGACAGAATGGAAGGAACGAAATAGGAAAAATGAAAGAGCAAAGAAGTGTGGCTCGTTTGAACATTTTTGCAAGGCTGCTTTTCTTTCTCAGTCTGACCCTAATGGGTGGGACACGGGTCAGGAGAGGATGGAAGGCCACATTTAAAGTTGCTAGAAAAAAAGTGAGCTGCCCAGCAACATCCAGTAACTATTCCTGACTAAATAATTCTATAATCTACAGCATATCTTTAGCTAAACGACTTCTATTTAATAAAAATTACTTTTAGAGAGTCGCATTTCTAGCTCTTCAGTTTTTGATTTTTCTTACCACGACGAAAATGTTTAATTTTTGATCAGTTCAATAATCCAAAGCAAATAAAAACAATGAATAGGGTCGAATTGTTGTAGTCTGGCTGAGGACAGGGTGTTAAATATTTTGCTGCACACAGATGTACATTTTGTGACTTTTGCTTTTCAACCTGAGCTGTATAGTGATCATGTTTTTGGTTTCACAGAACTTAAAAGTAAGAAAATAATAATAAGTGACAAAAGATAATGTTTTTGATACCAGTGACAGAAAATTCATAGCAATTACACAGATTTTTTTTTAAGTGTCTGCATGCTTTAGGGCAGTTCGATTGGTTTAGCAGAAGGATGGAAAAGCTATTCACAGAGGAATGGGATACTGAAGATGTATTCAGTTCCTTTCTAGGGTTGATGATAGAATAATTGTTTTCCATCAAGCTTAACAAAAAAAAAATCATAATAAAATTTTACAAGTTAGCTGCCATCAAGAATAAAGCAGGAGAGCACTATATGAAATGAAGTGGGTGCCCTAACTGAATCTTCTCTTAGGACAATAACTCTAATGTAGAGCTGAGGTCTGGGGAGGTCGCCTGCAGAAAAGCCTCAGAGGAACCTCGGAGGAATACGAGAAAATCCTCCTACGTGTCAAAACCGCTTCCTGTCCCAATATGTCTGAGCCCTGCACTGAAAATATAATAGATAACCCCGCAGTAGGAATCAAGGTCCAGATAATAAGGACCATTAAAAAGTCTCTGAGGGTCATCTTTTAACCCTCTGTGAACATAAAGAGGACGTCAGGCTACTAATACAGGGAATAAATAAGCTTGAGCCTAATTGCGTCTGATCTCTGATGTCATGTGGGATTATGTTCAGTTTGTTTGAAAGATAATAATACTGCTCTTAAAATTCACATGGGAGCTCAGAACAGGCAGTCATTTGATATAATGTATGATGATTTCTTCTGATTGAAGCAGTATGCTGGCCTATCTGCCAGCGTGGCTTATTAAAGATTTCCATGTCTCCTCTGCAGCCTTTCTGTGCCAGTCTCCTTATTGCTTCACGTCAGGTAGGCAGTGCTGTAAAAATGGCGACTCTGCATCTTAATAACTATTGGTGAATGACATGTGCCTGTGTGTCTCTCTCCAACCAAGAGAGAGATGGGCGCAAACGATTGATATTGAATTCTAATATTTCATATTTACAGTGATGTGCTGATTATTAATTATTAGTAGTAGTATTAGTAATAGTAATAACATTTCGGAATAGTATAGGTGACAGTATCAGTTGTATTACTGTTCCTAATGCTACTACTACCAGTAGTCTGATTACTACTGCTGCTAGAATTGCTATTACTAGCACCGCAACTAAATATTATTATTAAATTTGTGGTAGTAGTAGTATTAATAGTAGTAGCAGTGGTAATAGTGGCATGGTTAGCAGTATTATTGGCATCATTGTTCTTAGTAGTAATAATAATACTACTACGACCATACTAATGCACATAATAATAATAATAATAATAATAATAATACAATTTGCTTGGTGGTTAATATTGAGATTCCTGATGTTGTTATTGCCATTTTAAGTTTATTTCTAATCGTGTTATTCCATACAAACATTTATTCAATCATGAGTAAATATCATTTGCAAAAAAGCAATCAGACTTGTTCACATTGCTCTCAATGTACCAGCGTTTGATGTTCATAAGTCTAATTAATTAGTCGGTTAGTTTCCAAAGCGTAAATCGTGGTCATTTCCTGACTGATTTTGATACTTTGAGGATCTACAATAAAACGATTTGGTGATCCTAAACACTTTGATCTCCTGCCATCAGTCTCCAGGTCTACAGCAGCTGTGTTATTTGTGTGCCCCCAAAGCAGTGCTTAATTTGTAAATAAAAATGTGCCAGTGCCCAAAGCCCTCCTCTTAAACACGGGCTGCTGCAATTAAATATGGGAACACGGAATACTGAGGCAGCGTGATCCTGAAGCCATCTCGGGCCTCTTCAATCCATATAAAGCCACTCCCTGCCCTTTCAGATCACTCTTAAAGCCTTCTACTTTCTCCCTTTATGACGCTTTTTAGTTGTTCCCTTCCTTCGTCTTTCCCATAAGTGACTTTTTCTCGCAGCAAATGCTTGAGGCAGAACAATAAGCCCCGGCCCTAAAAAATAAGTGCCGGTGCTCAGCACCGGAAACAAGCACAAATTAAGCACTGCACCATATTACCTGTTCCTTCATGTAACCCTCGGAGCAGCAGCTATGGAGCTAACTGTGAAGAGGCGCGCTGGGTCAAAGGAGAACTAGGTGCAAGCACATATACCCTGACAGTATAGCTCAGAAACATGGAGGAACCACCGCTCTCTGTTACTGAGCTGTGGGAAACGTCGTTCTGAGAGCTGCTGCAAGCGCCCCTTTGATGTTACAGCCCTGGAATCTAATAGTGAGACTTATGAGCTGTCTGATCACTTGATCTCGTTAGGTTACCACATCCATGGATGCTTAATTTCAATTCTCTAATCTTCAAACAGTATTACTACAACTACATATCCTGGCGTTACATCGTTGTAGTCGGGGTCTGTAGTGCGTAGTGAATTCTTGGCTTGATGATGGCATTATATTGTATGTATTTGGGACTAAAGGATCTAAATTATGGAATGAATCTCGAACTATGGCCTTCGTTACAAGTTCACAATTTGAATTGTGATTCCTAGTCAAACATGAGTTTGCAAAGGGAAAGATATGATAAGGTGTGTGATAACTATTACACCTTCGAAATTTTCTCCTGATAAATTGCAGCAGGACAGACCTGCTGGAATTTACTAGGGGAAAGCCCCAGTAAAAACTGGTATATGAAGATGTTGGTGGGAAACACAACTACATTTGCATGTGATGCACCATTTTTAAAAACAGAGGGGCATATTTAGAAACCCCAGCTCTACTGGAGCATCACTTGTTGTGATGCTCCGGTGGTACGGTTCACTGCTCCATATTTACAAGGAGGTGTAATGCCACTTTTTGTGGCTTAATGCTGCCTTATAAATATGGGCCCCTCCAATGCAGTTTACTGCGGCAGAGTGGCGTGCAGTGGGTGTTGCTCTGGGCATTCCACTGCAAAACCCATTGCTTTTGACGTTGCTCCAAATTTACAAGAATTCATAAATCTGTGGCAGCACCAAAAATGAATGCCACCCCAGGGGAGGCGTTAGCATGGTGCAACGAGGAGAAATACATTTATTTTTCCCCATTTTTGATTTTCCCATGTGTGCTGCATTGTGCAGCAGTCGTAGGAAAAGAAAAATGCCATGAATGATTGTTTATGTGCCGGAGGGTGTCCCCTCCGGCACATGAATAATCATTAAATGGGCCGGAGGGTGTCCCCTCCTACACATGAATAATCATTAAATAATGAAGAGTTGCTACTTTCATCTGTGCTGCATTCTGCAGCACAAATAGAAGTGCCAAATCGCCATTGCAGATTGCTTATGAACAATCATTCCTTTTAATGCAGACACACCTTGCACTTTGGTGCTAAGATGCCTACATTGGCGCTGGCAGACAAATTTAGTGACAGCGTTAGGGGAAATACAGAGGTGCACCATACTTTTGTAAATACAGCGCATCCCTGTGGTTCAAAACAGATGCAGCGCGGCTCTGCCATTTTTGGTGCAAATCTAGCCCCTTGCACTGCAGGTCAATTGACTTTAAGAGTCTGGATCTTCACCTGAGAAATCTCCCTCTTTCCCAATGTGTGCTTTTCTTTTGGCGCTCTGTGACCGAAATCTGACAGAAATCTGTTAATCACCGCAAAAAATGAGTGGTAGACACCCTCAGTATTGAATACTGTAGCTTGACTCTAATTCAAAACTGGTGTGTTTTTTCTTCCTTAACGTCTGCCTCTGATATTGTTTTGCTGGGACCATTTTTCACTGAAACAACAGACCTGCCTTTTCACAGACTATGCCTCATTGTATGGAATGTGGCTGAATTAAGAAACAAAAAGGATAACCCAGATTCAGTCATCTTTATTAAGAATTTTAATTTCAAATGTTTACAGGAGACCTGGGACCTTGAAGCACACTGTGAGGATGGCTATATTCCTTTCACCAAATCAGCATTCACCTCCAAAGCTGGGTGCCCAAAGGGTGTTATGTTGATTTTGGTTTCAGTTTCCTAATCTGGGAAAATGTAATGATTTTTATGTGACTCCCTGCGTTTCCAACTTCTTTGCATTGAACCACAAGGTGCAGAGAAACTCTTCATAGTTAATTTTTAACGCAATACATTTAACCATCTTTGTAAGGTCTCCTCTAATGCAGTATGGTGTTGATCTGAGCAATGAAAAGGTGGACTTTTTGCAATTCTTGTGGTGAAGTACTAAATCGTGTGATGACAAAGTACAATTTAATTCTAGCACTTGAACTTCTTTCCCTCACACTGCCATTGTACAAAACTTCTTTTACAGGGTGGTGTGGAAGCAGCGTGACTGAATATGTAAATATTCCTAAAAATATGTCATTTGTTTTCAAACTTTCTTGCTAGGACTGCTTTAATGACCACTATTCTTTGATGCTTACTATAGCAACCAGAAGCAGACTGACAAAAATGCCAACAGGATCAGCTGCCCATGATGTCCATAAAACAAAGAAATCTTAGCTGAAAGGTGTTCAGTTAATGCCGTCTCTGCTTTTAACCACTCTAGTAAAATAGAATATGGAGTATTTCCATACAAGTCTGGGGGAAGGTGAGGATGCAGGTGTTTTTTGAGTTCCTTTAGTGCTATGTGCAAAGCAGCAGCTAGTTTGATGACCGTTTCCCACAGAAAAATAGATATTAGGCAAGCAAGATGGTTTTACAAGGCCTGTTCTTAGGCGAAACAAAGCCTATTGGCTCCCATTAGGAAATTAAGGGCCGTATTTATAGGCCCCTAGCGCCACAGTAGAGTCACTTAGTGGCCTTGTCACTTACTCACCTTGTAAATACGGCCCCTTCCCACACAGCACTGTGTGTGGAAGGGGCGTGCAATAGGTGTTGCTGTGGGCATGCCACAGCAACACCCATTGCATTTTTCACGCTGCCTCAGATTTGTGCAATCTTGTAAACCTGAGGCAGTGCCAAACTGTAACCCCACGAAGAGCAAAATGCCATTACTGATTGTTTATGTGCAGGAAGGCGTCCCTTCCTGCACATAAACAATCATTTGAAAATTATGCTTTGGCACTTCTGTCTGTGCTGCATTGTGCAGCACACAGAAGTACCAAACTGCCAGTAGGGACTGTTTATGTGCAGGAAGGGACACCTTCCCGCAAGTAACCAATCACATCCCTCAACACAGACATCCTTGCACGATGGTGCAAGGATGCCTGTGTTGGCACTGGCAGCTAAATGTAGCACCAGCGCAGGGGGAAACACAGGGGTGTGCTGTATTCCCTTAAATATGGTGCATCCCTGCGTTTCTAAAGTGATGCAGTGCGGCGCTACCAATTTTGAAGCAGCACCGCGCTACGCCACTTTTCTTTAAATCTGGCCCTAAGTTCTGTAGACTTTTTATATAATAGGGTAATTACTGAGAGAAACGGAATTATTAGGCAGTAAGCATGGGAAACACTAAGGAGAGCCCGCCAAAGAAATCATGTATTTTGGAAAACAGTAAATGCACCTTCTTTTAAAGATACCCACAACTCTGTGAGTGATGTATTTATACAGTATTTGTTGATGCCTTGATGGAGCACTTTAACCATATTTATGAACCCACTGTTTTGGTGGGACATTCTCACTCGACAGAGAATGAAATAGCTATTGGAAAAGAGTTTGGTTTGATGTTTGAACTTCTAGAGGTGATGGCATCTGTGAACGCTGAATTTATTAGTAATGAATTTTATGTATTTTGGATTAAGAATCTGTATAGAATTTGACTAATATAGAAAATAATTTGCGACTTGAAAAATGTGCCCACTTGAGTGGCTGCCTTTAAATACGTAATGCTTTTATAAAATGAATAATATTAATTGAAGTACATGTATTAAGAAAATTGTAGCAGTGTGTTATATTGAAGATTTCGTGTTGTGTATTTGCTTATTAATTGTAGGCCTTAAGTTAGCAAAGTTTGGGCCTAGGCTGCCCAACCTCATATAAAGCTGCACTGTTTAATAAAATTGTGGGAATGTATGTCCAAAGAAGTCAATTCATGCATTGTTCACACTGTGTTGACCAAACATCAGCAGATATCTTTAACTTTTTCAAGAACTGCTTGCTAGAGCGTCCTGCAGTAGAACTTGTTATTTTGTATAGTTTGATGCGTTAGACAGCAACGTTTCCAGGAGCTAACAATGGATGTACTGACTGGAGTACGGATGGATTGAAAAAGGTCACCTGACGAGTCTGACAATGGGAACAGGAGAAGAGGAGCCAATCATCAACATGTGAAAGACAGTTTACTTAAATCTTAGATTTGGGTTTTTATTTCCATTGGACTAATTGTAAATGTACAATTTTCTGACCAATGGCGATGAGGGAAGTTCTTTAGATGATTTTAATCTAGCCCGAATGCACAGACAGAGGAGAGGCTTATTCTATTCCATTTGAGAAGCTGAACAGTTCTTGATGATTTATTTCTATCTTTAACTTTATTGCTTAAATTTCTGATGCAGAATGCTGATCCTTTAGATGTTGCTTCTTAAATGGTTGAGAGGTTGCTTAGAAACCCCTGTGTCTGAACCATCCTGTTGCACTGCCTGTTGCTGAAGCTGACGGAACTGATGTCCAACTCAAAAAGATATTCACAGCTTGCTGATCCATATGAGGAGAGCTACAACAAAATGGTGTTGTTCTTGTTGTAGGTTTGTTCTTTGTTTCCAGATACCATCTGGTATTGTGATGGAGCCAAAGCTAGATGTTTTTGCAAATTAAATTTGACTAAAATTGTGTTGCATGAAGCCCAAACATGCTATTCTAATCAGAAGGTTAGTTAGGGAAACACCAAAAATGTTAACAAATTGCTATTAGCAAAGAATTGATGATGTTCATTTGCTGAAATCTAGATGTATGCTTTTTCTGTTGCGCAGTTGTTCTTGCTCTTACTTGGTAATGTGATTCTTGAATGCTTAACTATCAATGCGTTAGCTAAATTGAGATTCTTTAGAAAATTTGGTCAACTGGGATTGCTTTTGTATGTTTACCGTTTGATTTTAAGACTAACTTACGTGACATTAGCATTAGTGTTGGTTCTCAGGTGCTCATGCCAGGGGCGTCGGGTGCAGAGGGTGAGGTCTTGCGCTTCCGGCGGGAAAAGTGAGTTCTTTAAAAGTTGCAAGAAAGTTGCAAAGTTGTTGCTGTTTTTGAACAGTGCCGCTGTTCACGGGAGTTTCTTGGTCCTTCTGGTTCAGGGCAGTCCTCTGAGTCTTCAGAGGTCGCTGGTCCCCATCAGATGCGCCTCAGTGCAGGTTCTTTGAGTCTGGAGACAGATCTGTATGGCTGGGGACAAAGCAGTTGCTGTCTCCGTTGTCTCTGAATGGCTTTCAGGTCAGCAGTCCTTCTTCTTGGTGTAGGTTGCATGAATCTGATCTCTTGGGTTCTGGGGTGCCCCTAAATACTAGATTTAGGGGTGTGTTTAGGTCAGGAGGGCAGTAGACAATGGCTACTGTCCTGGAGGGTGGCTACACCCTCTTTGTGCCTCCTCCCTGAGGGACGGGGGGCACATCCCTAATCCTATTGGGGAATCCTCCAATCTCAAGATGTAGGATTTCTAAAAGCAGGGGTCACCTCAGCTCAGGACACCTTAGGGGCTGTCCTGACTGGTGGGTGACTCCTCCTTGTTTTTCTAATTATCTCCTCCAGCCTTGCTGCCAAAAGTGGGGGCAGTGGCCAGAGGGGCGCGCATCTGCACTAGCTGGGATGCCCTAGGGTTCTGTAACAAAACGCATGAGCCTTTGAGGCTCACCGCCAGGTGTTACAGTTCCTGCAGGGGAGGTGAGAAGAACCTCCACCCAGTACAGGCTTTGTTCCTGGCCACAGAGTGACAAAGGCACTCTCCCCATGTGGCCAGCAACTCGTCTGTCTGTGGCAGGCTGGCAGAAACTGGTCAGCCTAGCACTAGGAGTCAGACTGGTATTCAGGGGGCATCTCTAAGATGCCCTCTGGGTGCATTTTACAATAAATCCCACACTGGCATCAGTGCGCATTTATTGTGCTGAGAAGTTTGATACTAAACTTCCCAGATTTTAGTGTAGCCATTATGGAACTGTGGAGTTTGTATTTGACAAACTCCCAGACCATTTACTGTTATGGCTACCCTGCACATAAAATGTCTATGGTTTTGCTTACACACTGTTGAGGCATAGTGCTCATGCACATATGCCCTCACCTGTGGTATAGTGCATCCTGCCTTAGGGCTGTAAGGCCTGCTAGAGGGGTGACTTACCTATGCCACAGGCAGTGTGAGGTGGGCATGGCACTCTGAGGGGAGTGCCATGTTGACCTAGTCATTTTCTCCCCACTAGCACACACAAGCTGTGAGGCAGTGTGCATGTGCTGAGTGAGTGGTCCCCAGGGTGGCATAAGACATGCTGCAGCCCTTAGAGACCTTCCCTGGCATCAGGGCCCTTGGTACCAGGGGTACCATTTGCAAGGGACTTTTCTGGGTGCCAGGGATGTACCAATTGTGAGAACAAAGGTACAGTTTAGGGAAAGAACACTGGTGCTGGGGCCTGGTTAGCAGGGTCCCAGCACACTTTCATTCATAACTGGCATCAACGAAAGGCAAAAAGTCAGGGGGTAACCATGCCAAGGAGGCATTTCCTTACACCTTACAATCCACCACTGCTCTGCATTTCTAGCTGAGCAAAAAACAAACAGAACTCAATTGATGCACAATTTTCAATTGTCTTGGATACGAATGAGCACACAAGATGCCTTGGTTCTTTTAAGTCAAAGAACAGTTGACCAAGATAGATACATCAGAATCGTTTGACAATCCAGAGTGCATTAGCATACCTACTAAAGAGATTGTTAAAAATGTCCTCCTATCACAAAGTATTGCTGCTGGAGATCACTTGCAGATGTCAAAGGTGATGGTGCATGATTATTAACTAGTTTCTACCTCCAACAATATGGAATCTTATTTGAAATGTGTACCTAAAGTGCAGTACAGATTTCATCTTACAAGAATTAAGTTCAATATTGAACATTACTGATTTGTGTATCTAAAAGGTGCTTTTAAGGCGTCAGATCTTTTCCATTGCTCGTCGGACACATGTACTCAGTTAACACTGCAATGTGTATTTTTTTACAAAGCTATACAAGAGCTCTGGAGAGTTTGTCTTGGTCCCTCTTGAGAATGCTCATTATTAGACAATGCTGATTGGCACTTTTTTTATTTTCAGTTACTTTCTACAGAACTTGTTTGTTTTAAGGTAATGGAATCTTTAAAGGCCACAGTAAGGTTATGAAATTTCAATGGACCATAATTGATCTTACAGATGCCATATGTTGACAGTGCATTACTGTATATTGTTTTTTAGATGTCAATATTTTATTATTTGTTACTTGTTCATTAGTTATTGTTACAACATAGCGCTTGAAGCCAGGCAGCTGGTGTTACACATAACAGGGAAGGAAGCATGGCCTCAATATCAGAAGGCATGGTTGTTGCTAGCAGCTGGAATGGCAAAAAGGGAAATTGCTAGGGTTTGGGGAGCAATAACACTCCCAGAAATTCAGGACTGGGAAAACAACATGGTTTGGTGTAAGCAGGCAGAACAAGTGAATTATCAGAGTCGGGGTTGCCCAAATAAAAAGACAAAATCAGGACCCCGGGGAGTGTGCCCAGAAACCCGTGAACAATCAGCAAGGGTGGGGAGAGGAACTGGGTGGGCCTCGGCAGTTGTCTATGGTGGGGAACAAATGCATAAAGAGGACAATACTGAATGGCAACATGTGATGTGGTTATTGCAACTTTGCATGTGTAACAAACTGACAGATGGTATCTAATCTCCTACTTTACTTTTCTCCTTTTGACCAATGATTACCATTCACATTTTAAATGCGTCAAATTCTCTGTACTGAACAACTGTTTATTCAAATAAAAAGAATAATAATCATAAAAAATTGTTCTTTACCGCAATATCATGCTCTTATAATGATATTGCACAAAAATATCGATTTTTCTGTATAGATTTTAAAGTAGTAAATGTTACATATCTTAATATATAAAATGACTCTGATGTGAATTAATATATTCCACTAAAATGTAGTACTATATAAAAGTATATACTTGTATACAGTACATTGCGAGGGCGCCATATTATTATATGCAAAATACTAATGCAATTAATCTAATGGAAAACAAATATTTTAGAATTGTTAATTATTACACTATGCAAATATAAATACATATATATATATATTTTACCCATGGGAAGTTTCGGAGTGATCTGTAAAGCTGGGCCCTAGAAAAGGGGGGGTTAAATAAAGTAGATTTCCCATTTTAATTCCCATTGAGATTGTAGACATAATTACAGCCCGAATTGCTGAACATAATTATACCAAATTTGGCAGGAAGGTAGCCCTTGGTCCAGAAAGAGTGCTTTTTGTTATTTGATGTAAATCTGTCCAATAGTTTTTGAAATATTAAAAGAAAAACAAATGTATATATCTGGAGACGCAAAGGCTTAGCAAACACTCCCGATCTCATGCAGGAATCTGATTGGCTGCCATCACTTCAACCAGGAAGTGTAGGCTGAAGCCAAGTCACAAAAACAAATTAAAAATAGAATGAAAAGGAGGCAGAGTATGTTTATCCTAACCCCTAGCCTTTGGTGCAGGGATACCCCTGCAACCCCTCAAGGCTTAAAAGTTTTTTTTGGTTTAAATCATGGTACATTGTGGCACATCTATGCATTTCACTTTTATTTTTTTTTAAAGCAAGCACAGTCTTCTATACTTCTTTTTTCATTTTACCCCAGGTGGGCCAGGTCCCAGGGTCATTGCCAAAACATAGGAGGGGGCACAGGAGCCCCCTCCTAGGGTTTATCAATGCCCCAGGGACCACCACCTCCTCCGGTCTAAGCATGTTAAAAGTATGTGGACGGTCTGCATGGCACCCACGGCCCAGGGATGCTACCTCCCCAGGGCAAACCATGTTAAGTCTATGCGGGGAGGTCCATGAGACCCCGTACCCTGAGGACTGCCACCTCACCAGGGAAATCCATGTTAAACGTATGCAGGGGGCCTGCATGTCCCCTGTACAACAGGGACCACCACCCCCTTGGGGCCATATATAAATAAAGAATGCGAGAGGGCTGCATGCCCCCCACGCCCCGGGTACCACCACCTTCCTAGAGCAAATACGATACAAGGAGGGGAGGGCATGCTATTGAAGCCATTTATGGCCCTGGTGACCATCAAACCCCAGGGTTGTCCCCTGATACCTCCAGAGGTACCCACCCTAGGGAGATAGCTGATGGCTTTTGCTTGATGGGAGTTGAACCAAATATAACTCTGCTTTTAGGAAGCAGGAGCTGTCAAACAGCTCCCTCTTGCCAAAAGTTGAATTTTCTGCTCTTTTCCTGCATACTAACATGTGTGCAGGGAAAGAGATAAACATTGCTCCTACACACAGGGAGCTGCTATTTAAAGCAGATCCCTGCCAGCTCCCACAAGCAATGGGAGCTGTCTGGGACCGCATGGCCTTCAGGCTCCCTACGTGGTCCACATGACATCCAACTGTGTTTGGTCTGCAGCTCTGCCAAGTTGCCTGATGAAGACGCTCGGGCAGAACATTTACCCAAATAGGTAGCACTTACGAAATAGCTGGTACAAAATATTCCAGTTGGGTAGACACTTTGCGCAAAAATTAATTTGAAATAATATGCCTGGCAGTATTCATTCTGACATACTGCTCATTTCACAGAAATTTAATCTTAGCAGGAAGCACTTACAAATATAAACAAAGCATGTTGAAGCTCACTTCTGTAAAGTACTAATCATCCAAATTTCTTGCACATGGGGAAGGCATAGCAAGTGTTGTTTCTCTGTATTTTGACCTTGAAAAGCTATCTGTAAACCTTGATGGAGGTGGTTGCATCCTTGCAATGTCTCATGCGGTGACTATAAAGTGCAATAGGAGAGATTTGAATCCCATAGTTCCAGTGCCTCCAAATCTTTTCAGGCCTAATCTAAATACTGTCTAGCTTTGGTTGTGGGGTTCAAGCTGATCTGATTCCAGAGTGCCTGGCAGGGATGATTTTCCTTTGTTAATTGTAGGTGTTTCCATGTTTTGATGTAGCTGCATTTCCTAGCTAAATTTTGGTTTAAGTACCCAAACTCCAGCCTAATTTGAGCTTGAACAACGTATCCTGGTAGTTGGAATAGAAATCTAAATATTTTTCCAACTATTCCATTTAGAATAACGGCGTCTTTTCCTCGCAGGGCTTCACTACCATATCCTATAGTTAAATTAAATTTTGCCATAGTAACTTGTAAGAGGGGACGATAGCTGGGGCCCTTCAGTGACTTTTTCAGAGTGCCAAAAGCAAGCAGTAAAACATTTCCTTTCCTATGTAGATCCTGCTTCTGAGGGAGAAAAGAACCCCATTTATCAAATAGTACACCCAGGTATCTATAATAGTTGAATTGTTCTAATACTCCCGCTTGTGTGTACCATTTATCAACTCTAAAGTTCTTTTTACTGACTTTCATTACTTTGGTTTTTTTCTGATTGATTTCCATTCCGTTCTGCTCAGCATATTCAATTACATTTGCAATAAGCCGACGTAGTCCTACTTTAGTTTGACTCAAGAGTACTACATCATCAGTGTTTAGCAGATTGGAAATGAACATGTCCCCAACGTTAGGGGAATGCGCGTTTACCTTATTGAGCTTAGGGGTCAAATAAGAGATTAAAAATATATGGAGCCAGTAAGGGCCCCTGTTTCAGACCTTGTTTTGTTTCAATTTTCCTTGAAAGGAAAGAACCGTCTCCTATCTTAACTCTAATCCATGTATCAGTATATAACTGCTGAATAGCCTTAAGTAATTTCTCTGGTATACCCCAGGCAGCTAGCTTTTCCCATAGAAGACTTTGCTATATCAAATCAAACGCTGACTTGAAGTCTACAAAGCACAAATACAAAGGTTGATTTTTTGTTTGCATTTGTCAATGATGATGGAAAGAGTTAAGATGTTTGTAGCCATTCCGGGGCCTTTTGCAAAACCAGTCTGATTTGGGAGAATGTGATTGTTCTCAGTTGCCGAGGCACCAAGATGCTCCAATAACAGGCCAGCATAGTATTTTGCCTCTACATCCATTAGCGAAATCAGATGATAGTTATCAGGATGATATTTCGTTCCTCCTTTACATATTGGATGAATTATAGCACCCCTTCAAAAGTTTGGAATACTTCTTAGTTCTATACAGTGGTTAAATGTTGAAACCAATTGTTCTCTCCAAGAGGCCAGGTTCATTTTAAATAGTGCATTTGGGATCCCATTAGGGCCTGGGGCCCCTGCACTTCTCCTGCTCATTATTAAGTTGACAACCTCTGACGTCGAGAAGGCTAAGTATGCGGATTCATTTTGGGAAGTTGGTGGATTTGGTGTTGCTCCTTCTGAGCATTTTTTTGCTAATCCTTACATCTTCCTTTTTTCCATCAGATCGTCCGAAGTGATACGTTAAGTATTCAATCCAGAAAGACTCTGAAATATTGGAACTGGTTAAGGTCATTGGGGCCTTATTCAATTCATTTACCATTTTCCAGAAACCCTGTGTATTATTTTTTTACACAGGAATAGTGCCTTAACCGAAAAGTCATGAGTATTCTGCATTTTATTGTTCGATATTTGTTTTCAATAGAAATTGTTGATGTTTTTTAGATCATCCTTTATGTGACAGTCTGTTGGGTTTTTCTTATACAGCCTTTATAGTCTGTTCTGCTGCCTTCATAATTTGGTAACATGTGCTGACATTTTTATCTGCTTTTTAAATTTTTCTTGACCCCGGAATAGGTGTTTTTTTTGTGGTCTGTCTCTAAGAAGACCAACTGCGAATTTGTCCAGAAATGTTGACCATGCGATTATTGGGTCACAAAGCATATCATTTTGGCATTGTTCAAATATCATAGTTGAAAGGATACCAATGAACTCCATTGATTTTTCATTCCATCAAGGTTTCTTATAGTTCGAGGTAGAAACATCTCTTGTTGCAGTAGGAGCAGGATTAAATATAGGAAAGCCACAGCCAATCTCGAGACATTGCTGACGATGGTCACTTTTATCTGTCTTTATATGATGATACTTAGTGATTAAAGAAAATAGGGACAAGGAGACCATGGAATGTCAAGTGTTGCTTGAGTTCCAGGGACATAACATGTGACCGCCGACGGAGAATCTTGTAGAAACCTCCCATTTAGGAGTCCGAGTCTGAGGCCCTCAAGTCTTTTACTAAGCAGAGTGCTTTGGTGTCAGGTTTAGCTAGTCATAAAGCCCCTAGGGACAGTTGCAGCACTGCCCACTTTTGACCCTACAGCCTAATGTGGGCATCCCTTTCCAAGGAATTTAATAATTTCATATTGAAGTCCCCCACTACTAAAAACTCGGGGGATCCTAGATCCTGTTAGCCGGTTAAAATTATGTCTATCAATTTAGAGGATATGTGTTTTCTGGAGCGTGCATCAGGATGGATATAGACATTAATTAGCAAAAATGAGCTCATAATCTCCTTGTCCCAACCATCTAGTTTTACTATCAAAAACTCTTCATTTTCCCGATATACCTGTGTGCGTGCTATATTTAATCCATCTGAAATAAAGATTGCTGGTGTAGGTGACAGCTACACTTTGTGCATTCCCTCAAGACAGTCACAAACTCAGTAAGGTTAGGTGTGCCTGAGTGATTATCTGCATTCATCTGCATTCTAAAGGCTCTTCCTGGGCAGGAAGGGCAAGATGAGCCGAAACACCTGAATAGGCTTTGCCTGTCCCCAGAAAAATAACTAATTACCTCCTGCTGATAGTATGGAGCCAGGGCTAAGAAAAAAAAAAGGATACATGTGCACTTCAAAGAACCTTCTTTGAAGTCACCCCCACTTTAAAGGCACATTTGGATATAAGTACTGGGTCTTCAACCCCACCATATCAGATGCTTTCGGGCCTGCAACTGTGCTCTGGCAAAACAACTGCTGTGTTGCATCAAGGACTGTCACTCTGCTGGACTGATATTCTGGAAGGGCTGGCTTTCTGCTGTGCTGCCCTTCTACTCTCTGACCTTGCTGAGGGAGAGCTCAAATCTGTCTTTCACCCCAAAGTGATCTCCAAGTGCTTATTGGCTTGCCTCCTGTTGCTAGAGACTCAAAGATGTAAAAATATCTATCCTTGCACCTATGCTTGGTTCACTGGAAGTGGACCCAGATACATACACCAGAAAAATCAACTGGCACTTTGCACTTGGGGTCTGAGCAGCACCTTCAGAACTGCTGCATTCGCTGATGCATTCCCTGCCTGTTGGAAGCAGCACCTGGTGCATTGCCACTGAACCCAATGCATCACTGTGATTGCTGAAGGAAGATTGATGCATCCCTTCAACAGCGTGGAGAAACCTTGTCGCGTGGGCTCTCATTATTCTAAATGAGACTACTGGATTTCTAGGTAGCAGGATCTATAACGGTGTGGGGGACTGAGTCTGACCCACGTGTAAAGAACTCTGTCACCCTAAATCCGGTTTTTGCTCCGGCTAACTAGCAGTGCCTCATTTCTCCCATGTGGAAGGAATGATTTGGCAGCCGAGCGCATGACATCTTTGGAACTTCTCAGGGAAGTCGTGGTTACTCAGATCCAAACCAACTCTCTTATTTCCAATATGATCTCATATACAAATGACAAAGACAGTATAAGTTTTATATAATGTTTTAATAAAACGACTGTATTTTAGATATTAAGGCGTGAGCCGCAATAACCAGAACGATACAACACATTAGGATTGTAATAGTTACCAGGAGAGTAAAACATAAAAACAAAGCTATCATATTGTCAAACAGTTTCTACTCTCCCTCTGCTTGTTCTATCTAGAGCACAGCATGTTAAGCTTCTAGCTTGCCTATTAGAATCACTGTGGAGACATCAGCCCTCATACCTGAGCAAAGACCTGTGATCTTGGTTCAGCATCTGCAACGAGGCAGTCAGCGTCAAGTTGTGGTTCCCTGGTCGGAATCTCCCTCTTGCGTGTATTGGGACAAGGAAGTGATTTTATAACTAACATGTCATCGTGATCACAAAATGTCCCTACGCAGGAATGCCAAGTCTAAACTCTTACCACGTCTATCGGCAATGTACCAGACTGTATCCTTGACTGAAGCACAGAGTAAATATGTTATGGAGAACTCCAGTGCTGAAGTAGGCAAAACAGTGTGATATGAATAAAAAACAACACCGTAGAACTGGCTATTTGAAAAATAACAGTACGAAGCCTAATAAAAAGCATGTAGAGCAGAGTGCACAGAGGCTCTAAGCTGTCAGCAAATGAATAAAATATATTCAGTGCAAAATGCACAAAGGCCTAAAGCCTGAAGCTAAAGCGCAATGAATATGTAAAACTAACCACACTACACCCTCCCCTTGTCGGTAGCAAGTGGTTCCAATAATATAAAAGGATGCCCTAAATATAAACAATATCTAAAACAAGTATTTCGACAAGGTGAGAAGACAACAAAGTCATAAATTTAGGTAACATGTGATCATAAAACCAAATTCAATATAGTGTCAATTTCGTAAAAATCCAATCGTCAGATAGAAGCAATAGAACGCAGGAGTTCCTCCACTTCGATATATGTCAATATCGGAAGATCCACGCCACAAAGTACCATGGAGCAGGTGTGATCCAAAGCCCCAAAACCATTCAGGGCGGCACCCCGTGCAGGGCCTATGAAAGAGACAATACCATCTTCCTCCAGGAAGGGAATCTCATAAACTGCCTCACGAAGCAAGCGCATCCGTAGTGCACAAGTCTGGGAATGAGCCCTAATCGGGAACATCAACAGATCAGTATCGACCATTGGAGGGCGCTGCAATGAGAGACAGAGAGCCAGTGCATGTTCAAACGAGCACAAAAGGCATCGAAACACGGGTTGCACACAATCCAAAACCGGTCTGAATGACAGAGACCAGTCGCACTCCAAATGTCCCAGGAGTGTTGCTCCAAAATGCTGCATCATGCGTTCACGACACAGCTGCGCTGATGGGAGAAGCAGTACAGGATCTCGTTGTGACGGGACAGCCATTGCGAAAAAATAGCAACAACAGCAAGACTCCAGCCAATAAAGCCAAAGTAATCGGGAAACCCCCAAAAATGCTTCCGAAAATAGAATGTATAGCCGAAGGTATCAAACCGAATATGGAAGAGAAGGTATGAGCAAAACCAACACCAACGACTTTGAAAAAATGTGCAATACCAGCAGTGCTGGATGCATTAAATATACGTCCCACAAGTTCACCAAAGTGATTCGGAAAGTTAGTATTCAAAAGGGACTGTATCTCCGCCAATGACCTTGCCACCTGAAGTGCGTAGGTCTCGCTAGCAGATGTAAGGGCCACATGCTTCTGAAACAATAAAGCTTTTGGCCGACTCAACTTGTCGAAATCAACCTTGGAAGTAGCAATATGAGGCCAGATGTCTGCTACCTCCCTAAATTGAGTGGGGGGAAACAACACATTCCCGCAGCACGTAACGGCCTTGTTGACAACGACGATGTAAACTATTCCGGCACGCATGCCACAGCAGCGTTCGCTGTTAAGAACAATGTAACTGCCGTTAGAAAGCACCTGGAAAGTGTTTTTAATAACCGGGACTGGAACTCCCTTCAGATAACAAGCTAAGTTAGCAATCGAAGCCTTACACGCCCCGTGCAAGGACAGCTGTTTACAAACCATTGAATGGCTGACAGAAGCTTCGCATTCGCTGCCGCTAAGAAAAACCTCCTTCAAACCATTAACACATCTGTACTGAAAGGGAAGGTCCCACACCTCGTGTATGTAACTGTCTCCCAATAGTTCATATCTACCCACCGGAATGTGCTTCAAACACGAAGTAAATTGTAAAGTAGAGATAGGCAAATTAATAACCCCATGGATCAACCATTCAGCTGACGGAATCTCAGCTACCGTGAAAGGCAGTTTCTCTAATTTCTCAATATTTAACATAACATATGTTGCTTCCTTTTTAGCCATCAGTTGTTGTTGACGAGTCAAATTAAAAGAGTTAAAGATCTCTCTGGCACGAACGTGCTGCCATGGAACGCGACCCGCCTTCAAGGTCTGAAGAGTCCAACCCAGCTGCTTGATGTTCCGCGTCTGACTCTGCCCATGATATAAAGAAGACATGTCCGATTTAATAATGTCTATGATAGAGGAAACAATGCTGTCAATCGTGTAAACACGTTCAGAAAGGGTATGCATGCCATTATCAACAACAGACAAAGTCTGCATCAGATTTTCTTGATCAATCTGCCTCAACCGGGCTGCAGCCTCTTGTTGTGAAAGCTTCCAAATCTCATTATAAACCTCGTATAGGAACCTTTTCTTCCGTGGTACTTTGGGACCTGACAAAAAATCTTGTAAATCAGTATTATTAGACAGTAACATGAGATGTGACTTAACTGCATCCAGCGTGGATGACTTCAACCATTGCTGACAAAGCTTCCCCACACTGTATGTAGTTATAATATCAGCATGTTCTGGTGAAACGTAACAAGGGTCTGCCCTACTAGTCCTGAACCCCCCTGAAGAGGTGACAAAACTTTGATGACACATATTAGTGTCTACAGGCCATAATAACCACCCGCCTGGATGTAACGATGAAGTGTTAAGTGTACCATTCTGGACCCAATGTGTAAAGTCACTGAAAGTAGCATTCACATAGTGCTGCCAATTTTTTAATTTAGAAGGGACAGGTATGCTAGGTAAAGTCAACTCCCTAATCGTCACTAAGCCCAAACAGCTAGTCTGTTGTACTGTGTCATTGAGGAAAATCATCTGCACAGGGATAATACATGCTCTAAATAACGTGTCCCTGCCTTGCATTTGCCAATTTTTCGTACCCAAACACTTTTCAAGTCAACAGTTTTGAACCAGTATTCATATCCCTCGACCGACAGTTTAGATACAAACAAATTGGAATACAGTAATTTAGTATCGGTCAATAACATTTGCTTATTAGAATACGGTGTAACTTTAAAATAGTAGGACCTAGCATTACGTGGATCATGCCCAGCAAAATATGCAAATTTTTCATAATATGTTTTTGAACTCCCTTGTGGAGGAGTCGAGCAATGTTCCCATTGCACATAATTAAACATGGGCTTAGGGCTACTAGCTTTATGAATAAAGTGGTGTCCATAATAGTTGTAACAAAACATGTCACCATGATTATCTCTAAACTGGTAAGCATCTTTATCGTCATAGACAGTATAATATTGCAAATCCGTCAGCATAGAATCTACTGTCTTCACATCCCAATCATCAGAAACAATGCCAGGTATAACAATATCATTCATTGATAATTTGAGGACATACAGTATTTGAATCAATTCAGTGGGACCATATATATCAAACATTACTTTATCCCACACAATTCCATCCGGAACTGGTATAGCAGAAATGTTCACTGTGGACAAGTCTCTTCGAACCATATGAGACGAAAAATGTGGTTTTAACACAGTCATCACGTGCTCAATGTCAGATCGATCAGGAAGAAAATGACCATGTATTATCAGAAAAAAAGTAACCACAAATCCCAACCATAATAAAATAGTCATCACGGCCAAAAACAGCCAAAAATAGTTCCAAGGAAAAACAAAATATGTTCGTTTAATCCATCCCAGCAGCCGTCGTGGACCGTGGACAGAAGACATCGAAGACGAGGAGCCGGACCCATCATTATCAGCGTCGTTGAAGCAGCCAGAAGCAGTTCTAGCAAAAGGTGCAACTGTGAACGAAGAAGCAGACGGAGGCTCTCGCCGTGGCACGCTATAAACCACATGTTCAGAAACGTCAGTAGAACGTACAGCAATTTGATCACAAGATTCCATATTAATCGCCGTCGGTGGAACAATCGCAAGATCATCATCCACCCTCCCCAAGCTCGGAGAGGAAACAGTGTCGGTGAAAATCACCTGCAGCGGGACCTCTCCCCCAGTAGTGAGAGGGATTCCGGAACTACTGGGTGTCCCTCTTGGTCTGCTGTGCAGAATCGGCCACATGTTGTAACTTGACATTATCAATGGAAACAAAGCGATTTCCTTTGGCCCCTCGCAGCGGCGGTAAAATCACAGTTCTCGTGCCGCTTACCCCTATCACAGGGACAGGTTCTCGATATGAAGGACCAAATTATTTTTTAACTGCGACCTTTTCACGCACTAGATCCCCAATCCTGGGTATCCAACCAGTAGGTGTTACTGGCTCATCCTTAATTCCTGAGGAGGCAGCACTGGCAGAAGAGTTATCTTCACGGAATTGTTGTAAATCCTGCAAAACAGTGACACGATCATTTATGTCAAAGGGCGTATCTGCCGCCTCCACACCAGGACCATCTAGATCAGGAACATACATTTGTGTTCCAAACAGGCACTCATATGAAGTACGACCCCCCAGTGACCTCCTAGGCAAGTTATTAAGTGCTCTCTGTACTCCATATAGGTGGGCTAGCCAACCACGACCCGTAACTATAACTCTGGCCGTTAAGGACTGCTTTAAATCACGATTTAAACGCTCCACGACAGAATTTCCCTCGGGATGAAATGGAGACGAGAATTGGAGTTGGACCCCCAACGAAGCCATGGTGTCCCTGAATGCCTTAGAGGCAAAAGCAGGGCCCTGGTCCGAATGAAAAGCCGCAACTGCAAATATATCGACAAAGATGCGCAAATCTTTAATAACAGTTCGAGCGTCAGCCGAGCGTTGTGGCCATACCCATACAAATCTGGAGCACGAATCTACAGCAACCAATATATATTTGTATGCACTATCTGGTGTCAGCGGACCACAATGATCCAAGTACACACACTGTAATTGTTTGTTTGAAATCAGAAGGGGCGTCTGCTGCGGGCGTCTAGCCGACGATGCTTTAATTTGTTGACAAACGTCACAACAAAGGACATACTGCTTCGTCTCTTTATAGAGACCAGGCCACCAGTAACGAGCCTGTAAAAGTGAAATTGTGGCAGCCACCCCAGCATGTGCAGAAGCCACCCCCTCATGTGCTGCAGAAATCAATCGAGGTCTCTCAATTTTATTGGGAATTTCACGTACAACAATGCCTGGAATTGTAACAGTAGCATTTAGCGCACCATACAAGCAGTAACTATATTTTGAAGGAAATCCTTTAGGAAAGGGCGTGCCATCAGCCGTAGCCTTTATGGCAGCTGAAATTTCTGTGTCTGGTTTGGAACTCGAACGAGTCACTGCGGCCACAGTGGCGACAGCCACTGCCGATTTCGCGGCTTCATCAGCCAAAGTATTCCCAGCAACGTGTATTCCAACGCGCTGGTGTCCAAGTGTATGCACAACATGGACTTTAGGAAGCGTTTCCTTCAGATCCGCAACCTTACCCCACAACATTTTATGCTTAATGGTGTTGCCTTTAGAATCTCTGAACCCATTCATCTTCCAATAGTGTAAATATTCGTTGAAAGACTGCACACAGTAGTAGGAGTCACAGACCAGCAAGGTTAAAAGTGCCGGATCCGCGTGCTCCAACGCTAACAATAGAGCTTTGAGCTCAGCCAGCTGTGCCGTGCAAGCTCCCAATGTTTTAGTATAAGTATGTCGGGGCAGAACACTTCCCCCTCCATAGTGCCGCTCACCACCGCACATGCAGCAGAATACTGTTGTTTAGTCCCAACCGCTGGTTGCGCAGAGCCATCAGTATACATGACCACTTCATATTGGTCAATAGGCAATGTACCAGCAGGAACAGGGTATTCTATTTCGTATTGAAGAAATTCTTGAGTCTGCAGTTTAGGGTCAAATACATAATCTACATCAGTGGCTGTCAAAGACGTAGCCCATTGTATCCATCGCGGGTGTAAAGCTTTCAAATTAGGAACACTCGCTTTTGTAACAGCCTCTAAGGCCGGAACCGGGGAAACGACAACTATGCGTTGACCCTGGGCCAGCGGTCTTTCTTTAATAACAGCCATCTGTACTGCAGTGAGAATTTTCTCAGTTTGTGCAAAACGTTGCTCTGCAGCAGAATACAAGTGAGACTTGTATGCAATCGGGACAGTCTCCCCTTCATTAAAGGTGACATAAGTAAACCCAACAGCCCCAGGTATCACCCTGATCACTAAATGTGTCTTATTGTCCCGTGTGTGTAAGTGTTTAACTGCTAAAAGATCACTCTGTAATTCTCGCAGTATGTGTGTATGTTCAATCGTCCAAAATTTACTCGAAAAATTTGGGCGAATCAACTCATATAAGGGTTTTATACGCGTTGCATAATCAGGAATGTAAGTTCTGCCAAAATTCAGAAACCCCAACAATGACTGGAGCTTCCGAAATGTATTAGGAGGCTGCAATAAAGCACATTTCTCCAAAAAATGTGGCGCTAGGCTCTTGCCCTCACTCGACAACTCATATCCCAGGAAAATGACGCTGAGGAAGGCAATCTTTGATTTCTTAAAATTAAACTTATAGCCAATATCAGCAAACCCCACAACAATGCGCGATACACGCCTTAGATGTTGCAGAATCTCATCATCTGTCAGATATATGTCATCAACATATGATAATGCTTTAGGGTCGAACTCATGCAGCATTTCAGTTACACGAGCCGAAAACAGTCCTGGGCTATTCTTATACCCCTGAGGCAAACGACAATTTTTTTTCTAAGAGCCAAACGCACTGAAACAGGTATAGTCCCGACTCTCGGGCGCTATATTCTGGCAGAAAAATCCATTCGAGATATCTAATGTTGTCTTGTATTTTTTACGCACTATATTATTCATAAGCGCTGCGCTGTGTGAATTCTGTATTGCATATGTGCGTGTATGACTATTTAAATGTCGGTAATCCACCACTATCCTATATGAATGGTCCGGTTTAGCAACCGGAAACAAGGGATTATTCATCGGCGAGACACAGGGCTCAATTACACCCTGATACTCCAATTGTGTAAGAATTTTTCTAACCGATGCCCTAGCTTCAAATTTGATAGGATATTGCGGTTGTGGCTGAGGTTCGCCCTTTATCGGAATTACATGATAAGGTGATTGTCTGTCCCACCCCACGTTATTTCTATACAAGGCGGGAGCCTGTGCTAGAGCCCATGATTTACTATAGGACTCTGCGAGTTCTCTCGGAACAAGTGGTGAGAAGGAAGGTGTAATAACCTCCTCCCCAACTGGACAGTCGCGAACAAAGTCAGGTGGCCAATCTTGTTCGGCCAACAGAACATCATATGATTTTACCACATGGTCCCAAAAAATGGCGTTTATAACACGGTCAATGTCCCCTTCCAATCGCAGAGTCACTTCATATACTCTATCAGGATCAGAGACACGCATATCCGCCGTCTCGACTTGTATGAAGTCATCAGTTGCTTTCACCTCCAGATGCTCTAGAAGACTCCAGCGAACTATTGTGACCTCTGCCGCGCTGTCTAACAGTGCTAACGCCCATGTCTTGTTCGTCAAGAGAACTCTCTTCTTGAGCGGCATGTCTAACTGAGACAGCTGCCACTTTCTTCTTTTTAAATTTCTGTTTCTGTTGCAGCGGTTTCTCTTCTTGTTTAATAGAAACCTCCGCTGAGCGTTGTGAATCCTGTCTCGGTTCCACGTACTCCGTCCTCCGCTCTGACCGCCCACCTCTCTCACTTCTCTTTTCCGAGGGGTCCTGAAAGGAACGAGATTGGCGTGTATCAGTATATTGATATCTATCAGGCGTCTTCAAAGTATCCCTATTCCTGAGATTATACTTATTCTGTGGGGTCTCCGGTTACGGAGACTGCCCACCATCTTTCTTCGGTGTTTGCTGTTTCTTTTCGAACCCTCAGGTTGTTGCTGTTTAGCATTTTCTTTATTATTTTTACCGTTTAACTGGGGTTTTTGTGGTCTAGCCCCTAGGCTATCACGACCAATACTAGAATATGTTTCCGCTATTATTCTCGGAAGTTCCCGCTCCTGATTAAGCAGCGGTACATCCCGAAGACGCATACGCACTGCTAGTGCTACTGCCTCTCCTTTGAGATTACTCAAAATAATAGAGGAAACTGTGGCAAAATTGCCCAGCAACTGCATGCCCAAATCCAAGGCAGGGGCAGCCCCATATTCATCCTGAATCTGTTTAAGTACGTCCGGTAAATTAGCTAATGTCGGTGTACTGTGTGCCGTAGTGTAGAGCGCGGCAAACACCGTGCCCCAGGTATTACAAAGGTCCACCGGAGGAACCATCCCGTACGGCAAACACATCGTCAAAATTCTATGTTTATCCTGAGGTCCCGTATGGGGAAATACTGCTTCCAGCGTACACATTTTTTGCGCCAGCCAAAACTGAGTCTCCTCTCGTTTAGCCGGTACCTTACCCATAACTGAGTGTACAGTGGCCAGATTAAGACCCGGAACCACAGCCTGTGGGTGCGCTGGAGCAGCACGCGCTGCATTCGTATTTAATGTCTGCATCACAAACTGAACTGATCGTCTATATGTAGCCGTTAATTCCGTATATAAACGACGAACATCAACCACTGCCAATTGAGCAACCGCAGGATGTGGTGTATATGTAGCCAATAAAGGCCAGGTAGGACCATCATTACTCAGTGGACCTAACCTAACTTGTGCTATTGTGTGTGGGAGGGCGCCATCAAGCCAATTATGGTGTTCTTGATAAGATAGAGGTATTTCTAAATAAGTGTAAGCCCTGTATTGTCCAGGGACATTCACAACTGTGTATTCGTGAAAAGTATTTGTTCCCCCATCCACTGCTGGAAATGCGACCCAAGAATAAAAAAGTTCCGTTCTATAGGCTGCATGGGCGTCCACCACAAAAGTGACTGGACCCCCCTGGACTGTCAGTCCATGTGTCAATAGATGTCCCGTGAGCGGATGTCGCATATTAATTGCTATGTTCACTACATTAGGATTCGCCATTTTATAAAAAACGGCTTCAGGTCAGAGAAGGCACACCAATATCAGGGTTTTTTCCTTTCAAAGTTCAAGCTTGAACAACCAACCACTAAGCAATAGGAAGCACCTATGCCTTGGCGGCGGAAACCCTCAGCCCCACGGACGTCTCCGTATACGGAACCGAGGAGTCAAAATATATATGAGACCAAGAGAGTCAGTCGGACCTAATCATTAGAGCCAGACCAAACGTTGGCGGCGCCATGTCGCATGGGCTCTCATTATTCTAAATGAGACTACTGGATTTCTAGGTAGCAGGATCTATAACGGTGTAGGGGACTGAGTCTGACCCACGTGTAAAGAACTCTGTCACCCTAAATCCGGTTTTTGCTCCGGCTACCTAGCAGTGCCTCATTTCTCCCATGTGGAAGGAATGATTTGGCAGCCGAGCGCATGACATCTTTGGAACTTCTCAGGGAAGTCGTGGTTACTCAGATCCAAACCAACTCTCTTATTTCCAATATGATCTCATATACAAATGACAAAGACAGTATAAGTTTTATATAATGTTTTAATAAAACAACTGTATTTTAGATATTAAGGCGTGAGCCGCAATAACCAGAACGATACAACACAGTAGGATTGTAATAGTTACCAGGAGAGTAAAACATAAAAACAAAGCTATCATATTGTCAAACAGTTTCTACTCTCCCTCTGCTTGTTCTATCTAGAGCACAGCATGTTAAGCTTCTAGCTTGCCTATTAGAATCACTGTGGAGACATCAGCCCTCATACCTGAGCAAAGACCTGTGATCTTGGTTCAGCATCTGCAACGAGGCAGTCAGCGTCAAGTTGTGGTTCCCTGGTCGGAATCTCCCTCTTGCGTGTATTGGGACAAGGAAGTGATTTTATAACTAACATGTCATCGTGATCACAAAATGTCCCTACGCAGGAATGCCAAGTCTAAACTCTTACCACGTCTATCGGCAATGTACCAGACTGTATCCTTGACTGAAGCACAGAGTAAATATGTTATGGAGAACTCCAGTGCTGAAGTAGGCAAAACAGTGTGATATGAATAAAAAACAACACCGTAGAACTGGCTATTTGAAAAATAACAGTACGAAGCCTAATAAAAAGCATGTAGAGCAGAGTGCACAGAGGCTCTAAGCTGTCAGCAAATGAATAAAATATATTCAGGGCAAAATGCACAAAGGCCTAAAGCCTGAAGCTAAAGCGCAATGAATACGTAAAACTAACCACACTACAACCTGGTGCATTGGCTTCAGAATCAACGCATTGCAGCTTTGACGCTCGTCTTCTGAAACCACCACATCACAATCACCATATGGGAAAAATGAATTCATCCCCTGACTGTTGGAGTGACATTGATGCATCTACCAATTTACTGATTAAAAGTTTTGTTTATTTCTCTAAACCTGTGTGTAGTCTTTTTGTTGTGTGTTCATTGTATTACTGTGTGTGGGTGTTGCTCAAATACTTTACACTTTACCTTTGTAGAGCTTTTTCCAAGACCCAAAAAATTAATTTGAAATGGTTTCATTATTTTTAGCTAATTGTTTTTTGTTATATATTGAATTTAAGACTTTGCCTAAAGGTGGTTAGGCTTTGTTTGGTGTTTTCCAACGTATTCTTTACTGGACGAAGTTTGTATTATTGTTGTGTTGATTTTACATGTTTTCATGACTTGTTCTTTTCGTGGATCATTGGAAAAATGATAATGATGATAAAAAAGAACATGCTAAATGTGAACATGCAACAAACCAAGGTCATATTAGAGGAACAAAAAAAGAAATGCTGAAATTATGTATTGTGGGAATTAGATTTGATCCCTCAATCTTTTTAAATATCTTGGTGTTAACTCTTTGTTAGGGGAGACAGAATGTGATGAGTGCATGTGGTTTGATGATTCTTTTTAAAACAGAGGAGGCGGGGATGCTAATTAACCTTTTTAGAGACATAAAGAATGAACATGCATCTCAAACTGACCATGGATTGCCTAACTACGGGAACCTTAATAGAGTTATTCTGAATTGAGTGGAGGCATACCTCTTGTCATTTGTCCTTCAGCTATCTAAGGACATGCAAACAATTTCTCTTTTTTTAGAAAGTAACACTAGTTGGAATCAACTAAGTTGAGGTTGGGAAAACTGTGTATTTCCTCTTTATATAAGCTATGTAATTGCATCTAACATAGATTCTAGCATCCAGTGATTGTACCAAGATGCATGATGTTAACAGTATCAGTATGACTGTAATGTTCCTAATATTAGGATGTTAAAGTTGATTTTCAGTGTGTCTTCAATACTTATAAAAGTGATCATGAACATATCAAATCTATTTAAACTTTCAACAACTTGGGTATACAATTTACTTCAAATCAGTATCAATGAGAAGAAATAGATAATGCCTAACTTTCTGTGGTTCTTGCGATAGTGGGATTTACCAGATTAATTTAAAACATTGGTTGCAATTTGTGGCATTTGTTAATCCTGGCCATTTATGGAACACAAGTCATAATGCATATATTCTGTCAAAGCAAACAACTCGTCTTTAATTGACTGCTGTGGGTAATGAGGTACACAGACAAATCCTACTTCATGTATTTTTTTACGGACTCAATTTACTCAGCTCCTCGTCCCTTGGCAAACAACTACAATATGGTCTTTTACTCATATAGTTTTTATTTGGGTAAGATATTCAAAGCATAAAACTAGAAACAAAATAAATGCACAGCCATCAGTTTACATTAAGTAAATCAATCAACAATGTAAGAAATTTAAAAGAGAACAATACACTTTCTTGCCATTATAATTTTAACAATGTCCATTCTAATATTGGCAACCTCTTTGGAAACTCAATGGAACATATCCTGTCTGCAAAGGTGAGACAATTTATTTTTCAGTAAGTCAAAAATGGAAAAACAAAAACTCCAGGTTAATCCTAAGCATGCCTCTGACATCTAATAATATGCAATTGTCTAACCTAAATGATAATAATTGTCACCTTTAATCAGGGGCAATATGATTGTCTAAATCTAGAGTAACCTTTCTCCTGAAGGCAATGACGTCATCAGTTTTGGTCATCATAAAATCACATTCCATCTTAAATGTAGCTAACTAAGCAAAGTTTAAATACAACATATGTGAAATTAAAGGCCCAAACTCTGTAAAATTATTGATTATAGTAAAGCATACCTTTCATGTTTTTATGCTCAAGCTAACTTTGCTCACCAGTTGTGCTCATCTCTAATGCAAGATGTGAACCTTGGCACCTGATTCAAGACCCTCAATAAACCAGCGCACTCCCATTAAACTTTTTTGAAATTTAGAAGTGACAACTTCATCTCGGTTGAACTCAGCCATTCACCTGCCTGTATTTAGAGTGCCTGTATTTAGTCCTGTGATCTATATTACAAACATCTGTGATAGGATATATGTGTCTTCTTTCTACCCTTGGGGAGTTTGCCTCGAGAGAAGGTGTAGGGGAGGCCCTTTCTCGGTTTTCTCTCAGACTATTATTTTAACAATAAATACCCTTCAGATTCTACTTAAGCATAATGTGGAGCTGTTTTCCAAACATAGGACCTGAGATTTGTGTGGATGCTGCGGTGAATGTGCAATCTAGTCCAGGGTGAAATTATAACTAAGTTCGGGACAAACATACATTGACACTCATTTCTAGTGCAAAAGGTCATTTATTTAGGACAGGATTTAACATAAACAACAACAACTTGAACTGTATGAAATCCCTCTCGCCCAACTTTCAACTTAAAAGCTTCCTCATGCCCTTCCTTCTCTTCTAATAGCTTTCTTCCAATCCCCTCCCCTAGACACTCCCCTCTTCCTTCCATGCCCTCCTTGTTTGTAAACAATCCTCCCCCCCATTCTGATCCTTCACCTCATTTTTCCCCTTGGAAGGGGGGAACAAGGCCGCATCTGGCTCTCCCCCTCCCCCATTTCCTGCCACCCAGGAAAACCCATGTGGCGTTTTTCTGCCCCACCCGGCAAACCTTTGTTTGCCCCCTGATTCCTACTCATTTCTTAATCCACAGGTTCTCCCCCCATAAATTCTCTAGCATCAGCCTCAAACCCATCAAATAATACGCATTTCCCAATTGCGATAAATGTACTCCATCATCTCTGAACAATGTCCCCTCTTGTTCCTTAATATCTTCGTGCCTCAGCACTTTAATCCCTTGGGCCCAGCAAAATACCCTCATTGCCCTATTCAGCTTTTTCTGAGCCCGTTCAATGGCTCTGTGATTGATTGCCCCTCTCCATACCCGCCTGGGTATAACCATACCAGACATGTCCCGCACAGGTTCCGCTTCAATAGCTCCAAATCTTTTTGCATAAATTGTATCAATGTGAGCCCTGATTGCCTCACCAAATCATTTTCTCCCAAGTGTATCAGCAACAAATCCGGGCATCCCCACTGCGGCAAATTCCCTGTGATAAATGGGAGTAAACTCCCCCACCTCATTCCGCTCTTTCCCCACCAATGCACTTCGTGGTGTCTGCTGGGCAGTCCCATTGATCTGCCGTAGATCTGTTTTTCAGCGAATTTTGCCGCCCAATGTACGAATGAATGGCCGACCAGCCAAGTCACTGTCTTAACGTTCCTCGGTCCGGCCACAAACCCTGTAAAGAAAAAACACTATAACAACTGTGATGTACTTCTAAACCCCCCCCCCCCAACCTGGGTTTCATTATGGCCTAACATAGCGCTCGCAGCATCTGGATTTCCATCTACCTATTGCTTTAATCTTAGCCCAATCCCATCCTAGATGAGCTGCTGCTGTTGCTGCCCCGATCCTAAAGGAGTGCGTTCCAAAATCCCCTATTTGCCGACCAGTCCTACCCAAAGCCATCCTCAAAACCTGCAGCAACTGATAGCTAGTGATTTTCTTTCCTGACGCATGCACAAACACCCCTGCTTCCCCCGCCTGTCCCCACTTTTGTTTGAAAACCATCCACTCTTTCACTGGACATGCTAGATCATCACCTCCTTTCTCCAACCATACCCACTTCCCTTTTCCTAACTGGTCCGTCTTGGACTTCCTGAGCCATATGCCCAATCTCCCTTGATGCATGCAGATCTCCCTCTCCTTCACACCGCAGTCCTTGCCTATGCCCAACAATTCAGATACCCTAAAAGCCCCGAAAAACATCCAGACCATACACAACCTGAAGAGTCCTACTTTGTGTTCATCCGTGCAACATACTGGCAAGACATGCAAAAGTTCTTTCAGTATACCAAAGGTAATGGGCTCTCTTGCCTTACTTCCCTCACCGGCCCTAACCCTGCCCCATCCTTTCAACATTTTTCCCAGTAAATCATTCCGTGCTGGATCCGTGCCGAAGAAAAGCTGCCCATAAAATGAGACACCTTCTAATTTCCCGCCTATCGTGGCCGGGGATAGCCCCTCCTTGATCAAATACAGCAAAAGCGTAAGGCCCGTGCTTCCAAACGCTCGGACCCCTGAGCCCAGAAATTGCCCTCAAACTCTTCAAAAGATTGAAAGTCCAACCATGCCAGCCTGTAACTTCGCCGCGTAGAGACTGCCAAAGACATCTCCACCAGCCCCGAGATCATCATGCCCCCCACTCCCAAATGTCTGCCGGGACCGTAGTCTTGGACTGCTCCGCTCCTGGCGCCAGGTCGCGAAAACGCCACCACTGTGAACGATATAGGGAGTCTGCAATCTCGTTGTATACCCCTGGTATGTGTGCAGCTTTAAAGATAACATTGAGAGATAAACATTGCAGCATAAATTGACGCAACAAACGCAAAACTCTTAAATCTCTGGTTCTCTGTCTGTTTACCAATTCCACTACTGTCATATTGTCCACCTGGAAAACTATCGTCCTGTTGGCCAGTTCCCGTCCCCAGACTGCCAGTGCCACCAACAAAGGAAAAAACTCCAGGAACGCAATACTCCTCCCTTGTTGCAACCACTGCCGTGGCCATGTCTCCGCGCACCACCTCCCGTCCCAGTAAATGCCAAAACCCGACGCGCCTGCTGCGTCTGAAAATATTTGAACTTGCCATACTGTTTCCGCATCTCCAAAAGACATTGGTACCCCATTAAATTTCTTCAGGAACATCTCCCATACCTTTATGTCCTCCCTCAGGGCCAAGGAAACTCTTATCCTATGGTGAGGTAACACCGCCCCTGACATGGACAGTCCGAGTCTTCTACAAAAAGTACGTCCTCCCCTCACTACTCTACACGCAAAATTGAGATAGCCTAGTAGTTTTTGTGCAGTCCATAATTCCATTTTGTGCAAAGTTCGCACAGCTGCTAGGCATTCTAGGATTTCCTTCACTTTTGATGCTGGCAGTCTTGCCACCATTAGCTCCGCATCTAGCTCTATGCCCAAAAAGGTCATGATTGACAGCGGGCCCTCTGTTTTTTCCGGTGCCAATGGCACTCCTGTCTGCTGCATTAGTCTCTGGAAGGCTGCCAAGGCCTGTCCACATGCCCCAGATGCCGCTTCCCCTACAAACAGAAAATTATCCAGATAGTGTGTCACTGCTTTGTGGCCACTCGTTTTCACAAAAACCCACTGCAGAAAGGTACTGAAAGTTTCAAATAGCGCGCATGATATTGCGCAACCCATAGGTAGAACCCTGTCCACATATATGGCTCCATCTAACTGCATGCCTAGCAGGTCGAAATCTGCTTGATGAATTGGTAACAGACGATAAGCAGACTGTATATCATATTTCGCCATTTCCGCTTTTAAACCGCACCTCAATACTAATTTCACCGCATCATCCACTGACGCATAAATTACCTTGGTATCTTCCTGTGCGATAAAATCATTTACCGACGCCCCCTCAGGCCATGACAGATGATGTATAAGCCGGAATTCGCCTGGCGCTTTCTTGGGTACTACCCCTAGTGGGGATATCATCAAATGATCCGTTGGCCAGTCGAGGAATGGACCTGCTATTCTCCCAAGTGTCACCTCTTTATCTATTTTGTCGCGTATTACTTGCGGCTGTTCTTTTGCAGACCGTAAATTGTCTGCCCATCGCCTCTGCCGAGGACCTTGATAACCTACCCTAAAACCTTCTCGAAAACCCCATTCCAATTGTCTGGCCCTATTCATGTCCGGGTACCTGTGCAGCCATGGCAACAAAACTTCTAATCTAACTGGTGTAGGCCCCTTTTGGCGCAGGAGCACATTGTGAGCCTCTTCCTCTTGTCGCCCTCCATTGCTCTGCTGGGCTGTTGAGGGAGAAACATTGTATGACTGGATGACGACCCCCGCACTTGGAGCAGTCATGTTTGAACCTACACTGAGCCCTTGAACAGAAACCCTTGTTAAAGTTCCAACAAGCCCCTGTGTTACTCGCCTGCGTTTTTGTAGTATTTCCCGCCCCTCCCAAGGCGGGGCGCGCCTGAAAGGGCTTATATGTTACCGGCAAACCGCTCGCCGTATGAGTGGATGCCGCTGCCTGTGCTGATGCCATCCATTGCATCCATAGCTCCGGATCCATGTCCCCCCATGGTTTCTCTGGGTTGCAAATATATCTAGTGTTTCAGGCTTGTGTGGGCTTTTATGGAGCGAAGAAAAACTTGGTAAAGATATTGATACCTTAAGCCATTTTTATGTTTCTTTTGTTAAAATTGTTATCCTCGTGCCGCCTCCCCATCTCCTACCTGTCCCTGCATAATTGTGCCCACCTGGCCTCCGTTTCCACCACGGCCCTGCGCTGCTCGCGAATTCTGGCTTCCAGGTCCCATGCTTCCGTCTGGCCCCATGTTGCCTGAGTGGCGGGGCCGGGCAAACCCCCGCTAAAGCCTCATCCCTGGCTTGATGCTTAGGTAACTTCGCCTGGCGTGGGGCCGGTTTGGCCCGGCCCGCCCCTCCTCTGGGTCTCCCCATGTATTTTCCTCTTTTTTTGGCTGGTAGCCCGTGACCCATGAGTAAAGTATTCCCGCTCCTGGGGCATGACAAATCCAAAGGTGTCTGTATCCCACTGGGTCCCGGCACTGGCTGCTCGGTTCCGTCCCCTTGCTGCCCAAGGGCTAGCCCTGTCATGCCATCCCCCACTCTGCCTGCGGGCCCCCCGCTTGACGGGCCTGTGCTGCCCGTTCCTGTGACACCTGTGCCCGGGTCCTGTGTGCCCTGCGTCTCCCCTCCAAACATTAGTGGGCTAAAGGTGTTAGGGGTCTCTGGTCGTACCTCTGTGGCCTGTTCTTGCCTCACTGGGACTTCATCTTTGTCCCCCTCCGAATCCTGTGAGTCGCATGCTGCGATTGCCGCCACTACGCCGCTTGATGCCGCCCGCGTAGGACGGGTCATGCCCACCCAGGCCTGATCTAATACCCCTGGCCTAAGCAAGTCTACCCGTCCGGCCTCACCCAGTACCCGGAGCGCTGCCCTAACAGCCTCCGCATCATGGAAGTTGGCCATGTCCCCAACTACCCTGTCCTTTACCCTGCCCTATTTGGGAAAACCTAAGGAATAAATGTTTTTTTTTTTTTTGGGCCCGCCCCAGGCGCTGTGCCCAATGGAGGCCCTAGTGGCCTGGCCCCGCTAAGAAAATGTCGCGCCGCGTTACTGCCTCGCTCGTTTTTTGTTGTGGGCCCCCTGCGTTGAATGCCGGCAAATCTACTTTGGGGGGGGTCTTAAAAACCCTGTGCCGTCTCGCGGCCTAATACGGGTCCGCCCGTGTGCCGCGTTGTGCCCGCAGTAATTTGAAAAACAGGCCTTCGTGCCTGCATCAATAAAATTGCTTGCCTTCGTGCCGGGGCAGGGAACGCCCCCGCGTCCGCAAAGGGCGTGCCCTTGGGTGCGGCCGCAGCCCGCCCCGACAGCAATCTCCCGGAACCGCCGCCCCGCGCCTGCACTTGCGCGACCTGGGGAGCCCCTGGCGTGCCTGCAAAACCATCCCAAACCGGGCCCAGCCTAACGGGAAAAACTAAAGAAAAATAGCCGCGCGCCTTCTCGGTTCCCCCCCCAACTTGCCTAACTAACTTGGCCTAGGCCCTGCCTAGATGCTACGCCACGGAGTCCTCCCTGCCAAAACTTCCTCCCTCTAATGGTCGGCCTGGAAAGAGGCCGACCCCACCCCTCTTCCCCCTTTTAACCCATCCCTAACGCCCACCCCCACTTACCTGTCCGCCAATCCTGGCGCACCCGCGCCACTTCCTGTCGTCCCGAAAAGACCCGCGGAGAGACTAGAGCGAGTCTCTCTCTCCGCGGGCCCCCCCATTTTGAAATTATATAAAGTTTGCGCAATACATGAAATCCATAAAATGTCATCATGTTTTTAGCTAGGTAGAATAGTTTGAGCAGAAAATGGGTTGCTGGACTGGTGAAATCCCACGCAAGAGAAATTTTCTAGTGAACCCAGTCTCCGTCTGTTTTCTCATGTGACTTTTGATATGCGAGGTATGCCATTACATGCAAAAGTAATGCAAGATACCGGCAAAGGACACCACACAAACGTTTGTGTAATTTTCACTACACTTTGTAAAAGAAAACAATGCATTTTCTCTAAGTCCTGGTGCATATGGCTTCTGCTGATAACAAGTAGATGTATGTGATTTGCAAAGCAGACTTGTAGACAATGTTCAGGCAGGTTGTTTTAGCTTCTGAAGTTGTACAGAGCACCATTTAGTGTTCTCTTTAAACTCCTTTCCTGAACTCACCCATTTTGTCCTATTAGCATTCCGGCTTATTTTTTTGTATTAGTATTTGATATTGTGCGAAACAGCACATGGAATATGATAGGTTTTTACATATTAACATTCCAAGTATGAAATGCATACCAAATTGTATAATTTGAATTATCAGGAGATGATGAGATTCTCCTTGAGTCACACAAGTTACTGGTCAAGTGAGCGCCTCCGGGTTCTAACTTACTATCTAGACAACATTTCTGCTGTCAATACATATGCACACATCAAAATTGCTTTGGTACCATACCCTTTTAATGTTTTTCTCAAATGTAGAGGACCTTATTCACAAAGATGCCATATACTTTTCAATAATTTACACTTTTGAGTAAATTTAATATTTTTTTGTTAATCACAAATTTATGCCAAATGTGTAGTTTATATGTCTCCACCACACTGAAGGCCAAGGGAGTACTTACAAACTGCAGGGCTGTTTACAAAGGTAGCTTACACTTTTGAGTATTTTAAACATCTAATTTACTTCTACACTTTTAAGCAATTTTACTACCTATGGCTTTTCCCAAAAGCAGAGTGTAACGTTATTCACAAGGGAAGAGTAAATACATCTATACATTACTCAAAGGTGTAAATTAACTCAATGAATAAACACTGCAATTAGTGAATGGCCCCAGGCCATTCAGTTTAGTAGATTACACTTTTGGAGTGCATTTGTGGTTTTGGAAATGGACAAAAAGAAATGAATGTACTAAAAAGTATAAATCACTCAAAAGTGTCAGTTACTTTTGTGAATTAACCCCTTAATATGCAAATATATCTAGTGTTTCAGGCTTGTGTGGGCTTTTATGGAGCGAAGAAAAACTTGGTAAAGATATTGATACCTTAAGCCATTTTTATGTTTCTTTTTGTTAAAATGTGATCAAATTAAAGTACAAATGACTGCCCACTTGTTCATGCAGAATTGATTTAATATGCAGTGTCCATTTCAAGGGTCTGCAAAAAGGCTTTACCTGTGACCACATCTGCTCAACATTAGACACTTTATAGTCATTTTTATGCTTCTACTAGTTTAAGGCCATGAGAATTATTTTTATAGAAAGTACTGAAAACCTGCTGATGTAAGGGCAAAATTGACGGTAGCATACTACAGAAGGGAAAGGTTTCTGGCAACAGAAAGCCCCCTTTGGTATTTTATGATGTATTGTTTGTGTCATTTTAATAGATCACAATTAACCTTTGCATCTTAACTAAAAGATTCATCATTTTAATGAAGCAAATCATAACAATATAGCTGCATTTCAGACTGCTGATAATCATTCGCGTTATTTTGTTAGAGAGACAGCTAGAAACTGCTTGGGTGTTTTAAATGCTTGTTAAAACTATGAGAAATGCCACTGCAAGGCAAAGCATTATGGCACATGCAGTATGTGGAACTTTGGCAGGTAAAGGCACACAGATAGATTGCTGAACTGATGGGGTGGTCACTTTTTGTTTGCTAATTTGAAACAAGATTCTTGTTAGTGCCCTATTACACATAGATAGATAATACTTTGTGTTAGAAATTAGGTTTGTGGTTGAAAGAGGTATCCACCCTTATCAAGCAGGAACCACAATCCTAGTCAGGGTAGGCCAAAAACACACCCTAAATTAACCTATGCTCCCCCTTTGGTAGCTTGGCACAGAGCAGTCAATCTTAGAGGCAATGTTTAAAGTATCTGTGCAACATTTCAAACAGTAAAAGAGGGACAAATCACACAACAAGATGCCACACCTTGTTAGAAAACTATAACTTAATTTAATAAATGAAACAAGACCAAAAGGACAAAACCCAAACAGCAGAACTCGGAGTTATGAACAGAATAAACAGTAGAAAAGTGCTTAGAAGCAAAGAGTGCCAACCGGGGCTATTCAGTCATGCAGGACTGAGGCAAAATCAAATGTTCAGGGCGACCACAATGGAATGCGGGCTGGCTTCAGGGACCCAGTAGGGCCCGCTGAACCAAAGGTACTTAAATCCTAGTGTGGGAGCGTTGCACTAGTTCTAAACCATGCTGTCAAGGAGATGCATCGCTTTTCCCCACACACTTTAGCAGATGCACCGAAGTGCCCTACGCAGCAGTTGGGATGCATTGGACCTGAGATGCAATGGAGTTCGGCTCCATTGCCAGCTGCGTCGACATTGAGGTGATGTGTGGATTATGATGAGTGCAGTGGCTGTGATGCGGAGCTCAGTGTATTTGTTGAGGCTGTCATCAATGGGGAAGCAGGAACCTTGCATTGAAGGAAACACCACAATGCTGGTTCCAAAAGTGATGCACCAGTTTTATCAGCAACAATGGATGTGTGTCTGTTCTGTCCATGCAATGGCGGAGATGTAGAGGTTCTGTTGGGACAGGACCTATAGATTTACCTCCAAGGGCCCAGGACTGGGTGGCCAACTTGGTAGGTCAACTCACAGCTGGCAGAGTCGAGTTGCATTGGTTGGAAGTCTTTTATGACCCTGAGACTTCAAATCAGGAAACCAGTTTGCTGGTCCTTGGAGTCCCTCTGGGTTCTGGGTTGGAATGATTAAGGTCCTATTCTTCTCACCGAGGCAAGAAGGGCAGCAGGCAGTAGTTGAGCACAGCAAGGCAGTAATTCCTCAGAGCAGCTGTCCTATAGAGTGGGGGTCCTTGTAGCAGAACAGCAGTCCTTTTTCTTAGCAGGGAATCCACAAGTCCAGAAGTGTACTGAAGTGGGAGCGTCTGAGATCCATTTCATATACCCACTGGTGTCTTTGAAGTGGGGGAGACTTCAAAGAAGTCATTGAAGTGCATAGAGGTCCTCCCTTCCTGCCATGGCTCCAGACATACCTCAGGGGTATATGTAGTGCTTTGTGTGGGAACAGGACGCAGCCTATTCTGGTGTAAGTTTGAGACTATAGCCAGCACTTCCCTCCCATCCTGTCATTCTAAGCTCCCTTGTGTGTGGATGTTTAGATGGAATACACAAAGTCCATCTGTCATCCACCCCACATAAGTGGTCAGAGACAGGCTGCAGACACACAGGGCTAAGAGAAGGAAATTGTCAACTTTCTCTTCATTGTATTTTCAAAATTGTAATACTAAATCTGACTTTACCATTAAAGTGTATTTATCACTACAATTCCATACATACCAAACATGACAGATTGACCTCCTCTCAATCAGGAATCACAGCTTATTAAATGTAGTAAGTGATCCCCAATGTTATCCTTCTATAGGGGTAGACATCACAGTACTGAAAAGCAAATTTGAGAGTTTTCCTTACCTGGACATGTAAAATTGAAAGGCACGTGCCCTACCTTTTAATTACATAGCACCCTTAACTATTGGCTACCGCGGGCAGGGGCATCTCCTCCTTTAGAGCAGAGGAGTGTTGCCCCACTTTAATTCCCCCCCAGAAATGCCCCAGAGACGAAAAATAAAATGGTAATGAAGGTGAATCATTACCACTTTATTTTTATGTCAACTCATCCTGAACCGTGTCAGGATGAGACGGGGCCTGGTGATTGGCAGCAGTAGAGAGCTGCCTGTGCACTATCTTATAGTGCACATGTCCCTTTGGCTAGCCATCTTGTGACTGCCAGCTTGACATGCGCACAATAAACATCTCAACCCAGCTGTGTTGGATAGCTGGGTAGAGAGCCTGCACAGGCCTCCAATGTCATCTGGAGCTCCAAGAGATGCCGCTCCCTCCAGTCCTGTCACTGCTCTTATGCTGATTAACAGCATGAAAGCAGCACCAGTATATGTTAAGTGAGCTAGCTGGTGTCGTAGCTGAACTCTCAGTCTTTAGTGAGACTGCTCATTTAGGGATGAAGGCAGTTTTGTTTGTAGGTGACTGAGTCACTCCTACAACAAGTTGCAACTGTCGGCCCAACCCTCCTGCCTCACAACCAGTACCTCACCAAAACTGAGAAATATAAAGGTGATTTCTGGCAGCAATATGCATGGACTCTAGATCAGACTTCTCAGGTAAGTTGTGGTGGAACAGAAGTTACCCTTTTCTTTTGTTAGCAATAAGTCTCATACACACAAAGGCAATGAAGGAGATGCACTAGAGTTTTCAATATCTTTATTGAAAAGACTGCAATAAAATTCATGTGCTACAATGATTAGGATAATGAACAGTAATAAAAGCAGAACTGTGAAGATGGGAGTTGTGAATATAAAACCCCCCACCATCTTACAATGAACAGAAGACATAAAATTCCTAACCAAAAAGCCTAATCTCTACCTTTATGAGACTTAGGTATAAGAAACCTAACCTGCCAGTACCATGTCCATCAGAAGCACCCCTCAACCCTTGTTACCTTGGAATGAGGTCTCTAGGTCAGACTCCATGGTGACACAAAGGCTAAGTTCTGCAGCAAGGTGACATACAGCATAGATGGCATCTGGAAGGAACCCCTCTAATGACCTTGTACATGTGAGGTGCATTTAGAACAGGTCATCTAGGATCCCTGACGCAGATATGCTCCTAAACAAACCTGGCAAACCTGTGTGAGCCATTGAGTAAACATTCCCTAGCAAGTGCGCATGATGAGCCTATCACATGTAAGTGAGAAAGGGACATGATGACAATACCTACTTGAATCACTGATAGTGACGCTGATAATGACAACTTCTCAGAATGGCACTGATAATGAAAATCAAAATATTTCTTATAAAATGTAAGCACATGTTGAAAGCTAAAAGAAATAGTAAAGTAAATGGAATAAAACTGAGCATGCTAAGTATTCACTAGCTGATGGAGGCACAGGCCTGCAAGTCAGAGGCTAAGCTGACTCCTGTGTCCCAGGGGGAAACTGAAATGTATTAACCACACCTTCCCCTTTGCTGAAATAAGGATGATAACTCACTGGCGAGGGCGCATGAGTCCAGAACCAAAAATGCTCTGAGATAAAATGTCAACAATAACAAGCAAAGCAGACCAAATATGAGCCAAATCATTAAGGCAATTTGGTATCACATTTTCCACTTTCAAAAAAAGCCTCAGATGCAGGATCACCCCATAGGTAGCACCATCCATTGTGCCCGATGTCGTTGGAGGAAAGCAATTCACAAGCGGTGGCTCATAAGAGGCCTCACGAATCAACCTCAGGCTCACGGGGCACAACCGTGAATGAATCTTCATCAGGAACATCAGCAGTTCCTTGTCCATAGGAGGCACTGGCTGTAGAGCAAGAGACACCAAGAGGAGACACTCGAGAAGGCACCAGGTGCAATGAAATAGAGGTTACACACACCAAAGGACTGGTCGGAATGACAATAATCAATCATGCTCCAGCTTTTCCAGCAATGGAGCACTAAAGTGCTACATCATACGATCACAACACAGCTGGGATGGTGGTAGCTCCATCACTCTCCTTAGCTGAGAAAGCACAACCACTGCGTATTAGGAATAGCAGTAGCCGTATCATGCCAATCAGTGCCAAAATTATAGGGAATCCGCCAAAAACACTCAAAAAGAGCGAATGGATAGCTGAAGGAATGACTCCGAAGATGGTCTGGAAGGTGGAAACAAATCCCGACCCAACAGCCTTCAGGAAGTGTACAATCCCTGCAGTGCTCGAGGTGCTGAAAATTCTGCAGCCCATCTCTCCAAAGTGCTTGGGGATGTTGGTATTTAATATGGATTGTATCTCGGCTAATGATCTCGCTATCTGAAGAGCATACATCTCCTTGGCCAATGTCAATGCCACTTGTTTTTGGAACAGTAGCGCCTGTTGTCTGCTCAGCTTGTCAAAATCTACTTTAGTAGTATCAATGTGAGTCCACATTTCTGCTACTCCTATCTCTTGTGTGGAGGGGAATAAAACATGTCCGCAACAAGTTACAATATGAGAAACTGAAATTGCGAGGTAAATTCCTGGTATCATTCCACAGCAACTCTGATTGTTCAGAACCACATAGCTTCCATTCAAAAGTATTTGAAATACTGGACGAGTTAAAGGGACGGGAGCACCCTTCAGAAAGCATGCCAAGCTTGTGACCTCTGCATTGCATAAGCTGTGAAGGGACACCTGCTTACAAATCATTGAATGACTAACAGTAGTCTCACATTTGCTTCCACTCAGAAAGACCTCTGTTTTGCCGTTCAAAAAGTTGAACTCGAAAGGCAACTCTTACTCTTTGTGTAAGTAACTATCTCATAGCTGCTCGTATGTGCCCACAACAAAATGTCTCAAACAGTTTGTTAAAGAAAGGCAGAAATACCCAGATTTATAACCCCATGTACTAGCCATACTGTTGATGGTATCTCCGCTACAGTGAAAGACAGCTTTTCTAATTTTTTAATGTTAAGCATGGTGCATTATCTGTTGCTCCCTCAACATATTTAATGCAACAAACAAGTCACTACACTTTATGCGTCTCCAAAGGACCAGCTATTTTTCAGAATCTGCAATGTCCAACCCAGCTGCATGTTGGAATGCAGCTGACTTTGCTTGTGTTGTAAAAGGGACATGTCATTCTGAATGATGTCAATTGCAGATGACAGAGTATTATTAAGTGTGCATATTCTGTTAGACACAGTATTCATGCCATTACCGACAACAGCTAAAGCCTTTTCCATGTTTTCCCTATCTGTCTGCCTTAAACGTGCCTGCTGCTTCCATTTGAGAAAGCTTACAAACCTCATTGTATATGTGATATAGGGATCTTTTAGAGCGGGTCTTCTTGGACCTAGCAAAAAATCCTGCAAATTTACTTCCTCTGATAAGAGACTAAGATGTTCTTTAACTGCTGCTAAGGTGTTAGTGCATATTTATTAATGGCACAGTTTACCCACCCTGTGTGTAGTAATTATGACACAGTGTATACCTGAAACAGCAAGGGACTGGCTGGCTAATCTTGAAACGCCTGGGGAATTAAAAAAACATTCCTGACACCCATTTGTGTCCACAGGCCACAATAATCACCTGCCAGGACTTGAAATAATGGAATTATAGGAACCATTCTGGACCCAAGCATTTAGTTCTTCCTCTGTGACATTTAGGAATGTTTGCCAATTGGTGAATGTGGCTGGTATGGGGATACTGGGCGTGTTCATTTCTGCTGACCCTAAGCAGGATGTTTGTTGAACTGTGTCATTTAAAAATATAATTTGTACAGGAATAAGGCATGCTCTAAAAAAAGCGTCCCTACCTTGAATTTGCCAAATTTACGTTTCCTGTGCACTTTTCATACCAATAGTGCTCCTCCAGTATTAATAACCTTCAACAGCAAGCCATAAAACAAAGGAATCTGAATAGATTAGTGTGGTGTCGGTCAGCAAAATCTCCTGCATTTTAGAAAGTGGTAATTCAAAATAATATGACTCTTCATTTGTAGTGTCATGCCCAGAAAAATATGTAAATTTATCTACTTATGCTTTGCGGCGCCCCACAGGTGGAGTTCAACAACATTTCTGTTGTGTGTAATTAATTCTGCTCTATGTCTAGTTGCTCAGTGCAGAAAGTAATGTCCCCAATGATGATAAAAGAAAATTTTCCCATAATTTGCTGTGTTCAAATACACATCTTCAATTTGAAATACAGTATAATCCTGCAGTTCAGACAGCATAGAATGAACTTTTTTAACATCACATTCATCAGAACCAACAGCAGGTGCAATCACTTCAGTCATTGAAGTTATATGTGTTATATCTTGTGACATGTCAAATGACAATCTATTCTATGTACTTTTATTTTCATTGTACTGCTCCTGACAAGCTATGGAATGTAGAATGTAACCGGAGGGAGGATTCCAGGAGTGGGAGACAGAGGACAGTTGATGAAGGCTGCGGTCAGGGGTCCTTGTTTGGTGACTTAATAAACAGCTTCAACATATTTCCAAGGAGTGCCTTTTACTTATTTGGAAAAGTAGCGACGAGGATGGGATGCGGAGATTAAGCACCCTATGGTTGGAACTGGCGAAACCTGTATGAAGATATTGGACCCCTGACTCATTTCTGAAGACGTTGGTGAAGTGAACAGTGTGCTCGCAGCATTTGTGGCAAGTATTTCACAAGAAAGAAAAGAAAAAGAAGATTGGGATACTGACTGATGGAACTGATGACGCAGAAATGAAGGTTTTACATTTATTAGCGCTTAAACGTAGTGTGAAATAATCATGTGTGACTTTAACCGAACTAATAAAGATTGTACGGGGACAAAATGTGCCCTCAGAGTAGTTTGCCAACATTATAAGCGTGCTTTATATAACGTGATGTATTAGAAGTGCACTAATCCGACATAATCGTAAACGTGTGCTATGATTTGCTTGTTTGAAATGTTTTAGCTTAGCATAACTTTAGTGGAGGCTTCGGCCTAGTTGCCTGGTCTCACAATTTAGATGCTCGTATTTTTCCAATGTGCTAATAAACGTGTATTTTTGCTTGAAGCTGTACTTTTCCACTGAGATCGTTCACATGCTTATCTTAAGGTTTCGTGCCAGCCTGGCATTTTTCTCTTTGCTCCAAGGTCGATCTGCAGGTGCGGACAATAGAAGCTCTGAAAATGAGTTAATTGGTATAAAATGTTGCAACTTGCGTACCCGTCTCCAAGGATAATGTATGCTTAAGTAAAAGCATGAGAACTGTTGTTTTTGATTGGACAATTTGAAGCCAACCTATGAACCCTCCAATGGAAGACCCTACTGGATTTGAACTGTTGTCTATTTAAACCAGGTGCACGAGAAGAAAATAGCCATTGCCAGCCATTGCAGCCATTACCAGCCCGATACCCGCCATTTTGCAGGACATTGCAGCTATTATGGCCCACCTTGCTGCGACGCCATTTTGAAAGAGACTCTGATGCTTTCTCCAATCGAGAGAAAGAGACTTTAAATTATTCTTGCCCTAGAGACTTTAACTTTGATCCCTTTGCATGAAGTAGTAGTTTTATTTTGCCGCCGTGAGGCAACTGCCCCGTCCACCCCTGCCCCTTTGCCCCGTCCCATGCTGATCGAGAAACGGTACCTGTGAGACGAAGACTTCCTTGAATGCTGATTGTAATTGGTAAATATGAAAGGAAATTGTACAATTGCATTGTGTTTCTTTTAGGTAACCAACTGCTGATTTTTGATAAGAGCCCTAGTTAGGAGTTTTCCAAATTAATGTTGCTAAATTGTTTTTGCATGAAGTCCCACATGCCGATGTTAATTTGAGGTTAGATGAGGATTCTTTTTGTTGCACGATGCAATTTGAGACCTTGCTATGCTGACCAATGTATGCAATTAGCCCCTTACAGATTATAGTTCTAGTGATTTGCATTGCTATTATCGAATGCCTTGTTATTCAAATGCTGCATAGATTGCATCTTTTCCGCCGTTATGGACAGCTATTAATGTTCATTTATGTTTATCATTTGGTGTTGCGACACATCTATATTGTGCTAGCTTTGTTAAGATAGGGAAATAAATTCATTAACTTTGAATAAACTGGTGTGGTTATTCCTGACTGAAAGGTCAGGGTTCGCCGAAATGTATTCTGGATTAATTGTTAAGTGTTATGTTGATCAGGGTATTGCTTATGTTCGTTATTGATTATTGATTTGATTAAATTGACTGATCTCGGGTGAAGAGAGTCCCACTTAGCCAAAAGATTCATCGGCCTAAAGAGCGTCCAAAAATACAGGTAAATTATTAGTACGGAACGCTCTATCAGTAGATGGTAGCAGAGGATGGTTTTGCCTTTTGGGACCCCTCACTCTTAAAGTACATGGTGTTGAATTAACGGTTACGCCCTTTGAGACCCCACTCGAGAAGTTGAATTAGATTTTTCTTGGATAAAACTGATTGAGAAAATGATGATGGGCTAGGTCCACCGCGACTTTCCCGGGATCTCGGAGCTTGCGAATGAAGAGAATGGAGGTGTGGGATCAGCGTTGGCGGTACTAGTGATGGTATGAGTGAAGTTAGGATTTTGCGCTTGCACAGCTTATTGCCGCAGATTGTGTGAAAAGGTTGCGAGGAATTTTAGAGGATAGCGGAGGTGCGACTCCGAGTGTAGAAGTAGGGAAGTCGTCGAACTTCATAGAAAAATAGCGGAGGTGCGACTCCGAGTGTGAGAGTAGGGAAGTCGTCGAACTTCATGTGCATGTGGCGCTTTGTGCATAAAAAGGTCCACGTGGTTGTTGTTGTTGAGACGGGCCCTGCGAGGTCAAGAGACTCCGGAGTATGTTGAAAAGTGTATGAGACACTTGTTTTATGTTGTGGTCTGGTCGGTTTAGTAGGTTGATCGGGCGTGGTCAACGAGTCGGTACGTGTGTTAAGGGAGTGAAAGAAAACTTCGACTTCGGGCTTTGACAAAATTCTAAGTGCACTAGAATAGATCACTGACAAGTTGAGAGCAGTCTGCGGGTCAGATTTGCTTGCGAAAGTGGGGACCGAGAAAGATGGAATAACTGCCGAGGCTAGTGAAAAATCCCTAAGGTCCTGAAGCGATTGTGTTACCCTTCCTGTAGTAAACCGACAGATCTGTCTTATTATTATTTTTTGGTAGCTCGCGATACATGCAAGAAGTTGTTACGAGAGGAGCTGAGTGAAGGAGGACAAACCGCGAGGCTTTGTCAGCCGCAGTGTGTGAGTGTGAGGTCACTAGGAGCCGCGCTGGGATAGGTTGGTTGCAAAGAAGGGTCGCGCACGGATTGGATGCAGTCCGTGGGGCTCGATTGGAAGGGGAAAGGCAAGGGAAGAGTATTCCGGGAATTAAAGTCACCTATTGATTACAAACTTTGTGAAATAAAAGACGAGAAAATGAAATTTTTTAAAGCATTAAAGAGTGCGATGAAGGGGGAGTCTTACATTAAAGCGAGCGTAGGAGAAGAGACGCCACCCGAAGGTACACCAGCTTACATTGTAATGGAGGAAAAAGGGGTAGCTCCGTGCCTTTGGCTAAAGCAATGGCACAAGCTGACAGAGAAACATGGGAGCGTAGCGTTCCCGATCCATGGGACATTCAATATAAGGATCCTAGAGAATTTGAGATTCGCGATGTACGACATGAAGGTACCTCCAAGGCCAGCACAGTTTGAGGCTCTAGCAATTTGGGAACTGATGGCTAGACAGCAACAGCAAAATAAGTTCGAGACCAGGATAAGAAAGGTAGAAAAGACACTAGCGGACGCTAGGTGGGATAATGCACAGAAGGTGTGGAGGTCAGATGTATTGCAGGGGATAAAATTGTTTCCCGCAATTACTAAGGAAGAAGAGGAGACAGGTAAGAAAGCTACCTGTAAGACAAACAGGAGGTGTTCCAAGGATAGAGAGGACGAGGAAAAGTTGAGAAGAGAAGAGGAGTTAGAGGATGAGGAGTTAATCATGCAATTGCTGAACGACCGTCCACCACCTTATGCAGAGAGTGGACAAGGTCCAAGTACCAGTTCTGCCCCTCCGGCATCGGTACAGAACGGTGAAACTCAGAGTTCAGGAGCATCATCGGGATCTAAGGACCCGAGTTTACTGTTCACCCCGCAGATACTGCAGGTTAGGAGAATATATCCAGATGTGCCCATGTTGAAACCAACAGAAAATTATCAGCCGCAGGTCCCAAGGTACTACAGCAGTGACAACAGTACGGGAATGATTCTAGATCCAACCGTAATGGGAGGACAGAATGGTCACAACCCAACATTGGCACAAGCTGAATCAACTCAGTTTTTGATGCCTCAAAAGCAGATGCAGGGGGGAAACGCACATGCTCAGATGACGGGGAGTCAAATGGGCATGCCGGCAATGATGACCCATAGTGTGGGAATGAACATGTCTCAGAACATGGGAAATGGACAGAACCCAGATGCGATATCACTACCCATTACTGTAGGTCCACCGGTACCTTTGTACAGTCAGCCTAACTTGGGTATGAGCGGCCAGGGATCAATACTGCAGAATGGGACAGAAAGGAGGTGCATAGAAAACACTCCAGGGATAACTCCGATAGCGGCTCAGCCAACTGGATCTGGGTCCTTGATGGAGTTTAGTCCCATATGTGCTCAGTCAACAGTGGTGAGGTCGAGTCCCCCACTGGTGATACCGCTATCATCGAACACTGAAAAGTTGCCGCAACCATCGATGGCAGTCGATGTGAATGCTACACTGATGGGGTTGAATGCACAACAGCTGACACAGTGGTTCAACAGTCTGAATTCCACACAAAACTCAGCCAGTGGGAAGGGAGAAGAATATCTGAATAGGGTCAGGTTGAACATGGAAGCACAAGAATTGGTGGAAGGGACTATGGGTGTGAATAGGTTAGAGTCCTACGCGGAAGAAGAGCTGAGGTATCTATGTCCCAGGATTACGAGAGAAGTGAACAAGGTACATAGAAGCTTGCAAGAAATAGCTGACAAAAACGGGGTTGATATAGACAAAACAAAACACTTGAGCAGGAGCTATAGGTTGGATTTCGGGACCACAGATTTTGAACACATGAGGTCAGCAGGCATGAAGGCGCACCTTAGAGAATTGCTGCAGAGTGCACAAGTGTGGAGGTGCTTAGACAAATGGGAAATCATATGGGTAAAGAGAAAGGAAAAGAGGAAAGACAGTGTCCCAGAGCTCAACGAGAAAAGACCACAGAGTAGTGATGCAGTAACCATGTTACCAATGAGGGAGACAGCAGGGGGAAAATTAATACATGTACCGTGGCACAGAAGCGACATTCAGTCTTTTACGGATGATTTTCCCAAGCTGAGAGAGAAACCGATTGAATGGTATCAACAGACTGATAGGTTTGTGAAGCTTGCAAAATGTCTCTGGGAAGACCTGAACACTCTCTTTGAGATTGTGGTTCCGGCAGATTTGTGGGAGGATTGCAAAAGAGCTGTAGGTTGGCCGACAAGTGAACCAGAGAGAGACAGGGATACGGGTGCACCATCACCTATGGTGATGAGCTTGTACTATAAGGTGATTGAGCATTTGAAGACGAAGGTTGCCGCGAAAAATGTGGATTGGCAGAAGATCGATCGAACTGCCCAAGAGGCTAAAGAGTCGATTCATAGTTACTATGAGAGGTTGTTGAAGGCGTTCAAGAACTACAGTGGCACGGAAACAATAGAGGCGAAGGACATGCTTCATTTTGTGTTTAGATTTGTGGAAGGGCTGAGACCAGAGATAAGTCAGATGATAAAGTCGCATTTGATTTGTTGGCAGTCGAAACCTATTGATGAGGTGTTGAATTATGCGAAATATTGTAGCGACGAAATTGAAGTGAAACAGAAAAGGTTGAAAGAGAAAGTGATGATGATGCAACTTAAAGCAGCTCAGACAGGTCTGCAAGGTTTGCAAGGGTTACAAGGGTTCCAACAGCAGGTACCGCAACCGCAGCCGCAGTTGCAGGGAAATATGATGTTTCAGCCACAGGTGAGAGGCAGAGGCAGAGGAGGTTTTGGGAATAATGGTCCGGATTTGAACACTGTTGTGACTCCAAATGGTGTGCAGGCATTGAAAAAGGTGATGCCGTGTCACGTGTGCGGAATCGTCGGTCATTGGAAACGCGAGTGCCCGATGGTGGTGCAGGAAGGTGCAGGTGTTGGTCAGCAAAACAATGATGTCAATGCATTTCAGACAATGAGGGGACCGAAAATGAGAGGTCCAAACCCAAATTTCCAGACCATAAATCAGCTGCAGGGATTACAACCTATGCAGCCGCAGCAGATGCAGATGCCCCGTATGCAGATGACACAAATGCAGCCAATGCAACAGCAGTTTCCCATGGTACCTAATCAGCAAATGCAAATACCTTTGGCACCAATGAGTCAGCAGCAAGTGATGGTTCCTCCACAGGTCTCGGGTCAGGTAATGAATACAAATGGCACCGTACAACAGTTCCCATTACACAGTGAGAATGGAATAAACAATGTATGGGAGAGTGAAAGTTCAGGAGAGGAGGGAGATTGTGTGCTTGCAGCATCCTTGGAAATTGATCAGAAGGGTCCGTATGTGGAGGGAAGAGTAATGGGTCATCGTGTTTCATTCTTGGTTGACACAGGAGCCACACCTTCAACTGTTAAGAGCATTGAAGTACCAAATTTGCCACTCTCAGGGAGAACAGTTCAAGTGGTGGGAGTAGCAAACAGGCACCTGACAAACCCAATTACAGATCCGGTACCCGTCAGCATTGGTAACTATCAAGGGTTACATAAATTTGTGGTATGTGACTCAAGCCCGATAGCACTGTTAGGGAGAGACCTATTGTGCAAATTGGGATGTTCGATTATGTGTTCAAACGAGGGAATTAAAATTCAGACGAGCAGTGATGGGGAAGAAGAGGACAGTGTAGAGGGGGATGAGATGGAAACTGTTGATGAAGAGTATCCTCTGATTTGCCTTTTCCCGATGATAACTGAAGAAGATATTCCAGCTGAATTACTGGAAACAGTCGGAAAAGAAGTGTGGGATATGACAGGGAAAGAGGTGGGATTGATGAAAGGAGTGGAACCAGTGAAAGTGACTGTAAAACCCAATGCAACCTTTCCCCAGACCCCACAATACCACATGGCACAAGACACCCTCATGAAAGTTGCCCAACTCATTGACGAATTTGTAAAGCAGGGAGTACTGAAAGAAGTGTTAAGCAGTCCATGTAATTCACCAATCATGGGACTAATAAAGCCGAGTGGAAAGGTCCGAATAGTGCAGGACTTGAGAAAAATAAATGACATCATAATTAAATGTTGCCCTGTCGTACCAAATCCAGCTGTGATAATGTTTCAAGTCCCTTGCGATGCTGAGTGGTTCTCAGTCATCGACTTGTCACAAGCATTCTTTTCTGTGCCTCTTCATGAGGACAGCCAATTCCTCTTTTGTTTCAAATTCCTAGACAGAGTGTACAGTTGGTGTCGAATTCCTCAAGGGTTCTCTGAGCCACCGTCAATATTCAATCAGATTCTAAAGAAAGACTTGGAAGCGCTAGAATTGCCATTCGAGTCAACTCTAGTACAGTACATTGATGACTTACTGATTGCATCTAAGACAGAAAGTGGCTGCACAGCCGACACCATTGCTCTACTGAACCATTTGGGAAGGAATGGACACAAGGTGTCTCCTTCCAAGTTGCAGTTCTGTCAGAAGAAAGTGAAATACTTGGGTCACCAAATAGAGAAAGGGTCACGGAGAATAATGAAGGAAAGAATAACAAGTGTACTTCAAATGAGTCCACCAAAGACAAGGAGGGAGGTGAGGAAGTTTTTGGGGATGGTGAGCTACTGTCGTCAGTGGATTCCCAACTTCTCAACTCTAGCAAAGCCTTTACTGAAACTGACCCAGAAGGATGCCTTGGATCAAATTGGGCTGAAAGGAGATGAGATGGATGCTTTTATTGAATTGAAAGAATGCATGTGCAGGGCTCCAGCTTTAGGTATGCCTGATTACACAAAGCCTTTCACATTGTTTTGTCATGAACGTGATGCATGTTCTCTGTCTGTCTTGACTCAAGCCCATGGTGGCATAAACAGACCAGTAGCGTATTTTTCAGCTACTTTGGATCCGGTCGCAGCAGCACTTCCAGGGTGTTTGCGCGCCGTAGCAGCAGTTGGTATCAGCCTCACTCAGAGTGAAGGAATAGTGATGGGACACCCAGTAACAGTCATGGTCCCTCACTCAGTTGAGATACTTTTGACCCGCTCCCGAACGCAACACATGACCGGAGCAAGACTCACAAGGTATGAAACGATAATTCTGGGCTCACCGAACGTGCAGCTGAAAAGGTGCACTACGTTGATTCCAGCAACCTTGCTTCCTGGTGAAAATGCTGAAATTGAGAACGCTGAAGACGTCGAGCATGACTGCCTTCAGGTGACTGAATTTTGCACAAAACCTCGACCTGACATTAAGGATACTAAGCTTGATGAAAATGACCAAATTGTTTTCGTTGATGGTTCATGTCTAAGAGATGGGATGGGAATTTTGAAAGCAGGATATGCTGTATGTACTGTAACAGGTGTCTTGGAAGCATCCTGGCTCCAAGGAGTCTATTCTGCACAAGTAGCAGAACTTGTAGCCCTTACAAGAGCATGTCAACTGTCTGCATTGATGAAAGTCACCATTTACACTGATAGTCAGTACGGGTTCGGAATTGTGCATGACTTTGGACAACTATGGTCACAGAGAGGTTTCCTGACTTCTTCAGGATCCCCAGTGAAAAACGGGGAGAGAATAAGGGAATTGTTACACGCCATTCAAATGCCAGCCGAAGTTGCAGTGGTAAAGTGTAGTGCTCATACAAAAGGACAGGACTATGTCCCTCGGGAAATGCATATGCGGATCAAGTCGCAAGATTTTGTGCCTTGAACTGTATATTACTCAGAGATGAATGGAATTCGATAAGTGAACCAGAACTCGAACCAGCTGAAGCATTTGCCTTAAAGGTCGTAGATACAATAGATGAACTAAAAGCATTACAGAATAACGTCAGGGAGGACGAAAGAGATTCCTGGATTAAATCACAATGTACAATGAGACCAGATGAGTTATGGGTTTCAAATGAGGGAAAATTTGTTTTGCCAAATAGTCTCTTATCACAGCTTGCGCGGTTCTATCATGGGCAGGCTCACCTAGGGAGAGATGCCATGATAAGATTGTTCAAAACTGATTGGTTTAACCCCAGATTTCGCCAAGCTGCAGAAACAGTTTGCCATCGATGTGTCACTTGCCAGCAGATGAACCCAGGGAAGGGAACGGTTGTGAACGCGAGCCACATTGGTAAGGCGAGTGGCCCGTTTAGTAGAATGCAGATAGACTTCATTGAGATGCCTGTGCATGGAGGTCTGAAGTATGTGTTGGTGATTGTGTGCATTTTTAGTCACTGGATTGAAGCATACCCTACACGTAGAAATGACAGCCTCACAGTTGCAAAACTATTGTTGAGGGAGTTGATACCACGTTTCGGATTCCCGATCTCTTTAGAATCAGATAGGGGAAGTCACTTCAATAACGAGGTGATAAAGTTACTTTGCGAAGCGCTGAACATTGAGCAAAAACTGCATTGTAGCTATCGCCCAGAAGCTTCAGGACTGGTGGAGCAGATGAATGGTACACTGAAATCAAGAATGGCGAAAATATGTGCATCGACAAATTTGAAATGGCCTGACGCATTGCCTTTGGTGTTAATGTCAATGAGAAACACCCCTGACAGAAAGACTGGATTGTCCCCGCACAAAATTCTCATGGGCAGGGCCATGAGACTTCCTGCAGTTCCCGCAAACGCGCTTTTGAATGTTACAGATGATATGGTGTTAGACTACTGCAAAGGTCTGGCTGACGTGGTTCGCTCTTTCTCTCACCAGGTGGAAGCAACCACCTTGCCACCGATCCAAGGTCCAGGACACACACTGAAAGCAGGTGACTGGGTCGTGGTAAAGAAGCACGTGAGGAAGTCGTGTCTGGAACCCCGTTGGAAAGGCCCTTTCCAAGTGATCCTGACGACAACTACCGCTGTGAAGTGCACGGGAGTTCCCAACTGGATTCACGCCAGTCACACAAAGAAAGTGTTGTGTCCCACAGATGAGGAAGTTGAAGCGCTGAAACTGCCAGTGCCTGATAAAACAGTGCTGAGTGCTGAGACAGAGCAAACCCGAACTGAAAGCGAACAGGCAGGAACAGGAGAGAGAGAAATATTCTCTGAGGACGAAGCAACAGACTCACTTGGGGAAGACCAAGGAGAAACCTCAGACAGCGACGAAGCAGCTGAAGGTGACAAAGAACCTGAAGCAGCTGAGGGTAGCAAAGAGCCTGAAGCAGCTGAAGGTGACAAAGAGCCTGAAGCAGCTGAAAGTGATAAAGAGTCTGAAGAAAGTAACGGTGACGAAGGGCTCGAAAGAGGTGAAAAAGCAGGAGAGCCTGATCAGAGGAGGGCTTTCCCAGAAGCAGACGATACAGAAAAAGAAAAAGAGAACGTGATTGATTCCCCAGAAGGAGGGGACAAGGCAGAACAGAACGAAACAGTTCAAGCTTCCACAGAAAAGATCGCAGGTCCATCAAGTGGACATGGTGCAAAGAGGAGACTAAGTATATCACCAATAAAACTAAGAACTAAAGAAAATGTGAACGACGGAGAAAGGCCAAAAGTGAAAGAGAAAAGAAAGGAAGTGTCTGTCGTGGTACCAACCTCAAGTGAAGGAAAAGACTTGGCCAAAGAGGAAAGTACCAGTGAGGCAGAATCAAAAAGAGAAGCAAAATTGAAAAGGAAAAGGATACCGAACAGGAGATATTCCGGTCCAGAATGGGCATATGTAGTCAATGACGATTGGACTGACGAATTTGTATCTCTAAGCCTCGAGAACGAAGAAGAAGAGATACCAATAGAAAAGAAAAGTTTTATGGACAGTGTTGATTGAAAGGGTGATAAATGACATTGCTTGCTACAATTTAACGTGATACAACCAGCTGAGACATTGCTAAACCGGATGAGACATTTGCTGAACCGATAAAAGACTGAGTTATTGATTGAACTTTGAAAAAAAAAAAAAAAAAAAGGACTGAGTTATTGCCAAACTGAGTTATTGTCGAAATTGAGACAAATGCTGCTAACCGATAAGTGACTGGCCTCTTGAAGAAAACTGTGTGAACATTGCGCTCGTTCAGCTTCGTAACTGAATTGCTAAATAGTTTCTCTATAGGTGCTTCTAGCTCTCTGATTCTATACAGATCATGGCTACACAAAACAGTAGAGTGAAATATTGTAAATATGTGTGTATAGGCTTGATAATTGCATGCGTACTAATAATAATGGCAATAGTGCTTGCAATGCATGGAAAGGGTGAGAATGGGAAAATTGATGCTTCTACTTTTGCTCCTGTTATTGTCACTGAACTAACTGCATTGAAAAGACTAGAATTAGATGAGTTACACTTGCATGATAAGAAGGAACTTTCGTATAACGTTTTCTATCGCTTGCTAACAGAATATGTTGAGACTATGGATGCGAAAGATTGTTATGTGTGTACACAGATACCGACATCAGTAAAGGAAGGGGTGACTTATCACCACATGCCTCTTACATACGGGATTACATGTAGTATAGTAATGTCTAGATTTTATGGTCAAACTAACATACAGTATTTTTACTCAAATAATGATGTTACCTTTGCATATGTTCCTATAATAGCGCAGCTAAGCCAGATTGCTAAAGATTGGGATGCAAAAATAATGAGGGAATTTTTCGAGCCAATGCAACCTTTTGAAACGGCTCACGCACATAGGGAAAATCTTACCTGCTCGCTCTCTGCAGTAGAGATAAGCTTTTTAGATCGCACAGATGATAGAAGGGCACAAATGAATGCGAAATTAGAAAAGGAGCTAAGTAAGAGGACTTCAGTAGATCATTATGATTTTGGCGCAATAAAAACACAAGGGAGAATAGCTTTAGATGCTTGGCATGTAGGGAAATTTTGTATATATCGAGGTGAATCTTATTATGACAACATTTTCGTAGGAGCGAGTGAGTGTAAACATACGTTTATCTTTAAGGCCAAATGGACATTCATGATGGACGGACTTGACCCTGTCATACCAGGTGTATATTACATTTGTGGGTATAATGCCTATTATCGTCTTCCGAAAGGATGGTGGGGGAGATGTTATTTGGGTATAGTGTTCCCAAAGGTTTATCAACTGGATGACCTATCGATGATTCAAAAGACATCTGGATCCCATCGTATCCAGAAAAGAGAGACCGCAGCTGCTGTGGTAGGAGATATATTTGGAGCCATGATTCCTTCATTGGGAGTTGTGTTGAATTCCATCAAAATAAGAAAGTTGTCTACTATAGTGGATAACATGTTGACAAAGTTTTCAGGTGCTATAATCCTGATAGATGCTGAACTTGCAGCGGAAAGAGCTATGACTCTTCAAAATAGGCTTGCCTTAGACATTCTTTTAGCAAAGGATGGCGGCGTTTGCAAAATGCTTGGTGCGCGCCACTGTTGCACGTATATTCCCGACAACAGTGTGAAAATTAAAACTATGCTTGCTAATCTAACAAAAGAGAGTGCAGATTTGAAGGAATTGAAAGAACCAGGAGTGTGGGAGAAGGTTGGAAAAGGACTTGCTTCAGTGGGAAATTGGATTGGGGGAATTTGGAATGGAATATTACTAAAAATAATACAGGGAATATTAATAGTACTGATTTGTATTTTTGGAATTTGGGGAATAAAAAGGGAAATAATAATGATTATGGCAAGAATTAAGAGAAGGAAGGAAGAGAAAATGATGAAAAGAATGGCAGAAGAATACAAAGCGAAAACTAGGGGAATTAAAAGGAAAAGAGAACTGACAGAATTTTAATGGAATAAAATTTGTGGGAATAGTTTGTGTGATGACAAGTAGTCATCAGAGGAGGGATTGATGACGCAGAAATGAAGGATTTACATTTATTAGCGCTTAAACGTAGTGTGAAATAATCATGTGTGACTTTAACCGAACTAATAAAGATTGTACGGGGACAAAATGTGCCCTCAGAGTAGTTTGCCAACATTATAAGCGTGCTTTATATAACGTGATGTATTAGAAGTGCACTAATCCGACATAATCGTAAACGTGTGCTATGATTTGCTTGTTTGAAATGTTTTATCTTAGCATAACTTTAGTGGAGGCTTCGGCCTAGTTGCCTGGTCTCACGATTTAGATGCTCGTATTTTTCCAATGTGCTAATAAACGTGTATTTTTGCTTGAAGCTGTACTTTTCCACTGAGATCGTTCACATGCTTATCTTAAGGTTTCCTGCCAGCCTGGCATTTTTCTCTTTGCTCCAAGGTCGATCTGCAGGTGCGGACAATAGAAGCTCTGAAAATTAGTTAATTGGTATAAAATGTTGCAACTTGCGTACCCGTCTCCAAGGATAATGTATGCTTAAGTAAAAGCTTGAGAACTGTTGTTTTTGATTGGACAATTTGAAGCCAACCTATGAACCCTCCAATGGAAGACCCTACTGGATTTGAACTGTTGTCTATTTAAACCAGGTGCACGAGAAGAAAATAGCCATTGCCAGCCATTGCAGCCATTACCAGCCCGATACCCGCCATTTTGCAGGACATTGCAGCTATTATGGCCCACCTTGCTGCGACGCCATTTTGAAAGAGACTCTGATGCTTTCTCCAATCGAGAGAAAGAGACTTTAAATGATTCTTGCCCTAGAGACTTTAACTTTGATCCCTTTGCATGAAGTAGTAGTTTTATTTTGCCGCCGTGAGGCAACTGCCCCGTCCACCCCTGCCCCTTTGCCCCGTCCCATGCTGATCGAGAAACGGTACCTGTGAGACGAAGACTTCCTTGAATGCTGATTGTAATTGGTAAATATGAAAGGAAATTGTACAATTGCATTGTGTTTCTTTTAGGTAACCAACTGCTGATTTTTGATAAGAGCCCTAGTTAGGAGTTTTCCAAATTAATGTTGCTAAATTATTTTTGCATGAAGTCCCACATGCCGATGTTAATTTGAGGTTAGATGAGGATTCTTTTTGTTGCACGATGCAATTTGAGACCTTGCTATGCTGACCAATGTATGCAATTAGCCCCTTACAGATTATAGTTCTAGTGATTTGCATTGCTATTATCGAATGCCTTGTTATTCAAATGCTGCATAGATTGCATCTTTTCCGCCGTTATGGACAGCTATTAATGTTCATTTATGTTTATCATTTGGTGTTGCGACACATCTATATTGTGCTAGCTTTGTTAATATAGGGAAATAAATTAATTAACTTTGAATAAACTGGTGTGGTTATTCCTGACTGAAAGGTCAGGGTTCGCCGAAATGTATTCTGGATTAATTGTTAAGTGTTATGTTGATCAGGGTATTGCTTATGTTCGTTATTGATTATTGATTTGATTAAATTGACTGATCTCGGGTGAAGAGAGTCCCACTTAGCCAAAAGATTCATCGGCCTAAAGAGCGTCCAAAAATACAGGTAAATTATTAGTACGGAACGCTCTATCAGAACCCAGTTTATTGCTGATGTGTGCGAAGGGTCAAGTTGGAGAGCGACTGTGCCGTGGTTGTTTACGCATCCCGAGTAGTGTGGAAGTTTGAAATGTGCTGCAGCAAATTCAAGTAAAACTGTAAATTACAAAGGAAAGTGATTGTTGTTGCCCTGCATGACTGCTGTGATTTCCAGTAAAAAAAAAACATATTATAACCAAGTTTATGGTTATTGAACAGTCAGTACTTCGTAGGGAGCTAGCGTTGTGAGCACGTGAAGCATAACTGAAAAACAGTTGGAGAGATGCGTGTGCGTGATTGAAACTACAAGCTTGGGAGAGACCTTGGAAATGCCCTGAACATTCTGTGACTGAAGGAATTTCTATTTTTAGCACAGATACATTAACATTGAACTTACGGTTTCGTTTTGACACTCGGAGGCTGTCAAAACGAAACCGTAAGTTCAATGTTAATGTATCTGTGCTAAATGAAGGCTGCGGTCAGGGGTCCTTGTTTGGTGACTTAATAAACAGCTTCAACATATTTCCAAGGAGTGCCTTTTACTTACCTTCCCAAAAATTCTAGATCTGCTGTGAAATATCCCTTTATAGGCAATTTAGTCCCACAATACCCTTCAGGCTCAACATCAGTAGGACACAACTCATACTTGCCTATGCTCTCCCAAACGGACTCATCCACCAATGCAAAAGGCGAACATGAATCTGCCCATGCTTGTACTTCTTTGTCATTCATTTTCACAGTACATTTTGGAGGATTATATTGTTCACCTAATTGAGGAGGATGAGTATGCAGATGCTTTAAAAGCTTTGGAAGATAATTTTGGAAAAAAAATAAGTGTAGTGGTTGAAAGACATAAAATATTTTCGCGAGCTCAACTGCAGGGTGAAACTATTGAGCAGTATGTTGCAGTCCTGAGAAGATTGTCCATTTCATGCAAGTTTAAAGATATACGTGATGAAATAATAAGGGATAAATTAATTAATAGAACCAATAATGTTAAAATTCAAGAGAAATTGTTAGATTTGAAGGATCCCACTTTAGAAAAAACCATAGAGATAGCCAGACGTATGGAAGACACTTCCCGATATGTAAAAGAATTGAGCAGCAATGCATTCAAGGAAAAAATAGAGCAAAGTGAAATTGCGGCTGTGAATGTGGTTAAAAGACCTGTACGCACTAGTAGTAAGAGAGAGTTGGGAAATGGCTTGATGAGATCACAGGACGGAGATAGAAGAAAGACATGTTATAGGTGTGGAAGTGCAAGACACACTGCAGAAGCAAGTAATTGTCCTGCTGGCAATGCAAAGTGTTTTAAGTGTAAGAAGATGGGACACTTTGCCAGAGTGTGTAAGATGGGTACAAGCATGTATGTGAAAAAGGGAGTAAACCTGGTGAATGAAGGTGATGCTCAAATTGAACATCGGATGGTTACGGATAATGATAATGAAATCGAAGTGATGGTAGTATGTGGTGTAGAATCACAATACAAGGTAAATCAATTAGGTGAACAATATAATCCTCCAAAATGTACTGTGAAAATGAATGACAAAGAAGTACAAGCATGGGCAGATTCATGTTCGCCTTTTACATTGGTGGATGAGTCCGTTTGGGAGAGCATAGGCAAGTATGAGTTGTGTCCTACTGATGTTGATCCTGAAGGGTATTGTGGGACTAAATTGCCTATAAAGGGATATTTCACAGCAGATCTAGAATTTTTGGGAAGGAAAGCAAAAGGCAAAATTTATGTGGTTGAAAAAGGGAGAACGTTGCTGGGTTGGAGGGAGCAACGAGCGTTAGGAATGATATTGAACCCCAATCATCCTGACCAGGTGTTGCTGACAGAGCTCAACAAGAAAAGTAAATGGTGCTCTTTATTTCCAAATTTATTTGCTCAAAGTTTGGGTTGCTTGAAGGGATTTGAACACAAAATTGTTTAAAAAAAGGGTGTGACCCCAAAGGTACATAAAGTACGGAATGTTCCATTAGCATTACGAGAAAAATTGAAGGAGGAGTTGAAGCGTTTATGTGATGCTGGTGTGATTGAGCCTATTGAAGCCTCCGAGTGGCTGAGCCCTATAGTTATAGCGAGGAAACCCAATGGCAAGATTTGCATGTGTGTGGACTTGCGTGATCTTAATGAGTGTATATGGGTTGACCGGCATCCTCTTCCTTGCATTAATGAAATGTTGATGTCCGTGAAAAATGCTGGATATTTCACTACGTTAGATTTATCAAATGCTTATCATCAAATACAACTGCATTCGGATTCCAGGCATCTTTCATCTTTTGTAACTCCAGAAGGGGCTTATAGATTTACTCGCATGCCTTTTGGCTTAGCATCAGCTTCGGCAGTGTTCCAAAGGGTCATGCAGAGGACATTGCAGGGCATGACAAATGTGCTTGTTTTCCAAGACGACATATTAGTGTGGGAAAAAAATGAAAAACTGCATGATGTAGTGCTATCGACGGTTTTGAAAAGATTAGAACAGGTTGGTCTTACTATTGGTTTGGATAAATGCAAGTTTGGGGTGAAAGAGGTTGAATACTTAGGACACACACTGACAAGTGAAGGGATTAAACCCAAGTGCAATTTGGTGGAAGCGATTGAAGAAGCACCAGTTCCTCAAGATAAAGAACAACTGCGATCTTTTTTGGGGCTTGCGGAATATTATTCGAAGTTTGTGGATCATTTTTCTGAAAGGATCCATGTGTTACGAGCACTTATGAAAAAAGGAATGATATTTAATTGGACACAGGAATGCCAACGGGCGTTTGAGGATATTAAGGGCTCTATTGTAAAAGCGGTAGTGTTAAAACTTTTTGATCCTGCTGATAAGACAATAATCATAACAGATGCCAGCAATTACGGTCTAGGAGCAGTGTTAATGCAGAAGTGTGATGGTCGGGAAAGAGCAGTGGCATTTGCTTCTCGTACACTCAAAGGTGCTGAAAGCACATACTCTACCATAGAAAAGGAAGCATTGGCTTGTTGGTGGGGTATACAACACTTTAGAACATTTGTGTGGGGTATGGAGTTTGAATTGCGCACAGATCACAGGCCTTTAATTGATTTGTTTTCTACGAGGGGAGCTAGCAGAGCTACTCCACGCATAGCTAAGTGGATATATCGACTTCAAGAGTTTGTGTTTACCATAAAGTACATGCCAGGGACAAAGAATGTGAACGCCGACTGTTTGTCGAGACTACCATTGGTTGGGGAAGAGTATCCTGAGGATGAGGAATGGATGGTGGCAGAAATAGCTGAAGTGAGCAATGGTGCCGTCAGTGAGGAGGAATGGAAACAGGCCGTATCACACGATACCGAATTGAGTTTGCTCACAAGGGCGTTGTTATCTAAGCAGGTTTGGAAGATGTTGGAAGATTTGTGTGTTTTCAAAAATGTGTGGGATGAATTGTCTGTCTCTGATGGTATTGTGAGGAGGTGTGAAAGGTTAGTGGTACCCAAAAATTTACGTCACAGGCTAATGGAGTTACTACATGTGGGGCATGGAGGAATGTCAGCCATGAAGCGAAAAGCCCGGACTGACTTTTGGTGGCCAGGCATGGATATACAGATTGAAAGTTTTGTCAGGAACTGTATTCCATGTGCATGTAGTGACAAGTCGCACACATCACAGGACACACCTTTGAATTTCATTCCATTTCCTGATTGAGCGTGGGAAAAAGTAGCCATTGACATTTGTGGTCCTTTTGAGTGTTTAGGTACTAATGACAGGTTTGCAATAGTAATGATGGATTACCATTCTAAGTGGCCAGAAGTGGCGTTCATGAGGGATATAAAGTCATCCAATGTGATTACATTTTGTGAGGAGGTTTTTAGAAGGGAAGGATGTCCAGGCATTATTTTGTCTGACAATGGTCCTCAATTAGTTTCTGAGGAATTTGAGTCATTTCTTAGCAAGTGGGGTATTAAGCATCACAAGACACCTGTCTATCATCCCAGGGGGAATGGTTTGGTGGAACGTTTCAACAGGGTGTTAGGAGAGTGTATACAACTAGCTATGTCTGCAAACCTGTGTTGGAAAAAACAAGTGAAGGATATGTTATGGGATTACAGAATTACACCACATTCTGTAACTGGGGAAACGCCATTCAAGTTGATGAAAGGTAGAGTGCCGTGCACAGTGGCCGTGCCTGCTTGGATGGAAAGGACAAATCGACAGGGGTTGAAGGAAAAAACAATGAAAGAAAAGGTTAGGAAGTACCAAGACCACTATGTGCAAAAACATAATGAAAAGTTGATAAAAGGGAGAAGGAGGTGTGAAAAGGGAATGTATGTCCGAGTGCGTGAAGGGGGTATGTTTAAAAAGGGATTTTCCAAATGGTCAGATCCTAAAGAGGTGCTCGAAACCAAAGGAAATTTGGTGAGATTGTCAGATGGAAAGTGGTGGAATATGAGGAAGGTTACTTTGTGCAGCGAGATTGAAATGAGACAATGGTTTGGGACAAAGAAAAAAACTGCAACCGAGGTCACTGAAAATAGAACATCTAATCGCGTTAAGATAAAGCCAAAGAGATTTTGCGATTATGAGTGTACTTAAGTATGTTTCATTGATTGGTTAGAGCGAGCATCCTTACCATGCATTATATGGTCCTGTATATATTTTGTTTTGTTAAGCATAGATGTTATGTTTTTTTTTATTTTCATTTTTTTTCCGTTGTTATATTTAGTTTGTTTTAATGTTTAGGAAAGGGGATGTGTTATATCTTGTGACATGTCAAATGACAATCTATTCTATGTACTTTTATTTTCATTGTACTGCTCCTGACAAGCTATGGATGTAGAATGTAACCAGAGGGAGGATTCCAGGAGTGGGAGACAGAGGACAGTTGATGAAGGCTGCGGTCAGGGGTCCTTGTTTGGTGACTTAATAAACAGCTTCAACATATTTCCAAGGAGTGCCTTTTACTTATTTGGAAAAATAAATACATAAGGAATGTGGATAACTTCAATAGGCCCACATATATGAAATGGTACTTTATCCCAAACAATTCCAGCTGGAATTGGTACTGCTGAAATGTTCACAAGGAACAAGTCTCTTCAGACCTTATGTGAGGAAAGATATGGTGTTAGAACTCCATTCACTGGCGTGACAGAAGAGCGTTCAAGAAGATAATGACCATTTATCAAGAGAAAGAAAGCTGTCACAAAATCATCCAAAATAGAAAGTCAACCAATGTCAATGGTATTCACAGATAATGTCATGGATAAGCCAAATAGTTATTTTTTAGCCTTATGTACAGCTTACATGTCTTTGAAGCAGTTTCAATTGCAGATGTAGATGAAATTGTAGAAAAGTCATCTTGGTCGATGAAGTAACAGAAGCAGTCTGTGCAAACACAAGAGCCGGTGCTGACTTGGTGGATGGATCCATTTCACGTGGAGGTTCATAGTAGACAATGTTGTCAGCTTGTGTTGCTTTGGCCAAATCTTGGACAGTTCTTGTCGGTGAAATGGTAATAGAAATGATCAGAAACTCATTCTGACATTGAGACATTCATTTATGTTGAAAGGTGTGTCTGCTGCCACCATACCTGGGCCTTCTAGATCTGGGACATACATAGTGTAGGAAGTTGGGGCCAGATGTAGGAAAGAAGCAAATTGCGACTTGCAATTTGCGAGTCCGTGCGACTCGCAAATTGCAAGTTGCAATTTGAAATGCAGAAAGGTGTCTCAGACACCTTCTGCAACTCGCAATGGGGTCGCAAAGACCCACCTCATTAATATTAATAAGGTGGGTCGCAGTTTGCGACCCCATTGCGAGAATGGGCACTCACGGGGATGGTGGCCTGCTGGAGACAGCAGACCACCATGTCCGTGACTGCTTTTTGATAAAGCAGTTGTTTTTTTTCCATCTGCAGCCCGTTTTCCTTAAAGGAAAACGAGCTGCACTTGGAAAAAAATACCGAAACCTTTAGTTTCAGTTTTTTTCAGAGCAGGCAGTGGTCCATTGGACCACTGCCTGCTCTGAAAAAATATTTTTGTTTCCATTCACAAAGGGGAAGGGGTCCCATGGGGACCCCTTCCCGTTTGCGACTGGGTTACCATCCACTTCAAGTGGATGGTAACTGCGATTTCATTTGCGAACGCTTTCGCGGTCGCAAATGAAATTGCATAGCGTTGCGAGTCGCAAATAGGAAGGGAACACCCCTTCCTATTTGCGAGTCGGAAATGCCTTTTGCGAGTCGGATCCGACTCGCAAAATGCATTTCTGCATCGCGGAGAGGCTTTTGCGCCTCGCAAACTGCGTTTTTCGCCGTTTGCGAGGCGCAAATCCTTTCCTACATCTCGCCCTTGGCTCTGTGTGTACTATTTCAAAGTAAGAAATAGCATGCACAGAGTCCAAGTGTTCCCCTTAGAGGTAAGATAGTGGCAAAAAGAGAAAATTCTAATGCTCTATTTTGTGGTAGTGTGGTCGAGCAGTAGGCTTATCAGAGGGTGGTGTTAAGCATTTGTTCTACACACACAGGCAATAAATGAGGAACTCACACTCAAAGACAATTCCAGGCCCATAGGTTTTTGTATAGAAAAATATATTTTCTTAGTGTTTAAGAACCACAGGTTCAAGATTTACAAATAATACTTTAAATGAAAGGTATTTCACTTAGGTACTTTAGGAACTTTGAATTATCACAATAGCATGTACAGTTTTGGCAAAAATTGCAATAAGCTATTTTAAAAGTGGACACAGTGCAAAAATCAACAGTTCCTGGGGGAGGTAAGTAAATGTTAAGTTCACAGGTAAGTAAAACACTTACAGGGTGCAAAGTTGAGTCCAATGTAGCCCACCGTTGGGGGTTCAAGGCAACCCCAAAGTTACCACACCAGCAGCTCGGGGCCGGTCAGGTGCAGGGGTCAAAGTGGTGCCCAAAACACATAGGCGTCAATGGCAATAGGGGTGCCCCGGTTCCAGTCTGCCAGCAGGTAAGTACCCGTGACTTCGGAGGGCAGGGGGGTTTTGTAGGGCACCGGGGGGGGGACACAAGCAGGCATAGAGAGTACACCCTCAGCGACACAGGGGCGGCCAGGTGCAGAGTGCAAATAGGCGTCAGGTTTTCAATAGAAATCAATGGGGAGGCCCGGGGGTCTCTTCAAAGATGCAATCAGGCACAGGGGGGGGCTCCTCGGGGTAGCCACCACCTGGGCTAGGCAGAGGGTCGCTCCTGCACTGGAGTTCGGTTCCTTCAGGTCCTTGAGGCTGCGGGTGTAGTGTGGCTTCCAGGCGTTGGGTTCCTTGAAGCAGGCAGTCGCGGTCAGGGGGTGCCTCTGGATTTCCTCTGCAGGCGTCGCTGTGGGGTCTCAGGGGGGTCAACTCTTGCTACTCACGGGCTCGCAGTCGCTGGGGAGTCCTCCCTGTAGAGTTAGTTTTCCGCAGGTCGAGCCGGGGGCGTTGGGTGCAGAGTTGAAAGTCTCACGCTTCCGGCAGGAAACGTGTGGTCTTTAAAAGTTACTTCTTTGTTGCAAAGAGTTGCAGTTTCTTGAACAGGGCCACTGTTCTCAGGAACTTCTTGGTCCTTTAGATGCAGGGTAGTCCTCTGAGGCTTCAGAGGTCGCTGGACCCTGTTGGATGCGTCGCTGTTTCAGTTTTCTTCGCAGTAGGGAGACAGGCCGGTGGGGCTGGGGCCAAATCAGTTGTCGTCTCCGTCTTCACTGCAGGGCTTCAGGTCAGCAGTCCTTCTTCTTCTTTAGGTTGCAGGAATCTATCTTCCTTGGTTCTGGGAGCCCCTAAATAATCAATAGGTATTGCTACTGGCCCTGAGGGTGGCTACACCCTCTTTGTGCCTCCTTCCTGTGGGGAGGGGGGCACATCCCTAATCCTATTGGGGGAATCCTCCATCTACAAGATGGAGGATTTCTAAAAGTAAGAGCCACCTCAGCTCAGGACACCTTAGGGGCTGTCCTGACTGAGGAGTGACTCCTTCTTGTTTTCCTCATTATCTCCTCAAGCCTTGCGGCCAAAAGTGGGGGCAGTGGCCAGATGGGTGGGCATCTCCACTAGCTGGGATGCCCTGTGGTGCTGTAACAAAGGGGGTGAGCCTTTGAGGCTCACCGCCAGGTGTTACAGTTCCTGCAGGGGGAGGTGAGAAGCACCTCCACCCAGTACAGGCTTTGTTTCTGGCCACAGAGTGACAAAGGCACTCTCCCCATGTGGCCAGCAACATGTCTGGTGTGTGGCAGGCTGGCAAAAACTAGTCAGCCCACACTGGAGTCGGGTATGTTTTCAGGGGGCATCTCTAAGATGCCCTCTGGGTGTATTTCACAATACAATGTACACTGGCATCAGTGTGCATTTATTGTGATGAGAAGTTTGATACCAAACTTCCCAGTTTTCAGTGTAGCCATTATGGCGCTGTGGAGTTCGTGTATGACAGACTCCCAGACCATATACTCTTATGGCTACCCTGCACTTACAATGTCTAAGGTTTTGCTTAGACACTGTAGGGGCATTGTGCTCATGCACCTATGCCCTCACCTGTGGTATAGTGCACCCTGCCTTAGGGCTGTAAGGCCTGCTAGAGGGGTTACTTATCTATGCTATAGGCAGTGTGAGGTTGGCATGGCACTCTGAGGGGAGTGCCATGTCGACTTAGTCATTTTCTCCCCACCAGCACACACAAGCCGGCAAGCAGTGTGCTTGTGCTGAGTGAGGGGTCCCCAGGGTGGCATAAGACATGCTGCAGCCCTTAGAGACCTTCCCTGGCATCAGGGCCCTTGGTACCAGGGGTGCCAGTTACAAGGGACTTACCTGGGTGCCAGGGTTGTGCCACTTGTGGAGACAAAGGTACAGTTTTAGGGAAAGAACACTGGTGCTGGGTCCTGGTTAGCAGGTCCCAGCACACTTTCAAATCATGACTTGGCATCAGCAAAGGCCAAAAGTCAGGTGGTAACCATGCCAAAGAGGCATTTCCTTACACAACTCCCCCAAACGAAAGAGGATGAGACTAACCTTTCCCAAGAGAGTCTTCATTTTGTACGTGGAAGAACCTGGAAAGGCCATCTGCATGGGCAGTCCCAGGTCTGTGTTCCACTATAAAGTCCATTCCCTGTAGGGAGATGGACCACCTCAACAGTTTTGGATTTTCACCTTTCATTTGCATTAGCCATCTGAGAGGTCTGTGGTCAGTTTGATCTACAAAGTGAGTACCAAAGAGGTATGGTCTCAGCTTCTTCAGGGACCAAACCACAGCAAAGGCCTCCCTCTCAATGGCACTCCAACACTGCTCCCTGGGGAGTAACCTCCTGCTAATGAAAGCAACAGGCTAGTCAAGGCCATCTTCATTTGTTTGGGACGGAACTGCCCCTACCCCATGTTCAGAGGCATCTGTCTGCACAATTAACTGCTTGGAGTAATCTGGAGCTTTGAGAACTGGTGCTGTCACATAGCTTGTTTCAGGGTGTCAAAGGCCTGTTGGCATTATTTAGTCCAGTTTACCTTTGTGGGCGTTTTCTTAGAGGTAGGTTCTGTGAGGGGTGTCACTATGGATCGATCTCCCTTCACAAACCTCCTGTAGTAACCAGTCAAGCCAAGGAATGCCCTGACTTGAGTCTGGGTTTTGGAGCTACCCAGTCCAGAATAGTCTGGATCTTGGGTTGGAGTGGCTGAACTTGGCCTCCACCTACAAGGTGTCTCAAGTAAACCACAGTTCCCTGCCCTATCTGACATTTGGATGCCTTGATAGAGAGGCCTGCTGCTTGCAGGGCCTGCAAAACCTTCTTAAGGTAGACCAGGTGATCCTGCCAGCTCGAGCTAAAGACAGCAATATCATCAAGATAAGCTACACTAAAGGACTCCAAGCCAGCAAGGACTTGATTCACCAACCTTTGGAAGCTGACAGGGGCATTCTTTAAGCCAAAGGGCATTACAGTAAAGTGATAGAGCCCATCAGGTGTAGAGAATGCTGTCTTTTCTTTTGCTCCTGGTGCCATTTTTATTTGCCAGTACCCTGCTGTCAAGTCAAAAGTACTCAGGTATTTGGCTGCACTTAATTTATCAATTAACTCATCTGCCCTTGGAATGGGATGTGCATCTGTCTTGGTGACAGAATTAAGTCCTCTGTAGTCCACACAAAACCTCATCTCTCTCTTGCCATCCTTGGTGTGAGGTTTGGGGACTAAGACCACTGGGCTGGCCAAGGGGCTGTCAGAGTGCTCAATGACTCCCAATCCCAGCATCTTGTGGACTTCCACTTTGATGCTTTCCTTAACTTGGTCAGACTGTCTAAAAATTTTGTTTTTGACAGGCATGCTGTCTCCTGTGTCCACATCATGGGTACACAGGTGTGTCTGACCAGGGTTAGGGAAAATAGCTCAGCAAACTGTTGTAAGACTTTCCTACAGTCAGCTTGCTCTTGGCCAGAGAGGGTGTCTGAATAGATCACTCCATCTACTGAGCCATCTTTAGGGTCAGTGGAGAGGAGATCAGGGAGAGGTTCACTCTCAGCTTCCTGGTCCTCATCTGTAACCATTAACATGTTTACATCTGCCCTGTCATGAAAGAGTTTGAGGCGGTTCACATGGATCACCCTTTTGGGAGTCCTGCTAGTGCCTAGGTCTACCAGGTAGGTGACCTGACTCTTTCTCTCTAGCACTGGGTAAGGGCCACTCCATCTGTCCTGAAGTGTCCTGGGAGCCACAGGCTCCAGAACCCAGACTTTCTGCCCTGGCTGAAACTCAACCATTGCAGCATTTTGGTCATACCACATCTTCTGGAGTTGCTGGCTGGCTTCAAGGTTTTTACTTGCATTTTCCATATACTCTGCCACCCTGGAACGTAGGCCTCGTATATAGCCCACTATATCTTGCTTAGGCTCATGGAGAGGTCTCTCCTAGCCTTCTTTAACAAGAGCTAGAGGTCCCCTTACAGGATGGCCAAACAGAAGTTCAAAGGGGGAAATCCCTACTCCCTTCTGAGGCACCTCTCTATAGGCGAAAAGCAGACATGGCATTAGGAAATCCCACTCTGGTAAAGATACCAATGAGTGCTTTGGTTACTGCAGGGGCAGTAGTGGACCTAAGGGGAATTGCTTCAGGGTATCTAGTAGCATGATCTACTACTACTAGGATATACTGGTTCCCTGAGGCTGTGGGAGGTTCAAGTGGACCCACTATGTCCACTCCCACTCTTTCAAAGGGGACCCCCACCACTGGAAGTGGAATGAGGGGGGCCTTTGGATGGCCACCTGTCTTACCACTGGCTTGACAGGTGGCAGAGGAGGCACAAAACTCCTTTACTTTCTGGGACATGTTGGGCCAATAGAAATGGTTGACTAACATCTCCCAAGTCTTGGTTTGTCCCAAATGCCCAGCAAGTGGAATATCATGGGCTAAGGTCAGGATGAACTGTCTAAACCCCTGTCTAAACCCCTGAGGCACTACCACTCTCCTAGTGGCACCAGGTTTGGGATCTCTTGCCTCAGTGTAAAGGAGTCCACCTTCCCAAAAGACCCCATGTGTTCCACTGATTTTTCCTTTGGTCTCTTCAGCAGCTTGCTGCCTAAGCCCTTCAAGAGAGGGACAGGTTTCTTGCCCCTCACACAGCTGTTCCCTTGTGGGTCCCCCTGGGCCTAAGAGTTCAACCTGATAAGGTTCCAACTCCATGGGCTCAGTTCCCTCAGAGGGCAGAACTTCTTCCTGGGAAGAGAGGTTCTTTTTCTTTTGCTGTGTTGAAGCTGGATCCCCAGTCTTCTTTCCTTTTCTCTTGGAGGGTTGGGCCATTATTCCAGGCTCCAACGCCTCTTTTTCACCCTAAGCTTTGCACAGTCCCCTTGTCTTGACACACACCAGTTCAGGGATACCCAGCATGCTGCATGGGTTTTGAGTTCTACCTCAGCCCAAGCTGATGACTCTAGGCCGTTTCCAAGCAAAGAGTCTACTGGGATAGCAGAGGAGACTCCCACCTGTTTCAGGCCAGTTACCCCTCCCCATTCTAAAGTTACCATAGCCATGGGATGTACTTTAGTCTGATTATCAGTGTTGGTGACTGGATAAGTTTGTCCAGTCAGGTATTGTCCTGGGGAAACTAGTTTGTCTGTCACCATTGTGGCACTGGCACCTGTATCCCTCAGGGTTTCTACACTGGTCCCATTAATTAAGAGTTTCTGCCAGTATTTTTGCATATTAGGGGGCCAGGCAGCCAGTGTGGCTAAGTCCACCCCACCCTCAGAAACTAATGTAGCTTCAGTGTGAACCCTGATTTGCTCTGGGCACACTGTTGATCCCACCTGGAGTCTGGCTATTGCAGTGCTAACTGGAGTAGTAGTAGAAGTGGAACCTTTCTTGGGACAGGCCTTGTCTCCAGTTTGGTGTCCCTGCTGATTACAGCTACGACACCAGGCCTTTTTGGGATCAAAGTTTTTACCCTTGTACCCAAAATTGGATTGTGAACAGGCTTTGGACCCTCCTTCCCGAGCAGGTTTTTGGGGCCCTGTAGAAGACTCTTTACTTTTACCCTTGGATGTCTCAACACTCTTCCCCTGGGGAGTCTTTGTGACCCCTTTCTTTTGGTCACCCCCTGTGGAAGTCTTGCTCACCCTAGTCTTGACCCAATGGTCTGCCTTCTTTCCCAATTCTTGGGGAGAAATTGGACCTAGGTCTACCAGATGCTGATGGAGTTTATCATTGAAACAATTACTTAAAAGGTGTTATTTCATTAACAGATTGTACAGCTCATCATAATCATTTACACCACTGCCATTAATCCAACCATCCAGTGTTTTGACTGAGAAGTCAACAAAATCAACCAGGTCTGGCCCCCCTGAACCTAATCCTGTACTCCTCAGTTAAGAATCCAAAGCCCTCAATCAGGGTAGCCTTCATGAGGTCATAGGATTCTGCATCTTTTCCAGAGAGTGTGAGGAATCTATCCCTACACTTTCCAGTGAACATTTCCCAAAGGAGAGCACCCCAGTGAGATTTGTTTACTTTTCTGGTTGCACAAGCCCTCTCAAAAGCTGTGAACCATTTGGTAATGTCATCACCATCTTCATATTTTGTTACAATCCCTTTGGGGATTTTTAGCATATCAGGAGTATCTCTGACCCTATTTAAGTTGCTGCTACCATTGATGGGAGCTAAGCCCATCTCTTGTCTTTCCCTTTCTATGGCTAGGAGCTGTCTCTCCAAAGCCAATCGTTTGGCCATCCTGGCTAACAGGAGGTCATCTTCATTGAGGCTGCCCTCAATGCTTCCAGAGTTGCTGGACTCCCCTGTGGGAGAAGCAGCATCTCTGACTATCACTTGTGGAGTCAGGGTTGGAGGAACCCTGTTCTCCCTAACTGGGAGTGGAGGTAGGAAATTTTCCTCCCCATCACTAGCTTCCCCCTCTGTAAGGGTATCTTCAGAGGGGTAGTCTCTAGCAAACTCTACCAAGAGCTCCTGGAACTGTACTTTGGTAGGGTTTGATCCAGTTTTTATCTTTTTGATTTTGCAGAGAGTCCTTAACTCTGACATCCTAAGATGCAGGTAAGGGGTGAGGTTGAGCTCCACCACCATCTCTTCTGCAGTAGACATTAGTTATCTAAAAGTTGGGATACCTTTTAAGAATCTAAAACTATCTCTAGAACTTAATCCTAACTTTTAAACTCTAAAGGAAATGCTAACAGGGACTAACACAAGGCCCCAGCAGGACTTTTAAAATGTTTGAAAAATAGTTAAAATTAAAAACATCAGTTTTTAATGACAATTTCTGGAATTTAATCGTGTGATCAGGTATTGGCTGAGTAGTCCAGCAAATGCAAAGTCTTGTACCCCACCGCTGATCCACCAATGTAAGAAGTTGGCTCTGTATGTACTATTTCAAAGTACGAAATAGCATGCACAGAGTCCAAGGGTTCCCCTTGGAGGTAAGATAGTGGCAAAAAGAGATAATTCTAATGCTCTATTTTGTGGTAGTGTGGTCGAGCAGTAGGCGTATCAGAGCGTAGTGTTAAGCATTTGTTGTACACACACAGGCAATAAATGAGGAACACACACTCAAAGACAATTCCAGGCCAAGAGGTTTTTGTATAGAAAAATATATTTTCTTAGTTTATTTTAAGAACCACAGGTTCAAGATGTACAAATAATACTTTAAATGAAAGGTATTTCACTTAGTTACTTTAGGAACTTTGAATTATCACAATAGCATGTACAGTTTTTGCTAAAATTGCAATAAGCTATTTTAACAGTGGACACAGTGCAAAAATCAACAGTTCCTGGGGGAGGTAAGTAAATGTTAAGTTCACAGGTAAGTAAAACACTTACAGGGTTCAAAGTTGAGTCCAAGGTAGCCCACTGTTAGGTGTTCAAGGCAACCCCAAAGTTAACATAAGAGCAGCTCAGGGCCGGTCAGGTGCAGAGGTCAAAGTGGTGCCCAAAACACATAGGAGTCAATGGAAATAGGGGTGCCCCGGTTCCAGTCTGCCAGCAGGTAAGTACCCGTGACATCGGAGGGCAGACCAGGGGGGGTTTGTAGGGCACCGGGGAGGACACAAGCAGGCACAGAAAGTACACCCTCAGCGACCCAGGGGCGGCCGGGTGCAGAGTGCAAACAGGCGTTGGGTTTTCAATAAATCAATGGGGAGACCCGGGGGTCTCTTCAACGATGCAGGTATGCACAGGGGAGGGCTCCTCGGGGTAGCCACCACCTGGCCTAGGCAGAGGGTCGCCTGGGGGTCGCTCTTGCACTGGAGTTCGGTTCCTTCAGGTCCTGGGGGCTGCAGGTGCAGTGTGGTTTCCAGGCATCAGGTTCCTTGAAGCAGGCAGTCGCGGTCAGGGGGAGCCTCTGGATTTCCTCTGCAGGCGTCGCTGTGGGGTCTCAAGGGGGTCAACTCTGGCTACTCATAGCTCTGGCTACTCACAGGCTCGCAGTCACCGGGGAGTCCTCCCTGTAGAGTTAGTTTTCCGCAGGTCGAGCCGGGGGCATTGGGTGCAGAGTGGAAAGTCTCATGCTTCTGGCGAAGATACGGCACTCGCCGCACCAACTTATGGTGAAAATTTTCAAAACTCTATTCAAATTCGTGCTAATGACTGCATTTACCATGATGCCTTGGGGTCACAAATGCTGGAATGGAAGACAGGGTGCTCCCCATTTTGACAGATTAATCAGTCAAAGGTTTTCCTACAACGTGTACTCCTTCACATTGCTGACCCAGAGTATATGAGGATCTGGTAGCTTATCGGTAAGATCAGCCACCCTCCTCCACAGAGTTCAGTGTTTTATGTGTTCCCCTTTGAGTCTCTGAACCCCTTCAACAGTCAATAATTGAGATATTCATTGTAGGACTGGACACAGTAGTACAAATCACACCCAATCAATGTGAGCGTTCTGGATCTGTATGTTCCAGTGCCAAAATAAGAGCTTTAAGCTCAGCCAGCTGAGGAGTGCTGTTCCCCAGATTCTACATGTAGGTATGTTGAGTGTGAAATACACCATCCTTCAACACTCTTCTCACAGCTGCGCACATGGCTGAGTATTGATGTTTTGTACCTACCGCTGGTTGCGCTGAGCCATCAGTATCTGTCAAGCTTTGTATCTGTCAAGTGGCATGATGTTAGTAGGTGCAGGGTACTCCTGTTCGTATTGGAGAAATTCTTGTGTTTGAAGTTTTGGGTCAAATATGTAGTCAACGTCAGTAGCAGTCAGGGAGGCTGTCCATTGAATCCAATGTGGACATAATGCTTTAGCATTAGGAACAACTGCTTTGGTGACAGTCTTTAAGATCGGCACCGGGGTGACAACAATAATCATTGGACAAGTAGCCTCTCCTTAATGACAGCCATCTGTACAGAAGTCAGAATTTTGTCTGTGGGTGTAAAGGGTCGTTCTGCGTTGGAATATAAATGTGATTTGTATGCTATGGGCACCATGTCACCCTCATTAAAGGTGACATAAGTGACATAGGTGAAACCGATGGCATCAGCAATTATTCTGATGACCAGATTTGTTTAATTGTCATGTGTGTCTAAGTGTTTTGCTTTTAGCATGTCTCGCTGCATTCCCATAAAGATGCAACTGTCCAGTGGCCGCTTGAGAAATCTAGGTGAATTAGATCATAGAGTGGTTTTATGTGTTGTGCGAAATCTGGAATGTAAATTCTGCCAAGGTTAAAGAAACCAAGTAAGGACTGCAGTTTCTTGATGGTTTTCGTGGCTTTAAGTTGAGAGCATTTTTCTAAAAAGTGTGGGCCAGGCTCGTACCCTCATCTAACAGCTTGTATCTATGGAACAATGCACTGAGAAAGGCTTTTTTTAGTTTTATTAAAATTGAATTTGTAGATGAATGTTGAAGTTGTCATCTGTGAAGTAGATGTCTTACACATAGGACAACGCCTCAGGATCAATATCATGCGATATTGATGTCACACGGACAGAAATCAACCCTGGCCTGTCCTTATAGCCCTGTGGCAAATGGCAAAAACGTTTCTGTGAGCCAAATGAGAATGCAGTCAGGTCCTGACTTTCATGTGCTATGTTTTAGCAGAAAAAAAGCGTTGGAAATATCCAAGGTTGTTTTGTATTTTTTATGCACTAAGGGCCAGATGTAGCAACCGGTTTGTATGTCGCAAACTGCGAAAAACGCAGTTTGCGACATGCAAAACGGCCATCGCGATGCAGAGTCACATTTCGCGAGTCGGTACCGACTCGCAAAATGTGATTCCGACTCGCAAATAGGAAGGGGTGTTCCCTTCCTATTTGCGACTGCATCGCCATGCTGAGTTGCTTTGTGACCGCGAAAGCGGTCGCAAACCAACTCACAGTTACCACCCACTTGAAGTGGGTGGTAACGCATTTGCAAACGGGAAGGGGTCCCCATGGGACCCCTTCCCCTTTGTGAATGTCGCTGAAAAAATGAAACCAAATGGTTTCATTATTTTTTTGAATTGCAACTCGTTTTCCTTTAAGGAAAACGGGCTGCAATTCAAAAAAAAAAAATACTTTATTAAAAAAAGCAGTCACAGACATGGAGGTCTGCTGTCTCCAGCAGGCCACCATCCCTGTGAGTGCAGGGACTCGCAATATTCAATAATATTCATGAGGTGGGTCTTTGCGACCCCATAGCGAGTCGCAGAAGGTGTCTGAGACACCTTTCTGCATACAATTTTGCGAGTTGCAATTTGAGAGTCGGTACGACTCGCAATTTGCAAGTCACAAAATTTATTTTTGCTACATCTGGCCCTAAGTTGTTAATTAGTGGGTGCAGTGTGCATTGTTTATTGCGTATCTGCATTTGTAGTTGTTTAAGTGTCCAAGGCTATTCTGTATGTATGCTCTGGTTTTGCACAGGGAATAACGGATTATTCCTTGCAGAGACACAGGGCTCTATTATTTCCTGGTTTTCAAACTGAGTGAGGATTTCCATCACTAGAGCTTTAGCCTCATGTTTAACATGACATTGAGGCTGAGGTTTGGGTGTAGATCTAATGGGTATTACATGGTAAGGGGAATGCTTATCCGACCTTACATAGTTGCTTTACAGAGTGGGTTCCTGCTCCGAAGCCGAGTCAACAGCATAGGCTTCATTTACTGCTTCTGGAACAAGATCTGAGAAAAAAAGGTAAAATGACATCTTCCCCAAGGTTGAGCTTGCGGACGTACTGAGTTGGCCAGTCTCCTTCTGCCAATAGGATATCACATTTAAGTTCTTCCTAAAAAGTTATAAAAATAGTGTGCCCTATGTCTCCTTCAATTTGGATATTTAAATCATAAACCCTGTTGGGTGGGAAAACACACCTGTCCTCAGTCTCAACTATCAGAAAGTCATTAGTTGCTGTCACATCCAGATGATCTTTCAGACTCTGGCAACATATCGTGACTTCTACCACTCTGTCCAGCAGGGTCACTGCCCACGTCTTGTTTTTCAGCAATGATCTTAAGCTTTCTGGCATGTTTTATTGAAATTGCTGACACCTTCTTCTTTTTGAATTGTGGCTTTTGTTGTGGGGATTTGTCTTTTTTCTTGTCTAAGGAACGCTGTAAGTCTTTCTTCTGTTTCACTTAGCCAGTGCCTTGCTCTGACCGCCCACTCTCTCACTCCTCAAAGGAATGAGAGGGGCCTATATGAGTATATCTGTGAGGAGCTTTTTCATTTTCTCTACTTCTGAGATTATATCTCCTTTCAGAGCTCTCTGGATGTGGAGGGTCTGCTCTCTGGTGTCTCCTGTCTTTATTTTGTTTTTGTTCATTACAGTGTTTTTTGGATCCCTATTGTGCTTGTTTAGTATCTTCCTTAGGGGGGGTACTCTGAATTTCAGACTTCTTTGGCTTGACTCCCACACTATCCCATCCTCTACTAGTAAAGGTTTTGGAATTCATTTTCGGTAGTTGAACCTCCTGTTACAACTGTGGAATCTCCTGGAGCTGCTGGTGTATAGCCAATGCTACCGCTGCCCCTTTAATGTTACTTAATATTATTGAGGAGACTGTGTCGAAGTTACGCCTCAGTTCCATCCCCAAAACTAGGGCTGGAGCAGCCCTGTGCTCATTTTGTTTTAGCACCTCTGGTAAATTGGCAAGTGTCAGGGTGCCATGCATAGTAGTGTAAATTGAAGTGAAGACTGTACCGAATGTGGCGCAGTCATCCACTGAGGGGAACCATCCCGAATAGCAAGCACATTGTGAGAATTCTATGTTTATCTTGGAGTCCCCTATGGGGAAACACTACTTCCAGCTGGTTAATGTTTTGTGCTATCCAGAACAGAATCTTCTGACGTTCCGTGGGCGCCTTGCCCATAATAGAATGTACTGTTTGTAGGTTAATCCCAGTAACAGCAAATTGGTGACCAGCTGGTGCAGCCCATGCTGGGGCTGTATTAAAGGACCGCTTAGCGAATTCTACCAGTCTTCTACCAGTCTTCTGTGAAGTGCTACTAGCTTGTTATAAAGTGTGCATACATCAGCTCTTTGCGTTGCCTGTATGCCAGGGTGTGGTGTATACGTGTCAAACATGGGCCACGTTAGTCCGTCTTGACTTGAGGGACTTAGGCCCTCATTACAACCCTGGCGGTAAATTCCACTTACCGCCGTGCAGAAGACCGCCAACATACCGCTGCTGCTGCGGAATTCCGCTACAGGTATTACGACTCACAGCCCGGAATCCGCCAAAATACAGACACCCACACAAGTTCGCCACACCAAAGGTCAGTGAAAACTGCTGATAACAAAACCGACACCGTCACGCCAACAGGAATACGACCACACTATCACGACCCACGAATCAATGCAGCGGTCTTTCTACCATGGTAATCCGCGCTAAAAATACACACACATATACAAAACATAACCACATTGGACAATTCGAAATACACACACCTGATGCACATACACACACCACACCCACACACCCAATCCAATATAAAGCACACACCCACATCACCCACAAATACTTACTACCAGAATTTTGAAAGCACGCCAGAGAGAAACAATACCTAAAACAACACCAGCATCCACAGACACACAACACCATCACTTACACAACATCCACGCACCTCAAACAACACACACTAACACACCCCCTCACACATCACAACAGACACCACCTCACCCACACCACATCATGGCACCTCAATGACACCCCAGGTTCTCTGAGGAGGAGCTCAGGGTCATGGTGGAGGAAATCATCCGAGTAGAGCCACAGCTATTCGGATCACAGGTGCAGCAGACCTCCATTGCAAGGAAGATGGAGCTAAGGCGCAGAATTGTCGACAGGGTCAACGCAGTGGGACAGCATCCAAGAACTAGGGATGACATCAGAAAGAGGTGGAATGACCTAAGGGGGAAGATGTGTTCCGTGGTCTCCAGACACCAGATTGCTGTACAGAGGACTGGCGGTGGACCCCCACCTCTTCCCCCACAACTAACAACATGGGAGGAGCAAGTCTTGGCAATACTGCATCCTGAGGGCCTGGCAAGAGTAGCAGGAGGACTGGACTCTGGTAAGGCAAATCTTTACTACCTTATCCCCCCCACCTGCATGCCATCACATACTCCCACCCTTACCCTCACACCCATCACCCCAACAACCCACAGATACCCCACCAACACAACAAACACATCCCAAAACCAAGCCCTGCATGTAACACCAATGCATGGACACCCATCACCCAAGCATGTCCACTACAGAGACTCACTCATGCCCCAAAATCACCAATCACACAAGGACCAAGCCATTAATGCAAGCACTGGAGTAGAGGGTCACTCACCCATTGCACACGATGGCACACACAGATACAATAATTATGCATTTACACCCCAACAGGACCCCTACCCAACGTCACCAGACAGGAGGTGCCAGACATATCCAGTCCCCCACAGAAGAGGCCCACAGTGATGACAGCAGCTCTGCACAACTGGATCAAGATGACCAGCCCGGCCCATCTGGGACCTCGGGACAGTCGGTTCCCCTGACACTGTCACAAGCCACGACAGAGCCTCCCCCCTCAGAAAACATCAGCACAGCACCCACCCAGCGTGCCCATCCCTCTGTCCCCAGGACACGTCAATCAGCAGTGTGTCCACCACTACAGGGAACCCAGGCAAACCCACCAACCTAAGAAAATCAGGGACCCGGGGGCAGTGGGCACACGGTTCAGGGGACAGAGGCACAGGATAACAGGGAAACTGGGAGGACTGCTGTGCGACAGGGGGATGACAGGCCCAGGGAACCCACTCTCCACGAGGCACTCTCTAACATCATGGGAGCTTACTATCATTCCCAGGAGACGATGGCAACGGTACTGGCCAAGTTTCAGGAGACCCAGCGGCTGCAGCAGGAACACTACCTTGGGATCAGGGAGGACTTGAAGTCCATTAACAACACCCTGGCCACCATTGCAGGGGTGCTGGCAGACCCTGTCAACACCAGGAGTGTCACAACAGGGGGCCCCTGACACTAGCCTGGATGATGAACAACCCTCCACCTCCACCAGCGCTAGTGGACAGGAGGCACCACCGCAGGAACAACAGGACACCAGCACCCCTACCCCTGCAGATGGAGAACCACCCCGCAAACGGTCCCTGAGATCCAGGAACAAGACAGAGAACATTGCCAAGACCCCCCCAGGAAATGAGACCCCCCTGAATGTCACCCTTCTGTCCCACTATGTCACCCCCTGATGTTGCAGATCCTGGTGGTGGCCTATCCGGAGTCAGATGGGCGCTTGAGGGCAACACAGCAGCCACAAGGGGTGGGTACACTCTCATTCAGCTGACTCTGCATGCATTATGAGGTGTCTGGATGGGGGAGGTGGGCAGTGGTTTCCCCTAGGCCAGGGCGAAGTGGGTAGGCAAGCTCCCTTGTGAGGCAGGCTATGTGGCACCCCAACCCCACCAGTGGTAAGAGCCATCTACACCTAGTCAGGCTCCTGTGACTTCCAGGTGTCCAGCAATTGGTCTTAGGCCTCGTACCCCATGGTCAGCTGAAATTTCTAGGAACTGTTAGTGCATGGCGTAGGGCAGAGGGCTGCTCCCTGTGTGTTGTGTCCTCCAGCGATAGTGGCATTGCATGCACTGAACATGTCTTTTTTCTGTCTTCCCCCCTTTTTGTGGTCTCCCTGTTCTTGTGTGCAATAGCATCATCAGGTGGAGGAGCATTGGTACCGGAGCAGGAGGGAGCTCCAACCCACTTGGCCCTGGAGGGCGAAACAACGGAGTCTGAAGCCACCAGTGGGATGGAGGGCGAGTGGAGCTCCACGGCGGGAACAGGAGCATGCAGCAGTGACAGCGACTCCTCCCCTGATGGGAGCTCCCTTGCAGTGGCAGGCACCTCTGTGCCCACCGCATCAACAGGTACAGCCGCTACCCCCCCTACCAGCACCGCCCTCCCAGCAGCCCCTCAGCCTGTGTTCCGTGCTCGCTCACCCAGGAGTGTGGGCATCTCCTTTGCCCCACGCACCTCAGGCCCTGCTCCAGTCAGCCCTGCTGCCCTCAGTGAGGCGGCTATTGACCTCCTGAGATCCCTCACTGTTGGGCAATCTACCATTGTGAATGTCATCCAGGGTGTAGAGAGGCATTTGCAACAAACAAATGGGCATTCATTCTGGCCAGGAGCCCAACAGAGAGCACTTCAGGCTCTGGCCTCCGCATTGATGGCAGCCATTGTCCCTGTGTCCCCCCTCCCCCCTCCAACTTCCTCCACCCAGACCCAATCCCCTGTACCTCAGCCTATCCCAAGCACACCATCAGACCAGAATGCACACTCATCAACACACAAGAGTGGCTCAGGCAAACATAAGCACCACACATCCCACAGGCACTCACACAAGCACCATCCCCATGCAGACACACCAACATCCACTGCCTCCACTGTGTCCCCCTCGTCCACGTCTTCCTCCTCCCTCCCTGTCTCGTCTCCACTCACACCTGCATGCAGTACATCCTCAGCCACTGTCTCCATCACCAGCACGCCCATCACCACACACCGCTCACGTGCACTCCCCACCCCACTACCATTCACACATCCCCAGTGTCCTTTCCCAGTGTGTCTGTGAGCCCTCCTCCCAAAGTACACAAACGCAGCCACACACCCACCCAACAGCCATCCACCTCACAACAACCTCTGGCCCATGCACCTTCACCCAAATTTAGCAGAAGTACACTCCTACAACCACTACCTCTACCTCCACTCCCAAACCCCCTTCATCTTCCCATCCCAGTGTATCTAAAAAACTCTTCCTGGCTAACATTGACCTCTTCCCTCCACCTCCCCCCCGTCCTTCCCCTAGGGCCAGGCTTTCCAGGTCCCAGCCCAGCACCTCAGCCACCAAATCCCCAGGCACAGTAGTGCCAGCAACTGCAGGGTCATGGAGTGCACCACCCATCAGGGCTTCCAGTGTTGCACGTAGTGAGGGCAAGGACATTCCGCCACCTGCCAAGGTGAAAAAGGTGCCCACATCCCAGAGGGAGAAGCCGAAAGTACCAGCCACCAAGGGCTCAGCAAAAACCAAAGGGGATTGTGGCAAGACAACTGCGGCACCATAAAAGCCTGGGAAGGGCCACAAGCTGAAGAGCAGGTCAGGAGATGGCATGGTGGCACCGACTGAAAGACCAGTGTCACATTTTCTGTCCACGACCACGCCAACCTGTATGGCGGCGAACACCGCTAGCTGCCCCACCACCACAACCGCCACCAGCCGTCCGAGGCTGCAGGAAACGTCCTGCTGTGTCCCTCTGCAGGTGCTGACCCATGCACCGCAGCCAGCACCGCCGAAAGCACCTCTGCAACAGACACCGCCGCCAGCACCTCTGCGACAGACACCGCCACAAGCACCCCCACCTGCACCGCCCCCGGCCTGTCTAGAGCCTTAGCGATAGTCCCCAGCCTTTCCCCAGTGGGCAGCCGTCCGAGGCTGCAGGAAACGTCCTGCTGTGTCTCTCTACAGGTGCTGACCCATGCACCGCCGCCAACACCGCCACCAGCACCGCCGCAACAGACACGCCACAAGCACCGCCACCGGCCCCGCGGCGTCCTCGGATACAGGCACCACCGCTGACATGGCTACCATCCCCAGTGGTCCTTCATCTGAGGCTGGAGGTGAGTTCCTGGACCCTGGGCATCTTCCATGAGGCATTTCTTCCATCACTGTTTACACCTGCAGGTGGAAGGCACAGCCGCAGCAGTGTGGGGTATGTCGCTGCCTCCATGGCGTATCATGCTACCTGAACCTCGCAAATCTCGTGGCACGCACACCCAGGTGAGGGAATTGTACTGGCCACACTGCATGTGGAGCTCTCTGGGCACCAGGCCCCCTCCAGAACCAGTAGAGAATCTCATCCACTACCTCAGTCCTTGGCAGGAAGAAGCACTCTGGGCACCAAGGTCCCTCCTGAAGCAGTGGAGAATGACATCCACTACCTCAGTCCTTGGCAGGATGAAGCACTCTGGGCACATGGGCCCCTCCAGAACCAGTGGAGAATGACATCCACTACCGCAGTCCTTGGTAGGATGAAGCACTCTGGGCACGAGGCCCTCTCCAGAACCAGTGGAGAATCACATCCACTGGAGAGACTGTGGCTTTGCACTCCCCAGAATAAAGCAGTGGGCAAACCACCCACTGGAGAGACTTGAGAGACTGTGGCTTTGCACTCCCCAGGATACATCAATGGGCATAGAGCCCCCTCGTGCAGCAGTGGCGTTGTGCATTCATCAGGCTGAGGTGCCCCTCCTCCCCCTCGCCCTGAGGTGCCTGTATATTTTTGATCTGATGCCCCAGCAGTGTTCTCTCCGTTTACAGTCAGGTATCATGTGTGGGCCTCACCCATGCATTTTGGGCCCAGTGGTCCACGGACAATGATTAGTACACTATCCAGACTTGTGTAGTTGGTGTACATATTTGTATATACTGAATTTTGACTTTGGAATAACGGATTTTTCTTGATTACAATGGTTACAATAATTTCCTTTTGTCCTTGGGTTCTTCCAGGGGTTGGGGGGGTATATGTAATGTTGCTGCATGTATTTGTGTGTCTGTTGTTGTGTGTGAGGGTGGGGGTGTTGCATGTTGCGTGTGTGTGTGTCACTCTCTTTCCTCCCCCCTCCCCTGTGTTGTAGGTGCAGTACTCACCGTGGTCACCGCCGCCGCCATTCGTACTCCTGGTAGAAGAGGAGGTAAACCAACATGGGCAGTACGTGTAGTTGGGGCTCCATGGCATCCTGGTTCCTCGTTGGGAGTTGAGCGGTGAGTGTTTTCCCTTCTGTGTACTGTTTCCGCCATGCTTTGGATAGCGTTGGTTCCGCCCCGGAAAAGGTGGCAGATAGGCCTCTTGTAATAGGATGGGTGGTACTTTGTCTCCCACCTTTCTGTTGGCGGTGACCGCCGCAATGGTTGTTTCTACCGCCGTGGCGGTCAGAGTTTTAAAGTGGCTATCTATGTTGGCGGTTTCTTCCACGGTCGTAATGACATTTTATTTTTTGCCGGCCTGTTTGAGGTATTAACGCTGCTTTAACACCGACCGCCAGGGTTGTAATGAGGGCCTTAATCTCATGGGTTGTATTACATGTGGTAGGGCGCCATTGAACCAGATTTGATGTTCTTGGTAAGAAAGCATATCTCTAAATACCGGTAAGCCTGGTACCTTCGCAACATGTTTGCTATTTGATATGAGTGAAATGCATGTGCTGTATCATCTTCTTTAGGAAAGGTGACCCATGAATAGAATTTTTCTCGTTGGTAAGCTTCATGAGTTTCCACGATAAATGTGACATCTTCACTCTCATCTGTTAAGCCATAGGCTACTAGATGTTGTGTTAATGCATGTTTGACATTTTCTGGAATGTTTATGGCATTGGCCATGTTGAATAATGGGTACAAGGAGGAACACAAGATGGGGAAAAATCCTTTTTAAACTTAAAGCGTGAACAACCTACAGCCTAGTTAGGTTCTCCTTATTCAGCTGAGGATGACTACCCCTAATACCACGGACGTCTCCCTTTAATGGTATTTATAGTGCCTGCTGTGTGTGAGACAGAGATACTCAGGATATCCGTAAATTAGTGTCAAAACACAATCATTTGTGGCGCCATGTCGTAGTTGGACTCTCGCTCCTTAGCAAGACTTCTGGCTTAGGGATAACAGCACTTTTGTTTTTAGGAGACTGAGTCACTCCTACAACAGGTCGCAACTGTTGGCCCAACCCTCACGGCTCACAAGCACTATCTCACCAAAACTCAGAAAATAAACGTGATTTCTGGCAGCCGTATGCATGGACTCCAGATTAGACCTCTCCAGGATATATTGTGGGTAAAGGAAATTACTCTTTTCTCTTGTTAGCAATAAGCCTCATACACACAAAGGCAAAGAAGGAGATGCAGGAGAGTTTTCAATATATTCATTGAAAAGACTTCAATCTATGATGAAATGCATGTGTTGCAATGATTAGGATAATGAAAGCCTAATCTCTACCCTTACAAGAGCTAGGTATGAAAAATCTAATCTGCCAGTACCATGTCTTTGAGAAGCACCCTGTCAACCCTTGGTACCTTTGAATGAGGTCTCTAGGTCAGACACCGTGGTGACATAAAGGCTGAGTTCTACAGCAAGGTGACATGCAGTGTAGATGCCATCTAAAAGCAACCCGTCTAATGAGTTTGTACATGTGAAGTGCATTTATACAGATCATGTAGGATGCCTGACGCAGGTATGTTCCTAAACAACTGATAGTGTGGCAGACTTGTGTTGGCAATTGCATAAACAATCCATAACAAGTGTGCATTATGTTCCTATCACAAGTAAGTGAGAAAGGAACATGATGACAATACGTATGTGTGTCACTGATAGTGATAATGACGCCTTCTCAGAATGGCACTGATAGTGAAAATCAGAACATTTCTTATAGAATGTAAGAACATGGAGAAAGCTAAAAGAAATAATAAAATAAATGGAATAAAACTGAGCATGCTAAGTAGGTAAAAGGTCACTAGGTGCCGGGGCCACAGGCCTGCAAGTCAGAGGCTAAGCTGACTCCTGTGTCCCTTGGGGAACTGGACGTGACGTCCTGAAAAGAAGAGGATCGGAGCTAAGAGGACGTGTTGGCAAAAAGCATGGTGAGTACCCTTTTATTTATTTCATATATGCATTTAATTTGATGTATGCATTTTTTTAATGTATTTACCCATTTGCAAATCCATCCCATTGCCGTACTTGACAGCTACTTCTGACCTAGCGCCTGCCTTAGGTGTGATTTTTCCATAATAGAAGGGGAGTTTAAGGCTTGGCAGAGAGTTTTAAATGTCAAGTGGTGTGGCATTTTGACAGTGTATTCAGGCTGCAATAGCAGGTCTGGGACATGTTTATTGGGATACTGAAGTGGATGAGACAATCAATGCTGCAGGCCCACTAGTATCATTTAATTTACTGCCCCTCAGCACATGTAGTGCACTTTACTAGGGGGACCTATAAGTAAAGTAAATATGCTATTTAGGTGTATCCTAATCAAACCATTTTTAAGGGAGGGAGCACAAGCACTTTAGCACTGGTTAGCAGTGGTACGGTACACAGAGTCCTAAGGCCAACAATAACAAATTCTGCAAAATTGGAGACAAACAGGCAAAGTGTTTGGGGGAAGACTCCCCTAAGGCTGACAGGTCTAACAGTTTTCCCTGTTTGTTTAATGTTTGTTACTTCTAAATTGCTCACGGCAAAACTGAGAACCAGATCTTAGAAAACATTCATGCAAAGTAGTGCATCAACTAAAGTTGCTGCATAGTGTTGTGTGAATGGGAGAGAACAGAACAGCACTTTTACTCTTAAGATATGGAGCTGTTTTCCTGCCTCTCTGCACTAGCGCACTACAGGCTGTCATGCACCAATGCACACACCCTTAAGCCATAGTGCAAGGGTTCTATAAACTATCCTTTAACATGTTCCCTGATTTGTTTGTGTCATAAACAACCCCCCATGCGCTCATAAAAGGAAAAACAAAGGAGGAATGAAAACATTTCTCCATTTTATATCTTGCTTGATGAAGTATAAGATTTTGGCACAAATCCATGTTTATGAATGTTTGCATATAGGGATTTGCATCAAACCCCATGTGTGGTTTCATGAGAATGCCCTTGTACCACTGAATGAAGACCCCTTGGTGTAATTTATCACAAAGTAGCACACAACACAACTTTGTGTTACCTTGGGGAAACTATCCAACACAAATTCTGGTTTGCATTGAATAGTGAATCCCAGCATACAATTTTGCATTGGGTTTAGGTTAGAAAAAATAACCCAGTGCATAGTGTTAGCAAATCTGGGCCTAAAGTTCCTCAAGGCATGGAGGCATAATGTAGCAGCACAAAATGTTAAAGAGGTATCATAGATTCAAGACTAACAAAATAATCATGTTTTATGACCAATATACATAGTTCAAGTTCCAAAGATATATATGAAAAATGTCATGCATAATTACATTTGCTGCAATGTAGTTACGTTTTTCATCTTATTTTGCATTTGGCCTGATGGCTTATGCGTACGAAAGGTAAAAGCAAGCACCAATGTGGTGGATCCTGGAGGTGAGGGTATAGTGGGATATGGTGAGGGCGGTGGTCCATTGGTCTCTGTGAGTTTTCCCCATCTGAGTGGGGGTAAAGTGGTGGAAGGCCCCAGACAACTGGTTATGGTGAAATGTAACAAGTGTCCATGTGAGCTCCATTGTATGGGAAAACTCGATTTTATCACTAGAAGTAAAGATGGGGTCCAGGATTTGTCCCACGGAGTGTGTGGAGCTGGTGTATAGTTGTTTGAGTCTGATGTTGCTAAGGTTATCCAGGAGGTTGGTAGAGTTGAAGTAGTGAAGGTCATTAAGGTGGAAATTGAGATCTCCTAGAAACATGTAGTCTGTTCAGTCACTCACCAAGGGTGCAATGTCATTGCAGAAGGTGGGGCAGAGGGTTCCCCTGACGGTGGTCCTGACGTCAATTGGGATGAGGAAGTTAAGGGGTTCCATGAGGTGAAGTGACTCTTCCTCGAAGGTGGTACACAAGAAGTTGTCCTTGTGCATGATTGTGATGCCTCCTCCATGCCTGTTGTGGTGGTCTTTGTCGATCAGTTTGTAGCCTTCTGGGGTGGCTCAGGTCATGTCAGGTGCCGAGGCTGGTATGAGCCAGGTCTGGGTAATGAACATTAGGTCCGGGCTGAGGGTGGTTATGGTGTCCCATATTTCTGTGGCAAGTTTGCAGAAAGATCTTGCATGGAGCAGTGGGCATTGTAGTTGGCGGATGGCAATGCAGGGCAGGTGAGGGTCTCTGTGTAGCAGGTGTAATGGCATAGGTGGCAGGTGAAGGATCCAACCGTGGTCTGGGGTGAGGTGATGCATCAGTTGTTGTTTTGGTTCCTGGGGGCCAGGCCCTGTAGCTCTGTGGCAGAGTATCAGCAGATGGTGGGAGAGCCAGGCTTTCTGGCGCTGGGTGTCGTCCAGGCACGGACGGGGGCAGACGGGTTTGCCTTTGGCGTGCCTTCAGTGTACCAGCGGCATGACTGCTGCACGCGACTGCCATTAAGTAGTTCCTGGGGTGGAAGGGGCACAACGAGAGGAGGGCAGGAGGGGAGAAGAGAGGAGAAAAAAATGGCAGGAGGGCATGTGGTGGGGGCAAAGCACAGCACACGGGGACAGCAGCAAGGAGCCAAACCTACAACCTGCTAGAGCAGGGCTGCCAGAGGCAACCAGAGACAACTAGGCAACAAGGGGAACTGCTGCAACGACCTGATCAGTCGGGCACCGCTGCGACTACCATTAAGTAGGTGCTGGTGTGGGAGGAGGGTGAGAGGAGAGAAAGGCGGGAAAAATGTTGGGAGGGCAGGGGAGCGGGGGCAAAGTGCAGCACACAGGGGGTGGCAGCAAGGAGCCCAATCCTGGAACCTGCTAGAGCAGGGTTGCCAGAGGCGAAAAGAGGCGACCAGGCAGCAAGGGGAGTTGTTGTAGATGATATATTGTTGGAATATTAGAGAAATGTCACAACAGGAAGCTGGCTCATATTAGGCAATTTGAACCAGTGCTTCATTTGCAAATTAATGAGTGCCGGTGCCCAAAGCTCTGCTACGAAGCCCGCGGTCGATGCTTCTTCAATCCACCACCTTCCTCTTTAACCCCTCGGGTGCAGTGGACGAGCTTTCCTTTCCTTTCCTTTCATGTCTCTGCAAACATTTGATCGGGCAGCAGAAAATGCCCATTATACTCCAGGGATTATTTTTTTATATACTTACGTATAAGAGGAGCAGCCCCTTGGGCAAGGGCCTCTCCCCAGGGGGGGCAAAATATGTTTATTATAATTAGGCTGATCTGCCCTCAGCGGAGGGCAGAAACCCTAGACACCAGGTATATTTCCTTTTGTTTACTTTATGTTTTTATGTATGGGGAGCGACCCCGTAGGCGAGGGTCACTACCCTGGGGGCCAAATTGTATTTAGGCCATTTCAGCCCCCCTTCGGGGCAGATCGGCCTATTTTTATTAGGCCAATCTGCCCCCAGAGCGGGCAGAAACCACTAAACCCCAGGGAATTTTAATTTTTTATACTTACCCTTAAGGGAGCAGCCCCTTGGGCAAGGGCTGCTCTCCAGGGGGCAACATATTTTTAGGCCTTCTCTGCCTCCGCTCTGGGGGCAGATGGGCCTATTATAATTAGGCCTTCTCTGCCCTTGGGGGGCGCAGAAACCCCTAGTCACTAGGGATATATATTTGTTTTAATTTACTTAGGCAAGGGTCGCTCCCCTGGGGGGCAAATTGCATTTAGGCCATTTCTACACCTCTTGGAGGCAGATCAACCTATTTTTATTAGGTGGGGGCAGAAACCACTAGATACCAGGGATTTTTTTATACTTGCGCATAAGGGGAGCACCCCCTAATATTTTTAGGCCTTTTCTGCCCCCCCCCCCCGGGGACAGATCGGCTCATTATAATTAGGCTGATCTGCCCCTGGGGGGTCAGAAACCCCTAGACACAAGGGATATATATATGTATTTTGTTATTTACTTAATTTTTTTATGTATGGGGAGCGACCCCTTAGGCAAGGGTCGCTCTCCTGTGGGGCAAATTGTATTTAGGCCATTTCTGCCCCCCTTGGGGCAGATCGGCCTATCTCTCTTAGGCGGATCTTCCCCAGGGGCAGCAGAAACCACTTTGGCACCAGTGATTGGTGTGTGTGTATGTGTGTGTTTTGTTTGGGGGGCAGCCCCTTGGGCAAGGATCGCTCCTCATGGGGGCACAGTACTGTTGGCCATATTTTTTTTAAAGGCCCATCTGCCCCCAAAGAGGGGGGGGGGGGGCAGAAAGCCCACCAGAGACGAGGGAAGATTTTTTTTTCAAAATAAGGGGGTAGGGGTATGGCCATACCCCCACCCCAAATAAATGGGGCCAAAGTTGTTCTGCCCACCAGTGGGCAGATGGGACAATTACCACCGATCCACACCCCGGGGGGGGCCTAAAACCTACTAGATTCCAGGGAATTGAAAAAAAACAATAAATAGTGGGGTGGTGACTACCAACCAGTATGGGCATGGTTATGCCCCCACCCCAACTGGAGGGGTAAAAAGTATTTCAGCTCTCCCCCCACACACTAAAACTTCTTATCCCACGGCAAGCAAGAGGACATTTGATTAGTTTGGGTTTTGGTTTTACATGTGGGCCATGAGAGCTTGGCTAACTCTCAAAATCGTCATACTTGGAATGGCGAGGGCTGCACTTTTTGGACTTTGGGATGCTGCCACTTAGAAAAATCCACAAGACCTAGACACATAGACCATAGACACATCTGAAAACTAAACATCTAGGTGAGTCCAGGGTGGTGTGCTTTACATGCACACCGCACCATTTTCTTACCCACAATGCCCTACAAACCTCCAACTTTGCTGCAAATCACAATTTTTTCCCAATTTTGGTGATGGAACCTTTCGGAGTCTGTAGGAATCCACAAAATTCCTACCACCCAGCATTGTCTCATCTATACAGATAAAAATGTTGCCCCACTTGTCAGGCTACATTTTTTTTTTCAAACTGCCCTTTTAGACCCTCTTTGGTTCCCCCTCAATTTCAACATGTTTTGGGCTCTTCCCTGTCAAAGGCACTTGGCCCACCTACACAATTGAGGTATAATTTTAACCGGGAGACTGAGGGAAACGTTAGGTGGTAGGAAATTTGTCCTGGTGTAGTGATCCCACACAAAAATGTGGGAAAATTATGATTTGTTTAGCAAAATTTGAGGTTTGCTGAGGATTCTGGCTAAGAAAATATTGGGGGATCCACGCAAGTCACACCTCCCTGGATTCCCTCAGGTGTCTAGTTTTCAGAAATGTTTGGGTTTGGTAGGTTTCCCTATATGGCTGCTGATCCCAGGACCAAAAACACAGGTCCCCCCGTAAAAACAGGTAGTTTAGTATTTGATAATTTTGATGTGTCCACATAGTGTTTTGGAGCATTTCCTTTCGCAGGCACTAGGCTTACCCACACAAGGGAGGTACCACTTTTATCGTGAGACTTGGGGAAATGCAGGGTGGAAGGAAATTTGTGGCTCCTCTCAGATTCCAGAACATTCTGTCACCAAAATGTGAGGATAAAGTGTTTTTTGGCCAGATTTTAAGGTTTCCAAAGGATTCTGGGTAACAGAACCTGGTGAGATCCCCACAAGTCACCCCATTTTGGATTCCCCTAGGTGTCTAGTTTTCACAAATGGTGGAGAAGTGTGGCTCAATGGTTAGAGTGGCAGACCCTGATGCAGAAATCTGGCTTGGAACCAGGGTTCAATTCCCGCCTCGGCGGGTCTTGGGCTCAATTTCCTCGGACCTGATAATTCTCGCATCGGTGCCTAATCTAATTCATGGGTCCCACTCTGTAACTCTGGGCAATAGCTTGCTTAATCTCCACAATGGCCCCAACAGCGCTGGGATGCTTGGCTTCACCTTGGAGGTTGCCCAGGAGTGGGCACCTCACAGAGAAAAGCCAGGAGGGGTTCCACAGCGGTATGCGTACAGTGCCTTGAGACCCTAACGGGTGAGTAGTGCGCTATACAAGTACGAAATTTACAATTTATTTTATTTACAAATGCACAGGTTTGATAGGTTTCCCTAGGAGCCGGCTGAGCTGGCGGCCAAAATCCACAGCTTGGCACTTTGCAAAAAACAGCTCTGTTTTCTTTGGGAAAATGTGATGTGTCCACGTTGTGTTTTGTGGCTTTTCCTGTCACGGGTGCTAGGCCTACCCACACAAGTGAGGTACCATTTTTATCAGGAGACTTGGGGGAATTCTGGGTGGAAGGAAATTTGTGGCTCCTTTCAAATTCGAGAACTTTCTGTCACCCAAATGTGAGGAAAAAGTGTGTTTTGGGCCAAATTGTGAGGTTTGCAAAGGATTCTGGGTAACAGAACCTGGTGAGGGCCCCACAAGTCACCCCATCTTGGATTCCCCTAGGTGTCTAGTTTTAAAAAATGCACAGGTTTGGTAGGCTTCCCTAGGTGCCATCTGAGCTAGAGGCCAAAATCCACAGCAAGGCACTTTGCAAAAAAATAGCACTGTTTTCTTTGGGAAAATGTAATGTATCCATGTTGGGTTTTGGGGTCATTCCTGTAATGGGCACTAGGCCTACCCACACAAGTGAGGTACCATTTTCATCTGGTGACTTGGGGAAATGCTGGTGGAAGGAAATTTGTGGCTTCTCTCAGATTCCAGAACTTTCTATCACCGAAATGTGAGGAAAAAGTGTGTTTGTAGCCAAATTTAGAGGTTTGCAAAGGATTCTGGTTAACAGAACCTGGTGAAAGCCACACAACTCAACCCATATTGGATTCCCCTAGGTGTCCAGTTTTCGAAAATGCACAGGTTTGGTAGGTTTCCCTAGGTGTCAGCTGAGCTAGAGGCCAAAATCTAAAGCTAGGCACTTGGTAAAAAACACTTCAGATTTCAATGTAAAAATGTGATGTGTCCATGTTGCGTTTCTTGTTGCGAGCATTAGGCCTACCCATCCAAATGAGGTACCATTTGTATCGGGATACTTGGGAGAACACAGAATAGCAAATCAAGTGTTATCGCCCCTTGTCTTTCTCTACATTTTTTCCTTCCAAATGTAAGACATTGTGTAAAAAAGAAGTCTATTTGAGAAATGCCCTGTAATTCACATGCTAGTGTGGTCACTCCAGAATTCAGAGATGTGCAAATAACTACTGCTCCTCAACACCATATCTTATGCCCATTTTGTAAATACAAAGGTTTTCTTGATACCTATTTTTCACTCTTTATATTTCAGCAAATGAATTGCTGCCTACGTGGTATAGAATTAAAACCCATTGCAAGGTGCAGCTCATTTATTGTCTCTGGGTACTTAGGGTTCTTGATGAACCTACAAGCCCTATATATCCCCGCAACCAGAAGAGTCCAGCAGACGTAACAGTATATTGCTTTAAAAGATCTGACATTGCAGGAAAAAGTTAAAGAGTAAAACGTGGAGAGAAATGGCTGTTTTTTTCACCTCAATTTCAATATTTTTTTATTTCAGCTGTTATTTTTTGCATGAAAACCTTATAGGATCTACACAAATTACCCCTTGCTGAATTCAGAATTGTGTCTACTTTTAGGAAATGTTTAGCTTTCAGCATTGGTTTCACACCCATTTCTGACAGTAACTGGAAGGAGGTTGAAAGCACAAAAAAATAGTAAAAATGGCCAGTAAAATGCCCAAATTGTGTTGAAAATGGGGTTTTCTGACTCAGGTCTGCCTGTTCTTGAAAGCTGGGAAGATGGTAATTTTATCACCGCAAACCCTTTGTCGATGCCATTTTCAGGGAAAAAAAACACAAGCCTTCATATACAGACCTTTTCTCCCATTTTTCTTTAAAAACTAAATATTCACTGTATTTTGGCTAATTTCTTGGTCTTCTTCAGGGGAAGCCACAAATCCATAGGATGTTGGAAAAAAGGACGCAAATTTGGCATGGGTAGCTTATGTGGACTAAAAGTTATGAGGGCCTAAGCGCAAACTGCCCCATAGCCGAAAAAAGGCCTGGCATCTGAGAGGGAAAAGGCCTGGCAGCGAAGGGGTTAATCCACCAGCAGTCACTCTCCAACCCTCTATCTCAATCTTCCAGGTTCCTGCTTTCTCTTTTTGTGAAAGATTTTTGTCTTTCTCTTCTCTCCGTCATTCCACTTTGTGTGCTTTTCCCTCTATTGCTCTTGGGAAACGTGTGATGAGGAAGAAAAGTGCAGCTCCCCAAACATGAGTGTTGGTGGTGATGGAGCAGAAAGTTTAGTATTGACCTTCATGTCACAATGATCAGCTGTATGTGACAGCCTATGCATTATATTAATCAAGGTACTAGTAGTTTGAATGTAATGTGATGCACTGTGAAGTAATATTACTGTACATTCACAGTAAACTAGTTTCTGAAACCTATATGGTATTGAGATTAAATTACACGCTGGAAAAATTACTCTACCATTATGTTATATTTTAGAGTCTAAACTAACAGTCTGCATTAAACCAATATTCGGTAATCACACCAGTGTTTCAAGTTGGAGTTGCATGATTGAGTTCTATTGCATGTTACCCCTTCAACGTCAGGTGGACTGAGGAGCTGACGAATCATCTTGCCCTATAGACTTTAATATGTTGTTCCCCAGCAGGACTTCTGTTAGATAAATAATCACAGAAAAGAAGAAGCAGAATCCTTTGCCCTTTATACTGCTTGATGAACCCCTTGGATCCTGATAGGTATTGCCCTTTCTGCCCTTGTCCTTCGAAATGCCCTGCTAAAACTTACAGATTTTTCCCTAACCCAAAGAAGAAGACTCTTGACCGAGCTTCTGAAATGCTGACACTTTCACTTTTCACTTACCTTTTACCCATCTTAGTTAGTGACCTGTTACCCGACATAACCTTTTTCCAAAATATTTCTGCCCCTTTTGTCCTTTTTGTTTTTTGCTCGCATGTGTTCTGCCCAGCACAAGTTATTCTTTGATTGGTTAATCTGTGGGGTTTTCCCATTGCCCAAACTGGTTGCACCTTAATGATTTGAATTGCCTTAATGCTTCTTAAAACTTAGCAACATTTCTTTTCTGTCCATCAGATAATTTTACTAATGTCCTATTTTGCCTTTGTTGAGTACTTAGTTCTTTTATTTTTATTTATTGTTAGTTTGGCTGAACTTATTTCATTGCCTTGGTCAACCCTTGGTGATGCTGTATCTTTACAACTTTGGCCTGATTTAGATGTTGGCGGTAATGGCCCTCTGTCAACTTTTCGACTGAAAACCAGTCCGCCATAGTGATGGTCCGCCCGCCGTATTTAAAGTGGTGGTCCCATAGACAAAAGCACACATTCAAACCGCCACCTTTGCCAAGAAACACTAGCCACGTCGACGGTAGGAGAGGGAAAAAGGGATGTCAGCGGACCTTGGGTGCCCTCCACCTTGCAGATTTAAATGCGCCCTACAATCAAGTAAAAAGTGGTGGTCCAACCTCCATGTCTGAGTTTGCGGGATTGGGGCGGGTGTGACTCACCTTTTCCCCCATTCCACCCCTGTCTTCGACTGGGCATGACTGGACAACACTGCTGTCACTGTTGCCACCAACCTGCAGAGAAAACACAAACCCTCCATTGCCGGATTCTAAGGTAGGGTTGGGTAGGTACTGCACAGGTGCTCAGGTCCAGTGCAGGCATATGCATGACAAAGTATTTTTTTTTAAATTACTGTGACATGCATTTGTGGGGTACGCAATGGTGTCACACATGGCTGGGGACACACTGGCACAACATGCATACCGCATACATACACAACTGTCCTGGTAGTGCCATCATTCATTGCCAAATAAATGCTGGCACCGCAATGATGGTACACTCAAAATGGACAATGGTGTCCATGTGTGCACATTGAAAGAGGACCTGTACGGGTAGGTATGTGCTATCTGTTGTGTTTGTGAGTCAGTATGTGTGTGTGCATGTTTGTGGATTTGATGGTTGAGGTGGGGGAGTGTGTTATGTGGTTGTGTCTGTATGTGTGTTACTTGCATCTAAGATCAATGTTGTTGTCTATGATGTGTTGCCATCTGGCACATTCAGGTGAATGCTGTTGTTGTGTAGTGGACATTGCTGTGATGTGTGTAGTTGTACTTGTGTGTGAGTCTGTTTGTGTAGCTGAGTGTGTAGTTGTGTTGGTTGTTGTAGTTGTCAAATGTGGGTACAGTGTCAATGATGTGTGTATGTTGTGTCACAGATGTATATCAATGTGTGTTTTTGGCATATGTGGGTTGTGTTGTTTTAGAATTGTAATGGATGATGGTGTGTATGTGGTGGGTTGTGGAGTGTGTAGTGCAAGGGGACACCTTTGGCAAGGGAAAGTGTGTGTGTGTGACTTACCTCTGTGCCATAGCCACTGCCACTGTACGAAGTCAATTGGGTCCCAGCGACATCTCCCTCTGTCAGGACTCTCTCACCAGTCAATCCACCTGCAGAGCTGTAACATTTAAATACACAGGGTTTAACACCATCAATGTGTCGGTCTTCTCTGGTCTACTGTCAACGCGACCTGATGGTAACACAGCCAAGATCTAAATTAGGCCCTTTGCCTCAATTGCCTACATAACTTTCAGCTTAGGCTTGTATTAAAACCCCTTAACTTTATTTCCAACTAGAGTTTTTCTTCTATGGCCAGTGTCTAAAGTGTCTTTTGAACGTAGCTGAGCATTTTGGAAATCTGCTTTGGGTGCATACTGGGACCTTGTGGTGGGAGGTGATTTGTTCATAATTGGCAGTTTTAGAATGTGGACTTGGGTAACACCTGGCTATCTTGGTTAATGGCAGTTTGCCATATCTGGACATTACGCACACTTATAATTGGGATATGCAGGGGCTTCGTGGGAAATAGTCACGGTGATGTACTGAGGCTTTACAGAAACTGGTAACATGGACCATCCAAGGCAATTATGGTAATGATAATAAATGTATACTAAGGTACGATTGAAACCGAAAGGTGTATACTGTACCAGAATAGAGCGCGACTGTAGTGTGTCATGTGTGGCTCACCCATCGATTTGGCGATTTGGAAAGTATTCCCTTCCGGGGAAACGGCGATATCAGTATTTAATTGATGCATCTAAGAGGCAAACATTGTGCACAGCTGCAGACCACGGACTCTGAATAAACTAGATATGCAGAATACGTGTGGTTTGTTTGTTTCATATGCGGCAAATAGAATGGGCTTATAATAATTAGTGAACTGGAAGGAAAGATACAACTGAGATATTCCACTACCGATCTCAAGGAAAACGCCTGATGACATTGATTATTTTCTTGGGAAAAAGCTGTTAGGCTACCAAGCTTTAATGGGCAGAGAATAATTTTTTCCTGTACTAACAAAGCCAGAACAATCCTATTTTCTTAAATTTGCATACTGAACTAAAACGAGTGGCTTCTTGTGATGCATTCGCCTTCCTTATTTGTTTTGAAATGTTTTCACATTGTATCATCTCAAAAATGCCTCAGGATAATCATGTTTTTAATTCTTTCTTATTCTTCGTTACTCGTGTATGGAATAACATGTGTAAACTTGATTGTGATTAATTAAGAGGTCTCTAGAAAATTGTGTTTTATTTCCTTTCATCTCAGACTGCCATCTGTTCAGAAGCGCATGTGAATTAAGCAAGTACACTGTGATGCTGAGAATCTACTGAGTCTACTCCAAGGAAAATATAGAGAATACTGTAGCAAGCCATCCTTTTGGTTTCATGTCGTCAAAATATTATATTTTTGCATCCATTTTTTAAACACTGTGAAAGGGAGGCGGCGTACTGTACAGTAACAGATAAAAATACAAGGGCTGTGAATCGATAGTGTCTGTATCTCAAACTGCTTGGGGTGGCATTTAAATCAAAATATCGAGGTCCTGAACAATATTGTGTCATTTTGTGCCACCCGAAAAGCTTACGTAGTCAAAAGAAACACTGGGTGACCACCATTGACTGCAATCAACAACAATGCTCATTCAGAAATTGTGTGTTGAGCATTAAATTGAATGATATTTCAGCTGCGGTTGATGGCTGAAAAAAGTGGTGGGGCATAAGTACAAACCACAAGTCATCATTACAGACACTCTGAATGACCCTGCACGGCAGATTACAAAACAGCCTGTGACTCAACCATTGAAAATGTTGAAAATTCTGAGTGGGCGCGGACATACAGTATTGACTTTCCAGTTTTCGTGCGTGAATAGGCCCGCAAATCCAGGTCTTTCCTATGTTGCATTCTCGGATTTTCTGTTCGCCCTACCCAGTTATAAAAATACGATTACAAATCCCAGAATGCAAACACAAAAAACTTGAACTGGATGAGTTCCCACACATGAGCTTGGGAAACATGAGTGGGCTGCCCAAGTTCAGGTTATCAGTACACTTATGCAAGAGGGGCACAATGTAGACTTTGATTTAATGAAATATTGCATGCCGGGATTTTTAGTCTATCCAATTTTCTTCTTACACTCATTATAGCAATGATTTTTTTAAAGGAAACCCCAGGGCTGGGAATGGTGTCCCAAGAACATAAAGCAGTGTGGCAACTCCGTACACAATACATCTATAGCCGAGCATTTCTTAGCTTGAACACAAACAGTGTAGGAGTTACAAGCTGATTGTTTTCCAAACAGCAGCCCCAGAACAAGAATGCAGTATTCTGTATATGTATTTGCATAGAGTTATATAAGGTGAGCAAAGATTCTGTGTATTATGTAACTAGTTAGAATGTGGTGCTTTTAATATTGATTGTAGGACAAATCCTACGAAGAGACTGTTGGCGGAGCTCCTGTGCAAGGTCCTGTACTACATTGTAGCTGAGCTGAGAATACTTCTTACTTTGCATTCTTGCTGCCTTCTGAACGCTTAGTACATATTTGTGGTGTGGATCCAGCTACTTGGTCGGACCTGCATGTGCAATGCCTCGCTATTCGTCCTTCTGCAGTTTTGGTTCTCCATAATCCCCCTGGAGGAGTAGTGGAGCCTGTGAGTGTGGCATTCATTCTTTGAATCCTACTTTGCCTTTGTGTCCTTAAAGCTGGCTGTTGTGTTCCTGTTGATGGCTCTACTGCTGTGTTCACAAGGTCGACTGTTGTGTCCTGTTCACAGCTATACAAGCTGCCAGTGGTCCAGGTGTTCTGTTTGCTATATTGGGAGTTCAGGGGGCATCTTCAGGTTACCTGCTTTGTCGTCAGGGCCATTTTTGAAGGAGGATTCCTTTCACATCTTCTACTGCCTCCTATGCCAATCCTGACGCCTCTGACACAACATAACAGCCATCTTAGGAGTGGCGCTTGACCTCTGCTGGATTGATCATCAGCTCTAGTTTTTGTTGGATTTCCTTGGCGGTGCACACACTTGATAGAGTGCTCCTACATCAATTCTGATGCCACCCACGCAACATAGTGGCCATTTTATGTGTTGCACCTCTCGTTTGATGAGGTGACAGAGTGCTCTCATACCCATTTTAACCCCTCGGGGGCTCGGGATGAGGTGGTTACATCCGCTGCTGTGGCGCTGAGGCGCCAGGGATGTAACCACCTCGTCTTGCTATGGTCCCTCCGAGGGCCTGGCACCCCCCTCCCCTGGGCAGGGATGGAAGGGGAATCGCTTCCCCTTCCACCCCGCCCCCCTGACCCTTCCATGGCATCAGGGACGTAACCACCTCGTCCTGCTATGGTCCCTCCGAGGGCCTGGCACCCCCCTCCCCTGGGCAGGAATGGAAGGGGAATCACTTCCCCTTCCACCCCTGCCGCCCCCACCCTTCCATGGTGTCTGATCAGAGGCCTGCCCCTCAGCTTTCAGCGCCGAAAAATGCTTTTCTCCTCTGATCACTGGAGGAGCTGAGAAAGCCATCAAAGGAAAGGGAAGGCCTTTCCTTTACTTTGATGTCTTTCTCAGCATTTCTGCTGCCCGATCGCCATGCGATCGGGCATGGCGATCGGGCAGCAGAAATGCCCACTAGACACCAGGGATTTTTTTTTTTAGGTAATGGACATGAGGAGAGCGACCCTTGGGCAAGGGCCACTCCCCAGGGGGCCAAATTATTTTTAGGCCATTTCTGCCCTCCCTGGGGGCAGATCAGCCTATTATAATTAGGCCGATCTGCCCAGGGTGGCAGAAACCGCTAATTTTGTTTTTGTTTATTTTTATTTAGATGTGGGGAGCGACCCCTTAGGCAAGGGTCCCTCTCCGGGGGACAAAATTACTGTCAGGCCATTTCTGCCCCCCTTGGGGACAGAGCTGTCTATTTGTATAAGGGCAATCTGCCCCCAAGGGGGGGCAGAAACCACTAGACACCAGTTAATTTTTTTTGTTATATTATTATATGAGGGGAGTGGTCCTTTGGGCAACTGCCGCTCCCAATGGAGGCAAAATATTTTTAGGCCTTTTCTGGCCTCTCTGGGGGCAGATCAGCCTATTGTAATTAGGCCGATCTACCCCCAGGGAGGGCAGAAAACCCTAGAAACTAGGGATTTTTATATTTTTATTTTTATATATGGGGAGTGATCCCTTAGGCAAGGGTTTCTCCCCTTGGGGGGGAAATTGTCTTTAGGACATTTCTGCCTGTCCTGGGGTCAGATCAGCCTATTTTTATTAGGCCAATCTGCCTGAGGTTGGCATAAACCACTAGACACCAGGGATTTTAATTTTTCTGTGCTAATTTCACACAAGGGGGGGGGGGGTGACCCATTAGGCAAGGGTCGTTCCCCTGGGGGGCACATTTATTTTAGGCCATTTTTGCCCCCCTTGGGGGCAGATCTGCCTATTTTCATTAGGCCGATCTGCCCCCAAGGGGAGTAGCAACCACTAGGCCCCGGGGGATGCTCTCCTGGGGGGGAAATTGTCTTTAGGACATTTCTGCCCCTCTTTGGGTCAGATCAGCCTATTTTTATTAGGCTAATCTGCCCCAAGGGTGGCATAAACCACTAGACACCAGGGATTAAACATTTTCTGTGCCAATTTCACACAAGGGGGTTGACCCATTAGGCAAGGGTCGTTCCCCTGGGGGGCACATTTATTTTAGGCCATTTTTGCCCCCCTCGGGGGCAGATCTGCCTATTTTCATCAGGCTGATCTGCCCCCAAGGGGAGCAGCAACCACTAGGCCCCGGGGACTTTTTTTGTTTGTGCCAATTTCACACAAGGGGAGTGACCACTTAGGCAAGGGTCATTCCCCTCTGGGGCACATTTATTTTAGGCCATTTCTGCCCCCCTTGGGGACAGATACGCCTATTTCTATTAGGCCAATCTGCCCCCGAAGGGGGGCAGAAACCACTTAGGCACCAGGGTTTGGTGTGTGTGTATGTGAGTGTTTTGTTTGGGGGCAGCCCCTTGGGCAAGGGTCACTCCCCATGGGAGCACATTACTGTTGACCGGGCAGATCGGCCTATTTTTGGAAGGCCCATCTGCCCCCAACGGGGGCAGAAAGTCCACCAGAGACCTGGGAAGATTATTTTTTTCAAAATAAGAGGGTGGGGGTATGGCCATACCCCCACCCCAAATAAATGGGGCCAAAGTTGTTCTGCCCACCACAGATGGGACAATTCACCCGGTCCACACCCCGGGGGGCCAGAAAGCCTACTAGATGCCAAGAAATTAAAAAAACTATATATATATAGTGGGGTGGTGGCTACCAACCAGTATAGGCCTGGTTATGCCCAGACCCGAACTGAAGGGGGTAACAGTCTTTCAGCTCTCTCCCCGCACACTAAAACATCTTATCCAATGGCAAGCAAGAGGAAATTTTGATTATATTGGGTTCTGGTTTAACATTTGGGCCATAAGAGCTTGGCTAACTCTCGAAATCATCCCACTTGGAATGGTAAGGGTTGCACTTTTTGGACTTTGGGATGCTGCCATGTAGAAAAATCCACAAGACCAAGACACATCTGAAAACTAAACATCTGGGTGAGTCCAGGGTGGTGTGCTGCACATACTCCCTACACCATTTTCTTACCCAAAATGCCCAACTTTGCTGGAAATCACACATTTTTCTCACATTTTTGTGATGGAACCTTCCGGAATCTGCAGAAATCCACAAACCACCCAGCATTTTGTCATCTATACTGATAAAAATTCTGCTGCACTTGTCAGGCTAAAAATGTGTTTTTTTCAAACTGCCCTTTTGGACCCCCACAATTTCGACAAGTTTTTGGCTCTTCCCTGTCACAGGCACTTGGCCCACCTATACAAGTGATGGTTATTTTTTACCAGGAGACTGAGGGGAACATTGGGTGGTAGGAAATTTGTCCCGGTTCGGTAATCCCACACAGAAATGTGGGAAAAATGTGATTTTTTAGCTAAATTTGAGTTTTGCTGAGGTTTCTGGGTCAGAAACCATTGGGGGATCCATGCAAGTCATATCTCCCTACACTCCCTCGGGTGTCTAGTTTTCAGAAATGTCTGGGTTTGGTAGTTTTCCCTAGATGGCTGCTGAGCACAGGACCAACAACGCAGGTGCCCACGCAAAAACAGGAAGTTTTGTATTTGATCATTTTGATGTGTCCACATAGTGTTTTGGGGCATTTCCTTTCGCGGGCACTAGGCCCACCCACACAAGTTAGGTACCATTTTTATCGGGAGACTTGGGGAAACACTGGGTGGAAGGAAATGTGTGTCTCCCCTCATATTCCAGAACTTTCTGTCACCAAAATGTGAGGAAAGAGTGTTTTTGTGGCCAAATTTTGAGGTTTGCAAAGGATTCTGCGTAACAGAACCTGGTGGGAGCCCCACAAGTCACCCCATCCTGGATTCCCCTAGGTATCTATTTTAAAAAAATGCACAGGTTTGTTACATTTCCCTAGGTGCCGGCTGAGCTAGAGGCCAAAATCTATAGCTAGGCACTTTGCAAAAAACATGTCAGATTACAATGTAAAAATGGGATGTGTCCATGTGGCATTTCCTGTCATGAGAATTAGGCCTACCCATACAATTGAGGTACCATTTTTATCAGGGGATTTGTGGGAACACAGAATAGCAGAACAAGTGTCATTGTCCCTTGTCTTTCTATACATAATTTCCTTCCAAATGTAAGACAGTGTGTAAAAAAGAAGTCTATTTGAGAAATGCCCTTTAATTTACATGCTAGTATGGGCACCCCGTAATTCAGAGATGTGCAAATAACCACTACTTCTCAACACCTTATCTTGTGCCCATTTGTTAATACAAAGGTTTTCTTGATACCTATTTTTCACTCTTTATATTTCAGCAAATGAATTGCTGTGTACCAGGTACAGAATAAAAACCCATTGCAAAGTGCAGTTCATTTATTGGCTCTGGGTACCTAGGTTTCTTGATGAACCTACAAGCCCTATATATCCCCGCAACCAAAAGAGTCAAGCAGGCGAAACGGTATATTGCTTTAAAAAATCTGATATTGCAGGAAGAAGTTACAGAGTAAAACGTGGAGAAAAACGCCTGGTTTCTTTCACCTCAATTAAAATTTTATTTTATTTCAGCTGTTATTTTCTGTAGGAAAACCTTGTAGGATCTACACAAATGACCCCTTGCTGAATTCAGAATTTTGTCTAATTTTCAAAAATGTTTTGCCTGCTGGGATCCAATATTGGTTTCACACCCATTTCTGTCACTAACTGGAAGGAGGCTAAAAGCAGATAAAATAGCAAAAATGGGGTATGTCCCAGTAGAATGCCAAAATTGTGTTGAAAAATTGGGTTTTCTGATTCACGCCTGACTGTTCCTGAAAGCTGTGAAGCTAGTGATTTTAGCGCTACAAACCCTTTGTTGATGCCATTTTCAGGGAAAAAACCACAAGCCTTCGTCTGCAGCCCTTTTTTCCCTTTTTTTTAAAAAAAAATAATAATTTTTCGCTCTATTTTAGCTCATTTCTTGGTCTCCTTCAGGGGAACCCACAAACTCTGGATACCTCTAGAATCCCTAGGATATTGTGAAAAAATGACACAAATCTGGCGTGGGTAGCTTATGTGGACAAAACGTTATGAGGGCCCAAGCTCGAACTGCTCCAAATAGCACATAAAAGGCCTAGCACCTGAGGGGGAAAAGGCCTATCAGCAAAAGGGGTTAATAGATAGTGTTTTCCTTTATATTGTTTGCTTTTGCATGGTTTTTCTTTGTGTTTCACCATGGTGATGCACACACCATACACAGAGATCTATGTGCACACCTGGCTGTCTGCTACTATCTGAGTGCTGAAGCTTTCAATGGCATTTAGTGTTTTTTTTTATTTTACTGCTCCTGTACATCATCTTTACAAACTTTTTGCTTCTTAGATTTTCTCTGCTTTGGAACATTGTGAAAGTATCATCTCTTTTGTTTGTCTCATAGGGTTTTGTGTGATTCAATGGGGAATCACACCATTCCGCAAGTTAGTCATCGACAATAGACTACAACTGACTTTTGTTTAGTATAGTGTCATTTTAAATTCATTTAGCTTCTGTTATACCCTGCTTATGTTTTCTCCTTTTTTATAGAAAAATTATTCTTACATCTGTATGCTAGGGTAAAAGGGTATAAGTAGTGTTCTCAATGAACAATCATGTGTGGGTCACATGCTTTTATTTGTTGTTGTTTACCAGCCTATCTTTGGTTATTACTGCATCTCATGTGCACAATGCAAGCAGCTACACCTACTCTGCCGTTGTTAGATATGCCTGATGAACCAACCCCCTGTTAGGTGGGGAATATTGTTTGATGCATTTGAAACCTATTTGGGGATATATGAGCCTCAAGGTTTGGTGCTGAAAGAAAGAAATGTTTACTGCTCCACTCTTTGGGTTTTGAAGGTAGATATGTATTTAAACATCTGCTGAACCTACCACATGAGGAGAGAGTTAATTTAGATGAATACCTAGATGTTCTACAAAAACTCAAGACCAGATTTGACAAGTAGTCTAGCCCGATGATAAAAAAACATTTTTTCAAGAGGAAACAGAATGATGGTGAAGATATTGATGCATATATTTCTGTATTGTGTAGGCTGATATTGGATTGCCAATTTAAAAATTTCACTGACTAACGTATTAGAGATCAGTTTGTGTATTATTGTAAAGACAATCAGATACACCAGAAACTACTGGGTATAGGTAATCCCTCATTAGAAGAAACCACAAAGGTAGCAAAAAGTGCTGAGATATCCCAAGTATCGGTAAACGAGTTAGATGACAAGCCAGGTGATGGCATCAATGTCATTAGTACTGAAAAATCCAGTCAGAAAGTTATTTGCAATAGAAATAATGGATCATCTGAACCTGTCAAAGGGGAAAATTTCAGTCCATGACAGGGTAACATATGTTTCTGTTGTGGTAATATTCCACATGCAAAGGGAGGCAAGTGTCCTTAGGCCAACATAACATAATTATTTCAAAAAAGTTGGTCACTTTGCTAATGTATGTTTAAAGAAGAAAATGTTCAAAAAATCTGTGGCATGTGTGTTTGAGTCAGCAGATGAATCCGAAACTGAAATTATATCTACATTTGGGGATGAGCAAGTGTGTTCCCAAGAGAGTGATGATGCCATCGAAGATAACAAACCTATTGTGTTTCATCTTTCTAGGTGTGTAGATCCCATAGCTGAAACTGGTGTCATGGACAAGGTTCTGAAATGTTTGGTGGATTCTGGTGCTAGAATCAGCATGATTACTCTCATTCTATTTACTGAAACACGGGGAGGTAGACCTCTCTTACCCACTGACTGCTCCCCTATTTCATACTAGGGGTGCGGAATTGAGCTATTTGGATGTACTGAGGAGGTATTTTAGTTCAAAGGGAGGAAGAGCAAGGGTAGCATTTGTGGTGCGGTCAAGGACCATAACATTCTGGAATGCTTCCATCAAGGTTTGTTTGGAATGATATTAAGGCGTGGGGCAAAAGAACAAATTATTGTGGTTGATTGCTATGCTGTGGGCCAAGACTGGAAAAAAATCCTTCTGTGTTTAGTGATGAGTTAGGTAAAATCTGAGGATTCAAACACAGGAACAAACTAAAGGAATGTGTGGTTCCTATTAAATATAGATTAAGAGGACTACCTTTTATGTGGCTTTCCCCTTTAGTTGTGGCACACAGTTATGGGTGTGTGGACCTTCGATCTTTCAGTAAGGACATGTGGCTTGACTCACTTCCTTTGCCCAGAATCAATTACCTATTTGCTTGTACTACAGATGTTACATATTTTACTAAACTCGAAATAGCCTCTTCTTAGGAACTTCATCCTGATTCACAACACTGGACTGCTTTTATTTAGCCTTTTGGGACTTTTCAGTACCGTCACATGGCGTTTGGCTTGGTCTCTGTGGCTTCAGTGTTGCGAACAGTCATGTATAACTTGCTTAACGAGTCGGAAGGTGTTCTTGGATTTCTGGATGATACATTTGTATTAGCTGAAGATGGTAGATCTCATAATGTAACTCTTCAAAGAGTGTTGTAAATTTGCAAAAGGCATAGAGTTGTCCTAAAAAGAGAAAAATGTAAATGATATGTGCTGTGAAGTAGAATATTTGGGACACCTTGGGGCATATTTATACTCTGTTTGCGCCAGATTTGCGGCATCTTATTTTACGCAAATCCAGTGCAAACTTAACTCCATATTTATATTTTGATGCTAGACCTGCCTAGCGTCAAAATATTGGAGTTAACATCATTTGTCTACCATGGAAACCTACCTTGCTTCAATGAGATGCAAGGTAGGCATTCCCGGGCAAAAAATTACTCTAAGGCCTTTGCGCCTTATTTATCTTCCCATGCAAAATCATGCACAGGAGGAGGAAGGCCTTACATACTGTAATGGCGCTGAGCCTGTTTAGTGCCATTATTTAACGCCTGGGTCAGGGCAGGCGTTAGCGGCCCTGTGGGCTCATATCCATGGTCAGAGACCATGGAAGCAGTCCACAGGTGCCCTTCTCTGCCCCCAGGGACACCCCCAGCCACCCCCACCCACACCTGGAGGACACCCAAGTATGGGGGGACCCATCCAAGGTAAGTCCAGGTAAGTTTTTTTTTTTTAAATGCCATAAGGGGGCCTAACTTGGGCCCCCTAAATGGCACTGTGCCCAATGGCAATACTTCTGTCTTTGCTAAGACACAAGTCAGGTCCATGGGGGTTGTGCATCAAAAAATGACACTAATCAGGTTAGAGTCAATATTTTTGACGCTAACCTGACCAGCGTCATTCTTTGACGCACAACCTCCAGTCTCCCCTACGCCTCCCCTAACCAGGCCATAGCATTGGCTAGCGTTATTACTTAAATATGACACCCGGCTGGCGTCTAGAAATGGTGGTAGCCGGCGGTAAACGTTTTGTATAGCTGTAAATCAGGGCCCTTGTTTCAGAGGAAGATATTAAACCTAGGTCTGGGTTGTTAGAAGCTATTGTTAGTGCTCAGTCTCCTTCTGACAAAACTGGAGTCAAATCCTTTTTGGGATTGTGTGACTATTACTCTTCATCCGCGATTCAACCAGTGTTCGTCCCATCAGCAATTTGCTAAGAGAAGTTGGTAAATTAATTTGGTGTCATGAATGCACCATGGCATTTGAATACATTAAGTAATTGTTGAGTCAAAGCAAGGCTTTAAACCGTTGATCCGTGTCTTCCATGTTGTATCACAGGTGATGCCAGTCAAGTTGGGTTGGGGGCTACTCAGAAAAATGCAGAGTACTAAAACACAGTAGCTTTTGCATCAAGATTGTTGAGAAAAGCTGAACTGTGATTGAAAAAGAGCTTTTGGCATGTGAGTGGGCTATTGAAAAATTCCATCCTTTTGTGTGGGGAAGGCAATTTGTTCTACAGACTATAAGCCTTTAGTTAGCACATTAGGAGGGGGAGAAAACAAATACAGTACACCAAGGACTTTAATGAGGAATATGAAACTTTTGCAGTATCGATATGAGAGAGCAGAAGTAGAAGTTCAAGAGCCATAATTATCCCTAGTAAGTTTCATACCTAAGGTGGTTATCCTATACTTTTATTTTGTTTTGTATTTTTTTGTTTTTGTTTCTGTGGGTATCTCATGTTAGTTTACCTGCTGTGTTCTTTCGTTTTGGGACTTTGTTTTTTTCTTGATGTTGTTTCTGTTGGAAGAAGGGAAGATATGTAGCATTATGTATATGTATTTTCATAGAACTGTATGAGGTGAGCATTCTGAGCAAAGATTATTTTCTACTGTGTATGATGTAACCAGCTAGAATGTTGTGCTTTGACATTTGACTGTTGGACAAATTCTATATAGAGACTGTCGGAGGATCTCCTGTGCAAGGTCCTCTACCAGTGTGCCTCCTGGTGCCTTACTATAAAGAAGCAACATTAGTGGGAGAAAATTAGGTATATTTAAATGAAAATCTGAATGAGGATACCACCTGATATCAGAGAACAAGGAGTAACAGCGTTTCACACTATTAACTCTTCCCTTGCCATTTGGTCAGAGGGTAGGGGTTTGGTTAACTAAGATTCCTAATCCTACCACACCCTAAAACAAAATGAAAATAGGTGGGGAGATTGTTCTTACATGACATTTGTGAGAGCGTTTTACATAAAATAACGCAATAACATGCAGAATTAACATGTAGGCTTTAATGATATTAAATGTTTTTGAAAAAAAAAATTGTAGTAGGCAATCATATTTACTTGTACTTGGCCTAAATAGCTGAAGCTACACTTTCTGACAAGCTGGCATGACAAACAAATGCTTAGTTCGAATAAAACATTTATTTCCTGACCTTCCTGCGGACATGCTAATGAATAATAGTTGAATAAATTGTTTTGCATTTAACTCTGCTAATGTTTCTACTTACACAATGATCACTGTTAACTAGCGAATGGAGATTTGTCATTTAATGAGGTAACGAGAAATTTCAGATACGAAGATGCAGATTTTCTGCTCTAGTAATGGGAACAGAAATACTGGATTCCAAATTCGAGTCCTAGGTCCAGGATAAATCCATGCCAGCTTTCCAGGCTGTTCACATGAAATCCATTTCAATTCAATTAATCTAAATGGAACACATTGACATAGATGATACCCTGAAAATCTGGCAAGCATCTGGCCCTACACAGCTTTCATTGAGGTCCCCTGATATGAGCGACTTGGCTTTTTACATCATTGCTTACAGTGCAGCAGATAGTGAATCAAAAGATTGTGCACTAATAAGTTTCTATCAAATCTCCTAGGAATTAAGTAAGTCAAGTTTATTGTCAACTGTTAGTAAACTTTAATTTACAGGCCGCTATGTAAACTTTAAAGAATGTAAAATAAAACAAGATTTATTGAAAGTAACATCTATGGGTATTAACACATGTATACTTGCCAACTATGGGCCTGATTCTAACTTTGGAGGACGGTGTTAAACCGTCCCAAAAGTGGCGGATATACCACCTACCGTATTACGAGTCCATTATATCCTATGGAACTCGTAATACGGTAGGTGGTATATCCGCCACTTTTGGGACGGTTTAACACCGTCCTCCAAAGTTAGAATCAGGCCCTATGTGTTTACGTATCTCATTCTCAAAAAGTTGGTTTAAAAAATGTTTTAAATTTATGAAGGTAAATGCCTGGCTATAAGTAGGCAAATGTGAGATAGTATAGCCATTGGCAACAACATAGCCATTTGGACAATTCTGAATTAGTGTGACACTAGTGGTCATCAATTTAAAACAGGCCATCTAAAGCATCTAAAATGTTCTATGTCCTGTGTCTAATACCAAGTTGCCAGTTTGTTTTTAATTTGTGCTCTATTATGGTTGTCAGACATCATATTACCCTTAAGTGAAGTTAATGAAGGGAATAAACAGCAGAGAGCGAGAGCATCTTCTTATAAAAGAGCACCGGTTGTGCAGCTAGAATGTTACTGAAGGGCTGCTTAACCTCTCACCCACAGGAAGCTGAATTCACAGCTCCATAAGTGGGTATATGGCGCAAAGGAAGCAGAATGCTTCAGAAGGACAGGTGTCGGGAATAAGGCTAAGCGCAAACAATTGATTAAGCTGCTGGAGTGAATTTATTAGCTTACAAAGTGCTTTTTAAAATCACGAAGAAAGCTTCCGTTAAAAATAAATGCATGCTAAATGCTAATTTTCTAGTTGGTAACTGTACCTAAATGTTCTAGGCTTGGAAAATGAAAAATAAATATTGACCTAACGTTAGCATAACTGACAATGCAATGTTAGTTAAAAATAATGGGTTAACACTGAAAGGCCTATTCTCTGCGTATTAATAGTTTGTGCAAGATGTTTTTCTTCTCTTTACTGCAAATGTTACCTTTTGGAAGTGATTGTTAGCTAGTGAATAGACGCTTGTTTTTTACAACTGATGGAAAAAGTTCTCACCATGAGGAGATGGAGACAGCAGGAAGAATGATTCATGAGAAGACGTTTTTGGACCACAAGAAATTGAAACATTCAAGGACTAAATTCTGAAAGAGTATTATATTGTGATGAGAAAATGGGGAGCGAACCTGTGCCCAGGAGCGTACTGAAATCCTATTGGTCATCATGGAGAAGAAAGAAAATAATACTGCAGAATAGGATTTGTCTATTTATATTTACTAGGGTAGCAGATTCGGACTTACTTGGACTCAATTAGACTGATAGAAAGATTAGATCTCAGATCCCCAATAGATTAGAGATGGATTTGCAGATTCCTTCCCTGACTCTTTGAATGGGGAGCCTCAGCCTTTGAGATTCTGATGTCTTCTCCTTCATGAAAGCAGTGCTTCTTTAGATTTTCACTGAATGGTCTGCAGATTTTTGAGCTGAGAAAGCTCTCCAGGTTACTGGGCAAAAGCTTTATGGTTATTCTATGATTTCTCTAATCAGAACTCTTTATGGGTATCTAAAATGACACCCTTTCTCACACTTCTAATATAAAATAGGAACTTTCCTTTATGGAGCACATGCTGCATTATTACTATGTTGACTGTAATACTGACTAATTTATTGTTATACTTTAATAATACATATCAATTAATGGATTATATTAACTTTTAATGATGAGATTTGGAGAATAATATAACTATTGATAAAATATGGAAAACTAAAAAAGATTTGAGAATAAAACCCTCTTACTCAGTGGTTCCCAACCTGTGGTCCTGGGGCCTCTGAAGGTCCACAAAGCCTCCTCAGGGGGTCCATGACTGCTTAGAAAATTCACTAATGTTGACAGATTAATAAGGTGTATATAAATAAAGTGGCTAAATGTACAATTAAACTTTTTAAAACGTACTATAAATGTCAAGGAATTTGAAACTGGAGTCTAAACATTAAAGTAGTATCCTCAGGTTGTCTGTTGGGAACAGTGCAGGTGCATTAAACATTAAGGGCCTCATTATGACCCAGGCGGGCAGCTGTAAGCTGGCGGTAACACCGCCAACAGGTTGGCGGTGTTCCGCCAGCTATTATGACCGTGGCACTATAGCCACGGCCATACCACCGACCCCTCCACTATACCGCCATGCTTTCACCTGGCGGTCATAATCCCCAGGCATGGGCAGTGCAGGGGCCCCCAGGCATAGCCCGTCGCGCATTTCGCGATGGGTGCTACTGCACCCGCTGCACATCAGCATTGCCGCCGGCTCTATTACAAGCTGGCAGCAATGTTGATGTGACTTTTCCGCTGGGCCAGCGGATGGTAATACTGTTACCGTCCGCTGGCCCAGCGGAAAAGTCGTAATAGGGAGCTAGAAAAACCGCCACCACTGGCAGTATTGTGGCTCACGCAGCCTCAGCGGTCTTTTGGAAAGACCGCCAAGGTTGTAATGAGGGCCTAAGTATGGACAATGTGTGGCTTAAATTGAATTTAGAAAAGGTCCAACATTCCTATTAAAATGTCTATTTTTTTATTACTTATTTGTGTGCAAACTAAACAAAATTTGTCATTATTTGTGTATGTGTTTCATAAATGCTTATTTCTGTATTTTTTGTGTATTGTTTTGCCATTCAAATCATCAACAATGTTTTTAGGCCTGGGTCCCCGGCTACCAGTAAAGACTCACTGGGGTTCCCCTGATCCCAACAACGATTCAGCGGGGGGTCTCGGGTTCCAATAATGATAAAGAGGGGATCCACAGAAATCAAAAGGTTGGTAACCACTGCTCTAACTCACACTCTCCTTATTGACTGTGAGGGAGCGTAGCTCTTAAACTCAAAATTAACATGAAATATGTCTATTAACTAATGCATAATAATGCCGCATAGAAAATGTATTAATGTGTTATTACTAAACACACACTTGAAATGTGCCCACGAGGAGTGGCCGCCAATGTGTACAATGATTAATGAAGCTGACTAATAATGAAATAATGATACGTTAATGTATGAGATTGCAATAATATTAAGAGCTATATGTTAAGGTTTTGCTAATAAATAATTAGGTCTTAGTTAGCATGAGTCGAGGCCTAGCTGCCCGGTTTCATATTAAATGTGTTTTTCTAACGTGCAGTGTGCTGACTTGCTGAAGGACATGTACTCGTACTTTTCCAAAGCTAAAAGATGAGTGTAATCGTAGTAGATCCGTTCTCATGAAATTCGACTTGCTCAAGGAAACATTTTTGCTGAATGCAACAGTGTAGACTCGTTACAGGTACCAAGGGGCATATTTATACTCTGTTTGCGCCGGATTTGCGTCGTTTTTTTTACGCAAATCTGACGCAAAGCTAACTCCATATTTATACTTTGACGCTAGACCCGTTTAGCGTCAAAATTCTTGGAGTTTGTGTCATTTTTTTGCGTGGACACCTACCTTGCGTTAATGAGATGCAGGGTAGGCGTTTCCACGCTAAAAATGACTCTAAGGCATTTGCGCCTTATTTAAACTCCCATGCAAAAATGATGCACGGGAGGGGGCTGGCCATAAAAAATGATGCGCAGCCGCATTTGCGTCATTTTTTAACGCCTAGTCAAAGCAGGCGTTAAGGGATCTGTGGGCTCGGAAGGAGCCCAGAGGTGCCCTCCCATGCCCCCAGGGACACACCCTGCCACCCTCGCCCACCCCTGGAGGACACCCATGGATGGGGGGACCCATCTCATGTAAGTAGAGGTAAGTATTTTTTAAATATTTTTTTAAGTGGCCTAGGGGGGCCTAACTTGGGCCCCCCTACATGCCACTGTGCCCAATGGCCATGCCCAGGGGACAGAAGTCCCCTGGGCATGGCCATTGGGCAGTGGGGCATGACTCCTGTCTTTGCTAAGACAGGAGTCATTTCCATGGTGGTTGTGAGTCATAAAATGACGCGAGTCAGGTTAGCGTCAATATGTTTCACTCTAACCTGACTTGCACCATTTTTTGACGCACAACCCCCATTATTCCCTACGCCAGCGCTGCCCGGTTTGCGTAATTTTTTTTTCGCTCACCAGGCAGCAGCGCCGGCTAGCGTCATTCCATTAATATGATGTCCGGCTGGCGCGTTGGAATGGGGTTAGCCCGCGTTAAATTTTTTGACGCAAAACTGCGTTAGCGCAGTTTTGCGTCAAAAAGTATAAATATGGCCCCAGGTCGCCTAACCAGTACAGACAATGGAACTACTGACTGAGGATGCGAGAGGACCACGAGAGTATGAAATTATACCGGACATTCTACCCGCTGGAGACGTCAATCACAAGAACCAATAAACTACGTGAGAACTGTTATGGGGTGACAAATTTGATAGTACCACTGGGAACCCATTGGATGGAGATAGTGGGGTGCCAACCCTACCCAATTAGAAATTAGGGGACTGTACAACAGAAAAGGGATAAAAACCTCTGACACGAGATGCCATTAGGAGATGCCTTTGCAAACTTTTGCTATAACCCAGACACTTTGTCACTCTGCCTAGAGACTTTGCTGTTTGGTTCTTCAACTCATCCTCGCCCTTATCTTGCCTGTTCTATTCTTCTCCTCCTTATGAGGGAAGTGAGGGAAGCCGTCTTGCTGAATTCCCTGGCTGATGGCGAATCAACTTATGTCCTGAGGACGAAGTCTGACTCTGTATGCTGACCCATTATGGAGGGTAACTATATGATGATGAAATTGTAATTGTCTGTTTGCCTTTCCTTTCTAGGTACCAACTGCTTCTTTTGACAGAGACCATAGTTAGATAGTTTTCTAAATTTGTGTTACCAAATTGTTTTGCATGAAGCCCAACATGCCAATGCTAATTCGAGGTTAGTTAAGGGGTTCACTAAACGGACAGAAATAGACAAATGACTGAATCAATGCTTTGTTGAATGATGCACTAATGATACTAAGCTAAGGTTAATTCATGTTGCCGTCGTGCTATGTTCTAATGTTCGTGATCTTTGCTTTGATGAAATCTTATTTGAGTTGCCATATTATGACAATGCTGATGTGTTTCATGGTTTTGAGACTAATAAACTTACTAGTAGAATTGTAATCAATAGGGAATAAACAGCGCAAAATTGTATTAAACTGATGTGGTTATTCATGACTGAAAGGTCATGGTGGTTTCCAAGTTTTATTGATAACGTTATTGACTTGTTGATTGACATGTGGATTAGTTATCTCCTCCTAAAATGTCTTCAATCAGGGTCAAAAGATTCATTGGCCTAAAACAAGTCCCAGAGTGAATAAATTATCTAGATCGGGACGCGTTATCAACTGAATTTACAGATGTATTAATTTGTTATGCTCTTTTGTTGATGCTAGCTATTTATTACGCCTCATAGATCCGTGAGACCAGTAAACAGGTTGTGTTTAATGACTATACAGTGAAATTGAGATATAGAAAATCCTGCTCCAGCAAAGCCTAACATGCGTGGGGCTCAAGACTGTGGAGAACAGGCTAGTGGAAACTAATGAGGTGGATTAGAGTTGTATTGAAGACCAATCCTGACAAACAACCTTAACCTGGCACCAAGTAATAAGTTACGTTTTGCTTTTGTACCAGTTCTCACCCATTTTTCTTCTTTCACGTTTGTTGTTTTCTTCCCTCTCATTTTCCTCACATTAGATTTCCCACTAGACCTCCCATTCTCCCTTGTGCAAGGATTGTTCAATACACATGGTTATCTTTCTTTCGCTTTCCTCTCGGGCTTCTGACATATTCAGTTTGCTGTGATGCCTGAGGGCATCAGCTGGTATCCAGGTCTGCTCAAGGCTCAAAAGACCAACACCCATGAGCATAAATGGTGACCCTCCAAATGCTTATATTTTGTAAGAGTTGACACTGTCTCTTATTCCATATCTACCTGTTGTTCTCTGCTTCCTAATAGCCAGTTATGTGAGCTTTCATCCTTTCAGCACCAAGGGGTGTCTATGCCATCCCTCATCTGAGTTGAATGCATTCCACAGAGTGAGAGCCAGGCAATCCCCTCTCTCTCTCTCTCTCTCTCTCGCTCTCTCTCTCTCACTCTCTCTATATCTCCCCCTTCTTTCCCACTTCCTTTCCATTTTTTACCCAGATTCTTAGCACAGGTGGTGAAGCATCTTTCCCATATGAATAGGACTTCAGTGAGAGCAGGGGTTCTCAGCAGTTTGGAATGTCTGGAACCTGACAGCAGGGATTTGGCTATTGCTTACTTTGAGAGGATGGTTCCAGGAGGGGCCCATTGACACTATTTTTTATGGTTTGGCGCCTACTTTTTTGCATCAAACTTTGACCCAGAGTGAGAGAGAGAAAAACACAAAAGGAGAAAAAGAGAAAGACGGAAAACAGTGACAAAAAAGAGAAAGCAGGGATGAAAAAGAACCTGCAAGAGTGAAATCAAGGGGCAGGGCTTATAGGGAGGTGACAGGGATAGCCTATGATGAGTGATGTCAGGTGTTTCCTTTAAAGATTTAAGAATTAGGTGCTGATAGAGCAACTGCACTGTCATATGGAGTCTTTCTTCCTGTGGACCCCATCACAAGTCCAATGAGAAGGCTATGGCTGCAGAGCGTTAGCTTTTGCCCCAGCTTTCAGATTAGGTTACATGTCAATCCAACCACTGCCTATGGGGCATCTTCTGAGGCCTTTGACCTCCTCTTTTCAGGGCTCTGCTCTCTGTATAAGCCCACTTCATCATAGCCTGACATTAGGTATACATTACAGGGGAATTACTAGACTTCTGTCTCAATGTTATCGTATAGTGGGCTAGCAGTATGTCAAGATCCAGAAGAAGGAGCGGGTAGTCTGATCTGCTTGGTTCCCTTAAAGTTACCCAAAGTGCAAGCATCTCAGTTTTCAAGATTAGTACAGTTACCTTGTGATGGCAGGAAAACCGTCAGCGGCTCCAGACTAGTAGTCTGTTAGTGAGCAGCTGTTTTACAGCATGTGCTGAGACTAACTGATGGAGTATCACTGCAGTTGCATATGGCGCTAGCTTCAGGGAAATTTCGGTTAATTGTATAAGGGGTTAGGTAGGATCTATGCAGAATATTGAACTGAATGTGTTTCAGTTTTGCATTGCTGCATACTGTGTGTCAATATGTTATTGCCATATATCATTCCTTATCATGAAGTTCTCTTGCTAACTTAATCTTCTACATCTCACATAAGCACTATGGAGATATCTGCTTGTGCTCAGCCAAAGCCTTGTCAATCCAGCTAATAAGCCTGCTGTCACTACCCATCATAAATAAGGTTTGGTGAGGGTTTGTGTTTAAGACTGTTCAGTAAGGAAAGTCCACTTAGACTGAAAATCCTTAGCCAAGAACCTTTAAGTCAGGAATACGCCTATATGAATCACAAAGTGCTCTACAAATGCGTCAAAGGTGAGAAGCAGGCCCTGTTGAAATATGTTACCCAATGTTGCAAGTCCCACTATGCTTCATTATTTCAAGTTCCCAGTGGCAAGATGACTTGATGTTTAGGTAGACCCAGTAGGGTTGATTGCCTGGTGACTGGCACATGACTTAGGAAGCAGTTGAGGGCTACTTCCAGCAGTCGAGGTTGTTCCAGTCTACGTTTGATGCTCAGTAAGAAGAGGCTAAACAGGTAATTGGGTTGCAAAGGGCCCCATCCTGAGCAGGTGTTTTATAGGGAAAATCCAAAGAACCTATGTTACTAACATTGTAGTTGGGCCACCAGATAATGCCATTTAAAGTTGCAGGCCCCAACCCATCCTTGTCAACTAAAAGATGCAGCACGGTTAAGGCAAGTCCAGGCTGGTTAATGTACTCTAAGCAACATATCTAGGTCCCAAAAGATTATCTCAAGAGGTATAACGGGAGATAAACAAGTAGTTTAATAATAGGGGAAGCAATACTATCTTGGACAAGGCGATGCAGCCTATGTCTAAGATGTGGTGTGTGCTCCAAAATATAACTTGAGAAGTAAAGGCTGAAACTTCTTGGATGAGTTTCCTGTCAAGTAGACCCTTTTTGGAGTGGAAGGTTCTGATTCCCAAGTTGTGACTTCCTAATTGAGTAGCCTGTCACCTATATTTAATTGTACAGCACAGGTTTCCAGGTGGAGAGGCAACAAACAGGACTTGAATGAGCTAATATGGAGTCTTGAGGACTTGCCTAATGTTTGAAGGGAATGACCATGCCAGAATGATCCATGCCAATGTTCTTGAAATAGATTACCATGGAATGTACTTGTAGCGAGATGACATGATTTCTGTCTCCTAAAGAATATCCCAAATATTCCTGTCTTGTCACATCCTATTGCCCATGGGATCCATGACAAGAGCAAAACCCAGAGGGGATAGATGGCATCCACAGTGGGGCCCCTTATAGACTCTGAAGGGAGCTGACATAGGTTTGCCTACCAAGACCCTAGCTGATAGATCTATGTAAATTAGCTTAATCAGTCTTATTATTTACCCTCTAAGTTCTAATATGATCATCACCATTAAAAGAGAGTCCTAGGTGTGGGAAGCTTTTTCCTGGCCAAGGGGACAAGGCAGGCCAAATGGGGCCAGGTCATAGGAGCCATCTCCATAATTCTGTAGAGTATTCTAATATTCTGGTTTCTCATTAAGATAAGGATGAACTAGGTAATGAAGCAACTGCATATCCACCCGCCAATGATTTTTCTGGGGATTTTGTAAATAGACATAAGGATGGGCAGTGGCCTGTATGAAGAAGAGCTTGATGGGCTGCACACATGCTTAGCCATAGAAGCTATAGGAGAGTTGCCAGGCGACAGGAAGCATTCCATCTGTGACTGCAGCCTCCTATGACAGGACTAATTTGAGCACTAGTAACTCAGGGAATGTCTGATAAAATTCCGGTGGGAATCCATCAGAGCCAGGCATTCTGCCATTGCTAGGTGGTGCATGGCTTCTCTGAGTTCATGAGCATAGGGGCATCCATCTGATCCTTCAATTTGGAGAGACAAGGGTAGTGGCAGGTCGGCTGGGATCTACCCCTAGTGTCAGAACTAGAAATTGAATATCCATATAGTGCATACTAGTGTTCATAATAAGCTGCATGAAATTCATATTGAGGTTTTACGGAAACATCAGGAGCTATGGCAGAGTGAAGATCAGTATATATGGGATTTCATGGTTAGTAAGCCAAGGTAGTAGTCTATTAGCTTTATCCCATCTGTGTATGCTCTGGAAGTGATCTCTGTGGCTCAGTTGTTCAAGCAGATTAGAATACTTTATGAATGGTGGCTTAAGTGTATCTCTAAGGGTGGGGTCTGATACTGCTTTGTCTTCAAATATGTAATAGGAAGTCCTCCACTGCTCTCAGTTCTTTTTCAAGTACTTTGCATGCTCCAATTGTGGCATGAATGCAATGACTTCTTCTCATCATCTTAAATGCCTGCCATTTGACTTGTAAAGAAAAGGTCATGCCACTATTGTCTTCTCTCAGGCAAGGTTTTACATAATGTCAAGTCTTCTAACATTGAGCACTGCTGCCGCCAAGTCAGGATATGAGAGTGAGCAATCCGTCAGTTCAGTCCAATTGGATGTGGTTGAAAAAGGTTTGTCCAAATAGTCAGCAACCAGTGATGTAGAGGCATATAGAGTCAGAGCATAGAATCCTATGTACGTGGCCATGGAATTCAATTGGCAGTGAATAAAACAAATAAATGTTACCACAGGGTTGTGCAGCGCCCACGTGTCAGCCAGGGACCAAAGCTCAAGCCAGCGGGAAAGCTCTTTATTGTTATGTACAATCAGGGCCAGAGTGAGGAAAAGGTGAGATCTGTAAAGCCTGGTATCTACAACACAATTGCAATCCCCACTGAGGATACAAGATATGTTGACCCATTTAGCAAGCTGCTCTTACAACCTCTTTTGAAAAACAATTTGATCTATGTTTGTGGTATAAATGCTCCCCAGCAGTTTTGAGTCACTGACTAACCTTCCCTAACCAAAACATATCTGCCGTTCTTGTCCAGTATTGTTGTGAGAGGTTGAAATGGGACCTCCCACTCTTAAATTTATGAAGGTCACCCTAGTGTAAGTAGAGTAATTTGTGGAAAAGAGCAGCCCCTGTCCAGCACTTTTGAAGTCTTGACACTTTAGGCATAGTACTGTTGGACTCTTGGAAGAAAATAATGTGTGCCTCTCTGCTTATATAAGTGGGTATATTTTATATCTTTTGTGTGCAGTGTGCATGCCTCTGATGTTCCATTTGAGAAAGGTTAGGTTAGAAAGTTGTGTCATGAAGGTATTTAGTTAAGTAAGCAACCCTGAAATCCAACCAGCCTGCTCAGCAACTGTTTATGGAGTAGGAGCACTTTTAAGTAACTTAAAAGTACAGTCATTTCCAGATTGATAACACAACAATAGAAACCTCAATGCACAGGACAAGCCTCAAATGGTCTTCCATCCAAACTATGTTATGAACCTAGTCAATAACGTGTGAGGATGTGGAATGTAACCAATTCCTGGATGTTCCGATGTGACTAGTAGTCAAAGTGATGTAAACGATAAATCTAATGCACACATGAAATGTCTAATATAAAGAAAAGGAGGGGTAGAAGGAGCCCGATAGTAACCTGGGGCAGATGCCTTTGACAATAACAACACATGATGTCAGACAACCATAGTGATACAGGATAAAGCACAAATTATGACCAGTAGACTTTTCAACCAATAGAAAAAGGGCAATAAATATATATTTTGTTCCATGAGTTGCTAGTCTGCCCCTGAAGGAGCACAGAACACTAAGCAATCCATATTTGAATTAGATGAATGTTGAATGAATATGAACACAGAACACTAAGAGATCTGTGTTTGAATGTGACCTATGAAAGAGAAACTATGATCTATATTTGGTTGCCAGCTCTGTGTGTGGTCACAACTAGGAGAGATCCAGTGCCAAGATGACAATTGCAAATAGAAACTTTCATCAAAGTTGATCTGTAACACATGCTACCATCACCATAGAATGCCTATCATCCTCAGCCTGTTCTTTGAATTGTGTTACAAGATGATTGAGCTGTGAGTCAAATTTCCTCTAGGATCTGCTTTGATGACATTTATTCAGTGGTCTTTCACATTTGCTGGGAGCATCTGCTTGAGACAAAGCCCCCTTCCCTGAAATAATTTTGAGCTTAGAAAGGAATAGCATGGGGTACTTCAGCCCCTCGATTTCTTTTGCACACCAGGAAAAAAACCCTCTGGTGCTGATCTGCAATGGTGTATTCAGAGAAGACTAGGAACCGATGAGTGTTCATGAAGAGGTGGGCATCTTGATTAGCCACCCACAGGAGTTTATCTCTGTCCTTGAAGTTCAGCAGCTATGTGATGGTTGTTCTAGGCTCAGAGGTGGAAGCATATCTCTGCCCTGAACTTTATGGACCCTTTCAATGAACAAGAAAGGGGACAGTTTGTCGGAAGCCACAATGCTTTTGATCCATTTTTCCAAGAAGTCAACAGTGTCCTGCCACTCTAATGGCAGTCCCACGTTTCTGATATTGCCCCTCCCTACACTTGTAAATTTGAAAATCCTGTGGCAGGCATCAGTGGATGGGGGTAGCAAGGCCTCATAGGAGAGATGCTGTAAGGATGAGGAGGGAGGGTTTCACCAGACATCCACCCGGCCTTTTAAAGGCCTAGTGAATAGTGGCTGATCGATCATTCTAAGAGGCTGCACACTTTATCTGCTATCGCCACCTCCCATGATAGGCCAGAAGGCAGAGGCCACCTAGGCAGGAGGGCACACAGTTACATGTGGAAGGACAGAAGGTCGGCAGCACTCAAAAAGGGTCCAAGGTGAAGTGAGAGGAGCTGGCGAATGTCCTGCTGAAAGGAGGAACTGATTATCAGAAGAGGAAGGTTTCAGCCATTCAGTTCTCTTCAAGAGCATCTTGTTTGGCCCTTCACCTTGTGTCCAGTGACAATTGTGCTCTCAGGAAGAGATGGGTCCCTCTCTGTTGCTCTCAGTCAGACATGCCTTCCAGGGCCCTCTGGCACCGCAGATCGCATGACTACAGATTGCATGAGCTAGACTGATATTCTTCGCCTCTCTGTGTCAATAGACCCACCTTTCAGAGCCCATCAGCAACCCAGATCACAAGGCGATTGCTCACATAGGGTAGCCCATGATTTTGATATTGCTCCTCCTTGCACTTATTAATGTTGAAATGCTGTGGCATGCCCTGAAGGAGAGAGGCAGTAGGCATGGGGTCAGAATATCAACGATCCAGGGGTCTTTCGGCACTCCAGACTTCAAGCCACAGGTCACATAGGGTAGTCTAGCTGCATCCTGATAATACCACAGAGGGCGGTGCGGCTACACATCCACCGCTCTTCACCCTGTTAGGACAACAGCTACCTGAGACCCCTCTGGGCCACACACTATGAAACCACTGGGGCACAGGCTGATTGCAGGTTCCTATTGTAGAGTGAGACATTTTCTTTCCCTGGAAAGTGTTCCCAGATAGGGCACAGCCACAAGGCACCCCCTGGGCACAGGGTGTCCTGCTTAGAAGGTTCTCTACAACTTCCTCTTACCAATTTGATGTGTGCCCTGAATCTCCATTCTTTGCTGCAGCTCAAATAGTGGTGGATGGCAGCTCTTAATGCAGGAAGCTGCCAGATTGGAGAATTCCTAGGCCAGGAGCACTCTCACAACATTTCTGTCATCTTAGTCATCCTGAGCACCAGCACTTATTATTTTACAAACTAAGCACTGGAACTGCCAGCCACGGAAAGCTTACTTTTTTGGCCTGTAACAAAAGCTATACCCTGCATTCTGAGTGGTGGGCCAGGATCCAAGATTGCAAAAAAGGCTGGTAATCATACTTAATTGTTTGACGATATCTTCATCCAGAAATAAATAGTTTAAATACACAACCACTTTCAAAATTTGATCTTTCTGATGTTCTTAAGCACCCTGATGAATTGTGTTTCATTGTAGCATATAGTTTATAGTTCTGATGATGCCATGAAGCAGTCTGTTTTGTATTTGGTACCTGCCATACCTTTCGGAAGTGCTAAATGGAAAGTATGGAATTTTCAAAGGCATGATAATAGATTACATCATGATTCAATTGAAGTGGAAGAAAAGGCATGATTTTCCAAAATACTTGGTATGCTGAAATTTACTGTGTTAAGCACTAAGGCCCATATTTAACAAAAATGACGCACACCTGTGCTAGTGCAGTTGTTGCCTCAAAAATAGTACCACCAGCTAAAGCCTTCCCTTAGTGCCATCTGTGCGGCATATTTATAAAATGACATATAACGGCGCTAAGCAATGGTTAGCGTTAAGAAAATGACGCTATCCTTTGCGACATACCATAAGTGAAATGACTCTAATGCTGCAAAAGTGGCATTAGCACAATTAGCGACACTTTTTTGTGCTGTGTTAGCGCCATTTTACCGGCATTAGCGTAAAAAAAACACACAAGGCTGCTGAACCCCCCAAGAGGACTCAAAATGGACTATGCAGGCCAGGGGAGACCCCAGAGAGATCCCAGTAAGCCCAGTACTAGCCAGGAGGGACCAGCAAAGTCCCAGGAGAATGAGAAGAAGAAGCGGAAGCAGAAGTGTCTCTTTCGTGAGGAGGAGAATGATGTCTTGTTCAGAGAGGTGGCAGAGCACCAACAACAGCTCTTTGCCACCTCCAAATTGCCAATAGGTAGGAGAGAGGCTATATGGCAGGCAATAGTAGCTAAAGTCAACAGCGTAGCAGAGGTGCAGAGGACTGTCACTGAATGTAAGAAGCGCTGGCACGATTGCAAAAGCAGAACAACTGGGAACCAAAAGGCAGCACTGCAGACTGGAGGTGGAGGGCCTGCTCCCCACGAGGACCTGGATGAGCTGGAGGAGATGGTAGCAGTGGTCATGCCGGAGGAGCTGGTTACTGGAATCACATGACAGGACAACGCAGACTACCAAGAATTACCACAAATGAATGGTAAGTTGCAGGGAGGGACTATTTGTAATTTTGCAAGTGGCAGAAGGGGGAGGCACATAGGACACACTGAATGCATGCAACAGGGTCACATCGGGACACATAGGGCCAGAATCAAAAAGCCCCATCACTACTGGAGCCTCAATTTTGGTGACGCTCTGGTGGCCTAATGCACTCCGACATATACACAACGTGGTGTTAAGCCACTTTCTGTGGCTTAACACCACCTTGTAAATATGGCCTCTATATATGCAGTACTTTGTCTTGAAGGGGCGTGCAATCAGTATGGTTGTTGTGACTGTGCCACAACAGCACCCATTGCATATTGTTGTTGTCCTAGATCAAAGACTATGGCCCTCATTATGATATTGGCAGTAAATACCGAATACCGCCGTGTTGACTGCCGCCAACATACAGCTGCTGAGGCAAACATCCGTCCACCAGATTATGACACATACACACAAAACTGACAGAAAACAGCCACAAACAAACATTTGCAAGACCCACTGAAGGCGATAAACTGTCGGAACTACCACCCATACCATTATGCTACCAAAACAACACCCTCCAAATAATGACTTACCAATCATCACAGCAGACATTCAACGGTGGTAAAACATTGGCGGTGCACACCACCAAGGTGGAAACGGCTACCCACATACAACATTGGCCAGAACTAAAAAAACAAACCTGACACAATTACTCACACCCCACACATGCACAGACGGCACTATAAAACACACTACCACAACATCCACAAACCTTTGCAAACAAGAGAAGACAGCCACAACTTGTGACGCCAATCCCAGAGACAACTGCATACACATACCACAACTATCCATTCATCCCTTACACACCACACACCCCAGCACATCACACATCACCCTCTGCACACCACACACCACTCAACACCGATGTCCCCTCAAAGGCACCCCTGTCTCACTGCTGAGGAGTTGCTGGTCATGGTGGAAGAAATAGTCAGGGTAGAGCCACAGCTGTTTGGAGCACAAGTACTGCAGATCTCCATTGCCAGGAAGATGGAGCTATGGCGGAGAATCGTGGACAGGGTGAACGCCATGGGACAACATGCACACACTATAGACGACATAAGGAAGAGGTGTAATGACCTACTGGGGAAGTTGCGTTCCAATGCAGCAAGGCACCAGCTCACCATCAGGAGGACTGACAGTGGTCCCCCACTTCCTACCCCACAGCTTACAGTATGGAAGGAGGAAGTCATGGCAATATTGCATTCTGAGGGACTCACTGGAGTAGCTGGAGGAATGGACACTGGTGAGTCAACATTTAGGGGGTCATTTTGACCCTGGCAGTAAAAACCACCTACCGCTGCGGCGATGGCCGCCAAAAGACTATCGCCGCGGCAACCAGCCATCCGCCCTAATATGACAACAGCCGAATTTCCACCAGAAGGATGGCAGAAATTTGGCTGTGGCCATGCCAGCGGATAGCAGTAAGGTAGCGCTGCTGCCAGCAGCAGCGCCATCGCCAGTAGACCGCCACAGACCATATCATGACCCATGATATGGCCTGGCAGTAATCTGCTGGTGGATGCTGCTGCTTGCACCAGCACCCCATCCCATCTCCTGCCGGAGGACCCCCTCACAACAGGTAAGTCGGGTGCTCTGACAGGGGAGGGGTGTGTTGTGGGTGTCTGTGTGTATGTCTGCATGCGTGAATGCAGGTGTGTGTTGCGAGTTGTATGTGTGTGCATGCATGGATGTGTGAGTGCGTGTATGTTGTGTTGTGTGAATGCGTGTGTGCTTGTATGTATGTAAGGGTGTGTGGATGTGTGTGTGAATGGATGTCTGCATGCGTGGATAAATGTGGGAATGAGTGTGTGAATGCGTGTGTGCGTGTGTGAGTCAAGGTGCGTGAATGAAGGGTGGTCTGGAGAGGGAGGGAGTGGGGGGAAACCTGAGCCAAACTGCCAATGTCTTAATATGGAGAAAAGTACCACCAGCCTGTTGGCAGTACTTTCCTCCATATTAATGCCGTCCGCCTGGGTCATAATGACCCCCTTACTACCTATCACCCCCAATACCTGCATGCCATCTCACCCTCTCACCCTGACTCCTTTTACCCCACTGCATCTCACACAGTGCTCCACCCCAATTACCACACCTAAATGTCAACCCCTGCATGCCATACCCACAGCAAGCACATCCCTTCCAGCTATGCATGCACACCCCCACCAATGCATACACACATAGAGAACTACCGATCCCACAATCCATCACCACACACTACCAAAGGTGGAAGGGCATCACCAATATCTGAAATATGTCACAGACAAGTAACTTAACACATCACTTACATCCCCACAGGTGCCCCAGCCAATGTCAGCGCCGAGGTGGTGCCACAGCTCCCCAGTCCCCCACCAGAAGATGCCCCCAGTGATGACAGCAACTCAAGTGCTCTGGATATGGATGAACTCCCTGGCCCATCTGGGATCACTGGTCAGTCAGATATCCCATCCCACAACCAGTCCACTACAGAGCCCCCCTCTGAATCTAACACCGCAGCAGCCAGCCAATGCCTACAAAACTCTGTCCCAAGACACGTTAATCAGTAGTGTGCCCACCTGTACAGGCACCCAAGTCTACACCACACAGGCAGGACAATGGGGGTCCTGGTGTCAGTGGGAGTGGGCACACCATTCAGGTGACACAGGCACAGGGGGTCAGGGACAGTCGGAGGATAGATGTGTGCCGGGGGAGGACAGGCCCAGGGAACCCACTGCCCAAGAGGCACTCACAAAGTATACCAAGGTATACCAAGAGTCCCAGGACAGGATGGGTCAGGTGCTCAACATCATGCAGAAGAACCAGTGGCTGTGGGGGAACATCACTAAGAGGTCATGCAACAATTGCAGGCCTTGAATACCACCATGGCCTCCATTGCAGGGTTGCTGGGTGACATGGCCAACATCATGTGGGAGTAAACAGCACACAAGCGGGCCCCTATCACTAGCCAGTTTACTGACCAGACCTCTACATCTGCAGTAGTTAGTGGACAGGAGGCCCTTCCACAGGACCCACAGGCCACCATCACCCATCCCCCTGCAGAAGGTGAACCACCCCACAAACATTCTCTGTGACCGAGACAGACACCAGAGACAGTTGCCAAGACCAAGATCACAGCCAGGAAATCAGCTCCTCCAAAATGTCCACATTGTGTTCCACTGGGTCACCTTGTCCACTTTGAGCTGCACATTGCATTGTATGGCAAATCTATAAATAAACACCCTTGGACACAACTTGAGTAATTGGGCTTTATCAGAAAGAAATGTACAATGTATTGAACTGTATAGAACTGCATGATCCTGTGCAAATGTCCTGTAATGTGTTCACCCATCCTATATGTGTCTCAGCAGTCTGTACACCTCACAGCATTACACTGTTGTGATCACACCAACATCTGCAATTAGGGAAGACATAGGTGACAGTCAAATGGGATGCAAAGGTAGTGACAGGCATTAGACAACAGCCACACAGCACAACACTGTAATGGCTAAATGTACACTTCAACAGTCTTACCTGAGTGACATTGGAAGTCTTGTTGTCCACATCCTCCTCCTCCTCCCTGTCCTCAGTGTCCACTGCTGCCACAGCTGCATTGCCACTCCCCTCCTCATGCAGATAGGGCACATGGCATCTGAGGGCCAAATTATGCATCATGCAGCACACACCAACAATCTTGCAGACCTTCTGAGGGGAGTAGCATAAGGATCCACCTGTCAGATGAAGGCACTTGAACCTGGCCTTCAGGAGACAGAAGGTCCGTTCAACAATCCTCCTGGTACGCCAATGAGCATCATTGTACCTATTCTCAGCCCCTGTTCTCGGATTCCTAACAGGGGTCAAGAGCCAGGTCAGGTCTGGCTAGCCAGAGTCACCTGGAAGAAATGAGAGACACATTAGCCTTGCACAACGGCATGGATTATGACTCCTGTAGGCATAAACTCACATTAATTAGGTGGGGACTCAGGCTCACCAATAAGACCACACTCTGTGCCTCAGTAATCGTGCCATCATCTGTGGGATGCTGCTATTCCTCAGGATAAAGGCATCATGCACTGACCCAAGATACTTGTCAGTGATGTGGGAGATATACTGGTCAGCAAGGCACACAATCTGGACATTGTGACCCATATTTACACTATTTGATGCAAACCAGCATTAGCGCAGGTTTGCGTCAAAATGTATAGCGCCAGCTAGCCCCATTCCAGGACACCAGCCAGGTGCCATATTTAAGGAATGGCACAAGCCGGCACTAATGTCTGGTTAACGTCATGTAATACATGACGCTAACTGGGTAGGGGAGGCATAGGGAAAACTGGAGGTTGTGCGTGAAAGAATGGCTCTAGTCAGGGTAGTGTCAAAATATTGACTCCTACCTGACCAGCACCATTATTAGACGCACATCCCCCATGGACATGACTTCTGTCTGAGTAAAGACAGGAGTTATGCCCCCTCAGCCGATTGGCCATGCCTAGGGACTTAAGTACCCTGGGCATGACCATTGGGCACAGTGTCATGTAGGGGGGCCCAAGTTAGGCCTGTACTTACCTCTACTTACCTGGGATGGGGTCCCCCATCCTCAGTTGTCCCTCTGGTGTGGGTTGGGGTGTTCCTGGGGCTTCGGGATGGCACCTGTGGGCTTATTCAATGGTGTTCCACCATGGAAATAGGCCCCCAGGTCCCCTAACGCCTGCCCTGACCCAGGACTTAAATAATGGCGCTAAGCAAGTTTAGCACCATTATTTAGGCCTGCCTCCCTCCTGTGCGTGATTTTTGCGCAGGAGGATAAATGAGGGGCCTGGGCCTTTGAGTAATTTTTTGACCAGGAATGCCTACTTTGCATCTCATTGACACAAGATAGTTTTCTGCAGGCAAAAAATGACTTTAACTCCAATATTTTAGCACTAGACATGTCTAGCACCAAAACATAAATATGGAGTTAAGTTTGTGCCGGATTTGCATTAAAAAAAATCACACAAATCTGGCGCAAACAGACTATAAAGATGCCCCTGAGTGAGTGGAAACTCTTCCTATTCTTGTACACCTGTTCATTGGCCCGGGGGGGAGGGGGACTAAGGCAATATGGGTCCCGTCAATGGCCCCAATCACATGTGGTATGTGTCCCATTGCACAGAGAGCATTGGCTGTGACATTCCAGCAGCCAAGCCCACTGTCACCTGGAAAGAACCTGTTGCCAGGAAATTGACCACTGATAGTACCTGCACAAGAGGGTGCATTACTGTGGTGCAACGGATTGCAGGTAGCAGATCAGGCTCTAATTGTGCACACAGCTCTGTGATAGCGGCCCTGTTCAGACGATAGGTGAGTATGATATACCTGTCCTCCAGTGTATCCAAGTCCACAAGGGGTTTGTATACAGGTGCTTGCCTCCTCCTCCTATTTCTCCGCATGGGACCCAAAAGTTAAAAGGGAGTGATAACAGGACCTATGGACACACAACACCAGAATACACAGAGCATGTATGTATGATGGACACTAGAATAGTCTATTTGTGTACATTCGACACCAATGACACACTTTTATATTCAATACATGAGTATTAGCAGTAGAAAATGGCAACCGCCTGTCTTGAATGCAGGGACAGGTGGAAGTGACCTCACACAGCCGGCATTACGAGTCATGGTGGAAGGCGGTCTGCACCGCCTTGCAATTCCCCATTGGCTAATAAGGGGCTCTATGAAGTACAGGAACCAACGATAACCCACGGCTGTGGTGACGGTGTTCACCGCTGCGGACATGGCCGCCATTTTCTTCCTACTACTTCACTTGATTCATGGCTTTCCACTGGACTACATCTCCAATGCGAGTGCTGCTGTGAGCTGTGTCTTGTACCTGCCATGGCCCATGCTACAGGGAAAAGGGCCCCAGGCTTCACGTCGGAGGAGTTGGAGAGGCTTGTGAATGGGGTCCTACCCCTGTATGGGCAGTTGTATGGGCCTCCAGACCAACATATGAGTACATCATGGGTATGGTGCATGCGACATGGCTGCATGTCGATGTATGTGTGTGCTGCAAGTGTGTCATTTGGGGGGTATGGCTGCAGGCAATGTGAATGAAGAGGCACGGGTCATGTGTGTGCCTAATGAGGGGCAAATGCTGTATGTGGGCCATTTGTCGTACAGGTTGGATTGTCTGGATCCTGGTGTCCTTCCTGTGTTTCTTCTGCAGGTCAGCGCCCATCAGAAGAAGGGGTTGTGGCATGACGTGCAGACCCTGTGGGTCCATAGCCGTCAGAGCACCCACTGCAGGAAATGGTGGGAGAGCCTGAGGCGCTGGGCCCGGAAGACAGCGAAGGCCCAGCTGGGGATGGCCTCCCAATGAGGGAGGGGTGCCTGTCAGAGCCTGCCCCACCCATGGCCTGCATCCTGGCAGTGGCCTACCCTGAGCTGGATGGGCGCTTGAGGGCAGCAGAGCAGCCACAAGGGGGTGAGTAGGGTGTGCGTGACTTCATCATTTGTTGCCTGGCATGGGATTTGTATGTAGGGTTCTAGTCAGTGTATACCCCAATATGCCAGTTTAGACATTGCTACGTGGTGTAGTTTGGTATGCTGGGTGGGGTGCATATTTTTAATTGCTAGGTAGCTGGCTTTCCTTGGCAGACAGGGCTTAGTTGGTCCTAGTAGGTGTGCAGATGGCAGTGTTTGCCTCTGTAGTACCTAGCCAATGGTATGCCAGTGTGGTCCATACTGCCCATTCTTAGTCCTAGTGAGTGATAGTGATGTGTATGCCATCTGTGGTGTTAGTGCTGTGATTGACCCTGTGCTACCTTTCTTTCTCCCCCTTCTTTCCTTTTGTCTACCTGTCCATGTGTGCATTAGCATCATCTGGTGAAGGAGCAGGGGCACCAGTGAGTGAGGGAGCTGCAGCCCATGGGACCTAGGAGGCAGAGTCCACCGACTCCGACGGGACCAGTGGGATGTAGGGTGAGGGGAGCACCATGCAGGGACAGAAGCTGATACTACTGACTCTGATTCCTCCTCTGATGGGAGCTCCCTGGTGGTGGCCGACCCCTCTGGGACCAGCCCAGCTACTTCATCTTCCACCACCCCCGTAGTAGCACCACCCTCCCAGTAGCCCCTCACTCAGTTGGCCGTACCCACAAGCCCAGGAAGGTTGGTGTCTCCTTCACCCCAGGCACCTCAGGCCCTGCCCCAGTCACCCCTGCTGCCCTCAGTGAGGAGGCTATTGACCTCCTGAGATCTATCTCTGTAGGGCAGTCAACCATAGTGAATGTCATCCAGGGGCTGGCATCCAGATGTAGCACTGCAATGCCTTCCCGGAGGGCATTTACAATGGCTTGGCAGTCCTACAGGAATGGAATTGTTTCAGGCTCTGGCCTCCTCTCTGATGGCAGCCAGTGTCCCAGTTTCTTCCGTCCCCCCTCCAACTACCTCTTCCCAGTCACAGCCTTCTTTCCCTAAACCCAGCCCATGCACACTTTCTGACAAGCATGTACAAAATACAACAGACAAGGCTTGCACAGACAAACATAGGCAGCGCACTTCAGTCCACAAGCACATACACAGCCAACACACAGATGCACACACAATATCAGCCACTGTCTCCCCCTCGTCCTCCTCCCTCACAGTCACATCTGCACTCACACCTGCATGCACAGCATCAACAGTCCCAGATCCTGCCACCTGCAAAGCCTTGCCCACAGTCACCACAACAGCAGACCCGCAGACATGCACCCCACACACCACATGCACAGTCACCACCAACACCATCTGACCAGGGAGGACACAGAGCATTGCGGGGCCAACACCTGAACCACCCAACTACCAACACACAGCACCAACCAGTCCTGCCACAGCTCTAGACTCTGAGATCCCAGCCATCACCTTTCAGGGGACAGTGGTAGGAGTCCAGTGGGAGCTGGCCACGCAGTTGCAGATGGGGAGGGAGAACATGGTAGGCAGCCTAGAGGGAGTGCAGATGTGCCTCAGTCTAAATAAGGACAATTCAGCTGCCATCAGAGGAACCGACTTCCCGCCACGTGGACTCCAGCAGTCCCTGGCCGAAATAGCTGCTGTCTCGAAGCAGAGGCTCAACAACTGCCCCCTCAAAGTGGTAGCAGCATGATAGATAACAGGCTGGGGGTGATACAAAATTCCCTGGAGTCCAAACAGTGGGAAGTGGCCTCCCTCAGGGAAAACAGTGATGCCTTATGTGCTCCCACAAATGGCAGCTGCCGGGACCTCTGATTCCATATCACCTGATGTGTGTGTGGCCCCCTTAACTTCAACAACAGCACCGCCCATGGCAGAGGAGGTACCACACACATCAGAGGATGAAGATGTGGAAGGAACAACATTCACACGTAAAAGTACCCTGTAGCACCAGTCCGTGCCACATGGACTGTATCTCTTTAGTTCTCTGCTTAAAATCATGCCAGTGCTGTGACAGCTGACAATGGTCACTCAACCACTGTTGACTTATCTGTTATGGATTGTCATTGTTTCAATTCCTACCTATTGTTAATTTGGACACCTCCTCACTAATGCACACTTCTCCTACCCATAACTCATGACGTCCCTTATCCTTGGACTCTGAATGTACATCAAATGGCTCAGGATCTCTCATGGGGTAAGTGAACTAGACATTGTACTGCATTGGAAAATAAATGTTCCCATGTAAATAAATCTCCATATTCACATCTACCATGCCATCTTATAATGTGATCCATCAACTCATCTAAATGTACGCATTGTGTGAAGCGATGTCAATGAGAACAGAACCTAATTACATGTGTGGCTTACTGTCAGACACAAAGCCACACACTAGGACTCTAACATGAAAAAGGTGACTGAAAGTGTTGTGGAATATAACCAACTTACAGAGCCTTAAAAGCGTGTATCGAACAGATATCTATGCAAGATGACATATGGCAATTACAGGTCAGAACTCAAGTGTCTGGACATTTTCCTGATGATAGCACTAGTACAACAAATATGTGAGGAACAGAAGAGGCAAAATTGATCAGTGACGGGCAGCTGTCAGTGTGCCAGGTTACATACCCCAAAAAAGGTGAAGTAAAATGTGCTACACTTTACAAGAATAATTGTGACAGACCTTAGTGATGACAGCTGATGTTGCATTCTTACCTGTCAAAGATGTTGTATACATGCACAATGTTATTGTCAGGTACTGGGGATGAAAAATGTTTTGAGTAGCTGATGTCATTTTGCAGCCAATCAGATAGCTCCTTGGTCATAGGGGATACACATAGTTATACATGTAAATCAATACTGAAAGCATACCCTACAGCATTCTTGTAACTTGGTCAGTGCACAAATGAGAACATCCTGGCACTCAATCATCATGGACACCTAATTGTCTACAACTAACAGGATTTCTTGGTACTTAAAAACAACACCTTATAAAAACCTAAACTAAACACTATCCTACACCAAGCTAACCTATACTAACTTATTTAAACTTACCCCTACAGCTATCTATCCTAATCTAAACGTATCTTATACATGTAATGCCACACACTAAACATTGTCCCCTCCTTAAGAGACAAGATACGAATAGGACAACATAAACTGATGCTACACAAATACTAACTTAACCTGTATCCTAAACAAATATTTTTTTTTTGTAAAACATTTTTATGGATTTATTTTTGTATTTTTTATTTGTTTAAACATAGAGCCCAATACATAACTCAAGGCACAGAAATAAAACCCACCCCAACTATACTTACTCTATCCTTCAACTAACCTAATTTATGCTACCGCATCCATTAGTACCCACCTAAAACCCACTAAAACTAACTACAAAATACAACAGGAGAGGGAAAGGAACTGGGAGGCTGTACATATCCTGGATTGCAGCTCCTTTAGCTTCTTTTTACAAAACTTTAAGAGTTTCAAATTGTGAGCATTGTCCTGATCCAGTCTCTCCACCCTGGCCATAGCAGTTGGCATGTCTCTTCTCATGTCTGCCTCAAAGGTGGAGGATGTGGCTGCTGCAGATGGCTGTTGCAGTGCTTGTGTTGCCATTAGTGCTGTGCACATGGAAGGGGTTGGACCAGCTGAGGCGACCCTGACCCTTGATGTGGTGCTCGATGTGCTCTTCCGTGTTGCGGCCTGTTTAAAGTTCCCTGATGTGGGAAGGCAAGCCAAGACCCCGAAGACTTTTCCCACCTATATGTCTTGGACATCTTCCTGTCCCCTACTGGTACCTCCATGATGTGGCAGAACTGCTTGGCCCTCTTATCCAAAGCACGCCTTTGTGCTGGGGTCATAGTGGCAGCTAGAACATGAGGAGGACATGAAATCAAATACAGCATTGGGTAGAGTTGAACAACCAAGCAAAGTACACAGCATCATCATATGAAACATGCTGTCCACCAGACATTCCACAACAATGTCAATTACCAAAACAATACTAAACTTCCTACCAGCCATCTACAATATCACGTTCATATCAGAGGGTTAACTGCTATCCATTGTTGATCACTTGTGCCACATTTGCGGCATCATACTTATGAAGATCAAGTGGTCCAAAAAGTCCCAAATCCCTGTGCCATAGTCACAATGTGACACAATGCATGCAATGCACCACTTTGACACCCCTTGCGCTACATTATGCTTTGGCCAGGCATCATGGATGCATGGTAGGGTTCAATGGCATTGGGAATTCTCAGAGATTCCAATGCATCATTTATATTTCCTTCTATTAAGACCTGCTCAGAGCAGGCGTTGCAATAGGGTACACCATTGCTTACAATGGGCCCCTGTGTACAGTTCAGAGTTAACGCCAATATTGTTTGCCCAAAGCCTGAACAGTACACCTATATTGTCTACAGATTTTGTACCTATTGCCCCCTACCCTGCGGCATGGTATGCATTTTTCTTGTGTTGTGCATGCATGGTGGCAGTAGGGGTGAGAGTGTGTTTTCCTTACTATTGAACCACATGTGCACATGCATGTTTTACATCTCCTAAGTACCAAGTAAACACTCACCATCCATAGTCTATACACACCTGATGTGACCAAGCTCACTCATAATTATTATGATGGGTAGATCATGTAGGTTAAATTGCACACATCTTGCTTGCTACAATCCGTAAACATGTCCCACATCCATCTGGAGCAGAGCTGAAATTTCAATGTGTACTCAACTGACTGTTGCCCAGCACAACAAGGATCCTTGCATGGCAGCTGCCTCACTTCATTTCAGAAGAGTAGTGAGGGACCGGTGGTGCAAGTGTCTCCTTGATAAGCCCCCTAGAGACCTCAACATTTCGTCATCATTTGTACCATGTCCTGAGTAAATTAAAGCAATGTGTGGTACACTGTGCTGTTCCGTGCTATGACAAGTATGTTGGCAACAGGCATGCTAATCAGATAAGCACCTATGACACATATCTTGACTGACATCACTGGGTATGTGGGCATGCTTTCCTTTCCCTGACAACCACAATTCCATAGTAGCATACGTTGGCACTTGTGCAACAATCAACTTAATCTACATCCTCAACATTGCATCAGGCAAAATGTCAATACCCAAACTCAGAAAATGTTATCTTATTGGCCACACATGCCATTTCAACATTGCATTGCACACATCATACCCTCTCACACAAAACCCTAGATGCACAATGTGACATTCACTGGCTGCATCAGGTCTTCAAACTGGGAATCCTCTCTAAAAGTGTAGGGTGGAGGTCGACCTGCAAGATATGACAGGAACACATAGCTTTGTGATTTTGAACATTTCTGAGCATGGACAACAGTTACACATTCAACTTGATTAGCTGAGTAAGCTAGTCAACTTTGTGTTAAGAATGAACAACTGTGAACCATTACATTTCTGTCTGTAAGACAAAGGCCAGATTGAAGAGGCCCTGGTGCCACCATAGCATCACTTTCCATGACGCTCCTGTGGTGCTTTTCACTGCACCATATGTACAAGGAGCTTCCATGTACATATGGGGCAGCATGACCCAGTATTCTGAGTCAGAGGGGCATGCAATGGTTGTTTCAGTGGCCGTCCCATTGTAACACCCATACCTTTTGATGCTGCCTCAGGTTTGCAAGACATCGTACTTACTGCCAGCGCCAAAAGAGTAACTATACACCAGGGGTGGTGTTAGCATGACAAAGAGGTGAGGAATGCTTAAATAACTCCTTCTTTCTTACTCCTAATACGTGTATTCCATTTGAAAGCACACACAGAAGAGGTAGAAAGCCATGGATGTTTGCTTATGTGCAGATAGGCGTCCCTTCCTGCACATTTACAATCTAACATAACAGATGTTTTGGCACTACTATTTGGCCGGCATTCTGCAGCACGAATAGAAGTGGAATATTGCCATTGTTGATTGTTTATATCCAAGATGGGATACCTTCCTGTACAAAGACACTCCCCTCTTCACAGACACACTTGCACTGTGGTCCAAGTATGCCAGCGTTGATGTTGGCTGCTGAGGTATGTCCTGCTGCAGGTGCAGACGCAGGCTTCCCCAAAGTCTTGGGAATACGGGGCAGGCCTATGTTTAAAATCCACCTGTTTCTCACATGTGTGTCTCATAGTTATCACACAAGAAAATGCACAGATTTGGGTGGCAGACATATGTACATGTTTTGGATACATATTTTTAACAATATATGGGGACAGGATACTCTCCATTGGCTGAAGCTTTGAATCTTGAAGTTGATCTATGTGAAGAAGCAGGCAACCACTCAGATGACTGCCTGTTTTCAATCCCATTGCACCAACACATACGTCCATCATGTGCAAGCCATATGTAACATATGGCATACTATGCCGAAGATCAGGACACTGATGTTGGGAACCGTGTCAGTATGGTTGCACGTTACATGTTCAGCACCATACATGAATATGCTACATGTGCAAAGTGGAAATTGACTTTTTGATGACAAGAGCACAGTCAGGTAATCAACCAGCCTTTGGCAGAAATATAAGTTGACTCCAATAAAGGAACAGTGTAACCAAGTTGATGTTAAGGCTATATTTGTTTGGGTGCCACCTACAGCAGGAATTCAAGGCTTGCATTCCTCAGACCTGGTTCTGCCATCATGTGGCACCAGCCTTTCACACTACCACAATGCTTGCTCTTGTCAAAAATTGACATATGGTAAGGTATTAGTTGTCACCATTGGCAACATTCCCTTCAACAACTTAGACACAGATGTTGCATCATGAGGCAGTCACTCCTTACATTTGTGTAAGTGGCATGTCAATCTGCACATATATGACTCTTGGCACACACACTCACCCATGACTGACAATACTCCAGCGTCATGTTTTCCCGCACTTTAACATTACTTACCCCATTTACACAGTTGTAATGACCATGATGGGCATGTAATTTTGTGCTTGGGAAACATGTCCCCTTGCACCATTGCACATGTGTCTTATATTTGACACTTTATGATGTATATGCGATACACAATGTACACAAAGAGGAATGTGCAATTTGTCTGCAACTAGTGCATTGCTAAGTTCTCTTATATGGTGTTTGGTTTAGACTCTAAACCTCCTGTCCTCTCCCTTAACAAAACATGCTGCAGTCAACCTTATGGTTTCCTGTCATGCACATACAAATGAGGATGTTGCAATGCAAACGGGGTACTTACTAACTGGTCTCCCAATCCGAATCACCAGGTGTTCCAGGAGATCTCTCTCTCATGCAATGAGATCTGCCCACTGGTGTCTGAGTTGGTGGTCAGTCCGCACGACACCAAAGCTCCCAATAGATGGTGAAGCATAATGCTCAACCGCAGATTCGTACCTTTGTTGGGTACCCAGCCACCCAAATTCAACATCATTGGGAGGAAGTGCTTTACCAATCAGATGAACCCTTCCAGTTCATCTTCACTCATTTGCTGGGCTCTCCCCTTCCCTGACATATTGCAGTTTTCTTCCACTGCAAATGTATTTACCCCCAAAAATAATTAAACACTACCCCACCTAACCCCAAATACCCCAACAGACTATGCTACCCCAAGACAAGCACCTGACAAAACAAATACTATGACAGGACAAAAACACTACACAAAACTTGCAAAAATGACCAAATTAACAGGACAGTCACAGGACACAGCACAAAAGTCATAAAAAAACACCACTCCTCAACCAGCACCAGATCCACACAACCTCTCACAATCACAGACTAAAAGACTGTAAAGCCTGTAAAGTAAAAGTGAAATCACTATACCATATTTGCAAGGAAGTCCTGGTCATCACTTCCTGGGTGTGCGTTACGTTTTCTGTTATGCGTCGTTTCTTTTGACTCATGACGGTCATGCATGTTTTTTTTCCCATGAAGGCTGACAAGGCCTGAACACTTCCTATTGACGTGCAGGGGACAGGCGTCATTTGCTTGATTTGAGATGTATGGAGAGTTGTTGTTTGCATCAAAAGTTTTGATGCATAACGTGAATGTGTGGATTTTTTAGGTAAAACTGACAGTGCACCCAGATTCACATTCCTTGTTACTGGGGTTATGCATCAAGTTCTTAGTAAGATATGGTTATGTGTGTGTGTGTGTGTGCATGTGCATTCAAATATGTAACAGTAACATCGGAATGTGCTACAATATGTTTGTATGTGTATGATGCATGCGATGACAGATATTGTTTGCATATGTGCATGTGTTGGTAGACATTTTCCACATACATGTTACCACATGTGTACTGGGAGTGTACATATGTGATTGAACACACATTTGTGGGTCTACTACTTTGTCATGTCTGCTTTCCAAATCTATGTTTGACAACACCGCTTAAGTTGTGATGGGCTTTGTCCAAAACATGTTCATGCATGTGATACTCTTGACAAATCGTACACAAAGGATGCTGTGGACTACGGCTGGGCTGATTTCAACTAACTCATGGCAATGTGAGTGCATGTTTTTCCGCACTGTGGTGTGTTCTATTGTTCAGGGTTCATGATGCTATGCTACATATGTAACATATGGTTCCCCATGCATATATGATACAGCAGATGGTGTACTGAGATGTCATTGAAGGTCGGTATGTAACGTGTGTGTGGAAAGATATGTTTCTTGTAATATGTGTAATGAATGCCAACGATGTGTATCTATGGATATGACAACTCCCAATCTATCCTCCAGCCCTCCAGCATGGACATATGTTGGCCATTGTTTCATGGCTGTGTATTCATATCTGTGCCACCTATGTTTCCCTATGTGGGAACATGTGTAAAGGTTATATAAGTGTCCGTATGATCATGTGATACATATACATTTTCATTGGTGGAAAGTTGACTTTTGTGCTTACTCCAATACACAATACTAAACCTGAACCATTGAAGAGGTATATGTGTGCTGAGAATTCAGAGATATGTGTGAAAGGCACACACTTGGTACATGAAATCGATCAAAACATGTTTGTTTTGACTGTTACATACAATGGCATACAATTGTATTGCAGGGTTGCTGTCAGGCAATGATGACACCCTAGTCATTATTGCTCTTGTGGCACTTTGTGTGCCCACACAGACCCATTGTTGCCTATTTTGATGCAGGTTGACGGTGTTCCCCTCACCTCAGTCTACTGTGCACAAGCATCAGGCCCCTGACTGTGACAAGAGTCAATGTATCCTCAGCAGGGGAGTTCGGGGGTGTAGGGTGGGGATCTATCTTCATCATGATTGCTCTTCAGCAGCGCATTTTGCACTCCCCTGCAGACAGACACCTGCACACATGTGAGCCCATGGCCTAGCATCTTTTGTTTTGTTTGAGGTACTTGATGTCAGGCTTGCCCTATCATGTTCAGGGGATTGGCTGCTTGTTCGTGTAGAACATGTCTTGTCATTTGGCATGGTTTGACACAAATGGTTATACATAGTTTAGATTTTCCATATGATGCTTGGTTGGGGCATTTATATTTTGTGTAACTTGCATAGCATTTGTTTTCCGACCCAGGAGACAGATAATATCATCTGTCACTGCCTTCTGTCACAACAGTATGCGATGGGCAAGTACATAGTTGTTGTTGCCAACATGAATGGGTTATGTACTGACATACACATCCTCTGTGAATATTTGTCTGGTGATCACTTGGTAACACTATTGTGTTGTACAGTCAGTATTGGTCTATATGTATTCCTTCTCCAACATTAACAGCATATCTTGTTTGGAATGGATTTGGACCTACCTTGCTGGCATTCTTTAGGCTGCTTACCCTTTGTACACATCTCCTACTGCAACATTGTCACATCGTACATGAACAGGAAGCTTGGTGAGACTTTTGTATTTTGTAGATGAACAGATCTTCTTCCACTGGCTAAGTGATAGTATCCCTCCCATTCCTGACTTTGCTAAATTACAGGACTTCCACACACGACAGTACACCAGCCACAGCACTTGTGTAATGTTACAGTGAGAGCCCCATATTGTATCTCCAAGTGTCTGAGGGAGTCTCTCAGCTGTTCTTCCACATCCTTTGGTGTACATGGGCATGCACTTACATCTGCATTCCACAACCAATGTCACTTTCACTATGAGTGTATCTTGTTAGTGTGTGGAGTCATCTCAGCTATGATTATGTGAAATGCCACTTGCAACATTTTTGTTTCCTTCTTAACCCATTCAATTTTGGATGGGTATGTGACATGTTTGGACATTGCTAGACTTACATGCACATCCCAAACACGATTGGCTGTGGGAGACCTAGACATTTTAGGGTTTTAGTCCCAGCATATCACTTTCCCTCAGTCAGACATGTGAGTGTCATTGAGAAGTATTTTTTCATATGTCATGTGTGATTGTGTCATACAGACTTTACTGGGTTACCTTGTAGACACAAATCAACCATTGTAAGTCATTGCTAACCTTTCCTACCTAGGCCATACACCGGTACAGCAGTCTTCACATGTATTTCCAGATTAGCTGCAGAAATAGGTCAAGATGACACAATTGTGTGACATGAGTCTAAGAAGGTATATTGGAAGTGCTACAGACTATGACTATATCCCACCCACACATTCATGTGGTGGTGCACTCTTCCATTTTATTAATTATTCCTGGCTATGGGGCATATGTGTGGAGAGTGGAGGAGCACCCATTGCTGCTCCACTTGTCTTTTGCGACCGTTAGCACACTCCACAGCCAACATGTGTGTGCAATATTTGAAAGACAGCATACCAAGTGACAGGGTTGGGACCGATAGCGCTCATGGTATATAACACCATTGATATACTGTGCAGAGTGAGGGCCAAACTTTTGGCCCTAACCCTGACCAGTACATAATGGTCTAATGATACCAATGGTGATCCCCCATGTCACAACTGCTCAGTGCTAGCGTTACAGGTACCCACCTGAGATGTGACACAGTTTAGTTCCTTAGTTTCAAGTGCACCATTTTGAAACACCCCCTACAGTATTTATGCCCCCTTGCATGCATCTTGCCTGGTGTAGGGATTATGTGGTGCAAGGGGTCGGAATTGACTCAATGCATACATTACGCCACTTAGTATTTCTGGTGCATGGATCTAGGCCTTAGAGAGACACATGAGTGTGAGTAATGTTATGCTGATGTGCGGAATGGAGGCACTACCCTCTTAAATTTCAACCTATGTTTCAACATTCTTTGCAACTGTTGTGTTTTTTTTCCTGCTCTATGAGGTATGGGCACCTTACTAAAGATATATGAAGCAGATAATGAGCATGCCATGGGGAATCTGGTGCAAAGTGATTTAATGGTGAAATTGACAGGGTGATTTTTGTTGTACACTGTCTAGGTGAAGACGTTCAGTACAATTTGTTGTCTCTTGTGAACTCCTGTAGCAGTTTTTTGTTGTTCCAGATTCCCCTGTGCTGTAAAATTTCTCCTCATTGGGGACATCTACCAGTTCATCCATCCCAGGGGACATTAATCTGAATACAAATTTTATGCAACATTGCACATACAAGGGTTATCTTGCATACCAGTGGTGGGGCATATAACAGACTTAACATAAACAGCATGGTCAGAGCCAGGAACCTGAACCTTGACTTCCGGAGCCCAAAAGTCCTCTCCACCACAGTTAATTTCCTTATGTGGCCTTCATTGTAGGCCCTCTCTCCCTCTGTTGTCGGGTTGGCAAAAGGGGTCATCACCCATGGCTGGATGCTGTAACCTTGGTTTGCTGCAAAGGATTGTGAGAACATGTGTCAGTCAGGTATAATTGTGGTTTGCTCTGTGCCATGGCAGATGTTAGTTCTAGGTGGAGCTGTGACTCAGACTTGCACCTGGTATTATGTGTGTTTGTGTTTGCTTGAATGGTTGCATTGGTGTGTGATGGTGGACGTTGCAATCATGGTTTGTGCCTCAGGGACCTGATGATTGTCAAATTAAATCTGTACTGACAGTTTCCCATTCCAAATCTGGACTGACGACTTGATTGTCCATGGCGTGCTCATTATTGTTCATATTTAAGGTTGTGTCCTAATGTTAGTGGAGCCTACCACCTCCTTGTATCACAATAGCGTAATTTGCATTGACACTATGGTAGCGCGACAAGGCAAAACTCAGGCCACCATGTTTCCATGTGGCACTACTCACGCAGTTTGACACATAGTGACCCTTTGTGGCAGATTATGCCTGTGTCAGGCATCACATGTACAAGGGGGAGATTCACACAATAGGAGGACTAGCAAAATTGTTGCAGAGTATTCTCCAAGGTTCCTAGGCATGATTTGTTGCAGATACTTTAAACACCTGCACAGAGCAAGTGTTAGGAGGGGGCAAACCATTTATTCATTTAAATGGGTCCCTAAATACTGTGCATGAAATGGTCAGGTGTTTTGTCAGTACTTCTTCAGAGTACTTCAATGGCATCCATTATCTTGACACCACTAAACCTACTCTGCACCATGGTGCGCCGTACATTGTATACAGAACCCACATGGTGAAAGTAGGGTGCGGCAAAGGGCACAATTACAGTGGCACTGCTGTCAATGCTGCTCCACGTTCCTGACATGTGGATCTCAGACCCTTCCTTTTAGATCTACAGAAGAGAGATGATCAGGAACTTTGAACCTATTTTGTGAGTTGTGTTATGACACAGGTGTTGACCCTGTATGTAGCATGTGCATCCCACCCCCTTTCCCCTGGAAAAGCTCCCTTGTACAAAGTGTTATTGTTGCCAATTACTGGCTAGCATATGTATATGCATGTGGATCATGGGCACAGTGTGGCACAGTGTATAGTATGTTTTGTGATGTATGCATAAATTATCAGACACCTGTGTGACAGGAGAAGAAATGATGTGGTTTTCTGCAATGCCCTGTTTCACATTACCAGTCCTGCTAACTCCCATGTCTCCTCATTCATATGCATCTCTGGCCTTTCCCAGTAATTTGTCAGTAGTCCAGCTGCATTGTGCTGTGAACTGTCCATACCTACACATGGTGTTTCATGGCTGGTGACGTTGTATTCCTATGTGTGCAAAACAATGCACCAGACACGCGAAGGTAAACACAATGGGTACGTCTGGTATGTTTTGGTGATATGCAGTTGGTAATGCAACATCTGGATGGCATATGATATTGGTGCTGCCGGAGGCTTCTACACAGTGACAAATGTGGGGATGTGCCTATATGTGACTTTCTTTACTTTTACACAGCCAATGGCATTCACATAGATGAGCTATTCCTTGTTAGAGTTTTCACCCTCGTAGTGATGTCTGGCATAATGTGGTGTAGTAGGCGTACAATCAACTTCCACTTCAGATGGTAGATTCTGATGACATCTTGTTCCCTGAGTGAAAGGATGGTTGTGCGCTGTTGGAATATCCTCTCTGCCTTCTGCGCTGCCTTTTTGGCTGATGTGGTGGTGTTTGTGGTTGCTGCAGTGGTTCTGGTAGGATATGTTGTTGTCGCTGTTGTCTACGTCATGTTCCAAGCTAGAGCAATAATAGATCTATGTTGTCCAGGGGATTGCCAATGCTCCTTCTGTGTGTTTTCTTCCTGTAGTAGTGTATGGGCCTCATTTTAACTCCTGGTCTCACCAGGTATTACATTTTGACATTAATCAAACTTAGTGTCATATTTTTGGACTGATTCCTTAACGTGCCTTGTTTTTCCATCGGGCAGTAAATACAATGCTAGAGGGCCAGAGTCATTTTTTGGGAGCAAACGCCTACCTTGCATATCATTGTCACAAAATTATGCAAGGTGGGGTGGCATTCCCAAAACATGAAGCAAACTCAGAATTTTTTCAAAAGACGGGTCTAGCAACAAAATATAAATATGGCGCTAGGTTAGTGCTGCCTTTGCGTCAGAAAAATGCCACAATGGCAGCGCTACGTTTTCTTAAATATGGGCCTAAGGGCCAGATGTAGAAAACGTTTTGCATGGCGCAAACTGCGAAATTCGGAGTTTGCGCCATGCAAAACGTGCATCGCGATGCACATTCCCATTTTGCGAGTCGGTACCGACTCGCAAAATGGGAATGCGACTCGCAAATAGAAAGGGGTGTTCCCTTCCAATTTGTGATTCGAACCGCGATGCAGAATTGCTTTGTGACTGCGAACGCGGTCGCAAAGCAATTCGCAGTTAGCACCTATGTCAAGTGGGTGCTAACTCATTCGCAAAAGGGAAGGGGTCCCCATGGGACCCCTTCCCCTTTGTGAATGTCGCCCAAAATATTTTTTCAGAGCAGGCAGTGGTCCAATAGACCACTGCCTATTCTGAAAAAACGAAACCAAATGGTTTCATTTTTTATTTTGTATTGCAACTCGTTTTCCTTTAAGGAAAACGGGCTGCAACAAAAAAAATGCTTTATTGAAAAAGCAGTAACAGACATGGAGGTCGGCTGTCTCCAGCAGGCCACCATCCCTGTGGGTGCAGGGAATCGCAAGGGGGTCACAAATTGCGACCCACCTCATTAATATTAATGAGGTGGGTCTTTGCGACTCACTTGCGATTCGCAGAAGGTGTCTGAGACACCATTCTGCATACGATTTTGCAACTCGGAAATTGCGAGTCGCACCGACTTGCAATTTCCGAGTCGCAAAATCGTATCTTGCTACATCTGGCCCTAAGTATTTCAGACATTGTCAGAATAGATATCAGCATTCATAGCTACCATTTTAGAAACAGTTAGGGGCACATTTATAATTTTTGGAGCAAAACTGTACTAATGCAGTTTTGCATCAAAAGGTTTTGTACCGGTTTGCACCATTCTAGAGCACCAGCTGGGTACCATATATATGGAATGGTGCAAGCCGGGGCAAAGGATAGGCTAGCGTAAAAAAAAAATTATGTTAGCCGGGTGGGGGTGGTGGTATGGGAGAAGGGGGTTTTGTACCAAAAAATGATGTTAGGCAGGTTAGAGTAAAAACCAATGACTCTAACCAGCCTAGCGTCATTTTCTGATGTAAAACCATCCATACCACATGACTCCTGTCGTAGAAAAGACAGGAGTCATGCCCACTACCCAAATGGCCAGCACAGGGGACCAGGGTCCCCTGGGCATGGCCATTGCACCCAGTGCCATGTGGGGGGCCCATTTCAGGCACTTTAAATATATATATCTATATATCTTTTACTTACCTAGACTTACCTGGGATGGGGTCCCCCGTCATCCACTGTCCCTCTAGTGTGGGTGGGAGTGTCCCTGGGGCCTGGGGAGGGCACCTGTGGACTTATTCCATGGTGTTCCATCATAGAAATCAGCCCAAAGATCTCCTATCGCCTGTCCTGACCCAGGCGTCAAATAAAGGTGCAAAGCAAGCTTTGCACCATTAGTTGACCCCTCCTCCCCCCGTGTGTAATTTTGAGCACAGGCGGATAAATATGGTGCTAAGGCCATAGAGTCATTTTTTGCACGGGAACGCCTACCTTTCATCTCATTGACACAAGGTAGGTTTCCACGTCCAAATAATGACTTTAACTCCATAACTTTGGTGCTAGACGTGTTTAGCACCAAAGTATAAATATGGAGTTACTTTTGCACCGAATTTGCGTTAAAAAATTATGCAAATTAGGCACAAAACAAGTATAATTGTGCCCCTCAGTTCCTTAAGTTTGAGATCATCACAGAATGCATTTTCTGTGAGAACCAATCTCCAGGGTATCTCACGATGCGGTTTTACACTGTGTGCCAGTATTTCGTGAAAGTTTGATGAATTCAGAAATGTTGCAAATTGTGTTGGTGTATTTCAGAACCCGTAAGAATTAGCCTCTTAATAGCATGCACAGATGTATTACTCTCATTTCAACCTTCTCCGTCAGTGTATCACAGGACAATGTACTATCCTTTCCAGGCCAAAGAACTGTGGTCATAATTGGTTATTGTCATTACAGAACTTCAAAAGCTTTATCATTGCTTCTCTATTGCTCTCTCTTGCACAAGAAGGTGGTGAACACTTTAGTTTGTGAAATAGGTGTCAAAAATGTAAGGTCTAAACATTCTTAGACCATAAAATATAAAACTTCAAATTTGCTCTATTGTTGACCAATCCGTGTCTGTCTTGTGATGCAAAGAATTGCTTGGCCTTCACTCTGCTCTCAGCTCGGAAAATCAACCTCGTCCTCAGAATGCTTTGCAAATATTTATTCAGGTTCTAGCAGAACAAATGATGCAGGCAGGTACTTCTCTGGTGAACGCATACTACAGTGATCCCTACAAACACCTTTTCCCTATGCCCACATTCCATCTGCAGATTTCCACTTCGACAATAAAAAGTTGAGTGATGCTGCATGATTTCTGAATGAGTTAGATTGAGCTAAATTCTCTTTGCAATGGACATCAAATGTTCTCCTTGGATTTCACAAACTCTTGCAGGAGTTCACAAACATAAATTCCTCTCAAGATTTCAATAACTGCTTTTAGGGCAGCTAGCTATTTAAGGTAAGCGCACAAAGCAGGGTCTTGCTTTCTAAACTTCAAACTTGAATTTACTCACTTGAGTAAGGTCCATCAACAACTTCCTCGTGAACGTTCTCTACGTTTGTAAAGAGTTGCCTTAGGTCACTTATCATCTGTCAACATTTAGTAAAATGTCACCATACAACTTTAGTAGTATGTGCAGCCTCTTATAAGAGGAACAAAATATTCAAAACGTTATCGTAAAGATATTACACCACCACAAAGCATTACCCTTCATTACCCACCTTTATATGTGGCCCTCTGGTTAGAGGGCCTAACGTGTGGTAACTGCGTGGCTTCTGATTTGATTTACAACACATAACCTCGTCAGCATGATACACTTTTTTTCACGAAGTGTAGCTGTTGTTACATTGTATATTCAAAAGGATGCCTGTTAAATTTATCTGAAATAGGCCAAACTGCGCAGAATATAAAAACAAGCATAGACCAGCACAAAAGCATTATCAGGTGTGTTGTTGAGAATTAACCCCCCACCTCCCATCCCCTCCCCCTCGGATAATTTCAAGGCAAAGGGTAGCCCAGGTGCCATTAATGAAAAGCCATTTAGGAAGTTAAGATACAAATATGGGGTACTGTCAGTAATCCCCTACGTACGGAAACACTATGCTTCTTTAGATTTGACACCATTAGGAATGGTGTGCTACTTTTCTAATTTCTGATTTGCTGAATGCGATCGCTTATTGCGGGCTTCTGATAGTTTAAGGCAAACATTACTTCTGCTTACAGCTATGGAAGGGTTACCCATATATGCAGCACCTTTATTAATATCAACAAAATTAAAAAAAAATTTTTTAGAGCGTTCAGCTGACTGGTTACTTTCACTATGCAACTCATAGTTCTGTCAGTCGATTAAGTTGTTTATGGATTATCATGAATGCTTTCAATGAGTATGTTATAATTCCTGTGTTTTGATCACTTACTCTAATGGGACTGCTTAATTCATTATAGTCCTGTAATGTACTTCCTTATCAACATATCAGCCCTCCACGGCAAACCAGCGTATATTTATGTTGAAGACCCCATAATGAGTGAGTCATTCTAAGTTTACATGACTGCATTCGTCACCCATGATAATGTTACAGAATTGTGCACATAGAACACCATTACCCTTGCCCTATGCACCTCTACTTATACCCCCTGTTTGTCTCTACTGGTCACTTTCAACTCAACAGTGGGTAAAGTTTGCTACCCAGCTTCCATAAGGGTTTGGTATCTGACAACTTTTTACCAGCAAATGTACTGAAGTATTGGTTGGAACAAAACGTTTTCTGAGAGTTACGTTCTTGATCCAACACTATTTGCCACCTCTGTTCGACCAGTTCTGTTGTGTCGATGGAACTCTAGAAGAAGCAGGCTGTCTTTTCACCCTAAGCAGGGGGTAAGAGTGGTTAACATCACAATCAGTCAACATTTAACTTACAGTATGGCCACCCAGGTAAACCCCAATCGGAAATAAAGATAAAAGGTTTTATTACACTTTAATACTCAGGTTAATGTAAACAGTTTTCAAAACCAAGCTATAGAGATAAGTATCACCATAAGGTGACAAAAACAGCGGAAAAAGACTAACATGTGACAAACTAAACACTCAATAAATGTGATACAAAATATTATTAGCAATACTTGATGCACAAAAAATAAACGTTGTGCAAACCATTTAAACATGAATGCAAAAATTAATACAAACTAAAATTATCTAAATAGCTAACCAAACAATGGGAAATCCTTCAAAGACAAGTCACTAAGGCCCTCATTACAACCCTGTCGGTAAATCCAGCTTACCGCCGTGCTGAAGGCCGACAACATAACGTGGCCGCGGCGGAAATCCACTACAGGTATTACGACCCACAGCTCGGAATCCGCCACAATACAGACACCCACACAAGTCTGCCACACCAAAGGTCAGAGATAAACTGGCGATACCAAAACCCACACCATCACGCCAACAGGAATACGCCCACACTATCATGACCCACGAATCAACGCAGTGGTCTTTCACCCGCGGTAATCCATTGGCGGTACACACCGCAGCGTTCAAAATACACACACATTTACAAAACACAACCACATTGGACAATTCAAAATACACACACCTGATACACATACACACACCACACCCACACACTCACACCACTATAAAACACCCACCCACATTACCCAAAACCCCTTACAACAACATTTTTTTGAAGAAGCAGAGAGAGAGAATAGCAAACACAACACCAGCATCCACAGGCACACAACACCATCACTCATACAACATCCACGTACCTCAAACAACACACCCCAACACAACACATCACACAGCACAACAAACATCACCTCACACATTACTCACACCACATCATGGCACCTCAAAGACACCCCAGGTTTTCTGAGGAGGAGCTCAGGGTCATGGTGGAGGAAATCATCTGGGTAGAGCCACAGCTTTTCGGATCACAGGTGCAGCACACCTCTATTGCTAGGAAGATGGAGCTATGGCGGAGAATCGTCGACAGAGTCAACGCAGTGGGACAGCACCCCAGAACACGGGATTACATCAGGAAGAGGTGGAACGACCTACGGGGAAAGGTGCATTCCGTGGTATCCAGACACCAGATAGCAGTACTGAGGACTGGCGGTGGACCCCCACCTCCTCCCCCACAACTAACAACATAGGTGGAGCAAGTCTTGGCAATACTGCATCCTGAGGGCCTCACCGGAGTAGCAGGAGGACTGGACTCTGGTAAGTCATATGTTTACTACTATATCCCCCACCCCACCTGCATGCCATCACATACCTCCACCCTTACCCTCACCCTATCACTCCAACACCTCACATATGCCCCACCATCACAACCCACCAATCCCAAGTCCTGCATGCAACACCTCTGCATAGACACCCATCACCAAAGCATGTCCAGTACAGATACCCACCCAGACCCCAAAATCACTAATCACACAAGGGCAAACACAATAATGCAAGCACAGGAGTAGAGGGTAACTCACCCATTGCACAAAATGGCACACACAGGTACAATAACTATGCATTTACACCCCAACAGGACCCCTACCCAACGTCACCGGTCAGGAGGTGCCAGACATATCCAGTCCCCCCACAGAAGAGGCCCACAGTGATGACAGCAGCTCTGCACGCCTGGATCAAGATGACCAGCCCGGCCCATCAGGGACCTCTGGACAGTCGGTTCCCTTGCCACAGTCACAAACCACCACAGACCATCCCCCCTCATGAAACACTAGCACAGCACCCACCCAGCGGGCCCATCCCTCAGTCCCCAGGACATGTCAATAAGCAGTGTGTCCACCATTACAGGTACCCCAGGCAAACCTACCAACCCAAGACAAACAGGGACCTGGGGTCAGTGGCAGTGACCACACGGTTCAGGGGACAGAGGCACAGGGTAACAGGGAAACTGGGAGGAATGCTGTGCAACAGGGGGAGGACAGGCCCAGGGAACCCACTCTCCACGGGGCACTCTCCAACATCATGGGAGCATACCATCATTCCCAGGAGACCATGGGCACGGTACTGGCCAAGTTTCAGGAGACCCAGCAGCTGCAGGAGGAACACTACCTGGGGATCAGGGAGGACTTGAAGTCCATCAACACCACCCTGGTCACCATTGCAGGGATGCTGCCAGACCTGGCCAACACCATGAGGGACACAGTGGCACCCAAACGGGCCCCTGACACTAGCCTGAATGATGAACTGCCCTCCACCTCCGCCGGTGCTAGTGGACAGGAGGTCCCACCACAGGGCCAATGGGCCACCAGCACCCCACCCCCTGCAGAAGGAGAACCAGCCCGCAAACGGTCCCTGAGATCCAGGAACAAGACAGAGAACATTGCCAAGACCCCCGCCAGGAAATAACACTCTCCTGATTATTACCCTTTTGACCCACTTCGTCACCCTAACAACTTTGAACTGCCATTACTCCACTTCCTATGCCCCCTTGGACAATGCACCAGTGAGACCAAGAGACTGGACTCTACCATGGACTTTCCTCCACCATCACCCCAGCCCATTGCACTCCCCCCTCCACTTATTTGCACAGAAATAAACACCCTTGAATCACAAATCAATCTGGAGTCAGTCTGTACTTTCACAAATGTGTAATGGCACCCTCTCAGAAATATAGCAATGTCAATGTTCATGTTCACATACCAATGTTAGACAGTTGTTGGGCAGCAGTAAACATAGCAGAAGGCAGAAAGTGGGACCCAGATCTGTGAAATGGAAAGCCAAAGTGACATGTCAGGGTCCATACACAGAGGTAAAAAGGCAGATTTATGCAATGTCCTACAGTAGTATGATATGAGAGAAGCAGTGCCATCCTCTTATCTCTGTCTCACTGGAAGTATTGCATCATGATGTTGTTTCAGTTGTCTATATCTTCTTCTTCTGCCTCCTCTTCTTCACTGTCCACAGGCTCCACAGCTGCCACAAGACCAACATCAGGCCCATCCTCCTGCAGAAAAGGCACCTGGCATCGCAAAGCCAGGTTGTGCAACATACAGCATGCCACAATTATCTGGCACACCTTCTTCGGTGAGTAGTATAGGGAGCCACCTGTCAGATGGAGGCACTGGAATCTGGTATCAGGAGGCCGAAAGTTTGCTCTATTATCCTCCTAGTTCACCCATGTGCCTCATTGTAGCGTTCCTCTGCCCTTCTCCTGGGATTCCTCACTGGGGTCAGTAGCCATGACAGGTTGGGGTAACCAGAGTCACCTGCAAATATCGAGGGACAACTGTTAGGCATCCTCCAACCCTTAGGGACTCTCCCATACCCAGACACCTATGTCAACTGTGTTGGGACCTTGGGCTCACCTATTAGCCACACCCAATGCCTCTGGAATTGCCCCATCACATAAGGGATGCTGCTATTCCTCAAAATGTAAGCGTCATGCACAGAGCAAGGATACTTGGCATTCACATGGGAAATGTACTGGTCTGCAAACACACCATCTGCACGTTCATAGAATGGTAGCTTTTGCGATTTCTGTACACCTGTTCATTCCTGCGGGGGAGACGAATGCCAAATGTCTGCCATCAATGGCACCAATGATGTTGGGGATATGTCCCTGGGCATTGAAGTCACCTTTCACTGTGGGCAAATCATCCACCTGAGGGAAAACGATGTAGCTGCACATGTGTTTCAGCAGGGCAGACAACACTCTGGACAACACGTTATAGAACATCGGCTGTGACATCCCTGATGCCATGGCCACTGTTGTCTGAAAGGACCCACTGACCAGGAAATGGAGTACTGACAGGACCTGCACTAGAGGGGGGATTCCTGTGGGATGGTGGATAGCTGACATCAGGTCTGGCTCTAACCCGGCACACAGTTCATGGATTGTGGCACGATCAAGTCTGTAGGTGATAATTATGTGTCTGTCCTCCATTGTTGACAGGTCCACCAGGGGTCTGTATACCGGAGGATGATGCCATCTCATCACCTGCCCCAGTGGAAGTGCCCTATAGAGGAGAAGGGTGAGCAGAGGGTCATACACCACATAGGTTTCACAAGGATGTTTAGAACAATTGTGATGTAATCGGTTTGTGGCGCTGTCTGTCCGTATTCATGGCCAAAAGTGCTGTGACACAGTTAGTTGCCTTACCGTGTGCCCCCCTGAAATGGGGGCTGCCTGGCCTGTAAGGAGGGACAAGTGGAAATGAGGTAACTGCACTGGCGTTTGTAGGGTCGCGGTAGGCAGTCGAAGACTGTGGCACAATTCAGCATTGGTTATCATTGGGCCCTATGGGTTCCAGGAGCCAATGATGATGTACGCCGGCGGTGACGGTACGCACCGCCGCGAACGTGACCGCCATTTTCTATCTCTTCACTCACTTGATACCTGACCTCAAGGGCCCCTGCCTACACTGCGGAGGAGTTGGAGAAACTGGTGGATGGGGTCCTCCCCCAGTACATGCTACTCTACGGTCCTCGAGACAAACAGGTGAGTACACTGTGAGCATGATGCATGGCACATGAATGTATGGAGTGTCGTGGATGGAAGAGACGGGGGCAGAGGCCAGCATGTGAGGATGGTGAGTGTATGTTTTTCTGGGCCAGGGTGGGAGGTTTGGGGCCAATGAGTAAGAAGAACCGGACAGGGGAGTAACATCCATTCTTATTTCACTATTCCTCTAGGTCAGCACCCACCAGAAGAAGGGGATTTGGCGTGCCATCGCCAAGGAAGTGCGGACCCTGGGGGTCTACCATAGACGGAGCACCCACTCCTGCAAAAGATGGGAGGACCTGTGCCGCTGGACCAAGAAGACGGTGGAGGCCCAGCTGGGGATGGCCTCCCAACGTGGAAGGTGTGCCCGTCGCACCATGACCCCCCTGATGTACCGGATCCTGGTGGTGGCATATCCTGAGTTGGATGGGCGCTTGAGGGCATCACAGCAGCCAAAAGGAGGTGAGTACAGTCTCATTCAGCTGACTCTGCGCGCTTAATGAGGTTTCTGGGTGGGGGAAGTGGGCTGTGGGTTCCCCTAGGCCAGGGCAGACGCGCCAAGGTAGATCCATTGTTTTGCAGGCTCAGTGCTACTCCAACCCCAAAAGTGGTAGTGGCCCTCTACACCTCCGGTGGGTTCCAGCTGTGTATCAAATGTGTCTAGGCAGAGTCCCCCTTGGGCATGTGATTTCCCCCTGAACTGTTAGTGCATGGGCTAGTGCATAAGGCTGCTTCCTGTGTGTTGTGTCTCCCAACGGTAGTGGTCTTGCAGGCATTGACCATGTGTCTCTTCTGTCTTTCCTCCTCTTTTTGTTTTGTCACCCTGTCTTTGTGTGCATTAGCATAATCTGGCAGAGGAGCATTGGCACCAGAGCAGGAGGGAGCTGCAACCCACATGGCCCTGGAGGGTGAATTTACGGAATCTGAAGGCACCAGTGGGATGGAGGGCGAGGGGAGATCCACGATGGGGACAGGAGCTGACACCAGCGACTCCTCCTCTGATGGGAGCTCCCTTGCGGTGGCGGGCACCTCTGTGCCCACCGCATCAACAGGTACAGCCGCCACCCCCGCTATCAGCACCGCCCTCCCAGCAGCCCCTCAGCGTGTTTCCCGTGCCCGCTCAACCAGGAGGGTGGGCATCTCCTTTGCCCAGGGATCTCAGGCCCTGACCCAGTCAGTCCTGCTGCCCTCAGTGAGGAGGCTATTGACCTCCTGAGATCCCTCAGTGTTAGGCAATCAACCATTTTAAATGCCATCCAGGGTGTCAAGAGGCATTTGCAGCAAACAAATGCATACCTGGAAGGCATTCATTCTGGCGTGGCAGTCCAACAGAGAGCATTTCAGGCTCTGGCCTCAGCACTGATGGCAGCCATTGTCCCTGTGTCCAGCCTCCCTCCTCCAACTTCCACTACCCAGACCCAATCCCCTCTACCTCAGTCTATCCCAAGCACACCATCAGACCAGCATGCACACTCATCAACACACAAGAGTGGACATGGCAAACATAAGCACCACACATCCCACAGGCACTCACACAAGCACCATTCCCATGCAGACACACCAACATCCACTGCCTCCACTGTGTCCCCCTCCTCCACGTCCTCCTCCTCCCTCCCAGTCTCATCTCCACTCACACCTGCATGCACTACATCCTCAGCCACTACCTCCATCACCAGCACGCCCATCACCACACACCGCTCACGTGCAATCACCACCCCCACTACCATGCACACGTCCCCTGTGTCCTCTCCCAGTGTGTCTGTGAGCCCTCCTCCCAAAGTACACAAATGCAGTCACGCACCCACTCAACAGCCATTCACCTCACAAAAGTCTCCAGCCTATGCACCTTCACCCAAATTCAGCAGACATACACCTCCTACAACCACTACCTCTTCTCCACTCCCAAACCCCCTCCATCTTCCCCTCCCAGTTTGTCTAAAAACGTTTCCTGACTAACACTGACCTCTTCCCTACACCTCCCCCCATACTTCCCCTAGGGCCAGGATGTCCAGATCCCAGCCCAGCACCTCAGCCACCAAATCCTCCAGCACTGTGGTCCCTGCAAGTCCGGTAATATCGCGGGCGGCACCCATCAGGGCTGCCAGTGTGCCACCTAGCGAGGCCAAGGATCAGCCCATTCCGTCACCTGCCAAGGTGAAGAAGGGGCCCACATGCTGTAGGGAAAAGTAGCACCACCTAGCAAGGCCTCCTCCAAGCCAAAAAGGGACAGTGCCAAGGTCCCAGCAGCGATTTCCAAGGTGGGGAAGGGACACAAGGCTAAAGGGAAGTCAGCATAGGGCACGGAGCCTCCGGCTGAGGGACTGGTGTCACCCTTTCTGGCAAACAGAGCAGCAACCTGTACGGCGGTGGACACCGCCACCTGCATGTCTGCTGCTTCAGCAACAGTCCCCAGCATCCTCCCCAGTGGGCAGCCGTCCGAGGCTGCAGGAGACGTCCTGCTGTCTCCCTCCATAGGTGCTGACATATGCACCCCTGGCAGCATCTCCACCACAGACACTGCCGCAACCACCGGTACCAGCCCTGTGACATGCACAGAAAGTGCCACCAGAGCTGACATGGACAACATTCCCAGTGGACAGCCATCAGAGGCTGCAGGAGACATCCTGGACCCTGCACAGCATACATGAGGCACCACAACCAGTACTGTTAGTACCAGCAGTTGGCAGACAAAGTCGCAGCAGGGTGGAGTGTGTCTCTGACTCCATGGAGTATCATGCTACCTGTTCCCAGGCAATCTCTTGGCATACACACCCAGGTGAGGGAATGGGACCTGCCACACAGCATGAGCCAGTGGAGAGATACATCCACTACCCCAGTCCTTGGCAGGATGAAGCACTCTGGGCACTAAGCCCCCTCCAGAACCAGTGGACAGATACATCCACTACCCCAGTCCATGCAGGATGAAGCACTCCGGACACTAAGCCTCCTCCAGAACCAGTGGAGAACAGCATCCACTACCCCAGACCTCGGCAGGATGAAGCACTCTGGGCACTAAGCCCCTCCAGAACCAGTGGAACATGTCTCACACCTGAGAGACTGTGGCTTTGCACTCCCCAGGACCAAGCAGTGGGCAACCTACCCACTTGAGAGACTTGAGAAACTGTGGCTTTGCACTCGCCAGAACCAAGCAGTGGGCAAACCAACCACTTGAGAGACTTGAGAGACTGTGGCTTTGCACTCCCCAGGATAAAGCAGTGGGCAATTCACCCACTTGAGAGACTGTGGCTTTGCACTCCCCAGGAACAAACAGTGGGCATGGAGCCCCCTCGTGGAGCAGTGGCATCGTCCCTTCATCCGGCTGAGGTGCCCCCTTTCCCCCTGAGGTGCCTGTTTATTTTCGACCTGATGCTCCAGCAGTGTTCTCTCCGTATAGAGTCAGGTATCATGTGTGGGCTTCGCCCATGCATTTTGGGACCACTGGGCCATGGACAATGATTGGAACACTCTCCGGACTTGTGTATTTGCTGTACATATTTGTATATACTGATCTGCTACAGACCTGTTTCCATATCTGAATTTTCGATGATTACACTTATTACAATCATTTTGTTTTGTCCTTACGTTCTTCCAGAGGGTTACGCGGTGTATATGTAATGTTGCTGCATGTATTTGTGTGTATGGTGTTGTGGGTGAGGGTGGGAGTGGGGGTGTTGCGTGTGTGTGTCACTCTCTTTTTCCTCCCTCCCCCCTGTGTGCTAGGTGCAGTACTCACCGTGGTCGTTGCGCCGTCTTTGCTGCTCCTGGTAGAAGAGGAGGTAAACCAACATTGGTAGCACCTGTAACTCGGGCTCCATGGCGTCCTGGTTCCTCGTAGGGTGTCGAGAGGTGAGTGGATTCCATTCCAAAGACTGTTTCCGCCATGCTTTTGATGGCATTGGTACCGCCCCGTAAAAGGTGGCGGATTGGCGCCTTGTAATACAGTGGGCGGTACATTGTGTTCCGCCTGTCTTTTGGCGGTTACCGCTTCAGTGTTTGTTTCTACCGCCGTGGCGGTCGGAGTGTTAAAGTGGCTGTCTGTGTTGGGGGTTTCCGCCATGATCGTGATTCCATTTTTTTTACCGCCGGCCTGTTGACGGTCTTACCGCCGCTTTAACACCGACCGCCAGGGTTGCAATGAGGGCCCAAGTGACATGTGCTTGGCTACAAAACATGGAGACAAAAAGTAGAAAGGATATGAAGGACAAAAAAAAGTTGGAAAATTGCCATCCGGGGCAAAATGAAGCTAACTAAGGTTGGCAACAAGTAAGTAAAAAGGGAAGGTGTCAGCATCTCAGAAGCTCAGTCAAGAGTTTTCTCATTGGCCAAAGAAAAATCTAAAGGTTTTTATTCAGATCTTGATGGTATTACTTCCGTCCAACGATAGTGGACACCCTAGTACTTCATCAAGTCGACTGAGTTCTGGCTGGCATATTTTGATGTATCGCGGCTGAACTGCTGACCACCTCGATGGAGGGCTCTTCCTAGCAGTCAGGCTAATGGGCTCCAGTCAACCATATTTAGATGTTAAAGTCCTGCAGATATAGTTCTGGCAGTGGATTGCTCATAGAGAGAGTGTTGAGAAAGCAAAAGTACATTGCACAATGGCAGTAGCCAGGGCAATAAGGTAAGTAACACTCATCCCGTGGAAACTAGCCATATATGGCCACCTGTATTACACAAAACACTACATAAACAGCATGATCCATTGCCATTCCACCACAACACAACATGTGCATACAGTAAACACACAATGCCATACATCCTAATGCACAACATACACAACATACACACTGTTAGAAATGGTGTCTCTAGTTGGCAGAGGTGTTCACCTTTGTCCAATTAGGGGCCACAATCCTATCCATGGTAAATTAGCACAATCGAAAATATTCTGTGCCCACCCTCTGGTAGCTTGGCACTGAGCAGTCAGGCTGAACTTAAAAAACAATGAGTAAAGTATTTGTGCAATAAATCATACAGTAACACAGTGAAGACACCACAAAAATACACCACACAGGTTTAGAAAAATATGTGAGATTTATCTGGTTAAATTAAGGTAAAAATGATAAAGATTCAATAAGCACAAGTTGCTATATCATTTTTTGAAAAGAGCCTAAAATCTTAGAATTCAACAGTTGTCTTGTGTTTGCACAAAGTACCTGGTTTGCATCAAAAATAACACCCTCTAAGGAAATGCGTGAAAAAATAGGGTGTGTGTTGGAATTTCCAACACAGCACAGACAATGCGTTGTTACTTTCTACGCTGCAAGGGGCTTTGCACTGATTTCCGACGTGCAGTCTTGGTTCCTCACTGCGATGCAGGGATCTTTTTGACGCCCAGGGATGACGCATGGAAATCCTGGGCGTGCAGGACAAAGCCACAGGCATTGCGTTGATCCGGCAGGCGATGCGTTGAATTTCCTGTCACAAGGCAGGCGCAGAGTCAATTCTTCACTAAGGAAGTTGGGCTGCATCTTTCCGGTTCGGCTGTGCGTTAATCTGGTAGGGCTGTGCGTCGAATTTCTGGCCGTACACCAGGCACTGAGTCGATTCTTCAATCAGAAAGTCAGCTAAGTCATTCCGGTTTGGCTGTGCGGCAATTTCTCTGTCGCACCACGCCTGTGTGTCATTTCCTGCAGGCTTTGCGTAGAATTTCATCGCTCAAGGAGTTCCTTGAAGAGGTCAAGGGGCATATTTATACTTTTTGATGCAAAACTGCACTAACCCAGATTTGCACCAGCTTGCGCCATTCCTGAGAGCCACCCAGGGGCCATATTTATGGAATGGTGCAAGCCGGTGGAAAGGGTGGGCTAGAGAAAAAAAAAAAAATGACGTTGGCTGGGTGGGGGTGGCGGTATGGGAGAAGGGGGTTTTGCACCAAAAAGTGACGTTAAGCTGGTTAGTGACAAAAAAATGCCTCTAACCAGACTAGTGTCATTTTCTGATGCAAAACCATCTATACCACATGACTCCTGTCTTAGAAAAGACAGAAGTCATGCCCACCACCTCAATAGCCAACACAGGGGACCAGTGTCCCCTGGGCATGGCCATTTCACCCTGTGCCATGCAGGGGGCCCCAAGTTGGGCTCCCGATGGCACTTTAATAAAATAAAAAAATACTTTCTAATACTTACCCTACTTACCTGGGTTGGGGACCCCCATCCTCCGGTGTCCCTCTGGTGTGCATGGGAGTGATCCTGGAGCTTGAGGAGGGCACTTGTGGGCCCATTCCATGGTGTTTAACCATGGAAAAGGGTTCACATGTCCTCTAGCGCCTGGTCTGACCCAGGCGTTAAATAATGGTGCAAAGCAAGCTTTGCACCATTCTTTACCCCCTCCTTTCACCCGTGCGTCATTTTAGCACAGAAGGATAAATATGGGGCTATGGGGTTAGCACCATTTTTTAGATGGGAACACCTACCTTGCATCGCATTGACGCAAGGTAGGTTCACACAGCTACAAAATGGTGCAAACTCCAGAATTTTGATGTTAGACATGTCTAACATCAAAAATATAAATAAGGAGTTTGCACCGAATTTGCGTAAAACAAAATATGTAAATTCAGTGCAAATGGAGTATGAATTTGCCCCCAAGTCTTTTTGACCCTGAAAATTCAGAAAACAGGAGGCAAGTTCAATCCAAGCCCAAGGATAGCACTTCTCACTAGAGTCAGAGAGCAACAGGGCAGCAGGGCAACAGCAGGGGGGCAGACCTTCTCAACAAAGCAGTCCAGATGAGTCCTTTGGGCAGTCAAGCAGTTTCACTTGACAGGTTGCAGGTTCAGGTCTAGAAGTGTCTGATTTGGTGGGGTAGGGGACCCAGTTTATATACCCCAAAAAACCTTAGAAGTGGAGGAGACTTCAAAGAGTGTTTTTGAAGTGCACAAGCTCTGCTTTCAGTACAGGTATGTCTGCCAGGATCCCAGTAGGGAGTTTGGCAGTCCATTGTGTGAGGGCCGGCCACTAGCCTTTAAAATGTAAGTGTCAGGCCCTCCACCCTTCCAGCCCAGTAGGCAGATGAGTGCAGGTGTGACTGAGTATCCTGTGTTTGTGGATGTCTGGGTGAAATGCACAAAGAAGCAGTCAACCAGCCTAGCCCAGATGTTGGTTGGAGACAGGCTGTAATGAACAGATGGTTTTTAAGTGCAGAGAAATGCTCACTTTCGAAAAGTGGCACCTCTAAAATAGTATTATAAAATCCAACCTCACCAATAAGCAGGGTTTTCTATTACCATTCTGGCCATACTAAATATGACCTGGTGACCCCTTTCTGATCAGAATCTACCACTCAAACAGTATACAAGGGTAGCCCTAATGCTATCCTATGAAAGGAGCAGACCTCGCAGTAGTGGAAAACACATTTAGGAGTTTTCCACTACCAAGACGGATAGAACACACATGTACCTGCCCTGCCTTTTATCTATGTAGCACCCTGCCAGTTGAGTTACCAAGGGCCTACCTTAAGGGTGACTTATATGCAGAAAAAAGCAGTGTAAGGCTTGACAAGTATTTTTAAATGCCAAGTTGACATGGCAGTGAAACTGCACACACAGGCCTTTCAATGGCAGGGTAAAGACATGGTTAAGGGCCTACCTATGTGGGCGGCACAACCAGTGCCGCAGGCCCACTAGTAGCATTAAATTTACAGACCCTGGGCACATGTAGTACACTTTACTATGGACTTACAAGTAAATCAAATATGCCAATTGGGAATGAACCAATGTTACCATGTTTAAGGGAGCAAGCATCCGCACCTTAGCACTGGTTAGCAGTGGTAAAGTGCTCAGAGTCCTAAAACCAGCACAAACAGTGTCAAGAAAGTGAAGGGAGGTAGGCAAAACGTTGGGGGATGACCACCCTAAGGCTGTCAGGTCTAACACACACAAACTATTGATAAGACAGCCACAATTACTAATACAATGACACACTCATCTACACAAACACACTCACACAAATGCACATCTACACACATCACAACAACCACAACACAAGAACAAAACTCACCTGAATGCTGCACACAGTAACACAACATACAACCAAACATACACAACATACTTCAGACCCACATGCAAGTGGCATACATTCAGGCACAACCAGATCACCCTCTGCCTCAATCAGCCAATACATCCACACACACACACACATACATGTACTGACTCACATACACTCCGGGAAAAAACAATATGACACTTACAGGTCCCATTGCAAAGTGCAGGCATGCACATAGTTTACAAATGTGATGTTATTGTCCTTTCGGTGCAAACTTTCATTTGGTAATGAATACTTACACCAAAATAAAAATTGTGAATATCATTGATTTCTGACATATACAGGTGCGTCTCCATTAATGTCTGACATAGATTTCTTACAGACATATGGATGCACATTGTTTTTTTAAAATATGAATGTGACATATATTTCTGCAGTGGTCCCAAGCTAATGAGAGGTGACCAACGAGCATACACAAGTAATGTGGAATGTTTAGCTTTGAATTTGGTGACGATGGAGTTGTATGTCCTCCGTGGCTCAGCGGCAGCAGCAAGGGTAGGATTTTTCCATTTGTGTCCAGTTGAAAACAGAAGTGAAAATGGGAAAAAGGTAAGCTTTTACCTCATTTCCCTTACACTCCACCACTTGAGGTGTGGAGGTAATACTGCCACAGTTGCCATGGCGGGAAGGCTCATCATGATTGGCTCGGCAGGAACACTGGGTGGAGTCCCACTGCTAGCCACTATTTCAAATGGAGCTGTTGGTGCGGGTGGAGATGCCAGGCGGAGTTAACTCAGGCGGTCTTTCGTCTGTTGTCCCGCCAACATCTAAATAGGGTGGGCAGACTGCTAAGGTGGCAGATGGGCTTTCAGACAGAAAATCGGTGGCGGAACCATTACCGCCAAGATCTAAACCAGGCCCTAAGTCTTCTCAGCAAGCATTTGGGAAAGTGCGTGGCTAGGGCAAAGAGATCTGTACCTCTAAAAGTCCAAAGGGTCTCTGCTACTGCCGCTAACTGGAAACAGTAAATTAAAGTCCAAAGTGAATGATGATTTGTCCATTGGTAACGCCATGTGGATCGAACGATGTCAATTGTCCAAACAAGGCACAAGATAGGACAAACATCTGCAACACCCAGAGAAGTTCCTAAGACCATCATGGGAAGGTATCCATCTTTGTTCTGCTGTATGACTTTGCAACAATGTATGAATAAGTCTAATCTTCACATTCTCTGGTGTACTATCCTCAAGGCTACTTTCTCAGGCTCTCTATGAATAAGACAATAGCACATCTATTCCAAAACTTACATTTCATAAGAAAGAAATCTGAAAGAAATTACATGTTAGCAAAAAGAAGACAACTTTCTCACATTCTGTGAGACTGGGGCGCAGCCGGCCTTAACATGACCAACTAAAGCAGAATTAAAATGGCACACTTTATCCACATTGAACAAACTCATATAATCATTTGAATAATAAAATAGTCATTAATAAATCTTCTACGATTTCATTTTAGAGTAACTTGCTAAAGTGAAATAACTTGTTAATACATGTCAGAGAGTATGATGGGGGACTACATTTTCAACATTAGCATATAACATGTAAAGTATATCTATCAGGAAAATCAATATTGTTTCAATGATAACTGTTCTTTAATATTAGGAAACATTTAGAATCAGGTTAAATGGTAATCTCTTAGTTAATGTGTCTATGCCACAAGCATTAAAGTCCTAGCCTACAGTGACTGCACCTTAACATAGATGTTTTGTGCACCACTTTACAACTACCTTGTTATCACTTTACACAATATAATGTCAATATGGTCATGTATAGATCACCATTGAGACATGAAAGATAGCTACCAAAACTCAGCTGCACAGATCCAAGCAAATATTATTACTTGTTAAATGTGCTAAGGTAACCCAATGGTATCCTATTGGCGAGGTAGGCTTCATAGTAGTTGTTGGATATGGCCCTTCTTAGTGGATTTCCCTGAAACATTTTGCTTTTTCCTCCCAGTTTTTTACTGACTTTCTTTGCATGGCCTTGGGACTCTGGGCCCTTTCCCACTACCGTACAGTGTGCATGCCCATCTCACAGATGCCTGGAATGGGTGCTTACGTGATTGGTTCAGGTGCTATACCCAGAAGTGCCCTGTAAGGAGGTACACCACATACCAGGGGTGGGTACAGCCCCGGCTACTAGTGGGACATGTATCAGGCCTGGCATTGCAGGCCTGGGGAGGCGCAGTTGCGCTGGCACATAGGGTGGCATTTCTTTCTCCTTGGTCAATCCTGAATGAGCCTTACACTACCCCAAGAGCAACCACTTAAGGACAAAGCAGTTGGTGGTATGCAGGATGCAGGGAAGGTACACATGGGTGTTCCATGCCCTGTTAGAGAAGAACCTTCACATGGGTTTTCCCTGCCCAGGAGATCGGTTCTTTCTATAGGTATTGCTGATTCTCTTTTAGTGGCCTTAGGGCCCTGGGCACTTTTCCACTGTAGGTACAGTGTGAAGGTGTGCGTGTCCTACCTATAAGTGATGCTAACCTGTGTCCAGCCTGCCATTGCAGGTCTTTCTGTGGGCATTGCATAATAGTGTTTTAACATGCATCCAGCCTGCGATTGCAGGCCTGTGTATGCATGCTTTCATAATAGTGACTTGACAAGTGTCCAGTCTGCTATTGCACGCTTGTGTTTACACGTTTGCACACATGGTGCTTTGACATGTGTTTGGCCTGCCATCGCAGACCAGTGTGTCTATGCACTTGCACCTGGGGTGTTTCTAAACATAGGGAAGAATACCATGTGTGTTCTCGCTACTTCTGAGGGTTGCTTGCCCCATAGGCTACCATGGGGGAATGAGTGAAATCACTCCCAACTGCAATAATGGGTTGCAGTGGAGCAGCCTCATGATATTTCCTATCATTGTGTTCACAGTGATAAAGCCCGCCCTATGGTAAGGGTGGTTTTGTCATTAATAGTTGAGAAATGCCACTTCCGGAAAGTGGGCATTTCTCAGCTCTAATGATGATTATATGCCTTTCTACCTTTCTCCAATCAATACCGGAGGTTGGGGGAGCACATCTGTGCATTCCCCATTAACAGCTAGAAACAACGTGCATGAACTGGAACAACAGACCTCTGCCATTTGAGGGCCTTGCTGGATAGATTGGAGGGAGAGGCTTTAACACTTGGCCTCTGGGAGCCAGATCATAGCCTAACTAGAGATTAAGATCTGCTTTCCTTGGCCCCATGCAGACAGGACTGAAATTTAGGGGAGATCGCTGTGGTTCAAAAAAACAACCTTTGAACCACCCCCAACTTCAAAGGCACATTCCAGTATACTTACTGCCATGTGGCAGCAGCGTAGAGATACACTTTCAGGGACGTGGGCCCAGAGACCCTGGACCGTGTGGAGCACACTGCCAGAAGAATCTGTTGTGCACAAGGAGGATTACTGACCTTTGAAGAGAGCATGTACCCTTTGTGAATTGTGGATTGCCTCAGGGCACTGCCTGCTGCTGTGGCACCGTGAGGCCTCCTCTCCAAGGACTTTTCAGCTTGCCCCCTTTTTTCTTGTGGAGGTCCGAGGGACGTCAAAGACCTCCTGTGAGGGACGCACACCATCTGCTTGTGAGACACCTAGAGAGCAGTGCCCTCCTAACTGCCCACATAATCTGCTTGACTCCAAGTGAAAGCTCAGAGTGAGCGTAAAACTAAGAATTGTGCCTGGAGCGGCACCCCAAACACATTGCCCGCATCTCAGGATTGTGGATCCTGCATTGTGGGGCCTCAGCACACATAAGCGTCTTGTTGGTGGTGAGCAGATTCACCCGTTCCAGGACCTTGCATGGTCAAATTTGTTGATTGTGCCACATCTCCCTAGTGCATCACGCTTACTACATGCTCATTGCATGCAGTGTCCAATTCACAGGCTGGGACCCTCGGAGGTGGGGGTGTAACCGTAGCAGTGCCTCATTCTACCTCAAGCAGCACTACTGAACTTGTGCCAGTATGTGTGAGTGGAATTGTCTAGTGCAATCCATATCAACGTGCACAGGGCATTGTAACTCATTTCCAGGGAGGTACTGAATTTGCATCTCTTCAATTGTGTGTGATTGGATCTGTCTGGTGTGACTCATAATAATGCTCACCAGGCATTGTGTCTCATTTCTTGGTAGGCACTGGATTGGTATCCCTTCATAGTAACTGATCAGAACTTTTTGGTGGGACCCCTATCAACAAGCCTAAGTGTAATACCTCATTTCCAGGGAGGCATAGGAATTGAAACTCATCATTGCGTGTGAAGCTGTAATTGTCTGGTTGTGACTCGGATCATCATGCACCAGATGTTGTCCCCGGATTGACTAGGTGCAACTTTGAGCAGCGTGTACCTGATGGGGCACCTCTACCTTCCGAGAGGCTCTCCTACTACATTCCCCTTTTCATTGATAGTTTCTTTTGGGCCCTCTGTGTGGTGAATTACCTGTCCTCTCCTCACTCTGCCCCGGATGACAGCATGTGCCAGGTAGTATTGCCCTGGAAAGGGCCTGGGTGGTGAGAGTAACTGACTGGGCTGAAGGAACACTTTCAAGAGCGATCAGAAGTGGGACAAGAAACTGCACAACCCCTTTCCACCCCCCCGCCCCGGTGCTTCTCCAAAATGACCTGGCACCAGAATGGATGGTACAGATTCCTTCAATTGAACAAACTATTGCAATCAGCCTCTTATGCCCCGTATCCTGTGGGTGAACTTCCTGAGTGATGGCCAACCCCCTTTTGGTTGTCAACTGCCTCCTAATCAGACCTGCTACCTAACCCCCACTATCTTCCCTGGGACCTCAACTAAGTGCAACTTTTGCAGAGAGCAGCTGAATCTCGGAGGAGAGGTGATCTCTTTCTAATCCATGGGTGTGGTGTAGTCAGGGCAAGAGAGAGGGGGTAGGAAGGTTTGGGCCGCGGGGTCTGCATTGTGCTACCAATTGACCTGCTGAAAATCAGTTGCACTGCATTAGAGTGCTGCATGCTTGTGTGTGTGTGTGTGTGTGTGTGTGTGTCTGTGTGTCTGTGTGTAAGTGTGCTCCATATGGACCTGCTTGATACCTGTAGCACTGCATAGTGGTGCTGAGTGAATGTGTGTGTGTGCGTGGGAGTGCCTGCATGGAGACCACCTGCTAGTAATTACATTGACCGGCAGTGCTGGTTTACACTTTGATTTCTTGATAACTGGATACAACGTTTGACATTGGCTCTACCCTTGCAGCCTTAGCCTAAGGTGCTGCTAAAGTGTTGTCTTTATCACTGTGTACATATTCCTGATATCGTTGTGATCTGGGGTGCATCCTATAACTGTGTGGCATTGCATTATATTAATTGTCAGGGTGGGCCTAGTTCATACAACGCATTATACTGCATAAGGGTGCTAGGGGGGTAACATAGGATTTCTCCCAAGTGTGCATACCCCTGATGTCATTTAACATGATTGGGCTGAACACTGCTAGTAATATTACCAAGTGTGATTTATGCCCGGAAGTCATGATGTTTATGTTGTGTTCATTAATGTGTGTATTGAATTCAAACTGTGTTCACCACCACACGTGCAAAGTCTCTTTTGTCTCGCTCAGTGTATTTATTGCATGAGAGTGGTGTGCCAATGCTTTACACATTGCCTCTGTGATATGCCTGACTGCACAGTGCCAAGCTACCGAAGGGTGGGCGCAGGTTACACAGTGAGTGTATTCACCCTCCCCTGATGGGAGTCGTAGGTACTGCCTGGCTGGGGCCTTGCCACAACCAACCAGAACTTGCTGTCTCCAACAGTACGGAAAAAAACAATATTGGGGCTTTTTCACTAGCAGGAAATGTAAAACTTAAAAGATTAGGTCCAACTTTTTAAATACCCTACACCCTGCCCTCTGGGCTGTTTAAGGCCTACATTATGGGTGACTTATATATATATTGAAAAAGGAGTTTTAGGTCTGGCAAAAGGTTTATTTTGCCTGGTCAAATTAGCAGTGTAATACTGCACACTGGCTGCAATGGAAAGGTGGGGACATGTTTAAAAGGTTACTTAAGTGGGTGGAACAATAAGTGTTGCAGGCCCACTTATAACATTTCATTGACAGGCCCTGAGCACATGCTGTACTACATTAATAGGGAATTATAAGTAATTTAAATATGCCAATCAGGTGTCGGCCTACTTTACCATATTTTAAGGAGTGAGCACAAACAATTTAGTATTGGTAAGCAGTGGCAAAACGCACAGAGTTCTAAAGCCAACAAAAGTGAAATTCAGCCAACAGGAGGGGGGTCAGCAAAAAAGTTTGGGGGAAGTCCACAGTAAGGCTGACAGGCCTTAAACAGCCTCTACCCTTGTCTCTTTTATGTTTACCACTAAAACGTAGTCCTATTTGTGAGGAGATCCCTCTAGTCGGGGCAGACATAAAAGATAGGTCAGGTGGACATGGAGACCTCCTCAAGTGGGTTTGTGGATAACATTTAGTAGTATGTGAGTAGGACTATTGCAGTAATACTAAATGTACTACAAAATTTAACTTGTGAATATGCCCCTAAGAGCCCTGTGAGTTTTGGTGTTGGCAAATATAATTACTACATGTTGTATTTTTTTACCTGGGTGCTTTTACCACCCCATTCTGAGTTTATTAGTTCAGAATACAGAACTACATGAAGCTGCAGTTCCACTGAATGTTAAAACTACACTTTTTCCTCATTACTGATCTCTTTTACCTGCACAAAATCCTTGAGGTAATACCTGGAGGGGTTTGTGTGTTTTTTTTTTTTTTTTTGCCCAACTGGGAATCGAAAATTGGGCACATACACTGTACATGCCCGAATGTCAATGTCATGTGATTTACAATTAGCGTTGTTATCGTAAAATATATCTTGTGAATAACCACTTTCTTAGCATTGAGTAAGAACACAAGCAACACAATTTATCAAAAAACACGTTTTTTAAGTGTAGATGGCAAAGTGAAAAAAGTTTGCAAAGTTTTCCATGAAACGTACCAGGCCAGGCAAATAAGCTTTGCAACCAGGCACACGTCTAGTGAGGAGACAAGATTACTAAAGTAACAATCAGAACTGAATACATACTTATTAGTTATGAATTAGCTGCCCATCTACATTTCAGAGGATCACCTTCTACTGTGAGTAGAAGAGGTTTGAGGAAAAGGCACCCTAGGTCCTAAACCAAAATCTTCTGATCTTATTGTACTGCATCTCCCTGCATCATGCCTACAATCCTGCATTGCAATGAAAGCAGGTACGTCACTGATACATTCCAATCAGTAATACATTCTTTACAATGTTTGTATTGATTTATTAAATAGTTAGATTTAGGCTTTGTGGATTGAGCTGGATGTTATATGACATGGCATGATACCTGTGATGCAGCATTGTGTGGGTAGCAGGCGCGTCACAGTTAATTTGTCATCAGTAGCACATAATTTACAATGTTTTTTTGTTAATTTATGAAATAGACGGATTTGAGCTTTGTGGAGTTAAGGCCTGATTTATACTTTTTTAGTGCTGTTGCGTCATTTTTTTACGCAAAAGCGGCGCCAACTTACAAAATATAATAGAATTTTGTAAGTTTGCACCACTTTTGCGTAAAAAAATGACACAAATGTGGTGCTAGAAAAACATAAATCAAGCCCTTAGGCCCATATTTATACCCGGTTTGCGCTGAATTAGCGTCATTCTTTTTTATGCTAATTCGCGCAAACTTAACTCCATATTTATACTTTGGCGCTAGAAACGTCTAGCACCAAAGTAACGGAGTTAACATCGTTTTCTGTATGGGAAAACCTTCCTTGCGTCAATGAGATGCAAGGTAGGGGTTCCCGTCCAGAAAAGGACAGTATGGCCTTTGCGCCATATTTATCCCCCTGTGTTCAAACGCAGCACGGGGAAATGGGGGCCTTAAATAATGGTGCTAAGCTTGCTTAGTGCCATTATTTAACGCCAGGGTCAGGGTAGGCGTAAGGGGACCTGCAGGCATATTTCCATGGTCGGTTGGAAATTGCTTACAGGTGCCCTTACCTGGGCTCAGGGACACACCCACCAACATCGCTCAGCGGCCTGACATTTATCCCCTGGGCATGGCCATTGGGGTGGTGGGCATGGCTCGTGTCTTTACTAAGACAGGAGCCATGTCCATGGTGGTTGTGCAGCAGAAAATGGCGCTACACTGCTCAGAGGCAATTTGTTTGCCTAAACAGTGTTACGCCATAATTCGGCGCACAAGCCCCAGTTCCCCCTACGCCTTCCCAGCCCTGTTATTGTCCTTTCCAAGGACGCTGACAGGGCATTAGCGCCGGCCAGCGCCATTACATAAATATGATGCCCGGCCGGCGTCTTGGAATGACACTAGCCGCTGCTATACTTTTTCTCGCGAAACTGTGCTAACCCAGTTTTGCATGAAAAAGTATAAATCTGCCCCTTAGTATGTTTTTTATTACACGGCACCTACGCAGATGAAAGAGCCTATTTACATTGCATAGGTTAAAGCACTGGTTCACAAATAAGGAAAGGCAGGTTTAGGAGGCAGGAAACAACATGAAAAATAATTCAGAGCTTGATGTGATATTTGAATTCCATTGATGCTCACGATCTATTTGGAAATTCCCGAGGAACAAGGGAAATCAATACAGCATGCTGGTCGATACAAGCTGCTGGGTGTTAGTATATCACGAACTCCAGATTTACAACCAGGGCGCACAGTCTGAATGTAGGAACAGGAGTAAGTTCAAGAAGCCAGCATGCACGCTGACACACTCATTTCAACTACACCAGCCAGGCTCGACGGCCTCTCCAATGAAACAGATAAGGTGACATAGGGTTCTTGTCAGAAACAAATGTTATGTCTCTCCATGCTGAAAAGCTTGAAGATGTTATCAGCAGAAGTCTCGTTGGGCCTAAAATGGCTCTCGCAGAAGTAATATTAAACGGGCTTCTGGCAGACCATTTATTTATCTCTAGCTAAATTCAATATAGAAAGCCCTATATAAGTGAGGGAAAATAATGCAGCTTCTAGTGATTTATCATTGGCTGGTAAGTCATTGTTTTCCTTATCTCTCAAATGATGTTCTATTTCCAGCTGGTGATGAATAATGGGCCTTGCCACAACTGTGGTATGTGACAGTCAACACGGCCTCTTGGGCACTGCACTGAGTTTATGGAATCAATACACCCTGGGGTCTGCTATAGACCTGATGACAACGATTTTTGATTGTGACAAGGTACTCGCTCAATAAAGGGAGTTAGTGTCTTTTGGTGAATGCTGCACCTGATTAAAAATAATATTTGGATGCCTTTGTACGTTTAGCTGGACTACATTCTTTTAAGGATTTACTTAATCAAGCAAAGGCCGATTTGCGTGGCTTTGCACAGTCTAGTAAAAAAGACGTAATACAGTGTATAGCACTGCCTTGCATTACTTTGCATTTTGGCGGCTTTAATGAGTGGAGTATGGGCACTCACCCATGGATTGTGATGCAAGCTAAAGTGAGTAAACTTGGGTTTGCAGCAAAATGGTGTACCAAACCAGAGAGAAGTGTAACAAGAAGAAATATCTTAATTTCTCCTCGTTTGTTCCTCTTTCCATTTATGCTTCATTCTGCGTCACTCACAGAAAGAAGAATATGCCTCTAAGGATTATTGTTGTGCAGGATACATTTTACAATTATGATTACAATTACAACCTGAAGACATGATCTAGTTTGTTTTCAAACTTAAGAAAACAACAAGAAACAGCTTACACCATGAGGGAGGATGGTGGAGCTCAGGCAACCAATTTCTAGGAAAACCCTAAATGAGGAACACTGCTGTATGGTGTATAGGTGAGAGCAACACACAGTTGTTTCAGCTCCACATAGCGATCACCCCATCTTTCTACATCACCCCTTCCATGACGCCTTACAAAACAAGTATTAAAAGGCTGGAAGACCACCCAGCTTGAAATAGTCTGTGCTGCAAGTTGCCTGCTTTGCATGAGAATTTGTTTGACAATCGGGCGGTGGTTGTTGCAGGTTTGTTCGAAAGCAGTTAAGCCAGTGCTTAATTTGTTCTTGTTGTTTCTGGTGCAGAGCATCTGCACTTATTTTTGAGGGCCGGCACTTATTTGTGAGGGCGGCACTTATTTTTCTGCCTCAAGCATTTACTGCGAGCAAAAGAAACATATGGGAAAGCCGGAGGAAGAGAAAAATGAAAAAGGGTCACAATGGGAGAAAGCAGAAAGCTGCAAGAGTGAGCTGAAGGGGCAGGGAGTGGCTTTAAATGGATTGAAGAGGCCCGAGATGGATTCAGGATTACGCTGCCTCAGTATTCCATGTTCGCACATTTAATTGCAGTAGCCACATGTTTAAGAGGATAGCTTTGGGCACCAACACGTTTTTATCTACAAATTAAGCACTGAGTTAAACTGGGAATTACAGCACTACATTTTACAAAGTAGGACGGTGGTCAAGTAAGCAGGCTGTCAGTGGCAGCTTACTACTGCATACAAACTATTTGCCTAACAGAATATGTACATAAGAGTGAAGCACCCGACAGACAGCATTTGGTACTAACGAAATATCTGAGTCTGCTTGAGGATGAACTATAGTGTGTGGCTGCAAGAAATGCCAAGGGTCATATGACTCCTACCTCTATCGAACCACTGCAGTTAGAGGAATGTACCTAAGGTGCCACTATGAACTCCACATGTAGTAGCCCATCCTGAATCTGAAAGTGTTTAGGTCAAAGTAACATTTAAGTATTTAAGTCAAAGCAATATTCAGGAAATGCTGACCGGAGATAAATTAATACAAAATAATTATTGAGTATACAACCTCAATAGCCTGCATGACCAGAACTGAGTCAGCCATGGTAAATACTCCAGTATACGGGGGAAACACAGCTAAAGAAGCTATGCATCCTCTTGCCCCCTCCTGTGCCAACAGCCGTGAGTGCTGTGAGCCCCTGACATCAGACACCCACAGTCTGGCTAGGCTTCCATTTGTTCTTGCTGCTCCTACTCTGCTCTAGGCTGATTAGGCTTGCTGAACTCAGAAACTGGGATACAGGAGCTGAAAAGAGCTAAGTGGCTACCACCGGGCCTGGCAGTTGGGATGAGGTCAGCATAGCCACCAGATCGGGCCCTGGCTCTGGCCAGGAAGGAGAAGCATAATGCAATGTAGCTTGCTGTATCTGCCTGTACTGTACCTCTCTACCGCAGCACTCATGATGGCCGAGTGGAAGAGGTGATATCATAAAAGAGTCATGCAAGCAAGCCTGACGCAGTTGGAGGAAAATGGTACAGGAAAGCATCTGTGACCCAGATTCAGACCCCAAACCTGGCCCAAAAGACCTAACAAACATGTTGTGTATAAAAGTTAATATCAAGTAAAAAAGAGAAATAACTAAAATTAGGCAATTCTAAGCAGCTACAAAAATATTAAGGCGCAGGTGGTGAAACAGGGCCAATGAAACAGCGCAACTGTGTCTGTCAGCTAAACATACTGACATGCTAACTAGTTCCACTTTGCAGATTTGATTTCCTTTCAGTTACCCTAGAGTATGGGGTAAGCAAAGCATAGGCCGTGGTCACAAAATAATAGCCAGAGTCAGACCAGTGATGTAACAAAAACTGAGGGGCCCTCCTTCAAAGTACACAGCTCAGGGCTCCTCAGTACCGAAGGGTAGGAGGGTTATGTTACACCACTGAGTTGGACTAGATAGGCAAAGACAAAGAAGGAAATTCTGCAACCTCCCTGAAAAACAGTTCATCTAACTTCCTCCATAGGGACCTCTGTGTTTCCTTTATTAGAATGCTTCAGCCAGCTGTGGCAAACATAGAGGCAAAATGGAGGAGGCATTTCACGCAACTAATTCTGCAATATTATTAAAATGAAAACATCTTGTCTAACAGTGAAAATTTACCACCAATGCTATAGACTTCAATCTACAGACCAGGGCTACCGGAATGCTACCATATGGAAGGAGAAGATCAGTGTCTAGAATGACTATCTTGGAAAATTATTGCCTGCTAAAAACAGCTGGACTAAAAATGGGAAACATGGGGACTTTTGAAACCGTTTCCAGTGTGTAGACTAGAATTCAATCTTTTTTTGCAAGACTTAAATGAATTCAACATTAAGAAAGTATCTAAATATATTACATAAAAAACCTAATAGCGACTCCACATTCATATCTTCGGTCTGTTTAAACAAAATAAACAGACATGAAATGATCTGGGTCCGGTTCTAGAAAACCCCATTTAATGAATTCAGGAAAGCATCCTGGACGCAAGAAGGAGCAGCGCAGATTATAAGCATGATATAAGCAATATCTCACACAGTTAGGATCTGATTTATACTTTTTGGTGCAAAACTGCACCAACTCAGTTTTGCACCAAAAAGTTTAGCACCGGCTTGCACCATTTCTGTGCACCAGCCAGGCACCATATTTATAGAATGGTGCAAGCCGGTGCAAAGGGTAGGCTAGCGGCAAAAAAATGACGTCAATAGGTGGGGCTGGCAGTATGGAAGAAGGGGGTTTTGCACCAAAAAATGACGTAAGCAGGTTAGAGTAAAAATAAATGACTCTAACCTGCCTAGAGTCATTTTCTGACACAAAACCATCCATACCACATGACTCCTGTCTTAGAAAAGACAGGAGTCATGGCCACCACCCCAATGGCCATGGCCAATGCACCCATTGCCATGTAGGGGGCCCATTTCAGGGCCCTCAATGGCACTTTAAAAATAAAATACTTACTAATACTTACCTGGGATGGGGTCCCCCATCCTCCGCTGTCCCTCTGGTGTGGGTGGGGGTGTCCCTGGGGCCTGGAGAGGGCACCTGTGGGCTTATTCCATGGTGGTCCACCATGGAAATAGGCCCACAGGTTCCCTAATGCCTGCCCTGACCCAGGCATTAAATAAAGGGGCAAAGCAAGCTTTGCCCCATTATTTGACCCCTCTTCCCCCTGTGCCTGATTTTAGCACGAGGGGATAAATATGGCACTAAGGCCATAGAGTCATTTTTTGCATGTGAACGCCTACCTTGCATCTCATTAACGCAAGGTAGGTTTCCATGTCCAAAAAATGACTTTAACTCCATAAATGTGGCGCAAGACGGGTCTAGCACCAAAGTATAAATATGGAGTTAGTTTTGCACTGAATTTGCATTAAAAAAATGAAGCAATTTCGGGCCAAAACAAGTATAAATATGCCCCTTAATCTCATTATCCAGGCTTAATAGACCTACATAAACTCTGACTGTGACATATATTCCACGATCATAGGTTACAGAGTTGTCTTAATACAGTTGATCTATGCCTGAGTAGTGGTTACATCAAGCTTTTGGCTTGCTTGGCAGGATTTTTGTCTCAAGCAACAGAGCTATTAAAACCAGTTTCTGAAGAGAGATCCTATCACAATAGCTGACAGACATCCCATGTGAAATCCTTCTGGTATTTTAAGTTTAGTGAGCATCATAGCCTCAGTAACATTTTTCACTTGATTTTTATACTCTTCTAAATTATTACCTCTGTAAATGTAAATGTGTTTTATAAAATTGATTCTTTTATATTTTCTGTTGTCTTTTTGTAATGAATGTAACGAATCAATAATGACAAGTTACCGTACAACATCATACAATATCACTCTAAAATGGACAGTAATTTTTCAGTGCACCGAGGACCATCATTAGGCAACCAGGGCCTGATTTGCAGAGATAAACTCACACCCTTGTGTAACATTATGATTATTTACTATTCCCAAAGGTATTTTATAAGTATCATCTTTAGGAATGTGAAGTCTCTGCACATAAAAAGATAGGCCAGTCCTATTCTTTTATAAGTGGAGAATCAACAGTTGCAAACATACTACTCATAAAATACCTTTATGAACAGCAAACAGGGTAAGTGTAAGTTTACCTGTGTGAAACAGGCCCCCAGTTCTTTAAAAGACGCCATACTGAGTGTATCACCTCAAATTCCAAGTCATTAAGAATGAGCAGATGGGGGTCTTGTCAGAATGCCAATGAAGATGGCCACTTGCTTAAGCGGCTCGCACTATCCTCCCGTCCAATCCCCAAAATCTGGTATTATGTCTGTCCCCTGCAGTCCCAGCATGAAAGACTCGAAGGCTGAAGTCTGCAGGGATACCACAGTGACTTTTCTTGGTGTCCTACTCTGAGAGACGACTGATATTGTGAGGAGGGCCAGGAGCAGTATGTGCAACTGCGCCCTGATTGGCAAATTGACTCTGGTGGAGTCACACATGTGTGAGCAAGCAGTGCAGGGGACTTTGCCTGCCATTGCCACAATACTGCAGAGGCCCCAGTGAGGACCTGAGATGGGGCCGACATTGATGTGGGCTTTGAGAGGCCCCACCGCAATGTCAGCAGTCAGACGGGGCCTTAGACAGGCAAGTGTGCCATGACCTTGCCTCTGGAGATCGCCCAGAAGGTGCACAGATTTACATAGATGAAGGCACTCTTGAATACAAGTGCCATTCAGCTACCGTATTGAGTAGCAGCCAGAATCTCCCAGAGGCAAGACTGACGAGCAGTCCTGGATGGCAGGGGCCCTCAGTGAGTGACAGGTCCAACTATAATGGGCAGACCACGCCACAAGGGCCGTTTGCCCACAGACATAGGTGGCTGGCTAATATCTTTAAACACTCTGGCTGGGTTCCAGTGGTTGTGAGGAGGACATTGCCGGCTTGCTATTCAGACCGGAAGGTTACATGTAGAATTGTGACTTATGAAGTACAAAGTAGTCACGGCGAAGGGCCAGAGAACTGCAGCCTACCCTCTGTAACAGCTCACATGATCAAATAAGGGAGCCCTCCCCACCCCACATGTCTCCCTAACACCTGGACAACAGTGAAACATGAAGATTGTAGTACAACTGTGAGTACAGTGATGAAGATCCCGCAGGGGAAGCCCATCTACAGACACTTCGGCTGAAGTCAGTGTGAGAACTGACCTACAAAATATGAGTGCAAGGGTGAAGGAAGTAGAAGACTCCATCAACTCCTTAGGGCTGAGACTGCTACCCTAAAACAACAGGTCAAAGAATTGCACATTAACACCGAGGACCTAGGGGTAAAGCTTAAAGACTTTGAGGGTCGCTCATGATGAAATAACATTTGCTTGGTCGGGGTCCCTGTGAAGGCAGAAGGACCAGCAGTAGACCTTTTGTGGAAGACATTATTCTGAAGATACCACAGCCACAATGCCTCTCAAACTACTCTTCTGTTGTATGGGTCCACAGGATCCCAGACATCGCTTCCAAACTGGGGATACTCCCTTGCATGATATTAGCCCACAACTTCAGCTGTAGAGATTGTGATGTGATTCTTCAGGCAGCCTATCATGTCCTGCCGGTCAAGATTGAAGATTGAAAACAGTCATTAGATTTTTCCCCGACTTTACCCTCCCAGTCCAGTGACTCTGCCATAAGTTTGCCGAAGTGAAACGGGTCTTATTGGAGTGAAACCTGAAGTACTGTATGATGTTTCCGGTGCAGCTCAGAGTGGTAGCTGAAAGGAAGACTAGGCATTTTGTGACTCTGGAAGAGGCATAGGATTGGGTGGGTGGATTGAGACAGGCTGGGGGGGCACAACTGAGGAACCACTCCTTCCGAAAACAATGTGAATATACCAACACAGAATGTAGAATGGATAACAACAAAACAAGTGCCAATCATCAATGAACACAACAACCTACCTTCCTGAGGGCAACGCGGCACAACAAGATTGGTTTAACAGAGTGGGCTGAAACTGATTGCAGCACACATCATCTTCATCACAGTATGTCAGTGACATGAACCATTCTTTTTGAGTCAATAATGCTGTAAATCAATTGGTACTGAAGAAACTGTACTGATGGCAGTGCCAGATAACTATTGATAACATGAGATATTTTAAGGGTGATAGTGGGTGGGACACTTTTTGGTAGTTTCCATTGTCTAGTTTAAGTGTTGGTTATGGGCGACGGACACTCTGCAACATTTGGGGATGGGCAGTTTTAAATCTGCTGTGCAGGGAAGCGGGGTGTGGGTATAAGGGTTCTGAATTTTTGTTTACCTAGGGGCCATTGTTTTTTTTTTTAAGGCACTGACACTGCACTTTGACATGGGCGCAGACTCTGTTCCCTTACCCCTATCTTTGTGCTGGCTACTCAGCCTGCAAGGCTGCAGAGGCAATTTATCTAAACACACCAATGGGAGGATGGGTTGATTTATCCTGGAATGTAAATGACCTTGGTCACAAATGAAAAGGGGAGTCATTTTGCAATACCTCAAAAGACAGGCACCCAATTGGGCCCTTTTATAAGAGATCCACTTGAAAGGCAACACATACAGAGCTCTGGACTGATGGGCTTATAAAATAGTGGCCCATGCAGGTCATTCAACAGTCTAATGAGTGGTGGGGATTCTGATAAGGAAGTTGCTCCCACTTACCATACATCAGGTCTGGGAGATATGTGGCCCTCACTGGGAGCTGGGAGGGAATGACGATCAATGTATGCTCAGTTAACATCCCGCCATGCCTCCATGATGTTATGCGCCCTAGTACCCTGACTGCCAGAAAGAAAGTTGCTGAATAGTGACCTCAATCTGGCATTGTGTGAGGAACATGATTGCTAGACCTCTAAACAGGTGGACCCTTCCCACTGCCCACTGTCTGACTTCCTACACCCCTTGGGTTGACTGACATCTGGTGTGCCCACAATCTCAGTGAACAGCAATTCACATTCCACTCGGGGCACATGGCATTCTATCCTACATTTACTATCTTCTCACATTTACACACCAATGCCATCATTTCTCAGAGGTCCGTTACCTGGCAAAAGGCATCACAGATTACTCCCCCACTTGGGGTGTGTTTTGCCGTGGTGGGAGCTCTCCACAACGTGCCATGTCAGTTAATCCTTGGTACCTTCAGCTGTCCAATATCAGAAAGGGACTTTGTAGATTAGGAGAGGGGCTCAAAGGGGAGTATATGGAAATGTTGGCCACACCTGTGGGTTGGCTTAGCCAGACCTGCACTCCAAGGAAATAATTTCTCAATTTTCGGACAGTGCATTCTCGGTTAATAATATGCCACACTTCTCAGGAAGTGGTCACACCAGAGGGTAGAAACTTGAACCCCATTATTTGAGGTGCACCCCTCTTGCCAGTCCAGAATGAGAAATAAATATGGGAGATCTGCAGGCACACCTCAATCCCTGCTTGCCAACGTCGGGAGAAGGACTGCCATACTGGACCCTTGGACTGCACAAGAGAGTACTGCATTCATAAGGACTGCACCTGCTTCACATACAAGGCTTCACATCAAAAGGACTTTTCCTGACTTAAAGGATAAAGGAGGGGACCCTCTGATCAGCAACTGGAAGGAAAGTGCTGGAAGAGCTACACCCTGTAACATGAACAACAAGGACAACTCGAGCTGACCAGCTTCACTTGGATTTTACTTGAATTGACCAGGGGGCATTGTGGGCATTGTAGTCCCCAAGCCCGAAGAGGCAATTCAGAGCTTCCAGACCCTTGGCTGTTGTTGTGGACCCTTCAATACCTTCAAAGGATATTTCAGAAGAAGTTCTGAGAGTTTAGGAACTTTTGAACAACTTTTTGAAAAAAGCTCAAGAAGAAGACTGGCACGTTATCAAGAGTCAAGTCGTCGATGTCAAACTGTGACTGACTGCTCTGTATCATTTTTTCTCTCTCAAAGCTCTGGAGCTTCTCGCCATCGACGATGAAGACAAAGACCTCCAGGAGTTCACAGAGGCATCACGCTGTAGCAGGGCACCAACACTGAACAGAAATCTGTATCCGATTGCTCAAAGTCAAGAGAAAAAACTCCAACAAAGTGACTCAGTGCGAAGGGAAAAACTTGACTGGCTCCAAACACTTGTTGTATCTGAACCGCTCTCCATTGTGGTCAGCCTACAAGTTTGAATTGGTCCTGGTCAAGTGGGACCAGGTAGGCAGGGTTGGAGCTTTTCACTTTTAAGCAACAGAGAGCACATGTATTCATTTCATCTTTAAAAATTCATACCTAGGGTTCCCTTCTTTGGATGTTTGTATTTTTTTGTCATTTTAAAGATTAAAATATTCTCTATTTTCATAAACTGATGTTGGATTTTTATTGTGTTTTGTGTCTTACTTATTTACTTTTTTGGTGATATTAAATGGTTTTGCACACCTTTTTCCTTAGTTAAGCGTAACTGCTCGTTAGCAAAGCTAACAAAGGTTGAGCAAGGACTAATTTATTGAGACTTTACTGGTGTTATTACTAGCTGTAGGTACCTAAATGCACCTACTAATAAACCTGCGTCCAAGAGTGTAGACATCACAAAATAGCATGAGTTGAACCACAATGTGATAGACAGCCCATCCTGCCTACCCTTTAAGGGAGCACAACCAAGGGGCTGACCAAAAGCCCATTTCTATATGTATAAGTGTATGCATGAAGATGTGTATGTTTTATATCATGTATTATATGTTGCTTTTGTTCATAGGTGCAACATCACTGACCTAGTCAGTAAACTCAACTGCCTCCTCGTAGCTCCACCGGCAAGTAGAGCCCTTCATTCCTCTGAACTCTTACCCTTGTCAGGAGTTCGAGGCCCTCCTCCACCCACAAGCTTCTGCCTGCCCCTCATTCCTGGTGTCTAGTGGGAGAGCTCTGCTCTTCTACTAGGCTTCCCTCTGCCTCTCTTCTCCTCTTTTTCTCTTTTGCCTCTGTCTCACTCTTTGTGAGCTTTTCCTTCTGTGTTCTGTCCCTTTTGTGTTCCTGTTGTCTTTCGCTTCTGCATTTCACTCTCTCCTCCCCGTTCCTTTCTCCTCTCACTCCACTCTCTCTCTCTCTCACTCTCGCTCTCTCCCCTCCCCCGCCCAGCCTTCTTTTTTCGCACCATTTTCCACCCGCTCCCAGCTGTCCTCTTCTCCCCCACTTCCTACTTAATGGTGGCCGCTGTGCAGCCACGCAGCGACTGTGCGCAGTGGGCACTCTACTGGCGTGCCGGAGGCACACCTACGGCAAACCCCTCTGTGCCCGTCCGCACCTGGCCCGCGTCCAGCACTGGAACCCCTGGTTTTCGCTCCCCCCACCACCATGATGCACAACACCGCTACAATGCCTTCACCCTCCATGCACTCAATACCAGCCACTCATCCACCTGCCACCAGGCCAGCCCGAGGCTCATACGCAGACCCTTCTCCTGCAGGAGCTGCACCTTCACCAGCCTCCATGCCAGTAACCCACGTGCCAGGGCAGGACGCAACCAACTCAGATGCATCCTACTCAACACCTGCTCCGTCCACAAACACCCCATCGAACTCTGGAGCCTACTCGACTCAGCCTCCCCAGACGTCGCCTTCCTGACCAAGACCTGGATGAACCCCTCCTCAGCCCCGACATCGCCATAGCCATCCCGGACAGCTAAAAGATCACCCATAGAGACCGCTCCAACAGTCCAGGAGGAGGCATCACCATCATCCAGAGGAATACTCTCAGAATCATGACCAGCACTGAAGACACCCTCAGCACCGCCGAACACCTACACTTCCAGATCCACGCTGATCCAAACACCACCCTCAGAGGGACCCTCATCCACAGACCCCCCGTGCCCCAGCCACATCACCAAACTCCACTGGACCGACCACCGCTGCATCCACTTCACCTTCAAGAAACCCACAATGCACCACCACCCGCAGCGGATTCCCCAACGCAGCTGGTACAAGGTCATCGAAGACTAGCTGATCACCACCCTCTCCGAGAACCCACCATTTACACCCGCTCCCAGCTGTCCTCTTCTCCCCCACTTCCTACTTAATGGTGGCCGCTGTGCAGCCACGCAGCGACTGTGCGCAGTGGGCACTCTACTGGCGTGCCGGAGGCGCACCTACGGCAAGCCCCTCTGTGCCCGTCCACACCTGGCCCGCGCCCAGCACTGGAACCCCTGGTTTTCGCTCCCCCCACCACCATGATGCACAACACCGCTACAATGCCATCACCCTCCATGCACTCAATACCAGCCACTCATCCACCTGCCACCAGGCCAGCCCGAGGCTCATACGCAGACCCTTCTCCTGCAGGAGCTGCACCTTCACCAGCCTCCATGCCAGTAACCCACGTGCCAGGGCAGGACGCAACCAACTCAGATGCATCCTACTCAACACCTGCTCCGTCCACAAACACCCCATCGAACTCTGGAGCCTACTCGACTCAGCCTCCCCAGACGTCGCCTTCCTGACCAAGACCTGGATGAACCCCTCCTCAGCCCCGACATCGCCATAGCCATCCCGGACAGCTAAAAGATCACCCATAGAGACCGCTCCAACAGTCCAGGAGGAGGCATCACCATAATCCACAGGAATACTCTCAGAATCATGACCAGCACTGAAGACACCCTCAGCACCGCCGAACACCTACACTTCCAGATCCACGCTGATCCAAACACCACCCTCAGAGGGACCCTCATCCACAGACCCCCCGTGCCCCAGCCACACCACCAAACTCCACTGGACCGACCACCGCTGCATCCACTTCACCTTCAAGAAACCCACAATGCACCACCACCCGCAGCGGATTCCCCACTGCAGCTGGTACAAGGTCATCGAAGACTAGCTGATCACCACCCTCTCCGAGAACCCACCATTTACACCACCGACACAGCCGCCCGCAACCTCAGGCAATGGATTGAAGACTGCGCCAGCACTCTTGCCCGATCAAGAAACCTTCAAACAGATGCACCAACAGAAAGGCCGTCTGGTTCACTGCCAACCTCCAAGAATGCAAGCAAACATGCTGAAGACTCCAGAAGAAGTGGTTGCCAAGAACAAACACCGGACATCCACACAGCCTTCAAGAACGCCATCCACAGACACCACCATCTCATCCGTACCGTCAAAAAAACCTCCTTCAAAGAACGCAATGGACAACAATGCACACAGCTGTAAGGAGCTCTTGAACATCGTGAAGGAACTCTCCAACCCTGGTTCCAACGCCAATGACATCCCGCCATTGCAAGACCTATGCGACCCCCTAGGCACCTTCTTCTACTGCAAGATCGCAGACATCCATGACAGCTTCAATACCCAGATGCCCCCGTCGACCACCGACACCATAGACACAGTGCCACCCAGCAACACCAACCTCCTGCTCTCCTGGACTCACGTCAACGACGACGACACCATCAAAATCATGAACACCATCCACTCCGGCTCACCATCCGATCCCTGCCCTCACCACATCTTTAACAAAGCGAGCTCCATCCTCGCACCTCAACTCCGGAAGATCATCAACAGCTCCTTCGAGACCGCCACCTCCCCGGAGAGTTGGAAATACGCTGAGATCAACGCCCTCCTCGAGAAACCCGAGGTGGACTCTTAGGACCTCAAGAACTTCTGTCCCACCTCTCTCCTCCCCTTCCCGGCTAAAGTCATCAAGAAGATTGTCAACAGACAACTGACCCGCTTTGTCGAGGAGAAGAACACTCTGGACTCATCTCAATCCGGATTCCGCAGCAACCACAGCACTGAAACCGCCCTCATCGCCGCCACGGATGACATCAGTACCCTACTTGATAATGAAGAAACCACGGACCTCATCCTCCTGGACCTCTCGGCCATCTTCGACACTGTCTGCCACCAGACCCTACGCACACACCTCAAAGACGCAGGGATCTGCAACAGAGTCCTAGACTAGATCACCTCCTCCCCCACCGGCAGAACACATAGGGGGTCATTCCGACCCCGGCGGGCGGCGGGCGCCGCCCCCCAGGCGGAGACCGCCGAATGACCGCACCGCGGTCAAATGACTGCGGCGGCCATTCTGGCTTTCCCGCTGGGCCGGCGGGCGACCGCCAAAAGGCCGCCCGCCCGCCCAGCGGGAAAGACCCAGCAACGATGAAGCCGGCTCCGAATGGAGCCAGCGGAGTTGCTGGGGTGCGACGGGTGCAGTGGCACCCGTCGCGATTTTCAGTGTCTGCAAAGCAGACACTGAAAATCATTGTGGGGCCCTGTTAGGGGGCCCCTGCACTGCCCATGCCAGTGGCATGGGCAGTGCAGGGGCCCCCAGGGGCCCCACAACACCCGTTCCCGCCATCCTGTTCCTGGCGGTAACAACCGCCAGGAATGGGATGGCGGAGAGGGGGTCGGAATCCCAATGGCGGCGCTGCAAGCAGCGCCGCCATGGAGGATTCCCTGGGCCAGGGGAAAACCGGCGGGAAACCGCCGGTTCCCCTTTTCTGACCGCGTGTTTACCGCCGCGGTCAGAATGGCCCAGGAAGCACCGCCAGCCTGTTGGCGGTGCTTCCGCGGTCCGTGGCCCTGGCGGTCGGTGACCGCCAGGGTCAGAATGACCGCAATAGAGTCTGCCTCCCTTCATTCCACTCTGAAGCCACCAAGATCATCTGCGGCGTACCCCAAGGGTCTTCCGTCAGCCCGACCCTCTTTAACGTTTACATGTCACCGCTCGCAAATATCGTCTGATCACACAACCTCAACATCATCTCATACGCCGACGACACTCAGCTGATCCTCTCCCTCACTAAGGACCCCGCCACCGCCAAAACCAACCTCCACGAAGGAATGAAGGTCATCGCTGAATGGATGAAAAACAGCTGCCTGAAACTGAACACTAACAAGACTGAGGTCCTCATCCTCGGCTCCACCCCCTCCGCCTGGGACGACTCCGGGTGACCTGACACACTGGGAACCACACTGACACCCACTGAACACGCATGCAACCTGGGGTTCATCCTGGAACTTATTCTCCACTGGCATCTTAGGTTACTGTATCAAAATGGATTTCAATATTTTTAATATGAGCACATGTGTGTGAGAAAGAGTTGGTGTGAGAGTATATATGTGTGAGAATTTACGTTAGCATGCGTGTGTGTGAAGGTAAGTGAGTGAGAATGTATAGGTGGGTCAAGGTAGGAGTGAGCAAGACAGTAAGAATGAGTGAGTTAGAGTAGCAATGAGAGCAACTATTGTGATGTCACAAGGGTTAACGTCATGTGACATCACTTCCCATGACATCGTTAAGATCAAAGAGAGTATGATACCACTTCCACTACCCTTGACATTTTGGTGAATCGATGCCCATAGTTGTACATAATTTATTATTTGGCTTTATCCTAAATTCACCATACACGATAACTGGCAAAATAAATGAAAGTATTTGTGGGCTGATTTAGAACTGTAAGCACTGACATTTTGGAATAGAAGATTTTTCAGCTTAAAGCATTTGTTAATTCAGGCTAAATAATACAAATAATTCAATACAACTGAAAACGAAATAAAGCAAGCAGCAAATGGGAAGGGAAAGAAAACAAATAGGCAGTGCAACTGAAGCACCACACTGCGCTACATATTGAATCCTCTTTCACTGTGCTATAGTCAGCGGACCTTAGAATTGAATAGAATATGAATAAATAGTGGCGTTAAGCAGCAAATCATTACAAATGTATTTTGTATTTATCTGCCATTATTCATTTTGAACTCTTTTGGTAGCAAAAAGATGTAATATGTAGTTCTAATTGAATTTAATTTAGCATTGATCGGGTTGTCCAGTTATTGTTATTTGTTATTCAATCTTAAAATGACTTTATGTTTTTACACCATGTGCAGTTCAGTGGAGCAAGCAACAGCTGGAAATTGTTTGCAAATTCAAAAACAATATGTGTTAAACATGCATCAGAGGCTCAGGTATTAACAGTTAAGTTCAAATTCTGCTGAGCCGTTACCTGACTAGGGACTCATACATAACAAATATCTAAATAGGTAGGCAACAACTAACATGCTATAAATTTAAGGTGCCTGAATTGTGAGGCACCACCACTCTGAGCAGCTGGTTGAAGGTGGGGACCACTGAATCCCATTTTAGGGTACTAGAACTTGGTGTTCTTCATCAGGCTATTACCCAGAGCAAGAGAGATAAAAACACAAAAGATGGAAGGACGAAGGAAGAGAAAAACGGAAAAACAGTGACAAAGAATGAAAGCAGGGATGAAAAATAAACTGCAAGAGTGAACTAAAAGGGCAAGGACATTATGGAGGTGGAAGAAGGTATGATGTGAAATTAAGACTACCCTGCATTGTTCTTGGACAACCCCAACAATTGGCAGCGAAATATTTGGGCATTGAGAATAGAAATGCAGCATTGAAGAAACTGTCAGGAAAAAACACTTGTTATGAATATTCTGGAGTTCTTCTCCCTTAGTAATTGACAGCCTAAAAATAGTGAATAGAGAGAGAGGGATATGGCAAGAGTAGGAGGAGGGTGGCTACATTCTGACTTGAAGGGCCATATTTATACTTTTTGACGCAAAACTGCGCTAACGCCAAAAAAATTAGCGCCGGCTAACACCATTCTGAAGCGCCATGCGGGCGGCGTATTTATTGAATGGCGTTAGCCGGCGTTAGCCGACCGGCGCTGCCAGGTGTGCGTGAAAAAAAACGACGTACACCAGGCAGCGCCGGCGTAGGGAAAAATGGCGTTTGGGCGTCCCAAAATGGGGCAAGTCAGGCTGAGGCCAAAAAATCGTCTTAACCCGATTTGCGCCATTTTTTGGGGGCTCCCAGACGCCATTAACATGACTCCTGTCTTAGCAAAGACAGGAGTCATGCCCCCTTGCCCAATGGCCATGCCCAGGTGACTTATGTCCCCTGGGCATGGTCATTGGGCATAGTGGCATGTAGGGGGGCACAAATCAGGCCCCCCTATGCCACAAAAAAATATTTAAGAAAATACTTACCACAATTTACCTTTTCTTCCCTGGGATGGGTCCCTCCATCCTTGGGTGTCCTCCTGGGGTGGGCAAGGGTGGCAGGGGGTGTCCCTGGGGGCAGGGGAGGGCACCTCTGGGCTCATTCTGAGCCCACAGGTCCCTTAACGCCTGCCCTGACCCAGGCGTTAAAAAGAGGCGCAAATGCGGGGTTTTTTGCCCCGCCCACACCCGGGCGTGATTTTTGCCCGGGAGTATAAATACCACGCACATGCCTGGGAGTCATTTTTAAAGACGGGAACGCCTACCTTGCATCTCATTAACGCAAGGAAGGTGTTCACGCAAAAAAATGACGCTAACTCCATGAACTTTGGCGCTAGACGCGTCTAACGCCAAAGTATAAATATGGAGTTAGTTTTGCGTCAAATTTGCGTCGAAAAAAACGACGCAAATTCGCCGCAAACGGAGTATAAATATGCCCCCAAATATCAGTTGGGGGCGCTATGAGACACTGTTTTCAGATCAGATGCCGTACCTTCGCAATCATAATAACAAAGTAGGATTTTAACATTGTCTACCACAATAGGGTGTACTTTGAGAACTAACTAGAAATTTGCAAAAAACGATTTAAAAATGTTTAAACATGTTTGTAATAGATAAAATAGGAGAAGGCTAGAATTGTGATAGTAATTCGAAAAGGAAATATAAAAAATATGCCTGTAACAGATGTCATGTTATACACTGGTACAAAAACAGATGCTTATCAGCGCTAGAATCTGCATTACATAACATTAGAAAATGCTTCTACCAACCTCTAATTTAAAAATGTAAACATACACATGGACCAGCTCAAGAGTTCTGAAAGAACCCAAAAATATTTTGTTTTGATAAAGCTGACATCATGCACTGTGGCGGGGCTGCCCCAAGTTGTTTTGTTATCTAATGCATTCTCGCTGAAGATTGGGATTTGCTAGGCAGGCTTTTATGTGCAGCTAAGAGACTTTCAGACAAAATATTTGCCCCAAGCTAAATCTGAACCCTGGCCTCATTGACTGTAGCAGCCAAATAGAAAAAGGCAGGACATGGGGATAAAAACTGTTGGACCTGGCCCTCTCTACAGGGTGATACCCAAACTGTTTTGCATTCAATTCTCCTATTTTCTGAATTTGTGTTTGCTGGCATCAGGACTCTGTGCACTTTACCACTGCTAACCAATGCTAAAGTGTGTGTGCTTTCTCTCTAAAATATGGACAAATTTGCTTACACCCAAGTGGCACATTTAATTTACTTATAAGGGCCTAGTAAAGTTTTGCTACATATAGACATGGCTTGTAAATTAAATGCTACTAGTGGGCCTGCAGCACTCATTGTACCACCAACTTCAGTAGCCTTTTAAAACATGCCCCAGATCTGCCATTTGCAGCTTGTGTGCAGTTTTGAACTGTCAATCCGACCTGCCAAAATAAAGCTTGTGCTAGACCTAAAACCCCCTTATCAATGTCACCTCGAAGGTAGGTCCTAAATAGCCCATAGAGTAGGGTACATAGTATTTAAAAAGTTGGAAATGTACTTTAAAGTTTTACATGTCCTGATAGTGAAAACCTCCTAAATTCATTTTTCTTTATTGTGAGGCCTTCCCCTGTCATAGGACACAATTTATTTACCTTATTACATTTAATATGTAATACATTTTGTTTAGGAACTAATAGAAATATCATGTTTGGTGTCTAAATAGTTGTAATCTCAAATGTTCCTTAATAGTAAAGTCAGACTTTATGTCACAATTTGGAAAATTGCATTTTTAGAAAGTGAGCATTTTTTATCCTAACCATTTGGTGCCTGAAGACTGTATCATGAAGTCTCATGTGATTAACATGAAAGTTGGCCTTTGTGTATTCTAGATAGTGACACAAAAGGGCACTAGGTGTTAGCATGATGGGCCACCCTCCCGGGATGGGAGGAATGGCAGAGGGGGAGCTATGCACAGGCCCACTTACATTTGAAAGGAACTGCCTCAGCACACTCACAAATGACTTCACACAAGCCTTTTGTCATCCCAGAAATCCTGGGACCAGGGCAGGGAACAAGGAAATTCCAGAAGTAGATGTGTGGTGGCGAAGGACTCCAAATGTTTCCTCCACTTCAAAACAGGCACCAGTATGAAAATAGGACCCTCACACCTTTCCTGCACTTCAGAGGACTGTACTGCTTCTTAAGGTCTGCTTTCTACTTTGGAGACTGCTCTTTTGCTGCAAGCCTGCATAGAATCCTCAGAGGACTGCCCTGCTGCTGGAAGACTGCCTGGCTGCTTGAACCCAGAAGTACAAGAGTAACTCAAAGTCTTGGTTGGCCGACATTCTGTTCTGAGCTATAACAAGCTCTAACAACTTGAACCATGCATCTGCCTGAATTGAGTTTTACCCTACCTTATTCATGCCTACTCAGTCCGGGACCCTTGGAGGTGGCACTAAATGTGCCTAAACAACCTAAAACCGAAATTTGGGACTTAAAACATTTTCAGCCAAAAACTGCCCTTTGAACCGAGAGAGCTCCCACTACATTCTTCTATGCAGCAGCAAAACCTGTTCGACTGCTTCTCACCAAAAGGGTATCTGGTCTTATGGTTCCCTTGTCAGCTATATCCAGCAGCTTTGTCCGGCTGGAGATTTTCGACTTCTAAAAAGGAGATTTAGGGCCTGATTTAGAGTTTGGCAGCTAGGTTTACTGGGTCACAAACATGACAAATACACCGGCCACAGTATTAGGATTTGATTATAGCCTATGGAGATCGTAATACAGTGGATTAATTATTTTCATGTTTGTGATGGGTTAGACCACCCACCAAACTCTTAATCAGCCCCCATGTCCAAATGTAGGATATCTTCACCACAACTTTGTCTAGTGGCTTCCCTACGACAATACATCTTTCTTGGATTTCTTTGAACATTGCCACCTGTCTTGCCTCACAGAACTTCTCTGAAGGTAAGCAGAGATTACGCCCATCCACCTCTTGTATCTTAAACATGCTCATTTGTGGTCAGCCCTAACATTCTACTTTACCCCAGTCTCGCACAACTAGATGTCTGGGGTTGGAGCTTTGATTTTTGAACAAATCATAACTCAGGTTCTACTGATTGGATTCTTGTCCAGGTAGTATCAAATAATGTGTTAAAGTTGACTCTATTTTCCAAATTTCCAGATTTTTCTTGTGTGGGGTTTTCACCTTTACACATTACCTCTATGTTAAGTATGACTGCTTTCATGATAAGCTACCAGAGAGTTAAGGACAGGCTAATGTATTGACTTTTGTTAGTTCACCTTGACAAGGATTGTATTTTTTGTCTGAAAAGGGTTCAGACTCCCCTCAACCAAAACCCCAATTTCTAACCAGAATACAACAAAGTAACACTGTAGCCAAAGAGAAAAACAACCCAAGGAAACATAGGCCCATATTTATGGAAAGTTAGTGTTACCTTAGCGTCATTTATTTAGACGCTAAAGCAGCACTAACTTAACCCCATATTTATATTTTGACGCTAGACTCATCTACCATCAAAATATTGGAGTTAGCACCATTTCTAGGAAGTGCCAACCCACCTGTGTCAATGAGATGCAAGGTAGGTGTTCCCTTCCGAAAAATTATGGTAGCCCACCAGCGCCATATTTAACACCCGACGCAGAAACGACGTACAACTACGAGGCGGACGTAAATAATGGCGATAAGCCCGATTAGTTTCATTATTTAATGCCTTGTCAGACCAGGCGTTAAAGTGCAGATAGGTCCATTTCCATGGGAAAATACCATGGAATGGCCTCATAGATGCCCACCCCAAACCCCAACATCTCCACCACCCACACCACAGAACGCTACAGGAGGAGGGAGCCCACCCCAGGTAAGTTGCAGGCAAGTGAACATGCGTAAGTATGGTGTGCCACTGGGGACCCCTTAATGGGGCCCCCTGCCTGGCAGTGAGTATGTTAGGCTTGTCCTGGGGACACTGGTCCCCTGTGGTGGGTGTTGGGGTAGTGGTAATGACTCCTGTCTATTTTGGCTGCTTGTGCGTCAAAAAAGGATGCTAGGCTGATAAGAGACAGATATTTTGCCGCTCATCAGCCTACCGCCATTTTTTACCCACTAGCACCATTTTCCCTTACATCATTCTTCACCGGCTAGCATCTTTTTTTGAGATGCTAGCCATTCTTTAGCACCCTTGTGCGTAATTTTTTAAACATGGTGCACGGATGGCATTCAGGAATGGCTTTACCTCGCGTTAAATTAAATGACAGGGCGCCATTTTTCATAAATATGGGTCATAGTATGAAAAAAACAACAAAGATGAAGAAATGGAAAGGGCCATGTGCAAACTAATTCTACAACTAGGCATAGGTAGGCCTTTTTTTCTGAAAGAGAACACCCAAGTCCAAAAATCTAAAAGATACACGACTTCAATCACTTTCAGTAGCTTTCAGTAGCTTCCACGAACAGCGTGTACATGATCTGGATTATCATATTTATATCAGGGTAAAAGGTAATTGTAGATGATATGATATTTTCCCAAACAATTTATGTTCTTAAAAAAAACCTTAATAAATATTTGGCTTTTGCATAATTTTGCAGTGGGAAGAGCTGTATTAAATTGGGTTGAACGTTGGACATTGCTAAGTGTAACTTTTTTAGGAATGTATTTGTAAATAGCTATGCATTTTTATGTGTTTGTTATTTGAAATCCCGTCTCTTTGTCACCAAACTAAACAGCCGTATTTACATAAACACGATTGTACACTTCCATTTTATTTTGTTTATACTTTATACTTCCATATCATTTTCATGCAATAGATGTACTTCAGAGACTTTCTGTCTCACACATCTGGCCATGTCAACTGCCCTCACATTTTTTAATTGTTCCTTATTGCTTTGTTTTTTCATGTTAATGTCCTGCCATACCATGTATATGAAACAATATTAGGGCTAAAAGCGAGGTATACGCAGATAATAATAAATAAAACAGCCTAGACAAGCATAAACAACATGACAATAAGCACAAAAATAAACTCCTCTCCATCCACTCAGAGCAGCATTGTTGTGCAGTATAAGCACGTCTTATTTCCAAGACATTTGTGATGCATGATAAGTTATTGACTGTAGAGTATGTGGGTGTTAGACCTCACTCTTTCTGCAGTGTCACACCCCAAACATTTTGCCTTCACCCCTCCTGTTTTCTGCACACGTCTGTGGAGGCCTTTAGGACTCTTTGCACTTTACCACTGCAAACTAGTGCAAAACTGTTTGTGCTCTCTCATTTAAACACAATAAAATTGGATATTATCTAACTCACATTTTTTAATTTACTTGTAAGTCCCTGGTAAAGTGGTAATACATGTACCCAGGGCCTGTAAATTAAATGCTACTAGTGGTCCTGCAGCACGTATTGTGCTACCCACTGTCATAACTTTTACAAACTTGGCTCAGGCCTGCCATTTGCAGCGTGTATGCAGTTTTAAATTGCCAATCCAACTTGGGAAAATAAACCTTTTTCCAAGCCTAAAACGTCCTTTGTAACACAAATAATTCACTCATCAGGAGATCTATATCTCTTTATGATCTCTTCTCTATACAGGGGGGCACTCAGACTGGCTCTGTTCGCCAAAGTAATGTGAACAGCTTGGCACTGGTTAAGAATTACATCTGGGGGGCATCCCCTTGTGTGTCCATCAAATTCCACAAGTGTCTATTGGGGGTTGTGGTCTGATAATATCCTACTCAAGTATTTGCCTCCGTGATATCCTCCGTCACCCCATATTTAACTAGAAACATATCCATTCTTGTGTGCAAGCCAGAGTAGTAAGAATATTCATTCCTCGTGGGATGAGGCTCCCTTCAGGATTTGGCTAGCTGACATTGTGAGCCTCAGGAGAAACACTTGGCCTGATTTAGAGTTTGGCAGATGGGTTTCCCTGTCACAAACGTGACGGATATCCTGTGCAATTTATTACAATTTCCATAGGATATAATGAACCGTAAACCAGTTTGTGACAAAATAACCGGACCTACCAAACTCTAAATCAGGCCTACTGTTTATTGATCAGTCTAGACTTGGTCCCCTGCAGAGGCATCAACCGTCCACTCCAGGCTGTTTCTTTGCACCTCAGTGGTGCTGAACGGAGTGAGATTAGCACCACTGCGTTCTTGATGAAGAATACATTGAAATGACGATATGGGTGATTTTGCTTCAATTTTAGTACTTGTTCAATAAGTATGGGAACCTGCTTTGCTGCGTTTAGTATGAAGAGGATTGGTACTGGGTCTTAAAGAATATGACCCAGCACTGAAACATTTGACTGGGATAAGCCTCAGATGTCTACGTCCTGATGAGAACCTGGCAGTCACACAGGGTCAAAACATTGATGAACCTTTACTCTTGGGTGTTACATGCAATATAATTTCAAGGGATTCAGCACTGACATATGCAAATCCTGTTATGAATGTTATCAATCAATGCATGCAACCATTGGGAATTGTACAGTGTCTTTTAATCTAGGTCCTTTGTATATACAATTGTCATTAGAGGGCTGTGTCGTCTGCACTATTATCACTTTATTTGTTTTTTGTTATACTTGATTTGAATTAAGATGCAAACTGCATTAGTCCTGTGTTTTGTCTTCTTTTTAATTAATTTGGTCCGATGAATACGTTTGAGTAACTATTAGAAGGTAACACTTTTGAGTGAGTTGCACGGAACACTTGTTATAGTAATACATACCTACTCTAATCCACATGGGCAGATAGAGTTGTCTTTGATATTTAAACACTGTCTTCTAGGAGTAGGCACGGGGCTTTGTGCTGAGCAGCGTCATCAATTTACAGAATTTCTGTGGATTCTTGTGTTGCCTCAGGGACCCGCATTGGAGTCCTATTTAATTCACATGTGCCTGACCACACCCAAGCAACTGCCCTCACATGATGTTGCCACATTCTTATCATCTACAGCCCATTTGATAAGGTATAACAACAATTGTGGGTGCATTGGCACAAGCCCATCAGACCTGAAATAGAGGTCTCTCCATAGAACCTGGAAACTGCAGGAAGAATGAACCCCAGGGAACATTAGTGACAATGCTAAATTACTCTGGGCTGCTATTTGCACTCCTGAAAAAGGGGATTTAGGAAGTTGACTCTGTATATACTATTTCAAAGTAAGAAATAGTGTGCACAGAGTCCAAGGGTTCCCCTTAGAGGTAAGATAGTGGCAACATTAGATAATTCTAATGGTCTATTATGTGGTAGTGAGTTCGAGCAGTAGGCTTATCAGAGGGTAGTGTTAAGCATTTGTTGTACACACACAGGCAATAAATGAGGAACACACACTCAAAGACTAACTCCAGGCCAATAGGTTTTTATATAGAAAATTATATTTTCTTAATTTATTTTAAGAACCACAAGTTCAAGATTTGAAGTAAATAAATAAAATGCAAGGTACTCCACACAGGTAAGTTAGGAACTTTGAATTAGAGCAATAACATATACAGTTTTTGTTAAAATGGCAATAAGCTATTTTAAAAGTAGACACTGCAAAAATCAACAGTTCCTGGGGGAGGTAAGTATTGGTTAGATTGTGAGGTAATTAAAACACTTACAAGTATCAGTTCCTGGGCATAAGCAGCCCACTGCTGGGGGTTAAAGGCAACCCAAAAGTTACCACACCAGCAGCTCAGGGCCGGTCAGGTGCAGAGGTCAAAGAGGTGCCCAAAACACATAGGCGCCTATGGAGAACAGGGGTGCTCCGGTTCCAGTCTGCCTACAGGTAACTACCCGCATCCTCAGAGGTCAGACTAGGGGGGGTTTGTAGAGCACTGGGGGGCACAAATAGGCACACTAAGCACACCCTCAGCGGCACAGAGGCAGCCGGGTGCAGTGTGCAAAGAAGGCGTTGGGTTTTGTATTGGTTTCAATGGAGGGACCCGGTGGTCACTCTAGCGGTGCAGGGAGGGCACAGGGGGGCTTCTCGGGCCAGCCAGCACCTGGCCTAGGCAGAGGGTCACCTGGGGGTCACTCCTGCACTGAAGTTCGGTTCCTTCTGGTCCTGGTGCTTGATCTAGGTGTCGGGTCCCTTGTTACAGGCAGTCGCGGTCAGGGCGAGCCTCTAGATTCTCTCTGCAGGCGTCGCTGTGGGGGTCCAGAGGGTTCGTCTTGGGCTATTCATGGGTTCGCAGTCGCCGGGAAGGCCTCCCTGTGGTGTTGGCTCTCTGGATCTCGAGCCGGGGGCGTCGGGTGCAGAGTGTGAAGTCTCACGCTTCCCGCAGGAAGAGTGAGGTCTTTAAAGTTGTAGAAAAGTTGCAAGTATGCCGCTGTTTGTTGAGCAGAGCCACTGCTCACAGGAGTTTCTTGGTCCTGGGGATCAGGGCAGTTCTCTGAGGCATCAGAGGTCACTGGTCCCTGTTGGCTGTGTCACAGGTTGCAGGTTTTTGACTCAGGAGACAGGCCGGTAGAGCTGGGGCCAAAGCAGTTGTTGTCTCTGCAGGCTTGTAGGTCAGTAGTCCTTCTTCTTTGGTTCAGGTTGCAGGAATCTGATTTCCTGGGTTTTGGGGTGCCCCTAAATACTAAATTTAGGGGTGTGTTTAGGTCTAGTAGGGCAGTAGCCAATGGCTACTGTCCTGGAGGGTGGCTACGCCCTCTTTGTGCCTCCTCCCTGTGGGTAGGGGGACGCATCCCTAATCCTATTGGGGGAATCCTCCAAAACTAAGATGGAGGATTTCTAAAGGCAGGGGTCACCTCAGCTCAGGGCACCTTATGGGCTGTCCTGACTGGTGGGTGACTCCTCCTTGTTTTTCTAACTATCTCCTCCAGCCTTGCTGCCAAAAGTGGGGGCAGTGGCCGGAGGGGGGGCATCTCCACTAGCCGGGATGCCCTGGGGCACTGTAACAAAGGGGGTGAACCTTTGAGGCTCACCGCCAGGTGTTACAGTTCCGGCAGGAGGAGATGTGAAACACCTCCACCCAGTGCAGGCTTTGATCCTTGCCACAGAGTGACAAAGGCAGTCTCCTCATGTGACCAACAACTCGTCTGGTTGTGGCAGGCTGGCAGAAACTGGTCAGCCCCACACTAGAAGTCGGATTGGTATTCAGGGGGCATCTCTAAGATGCCCTCTGGGTGCATGTTAAAATAAATTGCACACTGGCATCAGAGTGCATTTATCGTGCTGAGAAGTTTGATACCAAACTTCCCAGATTTCAGTGTAGCCATTATTGAACTGTGGAGTTCGTGTTTGACAAACTCCCAGACCATATACTCTTATGGCTACCCTGCACTTCCAATGTATAAGGTTTTGCTTAGCCGCTGTAGGGGCATAGTGCTCATGCACATATGCCCTCACCTGTGGTATAGTGCACCCTGCCTTAGGGCTGTAAGGCCTGCTAGAGGGGTGACTTACCTATGCCACAGGCAGTGTGAGTTTGGCTGGCACTCTGCGGGGAGTGCCATGTCGACTTAGTCTTTTTCTCCCCACCAGCACACACAAGCTGTGAGGCAGTGTGCATGTGCTGAGTGAGGGGTCCCCAGGGTGGCATACGACATGCTGCAGTCCTTAGAGACTTTCCCTGGCATCAGGGCCCTTGGTACCAGGGGTACCAGTTACAAGGGACTTATCTGAGTGCCAGGGCTGTGCCAATTGTGGAAGCAAAGGTACAGTTTAGTGAAAGAACACTGGAGCTGGGGCCTGGTTAGCAGGGTCCCAGAACACTTTCAATCAAAACTTTGCATCAGCAAAGGCAAAAAGTCAGGGGATAACCATGCCAAGGAGGCATTTCCTTACAGAAGAGAACACAAACACTGTGTCTAATATAGACATTTGATTAGTAGCCCACAATCATTCCCATTGCGTGAATTGTTGCTCTTTAATGGTACTGCATTTATTATTTTGGTGAAACGATTTTAAATCAGTTTAGGCAATATAGTTGTTCTTCACCAGCTCTTGAGGTAATATGGATCCTTGGGGCAGGAGTGTAGCTCACAGTGCTTCAGTGTGAGGACCAATAGGCCTGGAAATCCACCGTACCAGTAAGAGAAAATACAACAAGACTCAAAGCTGATTCAATATTTCATTTTATGTCAACATCTCCAATAGATTTGCAATATGGCAACCATAATGGACATGGATGTTGGACGAGTGAGAAAATCATACATATAGGGTATACTTCAACAATACCAGTGGTGAGAAGCTGTGCCTTACAAACATATTTATACTAGAAAGTTACAATCCTAGTTAGAATCTGGGGTACAGTACCCCTGGCAGTAGATCCATGTTGCCAGCACTGATATTCCTAACATACATTCCAATCTATTTTCTACGACCCATGCTACGAAATTTTGCAGAGAACATTTTCTGTCATTGCTCCTCTTTAACCTGCGTTCCATCAAGAAACCAGACATCATAACTAACCATCCTAAATGACATGGCTACTGGGAGAGGTGTGAAAGTACCCACTGAACATTGATGCCTGTGCATGACCAGAACAATTCATCCTCTGCCTTCTCCAACTTACCATGGTCCAATACCGTTATCTGACCTTGTTGCATCATCTGTACTTCATCATTCTCAAGGTGCTCATTTGAAAATATCTCAAACTCCCACTACATCTACTCTGACTAGGTAAGGAATTTAAAACTAGCTTATTTTTGTAGCTTAGGTTTTAATTAATCATGTCATAATGATGTACACATCAATGTCCACTTTTTTTTCATTTTCAACACTGGGAAAATATTTTTCTCCATGAAGAAACCCCTGTATCAGTACCTAATGAAATATGGAAGTATTACCTCTCCATTGCCATGCTGAAAACTTAATTACATATGTGTGTGCATTTAGCAAATATCATTCTTTTTTCAAGGTCGGAAAATACTGTCAATATGTCTCTGAATACCCACAGATTTTCCAGATGCTAGGTGCTTACCTACTTTTTGCAGGGTGGGCAACATTAAAAGTACCACTAAGGCCATGGCATAGTGTAGAGAAATGGGTTTCGTCCATTTGATCTACCCAGATATCTAGTTTTTTGATCACCTGGTTTTGGACGTGTGTTTCAACCATGGTAATCAAATGATAACTGGACTGCACATGTTTACTGCCAGTGTTTGCCTTATGAGATAGGGCCTCTGCAACACAGTTAGGTTAAAGGGGAGTTGGTTGGTTACTCTTGAAAACTTGTGGGCACTTGTGTGCAAGCTGCATGTGGGAGACTACTGTCATGCACAGTTGGTAACTGCACACAGTAGCCTGGCACAGAGGGGACTCTTCAAAGTTCAATGTTGACTTGGGGTAGGCCTTAAAATATTAGTGGCCAATCAAAGGTAAGGTCAGTAGAATTTACTGGCCTACCTGCAGTGTCCCTCAGGCCTACAAAGTCCAGTAAGGTATCAACCTGGGTTAAAACATGTACACTAAGGCCCATATTTATACTTTTTGACGCAAAACTGCGCCGGCCATTTTGGTGCGCTGTGCGGGCGTCATATTTATACTTTGGTGCACAGCGGCGCAAACCACAGGTGGGAGTCATTATTTTTGACGCACACCGCAGCGTCAAGTCGTACAGCAAAATGACGTTAATGTGTCAGAAATGACTGTGGGTTGATTTACGACCCCGCAAACCGGATATGCGCCGTTTTTTTACGCATTAGCGTAAAAAAAAAAACGCGAACACTGCCATTTCAACAGAGGAGAGCCAAAATGGATCCCAGATGCCACTACTGACCCCAGGAAGATGACAGCAGACCAGGAACCAGCCAGGAGGACCCACACAAGAACCAGGACACTTTTAAGAAGAAAAGAAAGTGTTGCTTTAGTGCAGAGGAACAGGAAATTCTGGTTAAAGAGGTGACGGAACACCAGCACCAACTGTTTGTCACTTCAAAGTTGCCAATCAGTAGGAGAGAGGCTATATGGCAACAAATTGTCAACAAAATTAACAGTGTGGCTGAAGTACGCAGAACAGTCATTGAGTGCAAGAAATGCTGGCATGACTGCAAGCGCAGGACCAAGGAAAAGATGGCCAGGAACAGGAAGGCAGCACTGCAGACTGGAGGGGGGAGTCCAGCACACCAGGAGGCCCTGGAGCACATGGAGGAGATGATCGCAGCCGTCATCCCTGAGGAGATCGTCACAGGGATTCAAGGATAGGACAGCGCAGACTACCGGGAGACAACGCACATGCAGGGTAAGTCGCATGGGGAATTAAAATGCAATAATGTCATCTACAACCAGGGGGGGATACGACCACAAAATGCATGGAAGTCATCATATACATGGAGTGGCATGGGTTAAGGGGTGTGGCATGGGGGCATGGCGTACACAGACAGAAGCTGGGGCACACCATTACACTACACCAACAACAGTCCCATGGGGGCATGCTGTCATGGCAACGATGGAACAAAGGGAAAGCCACGCCAGGAGGGAAGGCCACAACGTCAAACTGACATCCCGGCACACGTCACCCTACCATATCCCTACATTAACTAGGGCCCTCTTAACAACCTCTAGCCATACCGACAACTGGAATGTAACTGCGACAACAGTTGCCACTACCACCTCCGCTCTGTGTACAGCTCAAGTAGCCAATGGCAGTAACCTTCCCATGGATCATACACACCTAAATTAGGGGGTGAGGACGACAACTTCAACAATCCCCAGAAACAAGACAAATGCCCCAGTACTCTCAAATGTCAATGCCCATAAGCCCGGGTAGCGCGTTGTGCAGAGGAGGCAGGAGGCGGATCTCAGGGCAGGAGCCCTTTAATTTTGGATCGCGCTCCCGCTGTCGCGGGAAGCGCGTTGTGCAGAGGAGGCAGGAGGCGGATCTCAGGGCAGGAGCCCTTTAATTTTGGATCGCGCTTCCCGCGACAGCGGGAAGCGCGTTGTGCAGAGGAGGCAGGAGGTGGATCGCGCTCCCACTGTCGCGGGAAGCGCGTTGTGCAGAGGAGGCAGGAGGCGGATCTTAGGGCAGGAGCCCTTTAATTTTGGATCGCGCTCCCGCTGTCGCGGGAAGCGCGTTGTGCAGAGGAGGCAGGAGGCGGATCTCAGGCAGGAGCCCTTTAATTTTGGATCACGCTCCCGCTGTCGCGGGAAGCGCGTTGTGCAGAGGAGGCAGGAGGTGGATCGCGCTCCCACTGTCGCGGGAAGCGCGTTGTGCAGAGGAGGCAGGAGGCGGATCTTAGGGCAGGAGCCCTTTAATTTTGGATTGCGCTCCCGCTGTCGCGGGAAGCGCGTTGTGCAGAGGAGGCAGGAGGCGGATCTCAGGGCAGGAGCCCTTTAATTTTGGATCGCGCTCCCGCGGTCGCGGGAAGCGCGTTGTGCAGAGGAGGCAGGAGGTGGATCTCGCACCCACTGTCGCGGGAAGCGCGTTGTGCAGAGGAGGCAGGAGGTGGATCGCGCTCCCGCTGTCGTGGGACGAGCGCGGGCAGTGCCCGGGAGAAGCCCGGGCCAAGGGCGGGCCCGTCCTTCACCCGTCAGCGCCCGGAAGAGGCTGGGCTGGGCCACCCCCCTGAGAATTCACTTGGGACTTTTGGATCAGGCTCATCAGACTCAAGAGGTATTGCTTTTTCTTTCTCCTGTGATTGCTTCTTCATAGTTGGTTTTCACGGCTCAGGAGGCCCTAAGTAATTGACATCTAAGTAAGATCCGCTAAGGGAGCAGTTCCATTTATTTAATTACTATTTCATACTGCCACTACTTCCCTGCATTGTATTTTATTCATATTGGCTCAGATTGGTGTTTTTATTACTTGCAAGACGATGGGTAAAAGAAAGACCACCACACCTGGGGCCGATGGAGCACACGCTATGCCCGTCCAATCATCAATAACTAGATACTTATCTTCAGTTATTGGGGCCATTGAAACTGAAATTGTCCAAGTGGAAGAAAGAATTGGGGTGGCAAATAATTTGACCCAAAGAACCTCTTTAGAACCTACAACCTATATACAGTACGCTGTCTCTCCAATTGTTCCCCGTGAGTTTATCTTGCCTCTGCCCGAAGATGACGTTAATGCTTTGCATTCTTTACAGACGTTTAACATAGCTAACAACGAACACTTAGCTGACACTCCCCCTCCCCCCAAAAAAAGGAAAGCCGGAGGATCCCGTAAGTGTAATAAGTTACTCTAACACCCAACGAAGGTTAAGGAATGTTTTTTCACACCAACGGATATCCCGGCCGACTCTCTTCCAAAGGAAATTTCAACATTGGGCGATCCAGGCTCAGACTGCAGGATGTCAAGACACATTCATTCGACCAACTTAGACTTAATCCTCAAACCTTTTTTTTCGGCTTTAGAGGAGAAGCTAACATTACTCATTGATTCTAAATTCGAGCAGTTACAAGAAACTATTTTTAAACATCTGCCTCGGCAGCCCACTCTAAAATCTAGTTTAAACTCCCTTCCCCCTACTCCGAATTTGGTGTCTGATCTCATTGCTTCTCAGCAGGCTAACCGTCTAATGAACTGCAACCAACTCCCGTCCCATCGCATACCTACCCGTAATCCCCATGATGACTTATTAACCGATTCCCGGTCTACTTTGGCTGGTGGTGCGATTGATTTACCGAGGCCTGAAGCTGCTTCTAAACCTAGATCTTTTACTAGCACAAAGGAGGTTCTACAGCTTCCTCCGGATAGCTTGCCATATGTTTTAGTTTTAGCAAATGTTCCACCTCTTGATTGCGTTCAGAAGGAAGATACTCACGCGCTAATAAGGAAATGTGCACATTGGATGAGCCAAAAGCTTAGACACCAAGATGATTTAAATAATAGAATAATTATGGCTAGAAGGGTGAAGTGGTTAGGCTTATCCAAAAAAGCATATGAAGGTGATTGCATAGTGATTAATTTAGCAAATTCTAATTGTGTTAATCATTTGTTGGCGTCTCTACCATCGAGTCCAAAAGGGGAAGGTGGAATTAAAGTCTATCCATTAAGCTTTTTCTACAGGCCGCCCACTTTACCACTTCCTCCTATGAGGGCTTCTCATGGTAAAAATATTCTAACAAAGGCACCTGTACAGAACCCCATTTTTGACTCTGGGGCTACTCAAAATCGCTCTTCCCTCGACGCAATTGATTGACAATCGGAGGGATTGGGGCTCCCAAATGAATATTTACAGGAACCAGAGCTGATGGGAGTGTACACACTTTTGCAATCACCCATAGGGCCTGATGAGTTAGTTAGCTTTCCACATCTTACAACAGATACGGCCATAATCGAGGAGTCTGGGAAAAAGCCCCAGCAAAGTAACGCACTGTTATCCCTAATTAGTTGGAACATTGCTGGGTTGCGTTCTAAAGTTGAAAATTTGGAATGGCTAGAATTTATATCCACATTTGACATCATTTGTTTTCAAGAAACTTGGCTTACGGCACCCTTCTATTTAGACGGCTACTACTCTGTATCTCAGCCAGCTACTCCATCTAGAGCAGGCAGAGCAAGTGGTGGCCTTTTGGTACTTGTGTCATTATTACTCCCAAAAATTGAGGTTTCATTAATTTGGTCTTCTGCTTTTTTTCTTGTAGTTTTATTATCAATATCCGGACGAAAAGATATTTTACTCTTAAACTTTTATAATAACATTCCAAGTGCTGTTTTGTCAGGAACTCTCGAAGAGCTTATAGACCAATTAGATTCAGCCGGGAAACTTCAGGACAGGGAATTTGACACGATTTGGGTTGGAGATTTTAATGTTCAGTTATGCAAGTATGAATTACCTCATTTATGTGGCACCGCAATAGAAGGCAGAGAGTCACTCACTTATTTTATTCACTCTAATTTAGGAAATGCCTTGAACACTCTCATTTACAAATTTGATCTTGCCTTTGCAAGGGATATTGCAAACAGTCATATAAGAGAAATACCCACCAATACTGGAACTATTAACGGTAGCATTATTGATTTTATTCTGATTAACTCCTCACTTTCACGTTCAATAGTGGATTTCAAAATTAATTCTCATTGTGCTAGTGATCATAACCCCTTGAGCATAAAACTATCCTTTAAAACTAGAGTAACCGTACCTAGGATTGCATATAAAGGGAAAGAGGTGTTTAAAAGAAATTCTGGCCCTCGTATAAGGTGGGAGAGAGTAAACTCTAACACTTTCCATACGAACCTTATCACTCAAAACAAGGCTGACATAAACACTTGCTTGTCCCTGCAACCCACCCCATTCCACCTAATTAATGCTTTTGAATCTTTAAGTTGTGCTATTTCTCAGGCATTGTTGGGTGCCCAACATCCCAAAGGTGCAAAACCTCAACGGTGGTTTAACTCTGCCTGTACGGCTGCCCATAGAGACCTAAAGTTAGCGATTAAAACCATTCCACGAAATCGGGATTTAATTAAGCAGGCCAGGGGCCGATATAAATCAGTCCTAGAAGAGAGAAAGAATGAAGTACGTACTAGCGCTTGGGAAGACCTTATGGCAGCGACAGAACTACGGGATCCCTCTCAATTTTGGAAGGTGGTTAATCACCCATATTTCTCAGGAAAGGAAAACAGGGAAGCTGACTGTTTAATACCAGAGGGGGTTTGGGTAGACCATTTTTCATCTGTATTTCAATCTGCAGATAATCCCAATGACGGAGGGGAGGGATGTGGCCCCCCACGTTTGGCTACTCCAATTCCAGCTAAGAGCGCCATCTTACTTGAGGCACACAAGATTAGTGCAGCAATAACTAAAATGAAACTAAGGAAAGCTCCTGGCCCTGATGGGATACCGGTTGATCTATTTAAATCTCTACCTGATCTGTGGGTTCCACTAATCACAAACGTTCTGAACAGTGCTATACAAAGCGCTATTCCCTCTTCATGGTTAATGGCAATTATCGTTCCAATTTTCAAAAAGGGTAACAGGCTTGACCCCTTCTGTTATAGACCCATTTCTTTAATAGACTCCACTGCAAAGATATTGGGGAGTGTCATCCTGACCCGGCTTGAGGATTGGGTTGTAAGGTCAAACATTTTATCGCCAACTCAATATGGGTTTAGGCCTGGATTAGGTACAGTGGACCAGGCCCTAAATTTACATCTTATCCTCAGTAAATGTGTAATTGCCAAAAGGGAACCTATCCATTTAGCATTTATAGACCTGTCTAGTGCATTTGATATGGTGAATAGAGCAAAATTGTGGGATATAACGGATGCAATGGGGATTGAGCAAGATTTGCTCATTTTGATCAAACGCTTATACTCTGACCTCCATATTCTAATTCAGTTTGGTCAACACGGTGAAAGGTCCCATCCCCTTGCTTCCACTCGAGGTGTCAGACAGGGCTGTACACTGGCACCTTTCCTGTTTTTACTGTACATAAATGGCTTGCATAATTGTTTGGTTCAAAATGGTAAGGATTTCCCAAGGATGAGTTTTAGACAATTGCCAATTTTATTATATGCCGATGATGCTGTTTTAATCGCCTGCACGGCCAATGGTCTACAGACTCTCTTGGATCTTTTTTTAACACACACACGAGAGCTGGATTTGAAAGTCAATTTAAAAAAATCACATGTTATGATCTGCGGTCCTAAAAATACTCGTACCAGATGTTTTAGAATGGGGGGGGAATACCCTGACAAAGGTAAAAGACTTTTGCTATCTAGGTCTGTATTTAAGTTCCACTCTGTCTTGGAAATACCATTTGAACTTTAAGCTTCAACAACTGGTAAGAAATGTTAAGGCAATCTTTCGCTTTGCCCGCAGATTAGGGCATAGACCGGTCCATCAGATCCTCACGCTCTATAACTCTAAATGTGTTTCGGCGGCGATCTATGGGGGTGGCCTGTGGGAATATACTAGTCCAAACACTTTGCAGCTTGCAGAGAATAAATTCCTTCATCGGCTACTTATGGTACCTAAGAACATAGTGAAAATGTTATGCCATGAGGAATTAGGAATCCGCTATATCACAGATCTGATACATATTGCCCCACTTTTGCTATGGATAAAAGTATGGTCAAATCCGGCGGCTACTTTAACACATGATTGTGTAAAAGATTGTTTCTCATTATCAAACTGTAACAAAATTCCATGGCTAAACTTTGTTCACAATGGCTTCCGAAACTTGGATTTGGAGTTTATGTATTTTAAACCAGAGCTCTTGCCAGCTAATGCGAAAGAAATTGTTAAACTTCGACATAAAGAGTATGTCATGAATCTTAGATACCAAATGGCAGAGACATTGAGCTCTTTTAATTCTTATATACAAATTTTATCATCAGACTTGTTAGAACCTTATTTTGTTTGGTTCCCGACCCCTTCTTTATATTCTTTACTCGTATCTTTTAGACTTAATTTGATCCATTTTAGAGTGGCGTTCCCGATAAAATGTGTGTGGGAAAAAACACTACCCCCATGCCCTTGTGATAACTTTTCAAAACAAAGTACTTGCCACTTTATTTTATTTTGTAAACTTTACTCAGTTCCCAGGAAATCTTTTTTATTACCCATTTTGCGCAATTTGCACACTTCTTCCTACAAAGAAGGATTGATTGGCATCCAAAGCCTCTCAACTAAACAAATTTGTATTTCTATTCTTAGTTTTATTAAATCCGCTATCACTATTAGAAATCGATATGAATTGGTAATGTGATTATTTATTAAGAGAAATTAGGCATTGTCCTTTTACTATATTGTCTTATTGTTATATATGTTTTTATAAGCATTTACTTTTTACTGTTTTAGTAAGCTTGGGTGGTAAGCTTAGATTTAATAGACTTATTTTTAATGAATGTTATAAGTACTGTATTTTATGATGATCTTTATGTATGCATGTTTACTTTTATGGCTAATCGCCGAATAAAGTTATTTTGACTGACTGACTGACTGACAATGCCCATAGTTGTCGCAAGCATCAGCCAATGTAAACAACAATAGGAGCTACACAGCTCTAAGGACACACCCATGCTGCATATGTCAGGGTCCATCCTGTGCCTGGGTAACAATGCAACATCCCAAATGTCATACTGCTCAGACAACAGCATTGAGGGGGGACACATGTAACTGGTCACTGAAATACACCTGCACAGTCAGAGGAGGAAATAGGATGCTGATGTGATTATCAAGGCAATCCAATGTAACACACATTCCCCAACATCAGCAGTACACATTACCTATGCCAACATCCATATCAGATATTAACATTGCCATGCATAGGATATGCTAAATGTCAAATACATTTAAGTGGATGTGAAAGATCAGAGATTGGGGCAGGTCCAGATTGTTAAGTGTTCTGCCAGGGCCATCAGAACACCCACAGCCAGTGAAAGGTCTCACCATGAGAATGGATGTAGACGGAGGCTTGAGTAGGACAAGAAGGTGGCAATTCTCTACTTGGCCTGTACCAACACCTAGAGGCGATGATGCTAACAAGTCTAATAACTCAATAACATACATGTGACATGCAGGTGGCCCATAGGCTTGGAAGAATGCCCATCCGAAGGACTGGAGCAATTAACACAAACCAAGATCACAAAGTGAATTCATCAAAAGGCAGGCACGTCACATCAAAATTGCCACAACACAGACACACTAATTGTACCCTGTTTCATTGCAGAGGAAGATGGATCTCCTGCGGATATGCCTGTCCCAGATTTCCCTGATGACATGGATGACGAGCCGATAAACATTCCCCAGGAGACTATCCAAAAGGTCCTTGAAACCCTCCAGACCCCACCTTCAGCCACAAGGAGGAGCACAGAACAAGCAGCCATCGCAGAGGATCTACCCACCACCCCAATTGTAAGACCTGCCAGCTCCAATACAGCTGAGGACTCAGACAACACTGGCACCAGCTTTGAGAGAACTGTAGTTGGAGTACAGCGGGAGCTAGCCAAGGAGGTGTGGGTGGGGATGCAAACTATGGCAGCCAGCCTTGAGGGGATGCGTTCGTGCATGATGTCATCTGCAGTAATACAGTTGACCCAACACCTACAACAGCAATCCTGTATTACAATACAATACAATACAATACAATACAACAGCAATCCTGTCAACGCGTGCACGAATGCAACATTGAACCCCTCAGGGCCGACCTGGCTGCCTACCATCGTGATGTGGCTTCTATTCTCAAGAACCAGCAGATCCTCCTTGCTGCAGTACTGCCCTTAAGACCTTCGCAAGGAGCAGCGACCAGGATGTCTGACTCCACGTCTTCTAACACTGAGGTGTGTTGCTCCTTCACAACCAACAACAACAAGGACATAGAAGGCAACACACACATCAGAAGAAGAAGACATGGAACAGATCACATTCACAAGGAAAATGACACAGAAGTACTAGTCCCTGCCACATGGCAAACATTTACCAAGGTCCTGCGCTTTGTAAGTTGCCAGTCTTGCAACAACTGTACTCAAGCACTGTTCTGCAAACCACTGTATATCTTGTCACCCAACCCAGTGATTGTCTCTCTCCTACTCATTGGCAAATTCTGACCCTCTGCACTGTCTGAAACAGCAACCCCAGCATGTCAAAAGCATTTTGGTAACCTCTTGTGTTGGATCACAATGTAAGATGTGACTATAATGGACTCACAATCATGGACAATGTACAAATAGCACTACAGCACTTTTCAATAAATAGCACTTACACAACAAATCTGTCTCTGGGTAATGTGACATATCAACTGTGCAGTAGATAACTGAAATGTGCCTACTGTCAAATTACGTAGCTTGTCAATACAACTGTCCTGATAATATGTAGTCAGAGAAATCTACACAGTGCCCATGATTGCATCACACTCTGCCCATCCTGAGGGACAAATCGGATGAAGTGAGAAACCATACACCATCATGCTGTGTTGGACAGAAGAATGCTTCCTCAGGGGATAACTAAGTCATCAAATAGTGGCTGCAAAATGTTGTCAACATGCAAATATAACACAAATAACATGGCCCACTAATCTAAGCAAACACTACAAAAACTGCATAAATGAATGTGTCTGAGTTTACATCCAGATAGGTAATCATGCTGAACTGTGTCACGATTGATGTATGAGAGTCATGAAGACAAGAATACAAGAGTGCCAATGAGAACTCATCTTATAAGGGTGTCCATGACCATCACACTGCAGTCAGACCTAAAACTGTTTCCCCAATACCAAGTCTGGAAGCACTGTTTGTGAGTTTCAAAACACACTTATCAACAGAAACACATTGTCATTCATATTAACTGTGATTGGTGGTTGCAACGAAGGGTCGACACTTTGCAAGGTAGCTCTGGGCTAGCTGCCAATCGTACAGCTCAGTTGGGATTTGTTTGTAGCATGGGACACAAACGTAATAGTACAAAATGTATGTACACTGAATCCAAACCCACGATCAAGTACCATTCAACACATACTATTAACGGTTAACCAAATATTTATTAGATGCTAATCACAATAGAGGAAACTGAGGGAAAAATCTTACCTACCCTAATCTACCCTGACTACTCATTACCCACAACTGTCCCTAACTAACCTTAGCTACACTTACTTATCACATGCAACGAAACGTTCTAAACATCTACCCCCCACCCCCCTTATGAGACGGGACACATGGAGGACAACACATACTAACCTAAACACATACTATACTATCCTAAACATATATATATTTTTTTTTTGTTTAATTCAAACACACAAGAAGCCCAACATAGCCCCCCACCCACACACTTAATAAGTAAAAATAGAAAGAATCTGGACCCCCCACCCACTAACACTAACTAAACTAACAGCCTATACTAACCTAACGCTAAGCCCCCTAAGCCCACTAACTATAAGAACAAGGAAAGAGGAGGGAGGGGAGGGAATCATGTCCATCAAAAAATGTCTAGAGGTTGGCCCTCTGGAGGGTCCTCTTAATAGACTTAACACGCCGGTTAATGTGGCGCACATCCTGGCTCAGGTGGCTCAACTTGCGCAGCACACGGTCCATCTTATGTTCCATGTTGTGAAAGGGTGCAGGGTCAACAGATGGAGCTGCGGCAGTCTGGTTACAGGTGGAGGAGGTCTGTGTGTGTACGGTGCCAGGCCTAGTGGCTGTCCTGCACCGGTGGCAGTGCTGGGGCCTGGAAGTCCAGCAGATGTAGGACCAACAGTCCTAGCTGTGGGTGGGGCCACCTGGCTTGGATTGGTGGTTGTGCTGGTGGTGGCTGTGGTTGGCAAAGTAGGCCCACCCTGTGGGAAGACTCTCCATGCCCCGGAGGCCCGTTCATGGCGATATCGCCAGGCCATCCTCCTGAACCCCGACTCCACCAGCAGGATGTGCTGGTATCTCATGGCCCGATGCTGGAATTCACGGACCTGGTCTGGAGTCATGTTTGCAGCTGTGAAGACAAATGCAGATATTCTACATTAGTAACTGCATTGTGTGAAATGGCACAAGAAGTTAATCAGACAATACATCTACTGTACTTGTAACAGATCATATCACAATACAGATCATTGAATGTCCCTGAGGAAGTATATGGGAGGCCAGCCTACAAAGGTCACATCACACATAGCACATCCATAACCTACAAGATGGGTAACAACTGGCTTTGACTTGCAATCTGGGTTCTGGCAGTTATCAGCTAAGAATCATGCTGCATATCCTCCGCCAAGACCTGGGCTACAAATGTCAGTGTACGGAAAGCAAAACTAAAGCCACATGGTCTGCAAGTTGTAACTGCACTTGCCAGTATAGTACCAAGTGCCAAACCTGAGTGTGTATACTAGGTTGCAACCAAACCGTCAGTTATTCACATGTATGTGTAACATACTGGTAGCATCAGTACTAGGTACCCCATTCACAAACCCATGCCTGTGTTTGAGGGTGGGGGGGTGGATAAACAACTATCAATTTCCAACAACATGTACACCAAGGAGTGTATAGAAAACTCCACACGTGTTTGGCTCTACACAAACACCACAGGTAAGGTCTATCAGCAATTAGGAGTCAGCAAACCCTAGAGCAATCATAGGGCCACACATGTCAGGAAATGCAGAACTGCAGGTACACAACATATACTTCCAGTAAGGCCTGACTTACATCAGACACAGATTTGCAAGAACACGCATGATCATGAATTGCATGCACACCTAGGCCATTGCACTCAAGTTCCACATACTTGTAGCACTACATGTGGAAGTACATGCTGCTAGGATGTTCTACCTACTGTTTCATAATGACGTAGGTAAATAGGTAAGCAGATGTCTATTGGAAAGCAATTTGCTGTACCAATCTTGGAGAATGTGAGTCTGACAGGCTGACTAAATCGGAGCTGACTTCCAGTGCGACTCTTGTTGATACAAGTGTCATCCACATGACTAACCCCTGTACTCACAGTGGGGCCTACAGGAATGGCCTACAATTCCTACATAATACCATTGGATACACATTGGCCAACTCAAAACATGTGCGAAACTGAATTCCCACTCATGGAACAAGAGAAAAGCTTGCCCAACGCATCACACCTTGCTATGCGTTCAACACACACAAGTCCATAACCAGCAAACACAACACATAAGAGACATATCAACACTTACTGGAGTGGTCGGGGTCCTCAAATGTCGCCACTTCTCCCAAAGTGTAGGGTGCCGGTCCACCTGTAAGGTATGGAAGGAAGAAATGTGCTCAAAATCTGTGCACAGCGCAACCATTTCATAAACATATACAATGTGTAGGCTGAATACGGAAATGGCAGCCATTCAGACATGATGGCACTGCATCTGATATATCACGGCCAACTTGTACATAGCATGGATCTCCTGTGACAGTTACACACACATATCTGCACACATACATAGGCCCTAACTATCATGTGGTTGCAAACATACGCCTGTATCACCCTGCCTGGATCATGAGTGGCAAGAAATGGCACACAAGCTAGATGAAGCCCCCCAACTCCTCTTCACCAATCTTGCCAGGACGTGGCCTACCAGACATACTTGAAAAGTGAAAGGGAATAGGGGTAAAAGAAATAGAAAGGGGAAAAGGGGGAAGGTAGGGGTACAAATACAGATGAAAAGTAAACTTAACCACTAAAAGAGCCCAACTATCCCCAAACTAACACTACCCACAACAGACTCCCACAAACAACAAAAACACATGATAAATGGACAAATGTAGAAAAAACACAGTAGTACAGTATACAGCAACAATATTTATTTCACAAATGGACTTTACAGATAGCACACAGGACAAAAAAGCACAAAATCTCAGGACACCACTCTCTACACAGCCACACAGTCTAGAAGGATCATAGACTGCAAAGTGAAAGTTAAAGTACACCCACTGTACATGACCTGTGAACAGGATATCCTATTACATCACTTCCTGTATGAAAAGTCCCGCCTTTTTCGATTTATGCATCATTTTTTGTCTACCAAAACTGTATTTGCGTCATTTTTTTTGACACACAGGAGTGAAAATTAGCCCGCATCCACATAATAGTACATGGCCTGTACAAATATCTGGATGCGGGCTAATTTTCACTCCTGTGTGTCAAAAAAAAATGACGCAAATACAGTTTTGGTAGACAAAAAATGATGCATAAATCGAAAAAGCATCCAAACAAATGATGCAAATACAGTTTTGGTAGACAAAAAATGACGCATAACGCTAGGAATGTCAACATTTCAGCGCATTAACTGGTTTTGGGCAATTTTTCTTGTTTTTTGTTATGTTCCATTTGGGACACATCAGAGATAGGCTGATTGAAGACACTATGGTGTTGATGGTTCACATGTGTGACATCATACTGCAGCAGACCATGATCCGCTACTCGCTTCACAGCATTTTTACGGTTGGCTGACGCAATAGTTGGTCATAAGTGTGGCCTACATATATGTGTTGCACAAATTGTGCATGTTTGGCATAAGGAGAGGATAGCAATGTGACGCACATACGTACAATACCTAAATGCCTTTGGCTCAAAGTGTATTCTTTGGCAACTAATGTATTTGTTGAACAAGTGTGTGTGTATCACATGAAGCATATTTGTACATATGCTTGTATGAATGTGACGTCCATGTGTCCAATACTTAGATGCAAGTCATTGTGGAAATGAGAGAGGGCATGTGTTAGTCATACATGTAGCAACATCTGTAAAGTGGACTTCCAAGATTTAGGTTCACGTAGACACCACATGTGACATAGCATGCACCAGATGGATGGCAGACGCTTGTTCATGTCAATGGTCCACATTTTCTACATCCTATGTCCTAGAGTATTGGTAACAGCTTCCTAGGCACTAGTTGGTGAATCCCACAGTGAGTCATTCACATACATTGAGGAAGTGGGTACCATGTTGTTTGCACAGAAAGACAAGGGTGAATCTCAAATATATGATGACACCACAGTTGAGGCCATAGAAGTGAGCCCCAACTATCAAGTGGCTGTGGTGGACCAGCATACAGCATACAAGACAGCATGTGTCCACATATTTCCAGTGATCAATTGCACATAGGTGTCTTGTTCATGTGTGTGGTCCAATGATGATCCTGTATATTTTTTGGGGTGTAATTTGTCACAGTTCGGTCCAGGACTCATCATGAGTCAGTGGCAGCTATTCCTGTATCTACTGAGTATCCTTGGTTGATCAATGTGAGTAAAGTGGATGTGGACATGTGAACCTACATGGGGATGGTCCCACCCTGTCACTAAAGACGTGTAATGAGACAGTCAACAGGGCAACCTTGGTGTGCTGAGTGAGATAATGTCTCAGGTGTCATGTTCCGGCAGGTGTCATTACAACATTTGTACACAGGTTAGCCTCTGCAATTTCCACTGCATCTGGGAACATCATAGCCCCTGTGCTGATTATTCTTGCAGCTATTCACCACACATTGCCCATCACTATGTTGTGAGCACTGTGATTCTGTGTGTGAACTGTCATGGTCCTGACATGTGTGGATTTTTCATGGACATTATCAGAGGTTGCTGGTTGTGCTGAAAGCCCCGTACCCAATCCCTGCCTATGGCCCTGGGACACTGTCACACTTTGTCATTCATGCATAAATGCGACCCAGACAAGGGATGGGCCATGAATTTTGCTTTTCCCAGAGGATTTAACTCAAATGGTACAGTTAAAAGGCAGATGATGCTATCCAATGTATTTGTGTATGCATTGAAGAAGCCCATGCCCAATATCCCCTGATGAATGAGAGGTTTGTTAACGCAAGTGTGGTACATATGTAGACACAGGGATACTTTAGTGTGACGCACAGACAGATGCCAGTCAGGCTGACAGTATGCATGGTGATTCAGGATCCAGCAATTTGACGAGTTACATAATCAGTGGTCTGACTCAGACTGTTTGGAGGACAAACTAGAGAGATGACATGTCAAACTGTGTATGTCCTGCGTTTTTGAAGGTGACAAATGAACCCAAGGGCTGTGTTACACAGCTTAATTAGTATCAATGTTTAACAGTGTAATTGACTAAATGGCAACTCCTATACTGTTCCAGGCATCAGCAGGGGCAGTACTGGGTGGTGTGCATGGAGGTGATCACAGGTGTGGGCTGCATCTGTTTCTCACAAGTCCTGTAGGTGAGACTTGCATTCTAAGGGCCAACAGACATTTTCACACGGGAAGCAATCTACAGGTGCTAACAGGGCTTTGAAACTAGAAGACAGTGTATAAATTAACCTGACGTCCATGCAGTCAGATGTTCTATGACAATGTCATACCATAGGAAAGGGTGTAGCACACTGGTTTGCTAATGTTGGTCTGTGTGTGTAGAGGAGGGAATATCAGGGTACACATCTTAGTATTCCAGGGACCTCTTCCGACAGGTGGGTTGTGACCAGGTGCATGGGTGTGTCAGGAGTTAGGAAATAAGCTGACATGCACATGGAATGTCATGTGTGCAATGCTGCTCATATGTGTGGCACTTGCGCTGTCTATGTTCTGCTTCTATGGAACTCTGTTCACAGATAGTCCTTGCAAATATTGGATGCAGTTGGACTTACTGCTGTCAAGGGTCTGGTCAGACGTTCCTGTTACTGATGCAACACACATTGACTGCCTCATGTATGAGGCTTGTTTTCCCCTTATTGAGTGATGGTGTCTTAGTTGTGTGCCATATGCTGCGTTGGACCTTGATTTCAACATGTATGGGTGAAATAGTTGTGGTCCTCTGCTATTGGCCTTCAAAGGAGAAATGTACATGATATATGTCATTAACAGTGTGTGTGTGTGTGTGACCATTGTATGTTACGCATCACATTAGCTCTGGGATGTTCAGTGTCCTAATCAGTATCTCAGCAATGCTCCATGAGGCAACACTCTTATTCTGATAAGTAGAGATAAAGGTGTGCAAAAATGAATAGCCAGGCCATGATATGGTGATTATTATAGGTGTTTATTTAAATTAGTTAACTAAAGTGGTGAAGGTGATTATATTCAAAAGAAATTGTTGACGATCTGTTGCCGCCTGTGTATACCAGTGGCCGTGTTCTGTAGTTCCCCCTCATGTTGCAGGCCAGCATCCTCCTCTTCCTCCTCTTCAGGCATGTGTGGCTCTGGTTCCAGGAGGGGAATGTTCCTTTTGATGCAAATGTTGTGCAATATCGCACATGTTAGGATGATCCTACAGACCATCTCTGGCGAATATAGGAGGCTACCACCAGTGATGTCGAGGCACCGGAACCTTGACTTGAGGATGCCAAAGGTCCTCTCGACAATGCTGCGTGTCCTCCTATGTGCGTCGTTGTAGGCACGCTCTGCAGCAGTACTCAGGTTGCCAAATGGTGTCATAATCCATGGCTGGATGCCATACCCCTGATCAGCTGCAAGAGAAAATGATTGGGATCATATTGATGTAGCTGGCCCTATTGAAATGACCTTTCATGGCAGTTGTTGTCTTGTGTTGTCTGTGACTCTTTGGTGTTATAATGTAGCATCCTAGGCTTGTAGGATGTACCATCTGCATTGTTTTGTTTCCTTGGCTGAACAAGTGTTTGTCTGCTAACCGGTTGTCAGCAGTATGTTTAGGGATTTGCAGTACAGTGTGCCCTCCCTAGCATTGTGACTTGTGATACAGGTGTCCGTGTGTCTTCACTGGGGGTGAGATGATAGTTCCATACACAGGTTAAAATTGACAGTGTTGTTAACATGTTCATATCAATGTACCCTGGACATCCCATACCTTTAGACTTATGCAATGGATTAATGTAAAGGTCATTGGGACACTTACATTTTGCAAGGTGACATTTGTGCAACCCACTCCACACGTTGTGATCTTTGACGTCTTAACATTAGGCTGTACAGTAAATTCCGATGTGTGACAGGTTCAATGGTGACATAAGAAACATGGCTAGTGATGTCACGACCTCAGTGTGTTCCTGTTCACATGTTGTGGTGTATGTGTTGTGTGTTGTGTGTCCTAGAGGGTTGCTGTGCAGTGTGTATATAAGTAGGGTTTTGTACTTACCAACAAGTAGTCCATTGCCATACCGTCCATCCTGGAAGTGTTCATTGATGGTGCAGTGACGGAAGATGAATGAGCCATGTACACTCCCAGGATATTTAGCCACAATGTTGGTGATCAATCCCTGGTGATCGATTATGGCCTGCACGTTGATGGAATGTGTGTGTTTCCTGTTGCAGTAGAGGTGTTCAATTGCAGCAGGTGGCACAAGGCGTACATGTGTGCAGTCGATTGCACCAAGGACGTGTGGGAAGCTACTGATGAGGTAAAACCCCTGTTTTGTTTCCTGCTGCTTCTGCAGTGTGTTAGGGAAGCAGATGTGGCGGGGTGTCAGTCCAATGATGGCATCCAGTACTTTGGGCAAAAAGGCGGAGAATGATGGTTGTGATATTCCGGCAACCAGGGCACCAGTTTTTTTAAAAGAGCCACTTCCCAGCATATGAAGTACGGCAAGCAGCTTGGTTTCTGTTGGGATGGTGCGGGGTGTCAGCAAAGTGGGGGCCAACTGCGTTTCAATGTTGCTCAGCAGCTGCTGAATGGCCTGCCAGTTCAACCGGTACCTCTGGATGATGTAGTGTTCCCTGATGCCCTGAAGGGTTGTTCTGGGGCGGAATATCCTCTCCTGCCTTCTGCGCTGCCTTTGGGGTCCCTGCTGGTGCTGTTGTAGCTGCTGTTGTTGCTGCTGGGCTCTGCGTCTGCGTGCACGCTGGATTGAAATCACCTCCATGGCTCCCTGTTGCTGTCCTGCTGCTCTGCTGTTTGTTCTGTGTTTTCTGATTAAATACAGGTGTGTTTGCCCAATTTTAACGCCTGCCCTGACCCAGGCGTTAAATTTTGGCGCAAATCGGGCTGTGCATCATTTTCCGGCTCCACCTCCCGGCCGTGCGTCATTTTTGCCCGAAAGCATAAATACGACACACGGCCGTTTAAGTCATTTTTTGGACGGGAACGCCTACCATCGCATCCAAAAATTGACGCACACAGCGGAATTTTGTCATCCACGGGCTCGGGCATCAAAGTTTAAATACGGGGCAACGTTTGCGCCGAATGCACGTCAACAATTTTGATGCACATTCGCCGCAGACAGAGTATAAATATGCCCCTCAGTTTGAATATGGAAGTCCCAAGAGTCTACATAAATACTTTGTGGGCGGTCCAGGACTATCATGTTTCTCTGGCTCAGCCCAGGATCATATCCCAGGACTTTTGTCACCTTGATGGACCACGTTAATAATTCTGCTCTGCAGTAGTGGGAACCAAGGCCTCCCCACACAAAAGGAGTAAGTAACAGTGCTTAACTCAACTCCTGAAGAGAAAGGCGTAGGGAAGAAATTCTGCATCTGTTATTTAGCTATTACACTCCACCAGGACTAGTACAGTCGAGGTACACTAAGTAAAGGAGGGAGCCAAGACCTGTTGAGCCCACCAAGGAGGGTGCTCCCTTTGAAGTCCTGGTGGGAAAGTGCCTGGCAGTGATGTAATTTAGGGATGGAGTTGTAGTCCCAAAGGAGCTTTGAACAGAGACCACTTGATGGCGCCATCTTGGATTGTCCCAGCATGCTGTGCAGAAGGGCTGGGACAGGGCTGGATTGTACATATGGTACATATGACACCCTAGACCTTACAAGCAGTGCCTCTAGAACATTCTATCCCCGCTTAAAACCTCTTGCACAAGGGCGAGACAGAGAATTGGATGCTGGAATTAGATGGTGTCTAAACCATGAATAGCTGGAAAGACAAGCCACTGATGCCCTAATGGATGAAGGACTCTGCCTACAGCTAACTCCAGGCCAGGGTATCTCTCCAGGACCAGGCTGGTTCCCTTACACCCCCTGAGGACCAGTAGGGGGGGAATAAGGACTTCTGTGACCCAGCAGGTGGAGAGGCAAACCAGAGGCCAAGAGGGGAAATGCTGGTGCAGTATGATACCTAAGAGGCCCGGAGGTGGCTAGGGCTCACCACCAGGAGCACGATGAGCCCAGACTCAAGCAAAATAGACCACTGTCACCTGAGATACCAAAGATAAAAGAAGGTAATCTTTCACCCCCAGCTTGTGTGGCAGAGTGCATGGCAAGTCTTCATAAAACACCCGAGGGGCCAGTGACCAGGGTTGGTGCAAGATTCATTAGCTTTTAATGAGCCTGGGAGGGGTTGCCTGGGCCCCTCTCTCCAAAGCGCTGCATGTTACAGGGAGCCAATTCTCCAGACTGGCTAATGCAAGAAGAGTATTAAGTGTAGCCACCCAAAATATATGAAAAACTCATTGTCCTTTAAAGCCACAAAGAATATTCTATTTTAAATGAGATTTACATGAATAGTGTATTCCTTTTTGCTATTCTTTTATGCTCCTTCATTTAACTCTTGAATGGCATCACATTCTCTAGTTTATGTAACATGAGATTATGGTCTTTTAATGTGGTAACTTTGTTAAAGCCAATAGGCTAGCCTTATCTAAAATGTCACCCTTCTATATGATAATCTCCTTTAGAGTATGGAGAGGGGTACTGTGATTTTGGGGGTCATGACCCTTTAGGGGTGAAATATTATTTCAGAGTGTGACCAAGGTATTTCCACCTTATGTATATATTGTTTAAATTACTGTGAAGTATTTGGTATTGTATGTGTGATAAATGTACTTTTCATTTTCTAAAGAAAATGCAGAGACTAGACAATTATCTATTGAGTGACGTGTTTGCAAGTGAATGGTAATGATTAGTCCACACCACCTTCACTAAGTGGGTCTTAGACTGCTCTGCTTTGCTACCCTGAGAGAGTCAACCACTACAAAGGGGCGCTTGGTTCCCAGTGAGGGGATAATTGTGGAGCTATGACTTGTGCAGCTCTCCCTCCCTTCACAACTAGGAGCCTAGTGTCCTTACACACAGCAAGTGTGCCATGTGATCTAATGCAAACAAGGAAAATATTCCCCCAGTTTCACCACTGCATAATAAATAGCATCATTCTTTGGCGTGAACTGCCTAGGCCCGTTGCTGCTGTACAAACAGTGGTAATGATAGCAACCACACTGCACCCCTTATGTTAATGCAAATGAAATAATTTCAACATAATTGTAGATTTGTCACATAAGCATGAACTTTTGTAATAATCCACTAATCCTGATTCTAAGGATTATAAATCCTAAACTTAGATGTGCAATACGCTCTGTCCAGATTCTAAGGATCATAAATCCTAAACTTAGATGTGCAATACGCTCTGTCTATCAGGCTCTTAGTGATCAATAAGTCACATGCATCATCACCTTGAAAAAGAATAGTATCTTGAGATTAACAGTAAAATGCCCTCATCCGTGAACCTCACTTGATCATTTGGTAATATTTATGAAATTTGCCTTTTCATGGGACAATTTAATATTTTTATCAATGCTGATTTTTCTATGGTGAATTGAATATATGCACAGGTATCTGCATAATACCTTCTCAATCCTATTTTTTCAAGCATATTTTTAGTTTTGGGTACTGCTGCAGAATGCCAAATTGTAAGACCTTAAGTGAGAAGGGAGAATATCAAATCAATACCGGCTCACTCATTCCTGTTGCTGAACCTAAACCCTGGGCATTTACTGCCACCATCTAAATGGCAGAAGATGAATGTGCCTATAGACAAGCTGCTTCAGGAAACATCTTCTTTGGAGACTACTTGAAGACATATTTAGACATGAATAAGAACTTGCTAACACGCCATTGAATCCCAGCCATTATCAATACTGAATAGTGGATTCATCACTAGAGGGCGATGGATGGAAGTGACATAGGTTTGAGGGGATGTCATCAACGGGAGGTGTGAGGACCATCAATAACAACAACAATCAATATTATAAAGTTTCAGTCAATAACTACACCAGTTTAGTAATTGAAAGTCATGGATTTATTTCCCTATATTAACAACGCTAGTGTCATGAAAATAACTCTCAAACACAAATGATAAGCATATAAGATCAATAGCGGCTGGTTAAAACGACGTATGTATCTTAATCTAAATAATAAAATTAAACAAATTATCTCCAAAAGAATCACACTTATTAATAATACAGAACTGGTAATAATGGCAAAGAATACATTAGTTCTGCATCTAATGATCTCAGGACAAGTCATGAGCATATCAAGATTAATTCCCTAACTAACCACAAATTAGCATTACATGTTGGGCTTCATGTGAAAAGAATTTAGTAACATTAATTTAGAAAACTCTTAACTTGATTATGATATATATATTTTTAAAAACTATTAATGTGCAGCAATAAAATCATTAGTTGCAGCTGGTACCTGGAAAGCAAGAGAGACACAATTCACATTTAGGAACATACATTATCCCAATAGTAGTAACAGCAAATGATCAGCTTCAGCTTGAGGACACCATCAGCTATCTCATCAGAAGGTTTGGGCCTAACGACAGCTAGTCTCGAACCTCGTCTGCTCTAGAAGAATAACATAGGAGCACGAAAGATGAACCCTTGCCTCTAATCATTCTACACAGGTGGTTATACTAAAATCTAATCAACTCCTGATTGGTCAGTGTATGGGGTGGTTTCATTTCAGCCAATCAACAACTAAATTGATGACCTAAACTTAACAAATCTCTGCTAACTATAACATTTTCTCCCGATGTATCTTTACTTCTTCCGTCTCTTCTGTAACTCCATTGTCTCATCACCTCTCAAATATCTTGTTCTCAGGAAGAAACTTACTGTATCCTTCTACTTCCTTCCTCGAGGAAAGACCAGATATTACTAACAAATCCAAACAATAGGACATTTAAACTTCTGCAATGCTCAGTTAATACACAACCTTGTAAGACATAACACTGCAACCCACTAGGGGAAGCTGTGGATACGTCTACACAAGCTTTGAAAACACCTATTATGAAAGCTTTGAATCATGGAAAATAACTACAGCGTTTGAATATAATTTTTCTTAGTCAAGAACAGAAAAACAAACATTTCTGAAGTTTTCTCATTGTACATGTTAGTTCATTACACATTTTAATATGAAAACCATTAATAAATATATTAGAAAATTCACACTCTCACAAACTCGGTAACCCCAGCACAGATGCTGTGAGCAGCTCTAAAAACCATAATTTGTGGCACGTTTATAAAGAACTAAGCCCTTGCCAAACTAAGATTTAGATATGATCAGACCAAATTAGAGAGGGAAATTAAAGGAGCAACAGTTAGTTATAATATCTACCCAACTCCAGACAGACTCAGGCTATTTTGAATGCAAAAATGTGAACTTAATGGACTCTTCACTTCAAAAGCAGAATATGCTCTAATACTTTTTGAAGTGGTGCTCTACAAACAGGGTGAGAAGGCATGGAATATGTTATCAGCATAAATAAAGCAAAGGGAATTACAGGTCACTATGTCAACATCTTTGCTGACTCACAAGATGGCATCACACACTCATTAGATGCTACAGACTGTTTTTATCATTACTTCCATCAACTGTATTACTCAGACAATGCTGGTACAGCCCAGGTTGAGTCTGACTTTCTGTCTGCTTTGCATCTTCATGTACTCTATGAAGGGGACACAAAACTATTTGAGGAGATATTTGTTGATGAGATATCAAAAGTGCTAACTAAACTACTTATGGCAATGTACTCGAAGAGGACAATCTCCAAGGTGAATTTTAAAGAATAAACAATAGCTTATTATCCCCTGTTGTTTATGATATGTCCATAGGGAGAAAGTATATGTATGGTGGGCAAAGAGATGAACAAAGTAATTATCAGCCTTCTAACCAATCTTGGCAAAGACCCCTTAATTTGCACCATCTAGAAGCCAATTCCACCTGTAAATGATGATATGAAGATCTGAGTAAAATATTGGTGGATAGGCTGGCAAAGATAATCTTGAGCCTGATACTCAATATGCAAGCAAATTTCTGACATGAAGAACCTCCAAGAACCATTCAAGGTTCCTTTGTGATGGGACAGAGGATGACACAGTAGCATTCTCAACAGATAGAGAAAATACATTTGATCACTTCGAAATAGTGAATCTTTTTCTGTTACTGAGAGGGTGAATCTTAATACCTTCTTCACTGCCAAGATGAAATGGCTGTATGAAGCGCTATTGTCACACGTAGACTGGTTGGTTCCTCTTCGAGATCCTGCCAGTTCTCAACACCATGAGGAAAGGGTACCTTCTTTTGCCACGTTTGCTCCTACTGGCACTAGAATCACAGGCAACAGCTATTAGACAAACAGAAACCATAAAGAGAATAGGCACAATTGTACGGCGTTGCAGATGATACTAAAAGATGTAAGTAAAAATACCCAGATATTTTAGCTCACACGTAGGGCCTGATTAGGAGTTTGGCAGATGGTTTTCACCGTCTGGCGAACTTCTGACAGGGAGTTTGTCACCACACTGGCTACCTCCCTGCCAGACCCATTAAGAGTTTCCCGCTAGGTCAGTGGGTGGAAACCTGAGTTTCTGGCTGCTGGCCTAGGGATAAACAGCCCACCGCATTGTCTCTGGCTCAATGTCAAACCGACGGCAATGCTGTAGTGAGCAGGGTGCACCAGCACCCTCGCAATGTTGACTGTTTGTAATGCAATCAGTGAACCTTGTGATGGTGATGGTGCTGGCCAGGGAGCCCCCTGCACCTGTTCTCTGACAGTCTTTTCATGGTGGTAGCACCCCAGGAAACCACTGGCACATAAAGGGGTCATAATCCCCAGGGCAGCACTGCATGCAGTGCTGCCCTGGTGGATTAGGACTGCCACTACATCCAGACTGTCAGGATCCCCGATCCTGGCAGAGCTGGTGGTCCCTTGGCAGTCCGACCACCAGGGTTGTAATGTGGTGCTCAGACTGACGCATTGGCGGCGGTCGGACCGCCACCCATGAGTCTGGTGGTCTAGTGACCGCCAGATTCTTAATGAAGCCCTTAGTCTTTTCTTCTTCCTCTGGTTATAACATAAACTGGGATAAAAGTGAAATGCTCCCTGTCTCCAAAGAGACTACGAGAGCCACACTAAATGGTGTTGGGTTCAGATAGGTGGCTTCTGTTTTCAAGCAAAAGAACATATTTGTGTGAGCAATTTAACTGGCACTGACGTGTTCTATTATGTGGTCTCAGTCAGGGACTCCTCCATACTGCCTGCGGTCAGGGTAGCTCATGCATATTGGGAATAGTCCCATAGGAAGCCCAGGTGTGTAGGTTCATGGTCTCCCATATGGAACAACACAGCAATTAGTATTGGCAAGCTATCTCCTGAAAATAGTCATACTGTGGAATTTTGAAGATTAATGATTGACTTCAAGACATCTCCCTGAATGTTATGTTTTATTATGTAATGTTATGTATATTTGTAGAGTGCACTATCACCCAAGAGGCAACCCTGGCACTGAGCAGGTGTGACTTTAGGCACACCGATTGCTTAATGGAGCTTTCAAAATGCCAGGTGTTTAGCTTATTGCGGAATTCAAGAAGTGAGGAGGAGGCTCTAATGTGAAGAGGCAGGTTGTTCCATGCTTTGGGTGCAATTTAGGAGAAGAATCAACTGCCAGATCTGGAGTTCCATAGGTGTGCAATTTGTGTGAGTAGGAATGTGGATGAGTGGAGGTATCCAGAAGGTTTGTGAAAGCAGATGTGATTGTTGAGGTATTCTGAGCCAGTGTTATGTAGTGCATTGAAAATGTGAGTGAGGAGTTTGAATTGTGCTAATGTGTGAGTGGGGAGCCTGTGGAACTCCTTCAGGTGTAGTGTGATGTGAGTGTTGCATGGGAGAGTGATTCTGAGCACCGAGTTCTTCATGGTCTACAGCCTTCTGGTGAGTTTTTTGTTGATCCTGGCACAGAGGGTGTTCCCATAGTCCAGCCTGCTTATGACAGGGGTGTTACTATTCATGAAAACGATGTCAATGTACGCCATGATATGTGTGTGTGCATACAGAGAATGTACATTACTGTTGTCGATTCCACCCAATGTGACCTCATCATCATCCCAGAGTCAGAAATATGTGACCAGGCAAGCCCTGCTACCTAGGCCTGAAGCAACTCATTGACAGATCACCAGTGGGGTGACAAGTAGCCGGTAGACAAACCCTCAAACAGGAAAAAAGCCCAGATCAATCCCACAAATAGGCAGCAACGCCACAATAGTTGCAGGAGATAGGCCCCCAGTAAAACACATTGGGCCGGAGGGGTGCACGTTCCCAAAACACCATAAAGCTAGGAACACTCAGCCAATCAGAACACTATACACACAGAACACGCAGTGATCACACACTTCCCATGCCAGACATCTGGGGATGTTACCTACCGGCCCGCATTTTGTCCACGTAAAATCGAGACTCACCTGAGCACTTTATCAGATGGTCAGATTTGCGACTCCACAACTAGTCCTGAATTCATTTCTGCAAAGAATGCATAGAATTGTTTTATAACCCATCAAGAGTTGTATAAGAGGGTGCTCAGAACTCTGTATTTTTGAGAGACAGTCATCAGACCCCAACTCTGTACTGCACTCTCCTAGCCACTGCGTTTAATGAAACCAACTGTTCCTGTTTTGCCAAACACCTCTTGACTTTCATTTCTTTAAGGTAAATATGTATTAGAGCAACAAGGGCATGGGTGATCTCTCCGGGTACTCATTGGGAGCCATTTGAAAATCTTCCTCAGCATCTTCAGGGCATGGAAGAATGAGGTGGTAACAGCATTGACCTTGGCTGGCATGTTGAGTTTGCTGTTGATGATGATCACAAGGTTCTTGGCAAGGGTGGTGGGGTTGGGTGTAGGTCCTAGCTCTGTTGGCCACCAGGTGGAGTCTCAGAGTGATGTGCTCTTCCTGAAGATCACAATTTTAGTCTTGTTGGTGTTCAGCTTTGGACAGCTGATGTTCATCCAATGGGCAATTTGAGTCAAGCGGGCATTCCAAGTATTGGGTGTTTTGTCCATTAGGAAGAGAATGAGTTGCATGTCATCAGCAGAGGGGAGAATGTTGGTATTGTGAGAGTGGATGATGCTGGCTAGACGGATCAATTATGTGTTGAAAAGGGTCGGGCTTCGGAAGAGCCTTGAAGAACTCTTCAAGTGAGAGTCTCCTTGAGTTACTTGAGACTGAGTTCCTATTGCCACCCACACACATATAGCAACATGGAAAACTCACTCATTTCCTTAGAGGATGAATTGGTAGTGGCCCTTTGAACCTGCCTGAATTTCTAATACTTTTTTTTACTTGAGAATGGGAGGCACTGTAAGGAGGAATATTACTTGCTTGTAGAATGTCTTAATCTCTAAACTTTGTGTTTAAACCTACTTTGTTTCCAAACCTGCCCTGGCTTTTTGACGGAGACCTTGCATCCCAGCAACCAGAAGTCCCCCAATGGTGAAAGTGTTGTGCTATACAAATACTGATTGATTGACAATTAGGGAGACATGTTTTTCACGGCACATACAACTTAGCCTTGGGTAAACAGAGGTCAAATGGATGTCTTTACATGAAACACATGACAGGTAGTTGGGGGAAGCATGGTTTAATTACACTTAAATTAAGGTCCTAGAGAGTTTGTACTCAACACCAAATAAACTACACAAGGCTTGATTAGTGACCAATGGCTTGTGTTAGAGATGCAAGGGCCCTAACTGTGATTTGGCTGTGTCCTGGCCTAACATTGTTCTGGTCAGATGCGTAGCAGACCTTGACTGTGGCCAGTAGCTGTGATTTCCAAACCTTGGTCAAACTGGCAATTCAGCATTAAACTACAGACCTAGAATACACTATATCACACTGGAGTAAATGAATGGCATTGGCTCTGATGGTAGCTTATCATCTGACTTTGGAGGACAGTCACATTTCCCATGTGGAACAAATGGTCTACAGAGTTCTTTGGCTGATGGTGAACAAGTGCATTATACCCAGGTATAAGATGAGATGCCACAGTTGGAAAAATTCTAGAGACCACGGGCCAGATGTACGTAAGTATGGGTTTGCGACTCGCAAACGCAGATGCAGGATGGTGTCCCTGACACCATCTGCGAATCAGAAGGGGGTCGCAAAGACCCACCTCATTAATATTAATGAGGTGGGTCGCAATTTGCGACCCCCTTCCAATTCGCAGCACTCACAGGGATGGTAGCCTGCTGGAGACAGCCGACCACCATGTCTGTGACTTCATTTTTAATAAAGCAGTTATTTTTTTTTCATTGCAGCCCGTTTTCCTTAAAGGAAAACGAGTTGCAGTAGACACGAAAAAATGAAATGTTTTTGTTTCATTTTTTCAGAGCATTGCTCTGAAAAAAATGTTTTAAGAGCCATTCACAAAGGGGAAGGGGTTCCATGGGGACCCCTTTCCTTTTGCGGATGGGTTAGCACCCATTTGAAATGGGTGCTGACTGCGAATTGCTTTGCGACCGCGTTTGCGGTCACAAAGCAAATCTACATCGCGATGCGATTCGCAAATAGGAAAGGGAACACCCCTTCCTATTTGCGAGTCACATTTCCATTTTGCGAGTCGGTAACCTGGTTACCGACTCGCAAAATGGGAATGAGCATCGCGATGTGCGTTTTGCATGGTGCAAACAGCGAAATTCACTGTTTGCACCATGCAAAACGCTTCCTACATCTGGCCCTAAATCGGGCATGGTGAGCAAATTAGTATGTAGGAGAAGATTTATGCCTTTTGTCCCAAGCTTTCCCCTCACCCAATCAGTGTATTGTATGGCACATAATAGAAATGCTGAAGCGGGCGGCATAGAGAAGCTTTTGGCCTAATAAATAAGGGACTGCAAATCTCCTCCCATTTGACTTATCTTGCACTGTCATCATAGCGACCATCGTCTACAGGCCCCCTGGCCCACGACAGCAGTTCAGTGACTCCATTACCGACATCATCAGTCCTCGGAGACTTAAACTTCCACCTCAAGAACACCAATGACAACAACACCACCACCCTGCTCGAGAACCTCTCCAACCTCGGCCTCAAACAACTCGTCACAACACCAACCACTCCGCAGGAACACTCTCAACCCTATTTTCTCCGCCAGCAATCACGTCTCTTTCAGCCAAACCACCGAACTCCACTGGACAGACCACCTCTGCATCCACTTCTCCTTCAAGAAACCCACAAAACACCACCACCCACAAGGGATCCCCCACCGCAGTTGGAACAAGGTCGCAGAAGACCAACTTATCGTGACCCTCTCCCAGAACCCACCCATCGACACCACCTGCACTAATGCAGCTGCCCGCAACTTCAGGCAATGGGTCAACACCTGTGCCAATACTCTTACCCCAATCAAGAATTCCTCCAACAGAGGCACCCACAGAAAGGTCTTCTGGTTTACCGCCGACTTCCATGAATCTAAGCAAAGCTGCCGAAGCCTCAGAAGAAAGTGGCTCCAAGATCAGACTCTGAACAACCTCACAGCCTTCAAAAACGCCATCCGGAGACACCACCAACTCATCCGAGCCACCGAGAGAACTGCCTTCAAAGACCGGATCAACAACAACGCACACAGCCACAAGGAGCTCTTCAACGTCGTGAAGGAACTCTCCAACCCCAGCTCCAACGCCAATGACATCCCGCCATCCCAAGACCTCTGCAACTTCCTAGCCTCCTATTTCCACCGCAAGATTACAGACATCCACGAAAGCTTCAGCACCCAGAACCCTCCGGCAACCACCAACACCACTGATTCACCTCCGACCAAACTTCTGCTCTCCTGGTCCCCCATCAACAACAACAACACCATCCAAATCATGAACACTATCCACTCTGACCCCTGCCCTCACCACATCCTCAACAAAGCAAGCTCCGTCATCGCACCCCAACTACGGAAGATCATCAACAGCTCCTTCAAGTCAGCCACCTTCCCGGAGAGCTGTAAACACGCCGAGATCAACGCCCTCCTCGAAAAACCCAAGGTGGACCCAAAGGACCTCAAGAACTTCCGGCCAATCTCCCTCCTCCCCTTCCCAGCAAAAGTCATCGAGAAGGCTGTCAACAGACAACTAACCCGCTTCTTCGAGGAGAACTGCACCCTGGACCCTTCCCAATCCAGATTCCGCAGCAACCACAGCACCAAAACCACCCTCATTGCCGCCACTGATTACATAAGAACCATACTGGACAACAGCGAAACCGCAGCCCTCATCCTCCTGGACCTCTCAGCCTTGTTTGACACCATCTGGCACCACACCCTACGCTCAAGCCTCATCAATGCTGGAATCCGCAACAGAGCCCTGGACTGGGTCACCTCCTTTCTCAGCGGCAGAACCCAGAGAGTCCTCCTCCCCCCATTCCACTCGGAGGCCATCAAAATCATCTGCGGCATACCCCAGGGTTCGTCCCTCAGCCCGACCCTCTTTAACGTCCACATGGCCCCCACTCGCTAACATCACCAGATTCCACAAACTCAACATCAGCTCATATGCCAACGACACCCAGCTGATCCTCTCCCTCACCAAGGACTCCGCCAAGACCTACTTCCATGAAGGAATGAAGGCCATCACCAAATGGATGAAGAGCAGCTGCCTCAAACTCATTTCCGACAAGACAAAAGTCCACATCTTTGGCTCCACCCCTCCGCATGGGATGATTCCTGGTAGCCTGCCACTCTCAGAACCACTCCGACTCCCACCGATCACCCACACAACTTAGGATTCATCTTCGACCCCTCACTATCCATGACCCAGCAAGTCAACGCCATCTCCTCCTCCTGCTTCAACACCCTCCGCATGCTCAGAAAGATCTTCAAATGGATACCAACCGAAACAGAAGATCAGTCACCCAAGCAAGCTGGACTACGGCAATGCCCTCTACGCAGGAACCACGGCCAAACTCCAGAAGAGGCTGCAAAGCATCCAGAACACCTCTGCATGCCTCATCCTGGACATCCCCAACCACTGCCACATCATAGAGCACCTGAAAAACTTGCACTGGCTCCCAGTCAACAAGAGAATCACCTTCAAACTCCTCACCCACGCTCACAAAGCCCAGTACAACACCGGACCAGAATATCTCAACAGATGACTCTCCTTCTACACCCGACCCGGCATCTCCGCTCCGCCGACCTCGCAACCATTCCACGCATCTGCAGAACTACAACCGGAGGTAGATCATTCTCGCACCTCACCCCCAAAATGTGGAACACTCTTCCCTCCCACTTGCGCCAGACCAAAGACCTCCTTACCTTCAGGAAACTTCTCAAAACCTGGCTGTTCAAGCAGTAGCAGCACCTCGCCCCCCTTTTTCTGCCTACACTCTTCAGTGCCTTGAGACCGTAACGGGTGAGTAGTGCGCTGTACAAATTCCTGATTGATTGATTGATAGGTGGGTAAACTGGTCATATTGCAAAATGTTTTGGCCTCGATCCGCCTGTGGTCCTTTCTTTTAACTACTAACCATAGTGCTGATATAAAAGTCTTATAGCTTGCCCACATTACCTTTGGTTAGACAGTGAGCATCCCGTACACCTTTCATCCATTTTGTTCTACTCTTTGGGCCAGACTTACAAGGCCCTAGCGCCTCCTTGCGCCACATTAGCGTCATTTGTTTTTTACACTAATGTGGCTCAATGAAGCAAAAATCGTTGCACCATATTTGCCAAGTGGTGCAATGCATGCATTGCGCCACTCTGCGACCCTTTGCACCATATGATGCCTGCGTCAGGCATAATGTATACAAGGGCGGCGATCTGGCGTTAGGAGGCCCACAAAAATGGTGCAATTAAATCTACAAAATTTAATTGCACCATTTTTGGCATCAGTTTTAATGCCTGCTCAAAGCAGGTGTTAAAAAGAGACACCCATTGAAATAAATTGGCCTCCTTGCGCCACAATAGGGTATAAAATGTTGACACTACTGGCCTAATGTGCGCCATGGTGCACACTTGGATGTAAATCACAGGGTGACCGCTTAATGTGAGAAAATAAAATGCAGTTTTCAAAAAGTGAACTGAAATGAGGATTTCATAGTAGAACACAACAAAAGATTTTGTAAGAATATTCTCACAAACAGAGGGCCATATTTATACTTTTTGACGCAAAACTGCGCCAACGCAGTTTTGCGCCAAAAAAATTTGCGCCGGCTAACGCCATTGTGAAGCACCATGCGGGTGCCGTATTTATTGAATGACGTTAGCCGGCGTTAGCCGCCGGCGCTGTCTGGTGTGCATTAAAAAAAACGACGTACACCAGGCAGCGCCGGCGTAGGGGGAAAATGGAGTATGGGCATCCACAAATGGTGCAAGTCAGGCTGAGGCAAAAAAATCGCCTCAACCCGATTTGCGCCATTTTTTACGACTCCCAACCCCCATTGAAATTACTCCTGTCTTAGCAAAGACAGGAGTCATGCCCCCTTGCCCAATGGCCATGCCCAGGGGACTTCTGTCCCCTGGGCATGGTCATTGGGCATAGTGGCATGTAGGGGGGCACAAATCAGGCCCCCCATGCCACAATTTTTTTTTTTTTTAAATACTTACCTGAACTTACCTTAATGTCCCTGGGGTGGGTCCCTCCATCCTTGGGTGTCCTCCTGGGGTGGGCAAGGGTGGCAGGGGGTGTCCCTGGGGGCAGGGGAGGGCACCTCTGGGCTCATTCTGAGCCCAAAGGTCCCTTAACACCTGCCCTGACCCAGGCGCTAAAATCCGGCGCTAATGCGGGTTTTTTAGACCCGCCCACTCCCGGGCGTCATTTTTGCCCGGGAGTATAAATACGACGCATATGCATCGGAGTCATTTTTTAAGACGGGAACGCCTACCTTGCATATCATTAACGCAAGGAAGGTGTTCACGCAAAAAAATGACGCTAACTCCATGAACTTTGGCGCTCGACGCGTCTAACGCCAAAGTATAAATATGGAGTTAGTTTTGCGTCGAATTTGCGTCGAAAAAAACGACGCAAATTCGGCGCAAACGGAGTATAAATATGCCCCAGAGATTCTACACTTATCTACCTATACCAAAGTCTTGTAGTCTGCTTTTCCAATTTAAATCGATGTCTACTCTATCTTGCACCGCTTTTGGAAACATTCTTACATTAAATATATTGATTCGTGGCTGGTCAAGGAACAACTTAAGCTGTCATGTGAAAGTCCTTCATAATAGCCTGGCACTGACCTTCATTAATGCAATAAACACACTTGCATAAAAGAGGTGCCAAATTAAATTATTGAATTACAATAAGATGAACAAGAGGCGCGGGAAAAGATGAAAAGTGTTTTGTAAAAACTGCTATTTTAAATCCCCGAGGCTGTCGTGATATTGCTGCTATTTGTCACATCTGCTTATGCTTTCATATTACATTACATCTAGGGGCCCCTTGAGAAGACTTTACTTCCCAGTTATTTCCGGATAGGAACAGGTACTTTACATGTCATCCGAGCAATGACAGCTTCTGAGGCAGGGTATACCTTCCAAATGCTAAGCAGAACAATGTGCCATTACACTTAAGCTAGTATTGTGATGAGGAGTTTACCAGACACATACTGAACTATATTATTATAGTCTATAAGGCATCTGAAAACATGATTTAAGTCGTCATTTTGTTATATGTAGACTAGTTTATTGTCATAATTCTTTAAAAAGTAAGTCATGTATGTATTGTTTTCAAATTGTAGTTTTACACTAAAGGAACCATGGCTACGTCCTCCCAAAATAAACTATTAGATGGAAGAAGGGTGATATGAGGAGGTGGGGTGATTTAACTATCCAAAACAAATAAATAGATGTTTCGCCTTAAAGTGCCCTCTTGAATATTTCTGAGTTCATACTCAGTGGACACCGTTCACAATGGGGAGGTCACTGATTCATGATCAGGTCTCGTTCATTGTTGAAGACTAATGGGAAGTGGCTGTCAGGAGCACGCAGGTTTATTACACTAGCCCCTCTATGAGCATGCACATACCGACCTCTAAATATGCATTCTTTAGTTTTACCAACGTGGCATGGAAGTGACATTAAGCCAGTGCCTTGGTTTGGAGATGGAGATGCACATCTAGACACCGATCATCAGGAGCGCACCATATCTTTCTGATGCCTCCCTGAAGGAGTACCCCTCTTCCTACGCCTGTTAGATGAGCGGATGGTATCTGCATTAGGCTAGTTCTGACTTTTGCAGAAATGGCATGAAGGTCTTCATAGCAACAGTGACAAGCCTGCGAGCCCACCACTCCATTTTAAAGTCACAAATATAATTTTCCACTAGTTACAATCATTAAATCCCAATCATGATAAACGTGAGTAACAATAGTGAGCAAATGTGAAGAAAGGGACAACTCCACCTGCAGTTCTGTTTTGATGCAGCTCCATTGCCTTCCAGTGCAGATCCTTCCGCCCACATGTCTCTGGAGAGAGGTGCTATGTGACCTGAAGCTGCTGGAGTGGACACCCACCTGCTGGTAAAAATGCCTCTTAATCATCAATATCCAACATGGCCTCAGACACGACATAGCTGGACTCCATCGAGCACCATACCAATGAAGGTTGCTGTCATCACATTGCCACTTATTGGAGATCAACCAAATCGAAAGATGGCAGGCACACTTCCACTGTGCCACTTCCTGGTCATGACTGATCCACATCCTTTTCCCTATAAAATGCTTGGAAAACTCACACTGGAGAAGAATTATATGTCGGGTTCGGTGTCCACTATTTTTTGTTTTTACATTTGTATTTTCTTTTAGGTACTCTTCTACCCCAGCTTGGTATTGCTCCACTTTTATTTGTAGTCTTTCTCTTGCCATTTCGTACACAAGATCCCTTCTGACCTTGACTACTGCTCTGCTTAGGCCATTTCTGCCTATCCCCAGAACATCCTGGCCCTAAATAGTCCTACTACTTTGAAGGTTTTCCCTCCCATTCTTGGCTTTTAGCCACATACCATGACCCTCCTCATTAAAACATTTTTCTTCACTAAGCAAATGTAGTGCAAGAGTGGAATGGCAACAGTCCCTCTTCCTCAGGGAAGAGTTATTACAGATACAAGACCCCTCGTTGAGTCTAGTGATCTTCACACATCCAGTCTGGGGGCATAACCTCAATCTTGTTTACTTGATGGGATGGGGTATTTTGTCACTCTCTTGTTTGTCGATCTCATCAGCCAATTATCTGATATTAACCCCTCTGGCCAGATGTGGCTTGCTCTTTCTTTCCTATGTAGTCAGAGTGACATAAACCCCATGAGCGCCTTTGCTAATAGAATCATAGTCCCCTAACCGGACTCTAACTTCCAGCCAGCAATATAACAGTGAGCCAGCTCAATGCACAGCTAAAAGAAGGATTACCGTTTCAAAAGTAGCCAGAGATACATTCAACAAAAGCTTTTCATGAACTGAAGCCAGGTCAAGGATGTATCCTATCAATGCTGAAGAGTATGGAATCTAGGGAAGTATCAACCAGAAGGAACCCGTTGATGCCTGACTTGGAAATCAGTGAGAAATGTGGACTATGGGGGACAGATCAATCATGTTGGAAGAATTGAGATGTATTACTCCCCATATAGTTCAATGAGGCAAAAGGGCACATGTAATTGACCAAGAGCTTCCTTCGCTTAATATAAGCATGCCAAAGTGGTGCACTATGGTGAAAGCTATAAATCAAAGCGTAAAGAAGAAAAATGATGCAGGCTAGCAAGAGGCTCCTGCTGCTCATCATCCATTTGTTCAATGGGAGGTATAAGTAACCCTAGGACTGCACACAATGAATGCACTTAGCAACAAATATTTACTTCTAAATTGCTGCTGCTGCAGTATGACTAAAATATGTAGTGTAAGATCCTATAAATAATTTCTGTTTAAGAATGATTAGTTCTTACTTTCTAATTGATTTGCCTCATTAGTTCAGCTGTTGGATAATTCAGAAGCAACATTGTTTATTAGTAGGGACTTGGAGGGTTATTCCAACTTTGGAGGAGGTGGTAATCCGTCCCAAATGTGACGGATTTACCACCAGCCGTATTACGAGTTCCATAGGATATAATGGACTCGTAATACGGCTGGTGGTATATCCGTCACTTTACTGTCACTTTTGGGAAGGATTACCACTTCCTCCAAAGTTGGAATAACCCCCTTGGTCTCTCCTGATATCTACACCAACTCTCTCCATATTACTGAACATCATCTTCATCAGACACATGTGCCTTTTCTGTAGAGTAATTTTTACATAACAAACCCCTGAGAGAGATCCATTTTTGTTAATATATTAGTGGCATAGAAGTTAGCATATTGTGATGAATTAACCTGCATTTAAAAGCCTAAAAGAAAAAATAACATGAATTGCAATAAGTGCACATTTGAAATATGGTGAACCATGTGGCCAACATTCATATTGTTGGAGCAGATATGTTATTTAAGAAATTATTAATGACTTATATGCATGTTTATTAATGAGAAAAATGCGTAGAGAAATTAATAGCAGAAAAATAATGTGTGTGTTCGAAAATGTGCCCTCGGGGAATGATCACCATATGTACTAAAGTGACTAAAATATGCGAAATAATGAGAATGTATGAAGAAAATTTAATAATATGTCATAATGAGATGTATAACCTATGTTTTATATATATTTATAGTCTTAAATTAGCCGGACTAAGGGCCTAGTTCCACTGGGTCTTGCTCGCTCTGAACATAGAGAATTCGAACACCTTGCAAAGGACTGGTAACCGGGAACAGAGACCTTGAACCTCTCAGAGTTCAACTTGCTTAGCTAGAATATTCTGCAATGTACCGATGGACAGGAGATGATGAAGACAATTTGACACAATTATGTGTAGTGTAGGCTAAGTGTACCTTCCCAGGACTTGAACAACAGAAGCACTGACTGGGGAATCGTATGCAACAATTTTGATACCTGAAGAGCCGGATGATGTCCTCATCGCAAGAAGAACCAATCAGCTTTTTGAGAAATGTAATGTACGCAAATTAAAAGATTTGGTAAATAAAGTCATATCTGCCGACAAACTGACCAATTAGCAATTAGTGGGATGGACTGGGAGACCCTAATAAAAATTCATGACAAGCGGCTAAGACTTCAGAATTTAGGTGAATCTGGGAAGATGTTGGTGACGTCAGGAGACGCTCTCCGAGGTGCTGATATTGGCTTCATACTCTGTAAGCCTGATCCGTAGCTGACTGCTTGATGACCTGGAGATGAAGACTGACTTCTTGCTGATCCATCCTGGATAGGTAGCTATGAAAATGTGACTGATAGTTTTGTGCCTTTTCTTCTAGGTAGCAACTGCGCTGTTCATTGATATTCTCACTTGGATAGAATCTTTCTAAATTGATGTTTTCTCTAAATTGTTTTTGCATGAAGACCATGAAGCGAGTAGAGAAATCTTTAGCTGAAGCTAGATAGGATTGGGAACAAAAGAAATGGAGAGCATTGACATTAAAGGATATCAAGTTGTTTCCTGCTATTACGGAGGGAGATGAGGCAGAGAAGGAACATAGTGCTAAAGAGGATGAGAGTGCAGGAAGAAAGAAAAAGAGAAAATCTTATGTTGATGATGAGGATTCTGATGTTTAGGACCTCATTACGCAGTTGTTAAGAGATCAGCCTCCACCTGTAACGACATATGCAGGGGGTCCAGGCACTAGTGTTGCCACTACTACTGCTCCAGCACAAGCACAGGGAGCTGAGGGAGCAGTTCAGACAGATAGTGGACAAATACCAGCAGCAGTACAGAGTACACCTAATGCAGGGACGACTACTGTAGTCCAAGCGCAGATACATCCACCTTCAGTGCAGATAATTTATCCAGATGTACCGGTTCTTGAGACAGTTTCGAAGGTAATGGTGCAGAGGGAGCAAGTGCTTCCAAAGCCAAAGCTGTTTCAGACCGATCCAACACCAATGTTATTGCCTTCAGCACAGGTCGAAGTTTACCCCAATGACAGGAACACAGTTGGATGTTACACCAGTCATGAATCAGGCAATGGGGGTAACATTTCCACAAGGTGCGAGTGTTAGGGCAGCTCCAGATGCAATATCGCTACCAATTACTGTTGGTCCAGCAGTACCCTTATTTGCGCAAAAGAAATCGGACACAGGAGAACATAACCAAATGTCCCAGAGTCTTTTGAGGAGGGGTGCGAGTGATCCTGTGCAGATGATGTCGCCGGCAGGTCAGACTTTTAATGGATCTAGACCTTTAATGGATCTTAGTCCATTTGTAGCTCTTCCAGATGCAGTGAATGGCCCAAATGCGACTCAGAGTTTGAAACTTTTGACGCCGCAGTCAATATTTTAGTTGCACTCTCCTTATGGTGTAGGCATATGGAGGACTTTGTGGCTGGGGTGCAAAATCCTGATGCCTCAACATCAAGGAACTGGTAATGGGGCCTGTGATGTGAAGACCAGTGTTGAGGATGTGTGGTGCAGTTGGGATGATGCAATGGTTCTGATCCATGCAGTAGTGCCAATGCGAAGGTTTTGCATCATCATCGAGACTGCTGTTAATTAGAGATGCAGCAAGCTGCTTTGGGAAGAGTGTTGCGCAGTGGCGTTTCTGAGGATGATGTGTCTGTCCCAAGGTGCAGTGATAATGTGTGACTCTGTTGTGTCAGTTCTAACTCACACAGTAGCAATGATGCATCGGTTCTGCTCCAAGCAGCAGTGGCAATGCATCAGTTCTGCTCCCACAGCAGAGGATGCATCATTTCTGCTAGAGCAAGCACATTAGGCATACTTCCAGTGGTCTAGGACTAAGATGGAACCTCTTGGCAGGGCAGGCTTGCAGATGGCAGAGTGCAATTGTAGGAGTAGGGTGGCTGAAAGCCTTTTATGTCCCTGAAACTTCAGATCTGGAGGCCAACCAACTAGCCCTTGGAACCACTCTGGGTTCTGGGTTGGAGAGATTCAGGCCCAGCCATTCTCACTCCAAGGCAAATCTGGCAGCAGGAAGCAGGTCAGCACAGCAAGTCAGATGTCCAGCAGAGTAGCAGTCCAGTAGAGTGGCAGACCTTCAGCAGCACAGCAGTGCTTCTTCCTGGCAGAGTATTCATAGGTACAGAAGTGTACTGAAGAAGTGGCATTAGAGGTCCTGTACTTATGCCTAATTGGACCTTTGAAGTGTAGAAGACTTTAAATATATGCCTTTGAATAACACAGAATCCCTGCCCTTCCTGCCATGGCTCTATGTTCACTACAGGGTGTTATGTAGCCCTTTGTGTATGGACAGGACACAGTCTACTGAGGAGTAAGTGAGGCTGTGCCCAGCTCCTCCACCCATCCTGCCCATGATGGCCCACCAAGGCCCATCAGGTCAAATCTGAGCTCCACCGTGTGTGGCTGTCTAGAAGAAATACACAAAGCCCAGCTGCCACCCCACCCCAGACATATGAGCAGAGACAGGCTGCAGGCACAAAATGGCTAAAGTAAAAAAAAAGTCAAATTTCTAAAAGTTTCTTTCTCAGAACTACAATTTAAAACCTGACTTCACCATAAGTTATGAAGTTTAATTGTGATTCCAGAGACAGCAAACGTAGAAAATCAACCTCCTTCTAATTGGAAGTTATACTTTAAAAAAAGTTATAAGGCAACTCCAATGCTGTCCTATGAGAGAGCGAGGCCTTGCAGAAGTGAAAACGTATTTAAGAGTTTTTCACTAGCTGGACATGTAAAACGTAAAAGTACATGCCCAACTTTAAATACACTGCACCATGCCCTAGGGGCCGTCCAGGTCCTACCTTAAGTATGCCTTATATGCATTAAAAGGAAGGTTTGGGCCTGATAAAAGGTTTACTTTGCCAGTTTTGCATGACAGTTTAATGCTGCACACATAGGCTCTGTTATGGCAGGCCTGAGACATTCTTAAAGGGCTACTTAAGTGGGTGGAACAATTAGTGCTGCGAGACCCACTTGTTGCATTTAATCTACAAGCCCTAGGTACATGTAGTGCACTTTACTAGGGACTTCAAGTAGATTGAATATGCTAAGAAGAGAGCACAAGCAATTTATCACTGGTCAACACTCCTCTACTGAAACATCCTCCTTTGGAGGCAGAACTTGGCCTTCAGTCGGGAAGGCCTGCAATCTCACAAGTAATCCAATTGCATCTGGTCATCAAGTTCCTGAGTGCGGAAGAAGGAGGAGTAGTATCTTTGAAACACTGAATACATTTCCACTGTCCCGTGGCACACTGCCACCTCTTCATTTTCTGTGGCTTTTTTATGGTTTTGTGATGCTGCAAATTGAAGCTTGTGTGCTAATAATCTATCTGTTTTATTCCTTTTCATACTAGGTTTGGTTGTTATATAGCGAGTTTCTTGGCCGCTTTCTTCATTTGTATTTGCTCCAGTTACTCTCTCAATTTTCCAAGCTCTCTCATGGTTCTAGCTGAGCCCCCCTGTTTAGGCCTAGCCTCTACTTGGTACAGTTGTTGTTCTATGTCCCTTCTGCATTGTTTGAAGAAGTCTTCAAACGTAGGCATGAGGGAGATGAGGTCTCCCCGTAGTACTACCTTAGCAGTATTCCAAAGTATAGAGGGAGTCACTTTGTCAGGATAATTTTTGGTGAAGTAGTGTTCAATAATCTCTTTGATTATTCAACATAGGTATCTTAGTGTCATCTCATTGATAATCCATGGTTTGGGGAACGCTTTTAGTGATGATGCAGGGCACACCATCATCCACATAGGAGCATAATCCTACAATGATTGCACATTGGTAGAAACTGGGATTCTGTTTGGCAGAGGTATGCAGCCTATCCAAGCAGGAACCACAATCCTAAGTCAGGGTACGACACTAACACACCCTGACTTAACCTGTGCTCACCCCCAGTAGCTTGGCACAGAACAGTCAGGCTCAACCTAAGAGGCATTGTGTTAACTATTTGTACAACACTTCAAACAGAAGAACAGTGAAAACACTTCACAAAAAGATACCAAAACTGGTTAGAAAAATAAAGAATAATATAGTTAACAAAACAATACCAAAGCGACAAAAATCCAATAAGTAGAACTCAATATATGAATTGTTGAAGAATAAACTGAAATGTAGTGCTTAAAAACATAAAGACTCAACCAAGGCTATCTGGACGCGAAAGACCAGGTCAAATCTGAAAGTCAGGCCAACCGCAATGAAGCATGGGCCGGAAACAGGGACAACCCTTGGCCAGCTGCAACAGTACTTTGTTTGTGTCGAGGGAGAAGCGAGGAGCAGGGGAAGCAATGCATTGTCGATCCTTAGGATATAGGCGATGCATCAGTTCCAAGGCGTGAAAAGTCAGAGATGCGCTGGAAATGAAGGTGATGCACATTGCCATTGGCAATGCGGTGTCCTCGATTCTAGCAGCAGAGGCAATGCATTGGTTCATTGGTTCTGAGCACCACAATGGCGTTGATGTATTGATTTTGTCTTGAACAGCACTTTATACCTACTTCCAGGGCTCCAGGACTGGATTGGCACCACTTGGCATGGCAAGACTCACAGTTGACAGGGCCCAGGTGCTTTAGAAGGTGAGTTGGAAGTCTTTTATGTCAAGCCAGCAACCCCTTTAAGTCACTTTGGGTCTGGGGTGGAGAAATGCAGGGCCAGTACTTTTCACTCCCAGGCAAGGAAAGCAGCAGGCAGCAGGTCAGCACAACAGAGCAGCAGTCCATCAGAGTAGCAGTCCAGCTGACTGGCAGTCCTTTCAGCAGCATAGCAGTCCCTCTTTCGGGCAGAATATCCACAGGTCCGGAGGTGTACTAAAGTGGTGGTGTCTAAGGTCCAGTATTTATAGCCAGTTATCCCTTTGAAGTGGGGGAAACTCCAAAGAGAAGCCCTTTAAGTGCACAGAGTCCCTGCCCTTGCTGCCCTGGCTCCAATGCACTATAGAGGGGTAGGCCGCCCTTTATGTGGGGACGGGATATAGCTTATACAGGTGTAAATGCCAGCTCCTCCCTCCCATCCTGACCAGGAAGGCCCATTAGACACACCTGATCTCCCTTTGTGTTTGGCTGTCTAGAATGGATGCACAAAGACAGCTGCCACGCACTCCAGGTGTATATTCAGCGACAGGCACTCGGCAAATAATGGATAAGGTAGGAAAATGCCATCTTTTTAAAGAGTAATTTTCAAAATTACAATTCAAAATCCGACTTAAACATACAATGTTATTTTAAATTGTGATTCCAGAGAAACCAAACTTGGGGGGGGGGGGGTCCCATCTCTTCCCATTTGGAAATTATACTTATAAAATGTAATAATCTTACCCCAATGTTATTCTAAAGGATAGATAGACCTTGAAGTAGTGAAAAACGAATGCAAGTGTTTTTCACGATTTGGGCATGTAACCATTAAAAGTACATGTCCTACTTTTTAAATACACTACATACTGCCCTTGGGCTGTCCAGGTCCTTCCTTAGGAGTGACCTATATGTATTAAAAAATACGTTTTGGACCTGAGGGTTAACTTGTCAGGTCGACATGGCAGTTTAGAACTGCACACATGGGCTCTGCAATGGCAGGCTCTAGACATGTTTGAAGGGCTTCTTGAGTGAGTGGCATAATTGGAGCTGTAGGTCCACTAGTAGCATTTAATTTACAGGCCTCCGCCACAAGCATTGCAATTTACAAGGGACTAATAAATAAATAAACTATGCCAATTGCGGATAAGCCAATGTTACCATTTTGAAGCCAAGAGCACTTGCACTGTAGAAAAAGTGCCCAGAGTCTTAAAGCCAGCAAAACAAGGTTAGCAAAACTGGAGGTCTGAAAGCAAAAAAACAGGGGAAACCATGCCAAGGATCCCAGGTCTAACTCACATCTACTGAAGAATCGATTATTCTAGATTGTAAGATCCTTTTCATCAAGTAGATCGAGACGAGAGTATGTTCTATGAATGTATGAGTAAAATGTGTAATCTCTCTCACCCAGGTGGTGGAGACACTAAACATCTACTAAGTGCAATTGACATCCCCTGGGCCAGTGAGGGGGGATGATGTGGTTCACCATATCTGGTGCAAGAGTGACTGAGTCGTAGATTCAGAGGTGTATTGTAGTATATTAAGTGAGACTATCTTGAGGGATGTCATGGTGATTGACAAGGGACTGTGCTAAGTTGCTAGTGTCATGACCGAAGTGTTCTTCAGAAGTCATGAAACCAACTGCCATTCTCATGGTTTGTGTCATCATGTGTGAGTAGGCTTGAAATAGGACTATTCAACCAACTGTAAACAACAATAAGGTGTCCCGAGAACTGGGGAAGACACCCTGAGGGACTGGAGACTGTGGTTCTCCCTTAGGGTCTAAACTAAATAGCATTTTGGTACTAGGACAGAGTTAGACAGTAGTGAGGGCTGGCTTTAGGATCTAATGGAGACACCCCTAACCCAATTCACATTATGCCATACAAAAATTATCATTAATGCTATAGGCATTCAGTCCAATGAAATAAGATTCATTTGTGGGTTTTCATGTTTCTCTGTTCTTGTGGAGGACATTGTGATAATATTTCTTCCACCAATGATGATGGGTGGCAATTCCTTCCATTCAGGCAGGGAAGTTTACAAGATTTCTTAGGGGCTGGGCATGTGGGCTTGTTAGACCTGACAGCCTTACGGTATTCTTCCCCAAAACATTTTGCCTGCTTGCCTTCAATTTTGCTGAATTCATTTTTATTGGCATTAGGACTCTGTGTTCTTTACCACTGCTAACCACTGCTGAAGTGCTTTTGCTTGCTCCCTAAAACATGGTTTGATTACAATATAACTAATTGGCATATTTAATTTACTTATAAGCCTCTAGTAAAGGATGCTACATGCATCAAAGTCCTGTAAATTAAACGGATTAGTGCGGGCGTCGGCCACTGGCCGAAGTCCACAATACCTCCCTGGTGCAGGTCACGACCAGTGGCCAACACCAGGGATGGGGATGGGGTTAAAAAAGTTGTTTTGTTTTTTTTAAAACCCAGGAGACACGGAAAATCTTCCTTGTCTCCCCCCGATCCCCCACCCGTCCCCTTGTGACGCCAGCGAGCTGGAAAATAGCCCCATATTGCCTTACCGATGTTCAGGAAGGCCTTGTGTGAAACAGGGACTCTCCCCTTTCACATGAGGCCTTCCTGAACTTGTTTCCTGGCCCTCAATCGCAGATTGAGGGCCAGGAAACACCACTAGACACCAGGAATTTCACTTGGGGGGGTCAGCCCCCTCGTAAAACAGGCCACCACCCCGGGCATATTTTTTTACGTGAAGGTAGGTGTCCCCTGGGGGTAAATATATATTTTTTTTAATAAAGAAATTGACAGGGGCCACCCGTGGGCAGGGCGAAACCCTGTGGGGGCAACACTTCTTTTTAGTAGTTGAATGGTTTCCCTGGGGGCCATATTGGCCCCCAAGGAAAACATACAACTACTAAAAAAATATAGATCTCTCTCTCTCTCTCTATATATATATATATATACATATATATATATATATATATATATATATATATATATATATATATATCACTTTTGTTAATGCATGTGTGGTTTCCCTGGGGGCTGTGATCGGCCCCCAGGAAAACCAGGGCCACATATAAAAGTGATCTCTGTATACATATATATGTGTGTATAGATATATATATATATATATATATATTTTGCCACTAGTTGTCCTGCAGTTGCAGCTTGCGTCTTCAAAGCAATGCACATACTTCAACTGACGTGTTTCAAATGTAGCTTTTAGGCAGCAATAAAAAAGTCAAGTAAGTCTTGTGATTATGTTTCTGCTACAAAAGGATCAGACTTTTGTCTTGTGGCATATTTGGTGCCATAAAGAAGCGCAGAATGTTTATATGCCTACTGCAAAGAGCAAATCTGTAGTTTATGTAAATAGCTGAGTACATTAGTAACGTCAGCCATTACATGCGCTATAATACAAATGAAATGTATGTGCGGGGGTGGGGGCGGCTATGGAGAGATGAAGGGCACTTTTGCTTGGTGGTAATGAGGGAATCCGAGGAGGACGACATGGGAGTGGGAGCACCAATAATGATTGTTGGACTGGGCGCAGGAGGTGCTAAAGACTGTGACGAATGGTATGGTGCAAGATGTTTTTTGAGTGTCTTGAAAGAACGTGCTGATTGAGGGAAGAAGCGCAGGCAAGGTGACCTCTACTGTTGCACGAATGACACACACACCTGCAATTTTGTTACTATCTACGTAGGCTAGTGTTTTAGAACAACAGTTTAGCCAGTAGCCGAGATGGCATCTCGTTGGATGACTGCTGCTCACGCCCTCCCTCGGGTTATAGAGGACAGCTCTGACATAGGATCAGAGACTGCAGCAGCAGATACTGAGACAGCATCTGAGGGATAGGACAATGGTGCAGACTCTGGGACTGATTTTTCAGTTGGAGGAGTCCCATTCAATAACTCCTCTTCCAGTAATTATGAGGGAGGTGATGGGGACAGTCCTGCTATCCCTTCGCAAGCACAGTCTGTGCAACAGGGCAATAGCGGGTTAGCCCAACCCAGAGAGCAGGTGAAAGAGGCAGCAAGCACACAGGGAGAGCGCTTTCTTGGGAGCTACCCAATTTAGTTCAGCCCCAAATTCCACCGCCCAAATCGTATTGTGGAGACATCAAAATTATCTATCACAAAACAAACTGGTTTTGTAAGGCAGGCACCTGTGTTTTTGATCCTGGGCTCGGCGGCCATATAGGGAAACTTACTAAACCCCGACATTTCTGCAAACTAGACATCCGGGGGAGTCCACAGAGGTGTGACTTGTGTGGAGTCCCCAAAGTTTTCTTACCCAGAATACCCTGCAAAGCTGAAATGATAAATAAAAACTCAATTTGTCTTGCATTTCTCTCACACAAACTACAGGAATATGCTGGGATCCACAAAGTTCCTACCACCCAGTGATTCCTCACCTTTCCTGATAAAAACACTACCCCACTTGAGTGCCTGTACCTAGTGCCTGCGTCAGGAACGGTTCACCCCAGGGTCAACAGTTGCCTCATGTAAGGACCAACATTAACCGTTGTGTGATCTATTATTGTCATGGGCTTACCCACACACGTGAGGTACCATTTTTATTGGGAGACTTGGGGGAATTCTGGGTGGAAGGAAATTTGTGGCTCCTCTCAGATTCCAGAACTTTCTATCACCGAAATGTGAGGAAAAACTGTTTTTTTTTGCCAAATATTGAGGTTTGAAAAGGATTCTGGGTAACATAACCTGCTGAGAGCCCCACAAGTTACCCCATCTTGGATTCCCCTGGCTGTCTAGTTTTCAAAAATGCACAGGTTTGGTAGGTTTCCCTAGGTGCCGGCTGATCTAGAGGCCAAAATCCACAGCTAGGCACTTTGCAAAAAACAGGTCTGTTTTCTTTAGGAAAATGTGATGTGTCCACGTTGTGTTTTGTGGCATTTCCTGTCGCAGGCGCTAGGCCTACCCACACAAGTGAGGTACCATTTACATCAGAGGACGTGGGGGAATGCTGGGTGGAAGGAAATGTGTGGCTCCTCTCAGATTCCAGAACTTTCTGTCACCAAAATGTGAGAAAAAAGTGTTTTTTTGGCCACATTTTGAGGTTTGCAAAGGATTCTGGGCAACAGAACATGGTGAGAGCCCCACAAGTCAGCCCATGCTGGATTGCCCTAGGTGTCTAGATTTAAAAAATGCACAGGGTTGGTAGGTTTCCCTAGGTGCAGGCTGAGCTAGAGGCCAAAATCTACAGCTAGGCACTTTGCAAAAAACACATCAGATTTCAATGTAAAAATGTGATGTGTCCATGTTGCCTTTTCTGTCGCGAGCATTAGGCCTACCCACACAAGTGACGTACCATTGGTATCAGGAGACTTGAGGGAAGACAGAATAGCACAACAAGTGTTATTGACCCTTGTCTTTCTCTCCATTTTTTCCTTCCAAATGTGAGACACTGTGTAAAAAAGAAGTCTATTTGAGAAATGGCCTGTAATTCACATGCTAGTATGGGCACCCTGGAATTCAGAGATGTGCAAATAACCACTGCTTCTCAACACCTTATTGTATTCCCATTTTGGAAATACAGAGGTTTTCTTGATACCTATTTTTCACTCTTTATATTTCACCAAATGAATTGCTTTACACCCGGTATAGAATGAAAACCCATTCCAAGGTGCAGCTCATTTATTGGCTCTGGGTACCTAGGGATCTTGATGAACCTACAAGCCCTATATATTCCTGCAACCAGAAGAGTCCAGCAAACGTAATGGTATATTGTTTTAAAAAATCTGACATTACAGAAAAATGTTACAGAGTAAAACGTGGAGAAAATGGATGTTTTTTTCAGCTCAATTTCAATATTATTTTATTTCAGCTGTTATTTCCTGTAGGAAAACCTTATAGGATCTAGACAAATGACCCCTTGCTGAATTCAGAATTCTGTCTACCTTTCAGGAATGCTTAGCTTTCCGGGATCCAGTATTGGTTCACACCCATTCCTGTCACTAACTGGAAGGAGGCTGAAAGCACCAAAAATAGTAAAAATGGGGTATGTCCCAGTAAAATGCCAAAATTGTGTTGAAAAATGTGTTTTTCTGATTCAAGTCTGTCTGTTCTGGAAATCTGGGAATATGGTAATGTTAGCACTGCAACCCTTTGTTGATGCCATTTTCAGGGAAAAAAACCACAAGCCTTCTTCAGCAGCCCTTTTTCCCCATTTTTTAAAAAAAAAATGAAATGTTAGCTGTATTTTGGCTAATTTCTTTGTCTCCTCCAGGGGAACCCACAAACTCTGTGTACCTTTAGAATCCCTCGGATGTTGGAAAAAAAGGACGCAAATTTGTCGTGGATAGCTTATGTGGACGAAAAGTTATGAAAGCCTAAGCACAAACTACCCCAAATAGCCAAAAAAGGGCTCAGCACGGGGGTGGGCGGGGGGAAGGCCCAGCAGCTAAGAGGTTAAATGCTATTAGTGGGCCTGCAGAACTGCTAATGCCACCCACTTAAGTAGCACCTTAAAACATTTCTCAGGCCTGCAATTGCAGGATAAATGCAGTGATACACTGTCATGTTGACTTGGCATTTAAAAACAGTTGCCAAGCCTTAAGCTCTCCTTTTATTACATGTAGGTCACCCCTAAGGTAGGCCCTGGATAGCCCATAGGGCAGGGTGCAGTGTAGGTGAAAAAAGGACAAATACATTTAGGTTTTACTTGTCCCAGTAGTGAAAAACTATCAAACCTGTTTTTCACCATTGTAAGCTTACCTCTCTTATAGGGGAACATTGGGGATTCCATATTACATTTACTAAGCTCTAATTCCTAATTGAGAAGGGATAGATACCTCATGTTTAGTATGTATGAAATTGTAATAACACATCCTCTTTAATGGTAATGTTGGATTTATAGTTACAATTCTGAAAGTGTCACTTTTAGGAAACTGCCATTTTCCTGCTCTTAAGCATGTGTGCCTGCAGCCTGACTCCAAAATATGGCTGGGGAGGGGTGTCACCTGGGCTTTGTGCATTCCCTCTAGACGGCCACACACAAAGGGAGCTTAGGTGTGACTTATGGGCAATCCACAGCCTGATGGGCTATCCTGGATAGGATGGGAGGGAGGAGCTGGCCACAGCTTCACACTTAGGGCCCGATTTAGAGTTTGTCAGATGAGTTATTCCGTCACAAATGTGATGGATATCCTGTTCCTCCGTATTATGATTCCATTACATCCTATGGACATCGTAATACAGTGGACGGGATGTTCATCACGTTTGTTATGGAGTAACCCGTCCAACAAACTCGAAATCAGGCCCTTAGACTTGAATATGCTGTGCCTTGTCCCCTCAGAAATGACTGCACAATCCCCTGTGGTGAGTCTGGAGCTGGGTATACGAACTGGACTTCTGACCCTAGATACTCAGTACACTTCTGGACCTATGGACACTCTGTCCGGAAAAAGTACTCCTGTGCTTCTACAAGAACTGAAACTCTGCTGGACTGCTGATCTGGAAGCATAGCTTTCTTGCTGTGCTGGCTGCCTGCTGCCCCCCTTGCCTGTGTGAGATAGACTAGATGCACATCACTTAAACCTAACACCCAGCTTGGTCTCCTGTTTTCTGAAGTCTCAGGGACACAAAAGACTTCAAACGTTCCTGCTACAGCACCTGGCCTGGAATATGCCATCTGTAAGTCTGCCAAGTGGTGCCAATCTAGTCCAGGGACTTTGGAAGTGGATACAAAGTGCTGCTCCAGTCCAAATCCATGCATCAATACTGTTTGGCACTCTGAACCAGATCATCTCCATCAATGCAGATGCATCACTGCTACTGCCAGCATCAAGTGTAGTGCATCGCTGACTGCACAGCGCCCCCCTTTAAGTGCATCTCTGACTTTGCACTGCCAGGAGCCTATAGTTCACCTCTATCTCAAGGATTGACCACAACTGATCACCTCCTCTGCTCCTTGTATCTCCCTCTATGTGGATGCATATAAGGCACTTTTGCAGCGTGCCAACACTGGTCCCTGTATCCGACCCACTCTCCATCGTGGTGAGCCTGAACTTTTAGACTTGACCCGTTCTAGCGTGGCCAGATAGCCCAGGTTGGCACTTTTGTGTTTTTAAGCACTATATTTCAGTTTCCTCTTTTAAAATTCACAAAACACTATTGTACCTTGCTGGTAGGCCATTTTCAGGATGTCTTCTTTAACATGGAAATAGTGCACTTGAGGGAGCACATCTGGAGAAAGGTTATAGAATGTGGAATAGACCCTGTGGGTGTGGTCCAGGGGGACTGGGGCATCTTCCTGTTGTTGAAACATTTGATCAAAGAGGGCCTGGACATGGGCTTACATGTTGAATGGCGCTATTGTTGATGTGATGCCCCTGATAATATTTCTCCTGGATCACGTTTTCAGGTGATCAACCTTACCCTGCAATGTGGGAAGTTCCTGCTCCAGCTTTTCAAAACATGTAGCATGATCTATATTGTCTTGGGTTTGGCCTGCCACTGTAGTTTCAACCTGTTCCATGTGAGTGTTGGTTTGGCGCAGAGATTGGTCGAGAGGGCTCTGTTGAAGTCATGTGAGATGTGATAACTTTCTGAAATTCCAGGAGGAGTGTTTGAATGTCTTCTTTGGTGGCTGGCACATTGGTGTCAGGATTCACCCATGTTGTGGATGTGGGCAGTGAAGGCCTCCACCCTGTTGTTGTGAGGCTTCAGATTTCTGTAGGGACCATGACCCAGGGTCCGCTCTGCCAGTGGTCTTGTTGCATCTGCAGTGCATGGACTCCTGCTGTGTGTGGTGTGGCCACTCAGCTCCCCAGGGCTGCTCTGCCAAACACCCCCTCTTTCAGTCTAGGCAATTACCTAGGGGCCCACTGCTGCTGCGTTGCCCCATCTAGTTCTGCACTGGGCAGCCACTAGGGCTTCAACGGTTCTGTAGTGAAACAGCAGACGCCATTCTGGCCTGCAATCACGGGGACCCCCAGGCAATGACAGTCATATGCAAAAATGCCACATGCGGGCAGCTAAAGTGCCTTTTCTCTCCTGCAGTGTGTGCTGTGGGAGCAATTTTTGCCAACTGTACCAGTGATCCACACCATTTGTGGAGTGACAAGGGGCTCATTTGTGGAGGTCAGAGGAGACATATCTTGGCTGGTCTCCTCCCTGCCCCTCAAAAATGTAATTTCTACTCACATTATGATGCTGTAGTCGTACACAAAATTGTATTTAATTATATGAGAAAATCCAACAAATAGATCGGCAGCGACTGGTAGCTCACTAGCACCCTTGAAGTAGCACTCAGAGGAGAAGCTGAGCCCAGTAACTCACTCAGAGTCACAAACAGTTAGGAGCGCACCTGCCTAACATCCCAGCAATTAATCTGCCCCATTGCATCATGGTAGATGTAGTTTCTTCAAAAAACGAACTCCATTAATTTTTAAATATTTCACCTCTAAGTAGGTACAGCCTTTACTGTGCATCTCTGGACACGTGTTTCTGGGTTAATCCCTCCTTCAGCAGAGAACAAATTTGCGGGGTGCTGGAAATGCTGCCATTAATCACCCGGTTTCAATACCTCTTCACTGGCATGCTGGTGCCTGCTCCAGAGCTCGTCAGCCCAGTAGCTCAAGGGAGCCTTTTTAAAGTCACAAACAGTTAGGAGCGCACCTGCCTAACATCCCAGCAATTAATCTGCCCCATTGCATCATGGTAGATGTAGTTTCTTCAAAAAACGAACTCCATTCATTTTTAAATATTTCACCTCTAAGTAGGTACAGCCTTTACTGTGCATCTCTGGACACATGTGTTTCTGGGTTAATCCCTTCTTCAGCAGAGAACAAATTTGCGGGGTGCTGGAAATGCTGCCATTAATCACCCGGTTTCAATACCTCTTCACTGGCATGCTGGTGCCTGCTCCAGAGCTCGTCAGCCCAGTAGCTCAAGGGAGCCTTTTTAAAGTCACAAACAGTTAGGAGCGCACCTGCCTAACATCCCAGCAATTAATCTGCCCCATTGCATCATGGTAGATGTAGTTTCTTCAAAAAACGAACTCCATTAATTTTTAAATATTTCACCTCTAAGTAGGTACAGCCTTTACTGTGCATCTCTGGACACATGTGTTTCTGGGTTAATCCCTTCTTCAGCAGAGAACAAATTTGCGGGGTGCTGGAAATGCTGCCATTAATCACCCGGTTTCAATACCTCTTCACTGGCATGCTGGTGCCTGCTCCAGAGCTCGTCAGCCCAGTAGCTCAAGGGAGCCTTTTTAAAGTCACAAACAGTTAGGAGCGCACCTGCCTAACATCCCAGCAATTAATCTGCCCCATTGCATCATGGTAGATGTAGTTTCTTCAAAAAACGAACTCCATTAATTTTTAAATATTTCACCTCTAAGTAGGTACAGCCTTTACTGTGCATCTCTGGACACATGTGTTTCTGGGTTAATCCCTTCTTCAGCAGAGAACAAATTTGCGGGGTGCTGGAAATGCTGCCATTAATTACCCGGTTTCAATACCTCTTCACTGGCATGCTGGTGCCTGCTCCAGAGCTCGTCAGCCCAGTAGCTCAAGGGAGCCTTTTTAAAGTCACAAACAGTTAGGAGCGCACCTGCCTAACATCCCAGCAATTAATCTGCCCCATTGCATCATGGTAGATGTAGTTTCTTCAAAAAACGAACTCCATTAATTTTTAAATATTTCACCTCTAAGTAGGTACAGCCTTTACTGTGCATCTCTGGACACATGTGTTTCTGGGTTAATCCCTTCTTCAGCAGAGAACAAATTTGCGGGGTACTGGAAATGCTGCCATTAATCACCCGGTTTCAATACCTCTTCACTGGCATGCTGGTGCCTGCTCCAGAGCTCGTCAGCCCAGTAGCTCAAGGGAGCCTTTTTAAAGTCACAAACAGTTAGGAGCGCACCTGCCTAACATCCCAGCAATTAATCTGCCCCATTGCATCATGGTAGATGTAGTTTCTTCAAAAAACGAACTCCATTAATTTTTAAATATTTCACCTCTAAGTAGGTACAGCCTTTACTGTGCATCTCTGGACACATGTGTTTCTGGGTTAATCCCTTCTTCAGCAGAGAACAAATTTGCGGGGTGCTGGAAATGCTGCCATTAATCACCCGGTTTCAATACCTCTTCACTGGCATGCTGGTGCCTGCTCCAGAGCTCGTCAGCCCAGTAGCTCAAGGGAGCCTTTTTAAAGTCACAAACAGTTAGGAGCGCACCTGCCTAACATCCCAGCAATTAATCTGCCCCATTGCATCATGGTAGATGTAGTTTCTTCAAAAAACGAACTCCATTAATTTTTAAATATTTCACCTCTAAGTAGGTACAGCCTTTACTGTGCATCTCTGGACACATGTGTTTCTGGGTTAATCCCTTCTTCAGCAGAGAACAAATTTGCGGGGTGCTGGAAATGCTGCCATTAATCACCCGGTTTCAATACCTCTTCACTGGCATGCTGGTGCCTGCTCCAGAGCTCGTCAGCCCAGTAGCTCAAGGGAGCCTTTTTAAAGTCACAAACAGTTAGGAGCGCACCTGCCTAACATCCCAGCAATTAATCTGCCCCATTGCATCATGGTAGATGTAGTTTCTTCAAAAAACGAACTCCATTAATTTTTAAATATTTCACCTCTAAGTAGGTACAGCCTTTACTGTGCATCTCTGGACACATGTGTTTCTGGGTTAATCCCTTCTTCAGCAGAGAACAAATTTGCAGGGTGCTGGAAATGCTGCCATTAATCACCCAGTTTCAATACCTCTTCACTGGCATGCTGGTGCCTGCTCCAGAGCTCGTCAGCCCAGTAGCTCAAGGGAGCCTTTTTAAAGTCACAAACAGTTAGGAGCGCACCTGCCTAACATCCCAGCAATTAATCTGCCCCATTGCATCATGGTAGATGTAGTTTCTTCAAAAAACGAACTCCATTAATTTTTAAATATTTCACCTCTAAGTAGGTACAGCCTTTACTGTGCATCTCTGGACACATGCGTTTCTGGGTTAATCCCTTCTTCAGCAGAGAACAAATTTGCGGGGTGCTGGAAATGCTGCCATTAATCACCCGGTTTCAATACCTCTTCACTGGCATGCTGGTGCCTGCTCCAGAGCTCGTCAGCCCAGTAGCTCAAGGGAGCCTTTTTAAAGTCACAAACAGTTAGGAGCGCACCTGCCTAACATCCCAGCAATTAATCTGCCCCATTGCATCATGGTAGATGTAGTTTCTTCAAAAAACGAACTCCATTAATTTTTAAATATTTCACCTCTAAGTAGGTACAGCCTTTACTGTGCATCTCTGGACACATGTGTTTCTGGGTTAATCCCTTCTTCAGCAGAGAACAAATTGGTGGGGTGCTGGAAATGCTGCCATTAATCACCCGGTTTCAATACCTCTTCACTGGCATGCTGGTGCCTGCTCCAGAGCTCGTCAGCCCAGTAGCTCAAGGGAGCCTTTTTAAAGTCACAAACAGTTAGGAGCGCACCTGCCTAACATCCCAGCAATTAATCTGCCCCATTGCATCATGGTAGATGTAGTTTCTTCAAAAAACGAACTCCATTAATTTTTAAATATTTCACCTCTAAGTAGGTACAGCCTTTACTGTGCATCTCTGGACACATGTGTTTCTGGGTTAATCCCTTCTTCAGCAGAGAACAAATTTGCAGGGTGCTGGAAATGCTGCCATTAATCACCCGGTTTCAATACCTCTTCACTGGCATGCTGGTGCCTGCTCCAGAGCTCGTCAGCCCAGTAGCTCAAGGGAGCCTTTTTAAAGTCACAAACAGTTAGGAGCGCACCTGCCTACATTCCAGCAATTAATCTGCCTCATTGCATCATGGTAGATGTAGTTTCTTCAAAAAACGAACTCCATTAATTTTTAAATATTTCACCTCTAAGTAGGTACAGCCTTTACTGTGCATCTCTGGACACATGTGTTTCTGGGTTAATCCCTTCTTCAGCAGAGAACAAATTTGCGGGGTGCTGGAAATGCTGCCATTAATCACCCGGTTTCAATACCTCTTCACTGGCATGCTGGTGCCTGCTCCAGAGCTCGTCAGCCCAGTAGCTCAAGGGAGCCTTTTTAAAGTCACAAACAGTTAGGAGCGCACCTGCCTAACATCCCAGCAATTAATCTGCCCCATTGCATCATGGTAGATGTAGTTTCTTCAAAAAAACGAACTCCATTAATTTTTACATATTTCACCTCTAAGTAGGTACAGCCTTTACTGTGCATCTCTGGACACATGTGTTTCTGGGTTAATCCCTTCTTCAGCAGAGAACAAATTTGCGGGGTGCTGGAAATGCTGCCATTAATCACCCGGTTTCAATACCTCTTCACTGGCTTGCTGGTGCCTGCTCCAGAGCTCGTCAGCCCAGTAGCTCAAGGGAGCCTTTTTAAAGTCACAAACAGTTAGGAGCGCACCTGCATAACATCCCAGCAATTAATCTGCCCCATTGCATCATGGTAGATGTAGTTTCTTCAAAAAACGAACTCCATTAATTTTTAAATATTTCACCTCTAAGTAGGTACAGCCTTTACTGTGCATCTCTGGACACATGTGTTTCTGGGTTAATCCCTTCTTCAGCAGAGAACAAATTTGCGGGGTGCTGGAAATGCTGCCATTAATCACCCGGTTTCAATACCTCTTCACTGACATGCTGGTGCCTGCTCCAGAGCTCGTCAGCCCAGTAGCTCAAGGGAGCCTTTTTAAAGTCACAAACAGTTAGGAGCGCACCTGCCTAACATCCCAGCAATTAATCTGCCCCATTGCATCATGGTAGATGTAGTTTCTTCAAAAAACGAACTCCATTAATTTTTAAATATTTCACCTCTAAGTAGGTACAGCCTTTACTGTGCATCTCTGGACACATGTGTTTCTGGGTTAATCCCTTCTTCAGCAGAGAACAAATTTGCGGGGTGCTGGAAATGCTGCCATTAATCACCCGGTTTCAATACCTCTTCACTGGCATGCTGGTGCCTGCTCCAGAGCTCGTCAGCCCAGTAGCTCAAGGGAGCCTTTTTAAAGTCACAAACAGTTAGGAGCGCACCTGCCTAACATCCCAGCAATTAATCTGCCCCATTGCATCATGGTAGATGTAGTTTCTTCAAAAAACGAACTCCATTAATTTTTAAATATTTCACCTCTAAGTAGGTACAGCCTTTACTGTGCATCTCTGGACACATGTGTTTCTGGGTTAATCCCTTCTTCAGCAGAGAACAAATTTGCGGGGTGCTGGAAATGCTGCCATTAATCACCCGGTTTCAATACCTCTTCACTGGCATGCTGGTGCCTGCTCCAGAGCTCGTCAGCCCAGTAGCTCAAGGGAGCCTTTTTAAAGTCACAAACAGTTAGGAGCGCACCTGCCTAACATCCCAGCAATTAATCTGCCCCATTGCATCATGGTAGATGTAGTTTCTTCAAAAAACGAACTCCATTAATTTTTAAATATTTCACCTCTAAGTAGGTACAGCCTTTACTGTGCATCTCTGGACACATGTGTTTCTGGGTTAATCCCTTCTTCAGCAGAGAACAAATTTGCGGGGTGCTGGAAATGCTGCCATTAATCACCCGGTTTCAATACCTTTTCACTGGCATGCTGGTGCCTGCTCCAGAGCTCGTCAGCCCAGTAGCTCAAGGGAGCCTTTTTAAAGTCACAAACAGTTAGGAGCGCACCTGCCTAACATCCCAGCAATTAATCTGCCCCATTGCATCATGGTAGATGTAGTTTCTTCAAAAAACGAACTCCATTAATTTTTAAATATTTCACCTCTAAGTAGGTACAGCCTTTACTGTGCATCTCTGGACACATGTGTTTCTGGGTTAATCCCTTCTTCAGCAGAGAACAAATTTGCGGGGTGCTGGAAATGCTGCCATTAATCACCCGGTTTCAATACCTCTTCACTGGCATGCTGGTGCCTGCTCCAGAGCTCGTCAGCCCAGTAGCTCAAGGGAGCCTTTTTAAAGTCACAAACAGTTAGGAGCGCACCTGCCTACATTCCAGCAATTAATCTGCCCCATTGCATCATGGTAGATGTAGTTTCTTCAAAAAACGAACTCCATTAATTTTTAAATATTTCACCTCTAAGTAGGTACAGCCTTTACTGTGCATCTCTGGACACATGTATTTCTGGGTTAATCCCTTCTTCAGCAGAGAACAAATGTGCGGGGTGCTGGAAATGCTGCCATTAATCACCCGGTTTCAATACCTCTTCACTGGCATGCTGGTGCCTGCTCCAGAGCTCGTCAGCCCAGTAGCTCAAGGGAGCCTTTTTAAAGTCACAAACAGTTAGGAGCGCACCTGCCTAACATCCCAGCAATTAATCTGCCCAATTGCATCATGGTAGATGTAGTTTCTTCAAAAAAACGAACTCCATTAATTTTTAAATATTTCACCTCTAAGTAGGTACAGCCTTTACTGTGCATCTCTGGACACATGTGTTTCTGGGTTAATCCCTTCTTCAGCAGAGAACAAATTTGCGGGGTGCTGGAAATGCTGCCATTAATCACCCGGTTTCAATACCTCTTCACTGGCATGCTGGTGCCTGCTCCAGAGCTCGTCAGCCCAGTAGCTCAAGGGAGCCTTTTTAAAGTCACAAACAGTTAGGAGCGCACCTGCCTAACATCCCAGCAATTAATCTGCCCCATTCCATCATGGTAGATGTAGTTTCTTCAAAAAACGAACTCCATTAATTTTTAAATATTTCACCTCTAAGTAGGTACAGCCTTTACTGTGCATCTCTGGACACATGTGTTTCTGGGTTAATCCCTTCTTCAGCAGAGAACAAATTTGCGGGGTGCTGGAAATGCTGCCATTAATCACCCGGTTTCAATACCTCTTCACTGGCATGCTGGTGCCTGCTCCAGAGCTCGTCAGCCCAGTAGCTCAAGGGAGCCTTTTTAAAGTCACAAACAGTTAGGAGCGCACCTGCCTAACATCCCAGCAATTAATCTGCCCCATTGCATCATGGTAGATGTAGTTTCTTTAAAAAACGAACTCCATTAATTTTTAAATATTTCACCTCTAAGTAGGTACAGCCTTTACTGTGCATCTCTGGACACATGTGTTTCTGGGTTAACCCCTTCTTCAGCAGAGAACAAATTTGCGGGGTGCTGGAAATGCTGCCATTAATCACCCGGTTTCAATACCTCTTCACTGGCATGCTGGTGCCTGCTCCAGAGCTCGTCAGCCCAGTAGCTCAAGGGAGCCTTTTTAAAGTCACAAACAGTTAGGAGCGCACCTGCCTAACATCCCAGCAATTAATCTGCCCCATTGCATCATGGTAGATGTAGTTTCTTCAAAAAACGAACTCCATTAATTTTTAAATATTTCACCTCTAAGTAGGTACAGCCTTTACTGTGCATCTCTGGACACATGTGTTTCTGGGTTAATCCCTTCTTCAGCAGAGAACAAATTTGCGGGGTGCTGGAAATGCTGCCATTAATCACCCGGTTTCAATACCTCTTCACTGGAATGCTGGTGCCTGCTCCAGAGCTCGTCAGCCCAGTAGCTCAAGGGAGCCTTTTTAAAGTCACAAACAGTTAGGAGCGCACCTGCCTAACATCCCAGCAATTAATCTGCCCCATTGCATCATGGTAGATGTAGTTTCTTCAAAAAACGAACTCCATTAATTTTTAAATATTTCACCTCTAAGTAGGTACAGCCTTTACTGTGCATCTCTGGACACATGTGTTTCTGGGTTAATCCCTTCTTCAGCAGAGAACAAATTTGCGGGGTGCTGGAAATGCTGCCATTAATCACCCGGTTTCAATACCTCTTCACTGGCATGCTGGTGCCTGCTCCAGAGCTCGTCAGCCCAGTAGCTCAAGGGAGCCTTTTTAAAGTCACAAACAGTTAGGAGCGCACCTGCCTAACATCCCAGCAATTAATCTGCCCCATTGCATCATGGTAGATGTAGTTTCTTCAAAAAACGAACTCCATTAATTTTTAAATATTTCACCTCTAAGTAGGTACAGCCTTTACTGTGCATCTCTGGACACATGTGTTTCTGGGTTAATCCCTTCTTCAGCAGAGAACAAATTTGCGGGGTGCTGGAAATGCTGCCATTAATCACCCGGTTTCAATACCTCTTCACTGGCATGCTGGTGCCTGCTCCAGAGCTCGTCAGCCCAGTAGCTCAAGGGAGCCTTTTTAAAGTCACAAACAGTTAGGAGCGCACCTGCCTAACATCCCAGCAATTAATCTGCCCCATTGCATCATGGTAGATGTAGTTTCTTCAAACAACGAACTCCATTAATTTTTAAATATTTCACCTCTAAGTAGGTACAGCCTTTACTGTGCATCTCTGGACACATGTGTTTCTGGGTTAATCCCTTCTTCAGCAGAGAACAAATATGCGGGGTGCTGGAAATGCTGCCATTAATCACACGGTTTCAATACCTCTTCACTGGCATGCTGGTGCCTGCTCCAGAGCTCGTCAGCCCAGTAGCTCAAGGGAGCCTTTTTAAAGTCACAAACAGTTAGGAGCGCACCTGCCTAACATCCCAGCAATTAATCTGCCCCATTGCATCATGGTAGATGTAGTTTCTTCAAAAAACGAACTCCATTAATTTTTAAATATTTCACCTCTAAGTAGGTACAGCCTTTACTGTGCATCTCTGGACACATGTGTTTCTGGGTTAATCCCTTCTTCAGCAGAGAACAAATTTGCGGGGTGCTGGAAATGCTGCCATTAATCACCCGGTTTCAATACCTCTTCACTGGCATGCTGGTGCCTGCTCCAGAGCTCGTCAGCCCAGTAGCTCAAGGGAGCCTTTTTAAAGTCACAAACAGTTAGGAGCGCACCTGCCTAACATCCCAGCAATTAATCTGCCCCATTGCATCATGGTAGGTGTAGTTTCTTCAAAAAACGAACTCCATTAATTTTTAAATATTTCACCTCTAAGTAGGTACAGCCTTTACTGTGCATCTCTGGACACATGTGTTTCTGGGTTAATCCCTTCTTCAGCAGAGAACAAATTGGTGGGGTGCTGGAAATGCTGCCATTAATCAACCGGTTTCAATACCTCTTCACTGGCATGCTGGTGCCTGCTCCAGAGCTCGTCAGCCCAGTAGCTCAAGGGAGCCTTTTTAAAGTCACAAACAGTTAGGAGCGCACCTGCCTAACATCCCAGCAATTAATCTGCCCCATTGCATCATGGTAGATGTAGTTTCTTCAAAAAACGAACTCCATTAATTTTTAAATATTTCACCTCTAAGTAGGTACAGCCTTTACTGTGCATCTCTGGACACATGTGTTTCTGGGTTAATCCCTTCTTCAGCAGAGAACAAATTTGCGGGGTGCTGGAAATGCTGCCATTAATCACCCGGTTTCAATACCTCTTCACTGGCATGCTGGTGCCTGCTCCAGAGCTCGTCAGCCCAGTAGCTCAAGGGAGCCTTTTTAAAGTCACAAACAGTTAGGAGCGCACCTGCCTAACATCCCAGCAATTAATCTGCCCCATTGCATCATGGTAGATGTAGTTTCTTCAAAAAACGAACTCCATTAATTTTTAAATATTTCACCTCTAAGTAGGTACAGCCTTTACTGTGCATCTCTGGACACATGTGTTTCTGGGTTAATCCCTTCTTCAGCAGAGAACAAATTTGCGGGGTGCTGGAAATGCTGCCATTAATCACCCGGTTTCAATACCTCTTCACTGGCATGCTGGTGCCTGCTCCAGAGCTCGTCAGCCCAGTAGCTCAAGGGAGCCTTTTTAAAGTCACAAACAGTTAGGAGCGCACCTGCCTAACATCCCAGCAATTAATCTGCCCCATTGCATCATGGTAGATGTAGTTTCTTCAAAAAACGAACTCCATTAATTTTTAAATATTTCACCTCTAAGTAGGTACAGCCTTTACTGTGCATCTCTGGACACATGTGTTTCTGGGTTAACCCCTTCTTCAGCAGAGAACAAATTTGCGGGGTGCTGGAAATGCTGCCATTAATCACCCGGTTTCAATACCTCTTCACTGGCATGCTGGTGCCTGCTCCAGAGCTCGTCAGCCCAGTAGCTCAAGGGAGCCTTTTTAAAGTCACAAACAGTTAGGAGCGCACCTGCCTAACATCCCAGCAATTAATCTGCCCCATTGCATCATGGTAGATGTAGTTTCTTCAAAAAACGAACTCCATTAATTTTTAAATATTTCACCTCTAAGTAGGTACAGCCTTTACTGTGCATCTCTGGACACATGTGTTTCTGGGTTAATCCCTTCTTCAGCAGAGAACAAATTTGCGGGGTGCTGGAAATGCTGCCATTAATCACCCGGTTTCAATACCTCTTCACTGGCATGCTGGTGCCTGCTCCAGAGCTCGTCAGCCCAGTAGCTCAAGGGAGCCTTTTTAAAGTCACAAACAGTTAGGAGCGCACCTGCCTAACATCCCAGCAATTAATCTGCCCCATTGCATCATGGTAGATGTAGTTTCTTCAAAAAACGAACTCCATTAATTTTTAAATATTTCACCTCTAAGTAGGTACAGCCTTTACTGTGCATCTCTGGACACATGTGTTTCTGGGTTAATCCCTTCTTCAGCAGAGAACAAATTTGCGGGGTGCTGGAAATGCTGCCATTAATCACCCGGTTTCAATACCTCTTCACTGGCATGCTGGTGCCTGCTCCAGAGCTCGTCAGCCCAGTAGCTCAAGGGAGCCTTTTTAAAGTCACAAACAGTTAGGAGCGCACCTGCCTAACATCCCAGCAATTAATCTGCCCCATTGCATCATGGTAGATGTAGTTTCTTCAAAAAACGAACTCCATTAATTTTTAAATATTTCACCTCTAAGTAGGTACAGCCTTTACTGTGCATCTCTGGACACATGTGTTTCTGGGTTAATCCCTTCTTCAGCAGAGAACAAATTGGTGGGGTGCTGGAAATGCTGCCATTAATCACCCGGTTTCAATACCTCTTCACTGGCATGCTGGTGCCTGCTCCAGAGCTCGTCAGCCCAGTAGCTCAAGGGAGCCTTTTTAAAGTCACAAACAGTTAGGAGCGCACCTGCCTAACATCCCAGCAATTAATCTGCCCCATTGCATCATGGTAGATGTAGTTTCTTCAAAAAACGAACTCCATTAATTTTTAAATATTTCACCTCTAAGTAGGTACAGCCTTTACTGTGCATCTCTGGACACATGTGTTTCTGGGTTAACCCCTTCTTCAGCAGAGAACAAATTTGCGGGGTGCTGGAAATGCTGCCATTAATCACCCGGTTTCAATACCTCTTCACTGGCATGCTGGTGCCTGCTCCAGAGCTCGTCAGCCCAGTAGCTCAAGGGAGCCTTTTTAAAGTCACAAACAGTTAGGAGCGCACCTGCCTAACATCCCAGCAATTAATCTGCCCCATTGCATCATGGTAGATGTAGTTTCTTCAAAAAACGAACTCCATTAATTTTTAAATATTTCACCTCTAAGTAGGTACAGCCTTTACTGTGCATCTCTGGACACATGTGTTTCTGGGTTAATCCCTTCTTCAGCAGAGAACAAATTTGCGGGGTGCTGGAAATGCTGCCATTAATCACCCGGTTTCAATACCTCTTCACTGACATGCTGGTGCCTGCTCCAGAGCTCGTCAGCCCAGTAGCTCAAGGGAGCCTTTTTAAAGTCACAAACAGTTAGGAGCGCACCTGCCTAACATCCCAGCAATTAATCTGCCCCATTGCATCATGGTAGATGTAGTTTCTTCAAAAAACGAACTCCATTAATTTTTAAATATTTCACCTCTAAGTAGGTACAGCCTTTACTGTGCATCTCTGGACACATGTGTTTCTGGGTTAATCCCTTCTTCAGCAGAGAACAAATTTGCGGGGTGCTGGAAATGCTGCCATTAATCACCCGGTTTCAATACCTCTTCACTGGCATGCTGGTGCCTGCTCCAGAGCTCGTCAGCCCAGTAGCTCAAGGGAGCCTTTTTAAAGTCACAAACAGTTAGGAGCGCACCTGCCTAACATCCCAGCAATTAATCTGCCCCATTGCATCAGGGTAGATGTAGTTTCTTCAAAAAACGAACTCCATTAATTTTTAAATATTTCACCTCTAAGTAGGTACAGCCTTTACTGTGCATCTCTGGACACATGTGTTTCTGGGTTAATCCCTTCTTCAGCAGAGAACAAATTTGCGGGGTGCTGGAAATGCTGCCATTAATCACCCGGTTTCAATACCTCTTCACTGGCATGCTGGTGCCTGCTCCAGAGCTCGTCAGCCCAGTAGCTCAAGGGAGCCTTTTTAAAGTCACAAACAGTTAGGAGCGCACCTGCCTAACATCCCAGCAATTAATCTGCCCCATTGCATCATGGTAGATGTAGTTTCTTCAAAAAACGAACTCCATTAATTTTTAAATATTTCACCTCTAAGTAGGTACAGCCTTTACTGTGCATCTCTGGACACATGTGTTTCTGGGTTAATCCCTTCTTCAGCAGAGAACAAATTTGCGGGGTGCTGGAAATGCTGCCATTAATCACCCGGTTTCAATACCTTTTCACTGGCATGCTGGTGCCTGCTCCAGAGCTCGTCAGCCCAGTAGCTCAAGGGAGCCTTTTTAAAGTCACAAACAGTTAGGAGCGCACCTGCCTAACATCCCAGCAATTAATCTGCCCCATTGCATCATGGTAGATGTAGTTTCTTCAAAAAACGAACTCCATTAATTTTTAAATATTTCACCTCTAAGTAGGTACAGCCTTTACTGTGCATCTCTGGACACATGTGTTTCTGGGTTAATCCCTTCTTCAGCAGAGAACAAATTTGCGGGGTGCTGGAAATGCTGCCATTAATCACCCGGTTTCAATACCTCTTCACTGGCATGCTGGTGCCTGCTCCAGAGCTCGTCAGCCCAGTAGCTCAAGGGAGCCTTTTTAAAGTCACAAACAGTTAGGAGCGCACCTGCCTACATTCCAGCAATTAATCTGCCCCATTGCATCATGGTAGATGTAGTTTCTTCAAAAAACGAACTCCATTAATTTTTAAATATTTCACCTCTAAGTAGGTACAGCCTTTACTGTGCATCTCTGGACACATGTATTTCTGGGTTAATCCCTTCTTCAGCAGAGAACAAATGTGCGGGGTGCTGGAAATGCTGCCATTAATCACCCGGTTTCAATACCTCTTCACTGGCATGCTGGTGCCTGCTCCAGAGCTCGTCAGCCCAGTAGCTCAAGGGAGCCTTTTTAAAGTCACAAACAGTTAGGAGCGCACCTGCCTAACATCCCAGCAATTAATCTGCCCAATTGCATCATGGTAGATGTAGTTTCTTCAAAAAAACGAACTCCATTAATTTTTAAATATTTCACCTCTAAGTAGGTACAGCCTTTACTGTGCATCTCTGGACACATGTGTTTCTGGGTTAATCCCTTCTTCAGCAGAGAACAAATTTGCGGGGTGCTGGAAATGCTGCCATTAATCACCCGGTTTCAATACCTCTTCACTGGCATGCTGGTGCCTGCTCCAGAGCTCGTCAGCCCAGTAGCTCAAGGGAGCCTTTTTAAAGTCACAAACAGTTAGGAGCGCACCTGCCTAACATCCCAGCAATTAATCTGCCCCATTCCATCATGGTAGATGTAGTTTCTTCAAAAAACGAACTCCATTAATTTTTAAATATTTCACCTCTAAGTAGGTACAGCCTTTACTGTGCATCTCTGGACACATGTGTTTCTGGGTTAATCCCTTCTTCAGCAGAGAACAAATTTGCGGGGTGCTGGAAATGCTGCCATTAATCACCCGGTTTCAATACCTCTTCACTGGCATGCTGGTGCCTGCTCCAGAGCTCGTCAGCCCAGTAGCTCAAGGGAGCCTTTTTAAAGTCACAAACAGTTAGGAGCGCACCTGCCTAACATCCCAGCAATTAATCTGCCCCATTGCATCATGGTAGATGTAGTTTCTTTAAAAAACGAACTCCATTAATTTTTAAATATTTCACCTCTAAGTAGGTACAGCCTTTACTGTGCATCTCTGGACACATGTGTTTCTGGGTTAACCCCTTCTTCAGCAGAGAACAAATTTGCGGGGTGCTGGAAATGCTGCCATTAATCACCCGGTTTCAATACCTCTTCACTGGCATGCTGGTGCCTGCTCCAGAGCTCGTCAGCCCAGTAGCTCAAGGGAGCCTTTTTAAAGTCACAAACAGTTAGGAGCGCACCTGCCTAACATCCCAGCAATTAATCTGCCCCATTGCATCATGGTAGATGTAGTTTCTTCAAAAAACGAACTCCATTAATTTTTAAATATTTCACCTCTAAGTAGGTACAGCCTTTACTGTGCATCTCTGGACACATGTGTTTCTGGGTTAATCCCTTCTTCAGCAGAGAACAAATTTGCGGGGTGCTGGAAATGCTGCCATTAATCACCCGGTTTCAATACCTCTTCACTGGCATGCTGGTGCCTGCTCCAGAGCTCGTCAGCCCAGTAGCTCAAGGGAGCCTTTTTAAAGTCACAAACAGTTAGGAGCGCACCTGCCTAACATCCCAGCAATTAATCTGCCCCATTGCATCATGGTAGATGTAGTTTCTTCAAAAAACGAACTCCATTAATTTTTAAATATTTCACCTCTAAGTAGGTACAGCCTTTACTGTGCATCTCTGGACACATGTGTTTCTGGGTTAATCCCTTCTTCAGCAGAGAACAAATTTGCGGGGTGCTGGAAATGCTGCCATTAATCACCCGGTTTCAATACCTCTTCACTGGCATGCTGGTGCCTGCTCCAGAGCTCGTCAGCCCAGTAGCTCAAGGGAGCCTTTTTAAAGTCACAAACAGTTAGGAGCGCACCTGCCTAACATCCCAGCAATTAATCTGCCCCATTGCATCATGGTAGATGTAGTTTCTTCAAAAAACGAACTCCATTAATTTTTAAATATTTCACCTCTAAGTAGGTACAGCCTTTACTGTGCATCTCTGGACACATGTGTTTCTGGGTTAATCCCTTCTTCAGCAGAGAACAAATTTGCGGGGTGCTGGAAATGCTGCCATTAATCACCCGGTTTCAATACCTCTTCACTGGCATGCTGGTGCCTGCTCCAGAGCTCGTCAGCCCAGTAGCTCAAGGGAGCCTTTTTAAAGTCACAAACAGTTAGGAGCGCACCTGCCTAACATCCCAGCAATTAATCTGCCCCATTGCATCATGGTAGATGTAGTTTCTTCAAACAACGAACTCCATTAATTTTTAAATATTTCACCTCTAAGTAGGTACAGCCTTTACTGTGCATCTCTGGACACATGTGTTTCTGGGTTAATCCCTTCTTCAGCAGAGAACAAATATGCGGGGTGCTGGAAATGCTGCCATTAATCACACGGTTTCAATACCTCTTCACTGGCATGCTGGTGCCTGCTCCAGAGCTCGTCAGCCCAGTAGCTCAAGGGAGCCTTTTTAAAGTCACAAACAGTTAGGAGCGCACCTGCCTAACATCCCAGCAATTAATCTGCCCCATTGCATCATGGTAGATGTAGTTTCTTCAAAAAACGAACTCCATTAATTTTTAAATATTTCACCTCTAAGTAGGTACAGCCTTTACTGTGCATCTCTGGACACATGTGTTTCTGGGTTAATCCCTTCTTCAGCAGAGAACAAATTTGCGGGGTGCTGGAAATGCTGCCATTAATCACCCGGTTTCAATACCTCTTCACTGGCATGCTGGTGCCTGCTCCAGAGCTCGTCAGCCCAGTAGCTCAAGGGAGCCTTTTTAAAGTCACAAACAGTTAGGAGCGCACCTGCCTAACATCCCAGCAATTAATCTGCCCCATTGCATCATGGTAGGTGTAGTTTCTTCAAAAAACGAACTCCATTAATTTTTAAATATTTCACCTCTAAGTAGGTACAGCCTTTACTGTGCATCTCTGGACACATGTGTTTCTGGGTTAATCCCTTCTTCAGCAGAGAACAAATTGGTGGGGTGCTGGAAATGCTGCCATTAATCACCCGGTTTCAATACCTCTTCACTGGCATGCTGGTGCCTGCTCCAGAGCTCGTCAGCCCAGTAGCTCAAGGGAGCCTTTTTAAAGTCACAAACAGTTAGGAGCGCACCTGCCTAACATCCCAGCAATTAATCTGCCCCATTGCATCATGGTAGATGTAGTTTCTTCAAAAAACGAACTCCATTAATTTTTAAATATTTCACCTCTAAGTAGGTACAGCCTTTACTGTGCATCTCTGGACACATGTGTTTCTGGGTTAATCCCTTCTTCAGCAGAGAACAAATTTGCGGGGTGCTGGAAATGCTGCCATTAATCACCCGGTTTCAATACCTCTTCACTGGCATGCTGGTGCCTGCTCCAGAGCTCGTCAGCCCAGTAGCTCAAGGGAGCCTTTTTAAAGTCACAAACAGTTAGGAGCGCACCTGCCTAACATCCCAGCAATTAATCTGCCCCATTGCATCATGGTAGATGTAGTTTCTTCAAAAAACAAACTCCATTAATTTTTAAATATTTCACCTCTAAGTAGGTACAGCCTTTACTGTGCATCTCTGGACACATGTGTTTCTGGGTTAATCCCTTCTTCAGCAGAGAACAAATTTGCGGGGTGCTGGAAATGCTGCCATTAATCACCCGGTTTCAATACCTCTTCACTGGCATGCTGGTGCCTGCTCCAGAGCTCGTCAGCCCAGTAGCTCAAGGGAGCCTTTTTAAAGTCACAAACAGTTAGGAGCGCACCTGCCTAACATCCCAGCAATTAATCTGCCCCATTGCATCATGGTAGATGTAGTTTCTTCAAAAAACGAACTCCATTAATTTTTAAATATTTCACCTCTAAGTAGGTACAGCCTTTACTGTGCATCTCTGGACACATGTGTTTCTGGGTTAACCCCTTCTTCAGCAGAGAACAAATTTGCGGGGTGCTGGAAATGCTGCCATTAATCACCCGGTTTCAATACCTCTTCACTGGCATGCTGGTGCCTGCTCCAGAGCTCGTCAGCCCAGTAGCTCAAGGGAGCCTTTTTAAAGTCACAAACAGTTAGGAGCGCACCTGCCTAACATCCCAGCAATTAATCTGCCCCATTGCATCATGGTAGATGTAGTTTCTTCAAAAAACGAACTCCATTAATTTTTAAATATTTCACCTCTAAGTAGGTACAGCCTTTACTGTGCATCTCTGGACACATGTGTTTCTGGGTTAATCCCTTCTTCAGCAGAGAACAAATTTGCGGGGTGCTGGAAATGCTGCCATTAATCACCCGGTTTCAATACCTCTTCACTGGCATGCTGGTGCCTGCTCCAGAGCTCGTCAGCCCAGTAGCTCAAGGGAGCCTTTTTAAAGTCACAAACAGTTAGGAGCGCACCTGCCTAACATCCCAGCAATTAATCTGCCCCATTGCATCATGGTAGATGTAGTTTCTTCAAAAAACGAACTCCATTAATTTTTAAATATTTCACCTCTAAGTAGGTACAGCCTTTACTGTGCATCTCTGGACACATGTGTTTCTGGGTTAATCCCTTCTTCAGCAGAGAACAAATTTGCGGGGTGCTGGAAATGCTGCCATTAATCACCCGGTTTCAATACCTCTTCACTGGCATGCTGGTGCCTGCTCCAGAGCTCGTCAGCCCAGTAGCTCAAGGGAGCCTTTTTAAAGTCACAAACAGTTAGGAGCGCACCTGCCTAACATCCCAGCAATTAATCTGCCCCATTGCATCATGGTAGATGTAGTTTCTTCAAAAAACGAACTCCATTAATTTTTAAATATTTCACCTCTAAGTAGGTACAGCCTTTACTGTGCATCTCTGGACACATGTGTTTCTGGGTTAATCCCTTCTTCAGCAGAGAACAAATTGGTGGGGTGCTGGAAATGCTGCCATTAATCACCCGGTTTCAATACCTCTTCACTGGCATGCTGGTGCCTGCTCCAGAGCTCGTCAGCCCAGTAGCTCAAGGGAGCCTTTTTAAAGTCACAAACAGTTAGGAGCGCACCTGCCTAACATCCCAGCAATTAATCTGCCCCATTGCATCATGGTAGATGTAGTTTCTTCAAAAAACGAACTCCATTAATTTTTAAATATTTCACCTCTAAGTAGGTACAGCCTTTACTGTGCATCTCTGGACACATGTGTTTCTGGGTTAACCCCTTCTTCAGCAGAGAACAAATTTGCGGGGTGCTGGAAATGCTGCCATTAATCACCCGGTTTCAATACCTCTTCACTGGCATGCTGGTGCCTGCTCCAGAGCTCGTCAGCCCAGTAGCTCAAGGGAGCCTTTTTAAAGTCACAAACAGTTAGGAGCGCACCTGCCTAACATCCCAGCAATTAATCTGCCCCATTGCATCATGGTAGATGTAGTTTCTTCAAAAAACGAACTCCATTAATTTTTAAATATTTCACCTCTAAGTAGGTACAGCCTTTACTGTGCATCTCTGGACACATGTGTTTCTGGGTTAATCCCTTCTTCAGCAGAGAACAAATTTGCGGGGTGCTGGAAATGCTGCCATTAATCACCCGGTTTCAATACCTCTTCACTGGCATGCTGGTGCCTGCTCCAGAGCTCGTCAGCCCAGTAGCTCAAGGGAGCCTTTTTAAAGTCACAAACAGTTAGGAGCGCACCTGCCTAACATCCCAGCAATTAATCTGCCCCATTGCATCATGGTAGATGTAGTTTCTTCAAAAAACGAACTCCATTAATTTTTAAATATTTCACCTCTAAGTAGGTACAGCCTTTACTGTGCATCTCTGGACACATGTGTTTCTGGGTTAATCCCTTCTTCAGCAGAGAACAAATTGGTGGGGTGCTGGAAATGCTGCCATTAATCACCCGGTTTCAATACCTCTTCACTGGCATGCTGGTGCCTGCTCCAGAGCTCGTCAGCCCAGTAGCTCAAGGGAGCCTTTTTAAAGTCACAAACAGTTAGGAGCGCACCTGCCTAACATCCCAGCAATTAATCTGCCCCATTGCATCATGGTAGATGTAGTTTCTTCAAAAAACGAACTCCATTAATTTTTAAATATTTCACCTCTAAGTAGGTACAGCCTTTACTGTGCATCTCTGGACACATGTGTTTCTGGGTTAATCCCTTCTTCAGCAGAGAACAAATTTGCGGGGTGCTGGAAATGCTGCCATTAATCACCCGGTTTCAATACCTCTTCACTGGCATGCTGGTGCCTGCTCCAGAGCTCGTCAGCCCAGTAGCTCAAGGGAGCCTTTTTAAAGTCACAAACAGTTAGGAGCGCACCTGCCTACATTCCAGCAATTAATCTGCCCCATTGCATCATGGTAGATGTAGTTTCTTCAAAAAACGAACTCCATTAATTTTTAAATATTTCACCTCTAAGTAGGTACAGCCTTTACTGTGCATCTCTGGACACATGTGTTTCTGGGTTAATCCCTTCTTCAGCAGAGAACAAATTTGCGGGGTGCTGGAAATGCTGCCATTAATCACCCGGTTTCAATACCTCTTCACTGGCATGCTGGTGCCTGCTCCAGAGCTCGTCAGCCCAGTAGCTCAAGGGAGCCTTTTTAAAGTCACAAACAGTTAGGAGCGCACCTGCCTAACATCCCAGCAATTAATCTGCCCCATTGCATCATGGTAGATGTAGTTTCTTCAAAAAAACGAACTCCATTAATTTTTAAATATTTCACCTCTAAGTAGGTACAGCCTTTACTGTGCATCTCTGGCACATGTGTTTCTGGGTTAATCCCTTCTTCAGCAGAGAACAAATTTGCGGGGTGCTGGAAATGCTGCCATTAATCACCCGGTTTCAATACCTCTTCACTGGCTTGCTGGTGCCTGCTCCAGAGCTCGTCAGCCCAGTAGCTCAAGGGAGCCTTTTTAAAGTCACAAACAGTTAGGAGCGCACCTGCATAACATCCCAGCAATTAATCTGCCCCATTGCATCATGGTAGATGTAGTTTCTTCAAAAAACGAACTCCATTAATTTTTTAATATTTCACCTCTAAGTAGGTACAGCCTTTACTGTGCATCTCTGGACACATGTGTTTCTGGGTTAATCCCTTCTTCAGCAGAGAACAAATTTGCGGGGTGCTGGAAATGCTGCCATTAATCACCCGGTTTCAATACCTCTTCACTGGCATGCTGGTGCCTGCTCCAGAGCTCGTCAGCCCAGTAGCTCAAGGGAGCCTTTTTAAAGTCACAAACAGTTAGGAGCGCACCTGCCTAACATCCCAGCAATTAATCTGCCCCATTGCATCATGGTAGATGTAGTTTCTTCAAAAAACGAACTCCATTAATTTTTAAATATTTCACCTCTAAGTAGGTACAGCCTTTACTGTGCATCTCTGGACACATGTGTTTCTGGGTTAATCCCTTCTTCAGCAGAGAACAAATTTGCGGGGTGCTGGAAATGCTGCCATTAATCACCCGGTTTCAATACCTCTTCACTGGCATGCTGGTGCCTGCTCCAGAGCTCGTCAGCCCAGTAGCTCAAGGGAGCCTTTTTAAAGTCACAAACAGTTAGGAGCGCACCTGCCTAACATCCCAGCAATTAATCTGCCCCATTGCATCATGGTAGATGTAGTTTCTTCAAAAAACGAACTCCATTAATTTTTAAATATTTCACCTCTAAGTAGGTACAGCCTTTACTGTGCATCTCTGGACACATGTGTTTCTGGGTTAATCCCTTCTTCAGCAGAGAACAAATTTGCGGGGTGCTGGAAATGCTGCCATTAATCACCCGGTTTCAATACCTCTTCACTGGCATGCTGGTGCCTGCTCCAGAGCTCGTCAGCCCAGTAGCTCAAGGGAGCCTTTTTAAAGTCACAAACAGTTAGGAGCGCACCTGCCTAACATCCCAGCAATTAATCTGCCCCATTGCATCATGGTAGATGTAGTTTCTTCAAAAAACGAACTCCATTAATTTTTAAATATTTCACCTCTAAGTAGGTACAGCCTTTACTGTGCATCTCTGGACACATGTGTTTCTGGGTTAATCCCTTCTTCAGCAGAGAACAAATTTGCGGGGTGCTGGAAATGCTGCCATTAATCACCCGGTTTCAATACCTCTTCACTGGCATGCTGGTGCCTGCTCCAGAGCTCGTCAGCCCAGTAGCTCAAGGGAGCCTTTTTAAAGTCACAAACAGTTAGGAGCGCACCTGCCTAACATCCCAGCAATTAATCTGCCCCATTGCATCATGGTAGATGTAGTTTCTTCAAAAAACGAACTCCATTAATTTTTAAATATTTCACCTCTAAGTAGGTACAGCCTTTACTGTGCATCTCTGGACACATGTGTTTCTGGGTTAATCCCTTCTTCAGCAGAGAACAAATTTGCGGGGTGCTGGAAATGCTGCCATTAATCACCCGGTTTCAATACCTCTTCACTGGCATGCTGGTGCCTGCTCCAGAGCTCGTCAGCCCAGTAGCTCAAGGGAGCCTTTTTAAAGTCACAAACAGTTAGGAGCGCACCTGCCTAACATCCCAGCAATTAATCTGCCCCATTGCATCATGGTAGATGTAGTTTCTTCAAAAAACGAACTCCATTAATTTTTAAATATTTCACCTCTAAGTAGGTACAGCCTTTACTGTGCATCTCTGGACACATGTGTTTCTGGGTTAATCCCTTCTTCAGCAGAGAACAAATTTGCGGGGTGCTGGAAATGCTGCCATTAATCACCCGGTTTCAATACCTCTTCACTGGCATGCTGGTGCCTGCTCCAGAGCTCGTCAGCCCAGTAGCTCAAGGGAGCCTTTTTAAAGTCACAAACAGTTAGGAGCGCACCTGCCTAACATCCCAGCAATTAATCTGCCCCATTGCATCATGGTAGATGTAGTTTCTTCAAAAAACGAACTCCATTAATTTTTAAATATTTCACCTCTAAGTAGGTACAGCCTTTACTGTGCATCTCTGGACACATGTGTTTCTGGGTTAATCCCTTCTTCAGCAGAGAACAAATTTGCGGGGTGCTGGAAATGCTGCCATTAATCACCCGGTTTCAATACCTCTTCACTGGCATGCTGGTGCCTGCTCCAGAGCTCGTCAGCCCAGTAGCTCAAGGGAGCCTTTTTAAAGTCACAAACAGTTAGGAGCGCACCTGCCTAACATCCCAGCAATTAATCTGCCCCATTGCATCATGGTAGATGTAGTTTCTTCAAAAAACGAACTCCATTAATTTTTAAATATTTCACCTCTAAGTAGGTACAGCCTTTACTGTGCATCTCTGGACACATGTGTTTCTGGGTTAATCCCTTCTTCAGCAGAGAACAAATTTGCGGGGTGCTGGAAATGCTGCCATTAATCACCCGGTTTCAATACCTCTTCACTGGCATGCTGGTGCCTGCTCCAGAGCTCGTCAGCCCAGTAGCTCAAGGGAGCCTTTTTAAAGTCACAAACAGTTAGGAGCGCACCTGCCTAACATCCCAGCAATTAATCTGCCCCATTGCATCATGGTAGATGTAGTTTCTTCAAAAAACGAACTCCATTAATTTTTAAATATTTCACCTCTAAGTAGGTACAGCCTTTACTGTGCATCTCTGGACACATGTGTTTCTGGGTTAATCCCTTCTTCAGCAGAGAACAAATTTGCGGGGTGCTGGAAATGCTGCCATTAATCACCCGGTTTCAATACATCTTCACTGGCATGCTGGTGCCTGCTCCAGAGCTCGTCAGCCCAGTAGCTCAAGGGAGCCTTTTTAAAGTCACAAACAGTTAGGAGCGCACCTGCCTAACATCCCAGCAATTAATCTGCCCCATTGCATCATGGTAGATGTAGTTTCTTCAAAAAACGAACTCCATTAATTTTTAAATATTTCACCTCTAAGTAGGTACAGCCTTTACTGTGCATCTCTGGACACATGTGTTTCTGGGTTAATCCCTTCTTCAGCAGAGAACAAATTTGCGGGGTGCTGGAAATGCTGCCATTAATCACCCGGTTTCAATACCTCTTCACTGGCATGCTGGTGCCTGCTCCAGAGCTCGTCAGCCCAGTAGCTCAAGGGAGCCTTTTTAAAGTCACAAACAGTTAGGAGCGCACCTGCCTACATTCCAGCAATTAATCTGCCCCATTGCATCATGGTAGATGTAGTTTCTTCAAAAAACGAACTCCATTAATTTTTAAATATTTCACCTCTAAGTAGGTACAGCCTTTACTGTGCATCTCTGGACACATGTGTTTCTGGGTTAATCCCTTCTTCAGCAGAGAACAAATTTGCGGGGTGCTGGAAATGCTGCCATTAATCACCCGGTTTCAATACCTCTTCACTGGCATGCTGGTGCCTGCTCCAGAGCTCGTCAGCCCAGTAGCTCAAGGGAGCCTTTTTAAAGTCACAAACAGTTAGGAGCGCACCTGCCTAACATCCCAGCAATTAATCTGCCCCATTGCATCATGGTAGATGTAGTTTCTTCAAAAAACGAACTCCATTAATTTTTAAATATTTCACCTCTAAGTAGGTACAGCCTTTACTGTGCATCTCTGGACACATGTGTTTCTGGGTTAATCCCTTCTTCAGCAGAGAACAAATTTGCGGGGTGCTGGAAATGCTGCCATTAATCACCTGGTTTCAATACCTCTTCACTGGCATGCTGGTGCCTGCTCCAGAGCTCGTCAGCCCAGTAGCTCAAGGGAGCCTTTTTAAAGTCACAAACAGTTAGGAGCGCACCTGCCTAACATCCCAGCAATTAATCTGCCCCATTGCATCATGGTAGATGTAGTTTCTTCAAAAAACGAACTCCATTAATTTTTAAATATTTCACCTCTAAGTAGGTACAGCCTTTACTGTGCATCTCTGGACACATGTGTTTCTGGGTTAACCCCTTCTTCAGCAGAGAACAAATTTGCGGGGTGCTGGAAATGCTGCCATTAATCACCCGGTTTCAATACCTCTTCACTGGCATGCTGGTGCCTGCTCCAGAGCTCGTCAGCCCAGTAGCTCAAGGGAGCCTTTTTAAAGTCACAAACAGTTAGGAGCGCACCTGCCTAACATCCCAGCAATTAATCTGCCCCATTGCATCATGGTAGATGTAGTTTCTTCAAAAAACGAACTCCATTAATTTTTAAATATTTCACCTCTAAGTAGGTACAGCCTTTACTGTGCATCTCTGGACACATGTGTTTCTGGGTTAATCCCTTCTTCAGCAGAGAACAAATTTGCGGGGTGCTGGAAATGCTGCCATTAATCACCCGGTTTCAATACCTCTTCACTGGCATGCTGGTGCCTGCTCCAGAGCTCGTCAGCCCAGTAGCTCAAGGGAGCCTTTTTAAAGTCACAAACAGTTAGGAGCGCACCTGCCTAACATCCCAGCAATTAATCTGCCCCATTGCATCATGGTAGATGTAGTTTCTTCAAAAAACGAACTCCATTAATTTTTAAATATTTCACCTCTAAGTAGGTACAGCCTTTACTGTGCATCTCTGGACACATGTGTTTCTGGGTTAATCCCTTCTTCAGCAGAGAACAAATTTGCGGGGTGCTGGAAATGCTGCCATTAATCACCCGGTTTCAATACCTCTTCACTGGCATGCTGGTGCCTGCTCCAGAGCTCGTCAGCCCAGTAGCTCAAGGGAGCCTTTTTAAAGTCACAAACAGTTAGGAGCGCACCTGCCTAACATCCCAGCAATTAATCTGCCCCATTGCATCATGGTAGATGTAGTTTCTTCAAAAAACGAACTCCATTAATTTTTAAATATTTCACCTCTAAGTAGGTACAGCCTTTACTGTGCATCTCTGGACACATGTGTTTCTGGGTTAATCCCTTCTTCAGCAGAGAACAAATTTGCGGGGTGCTGGAAATGCTGCCATTAATCACCCGGTTTCAATACCTCTTCACTGGCATGCTGGTGCCTGCTCCAGAGCTCGTCAGCCCAGTAGCTCAAGGGAGCCTTTTTAAAGTCACAAACAGTTAGGAGCGCACCTGCCTAACATCCCAGCAATTAATCTGCCCCATTGCATCATGGTAGATGTAGTTTCTTCAAAAAACGAACTCCATTAATTTTTAAATATTTCACCTCTAAGTAGGTACAGCCTTTACTGTGCATCTCTGGACACATGTGTTTCTGGGTTAATCCCTTCTTCAGCAGAGAACAAATATGCGGGGTGCTGGAAATGCTGCCATTAATCACCCGGTTTCAATACCTCTTCACTGGCATGCTGGTGCCTGCTCCAGAGCTCGTCAGCCCAGTAGCTCAAGGGAGCCTTTTTAAAGTCACAAACAGTTAGGAGCGCACCTGCCTAACATCCCAGCAATTAATCTGCCCCATTGCATCATGGTAGATGTAGTTTCTTCAAAAAACGAACTCCATTAATTTTTAAATATTTCACCTCTAAGTAGGTATAGCCTTTACTGTGCATCTCTGGACACATGTGTTTCTGGGTTAATCCCTTCTTCAGCAGAGAACAAATTTGCGGGGTGCTGGAAATGCTGCCATTAATCACCCGGTTTCAATACCTCTTCACTGGCATGCTGGTGCCTGCTCCAGAGCTCGTCAGCCCAGTAGCTCAAGGGAGCCTTTTTAAAGTCACAAACAGTTAGGAGCGCACCTGCCTAACATCCCAGCAATTAATCTGCCCAATTGCATCATGGTAGATGTAGTTTCTTCAAAAAACGAACTCCATTCATTTTTAAATATTTCACCTCTAAGTAGGTACAGCCTTTACTGTGCATCTCTGGACACATGTGTTTCTGGGTTAATCCCTTCTTCAGCAGAGAACAAATTTGCGGGGTGCTGGAAATGCTGCCATTAATCACCCGGTTTCAATACCTCTTCACTGGCATGCTGGTGCCTGCTCCAGAGCTCGTCAGCCCAGTAGCTCAAGGGAGCCTTTTTAAAGTCACAAACAGTTAGGAGCGCACCTGCCTAACATCCCAGCAATTAATCTGCCCCATTGCATCATGGTAGATGTAGTTTCTTCAAAAAACGAACTCCATTAATTTTTAAATATTTCACCTCTAAGTAGGTACAGCCTTTACTGTGCATCTCTGGACACATGTGTTTCTGGGTTAATCCCTTCTTCAGCAGAGAACAAATTTGCGGGGTGCTGGAAATGCTGCCATTAATCACCCGGTTTCAATACCTCTTCACTGGCATGCTGGTGCCTGCTCCAGAGCTCGTCAGCCCAGTAGCTCAAGGGAGCCTTTTTAAAGTCACAAACAGTTAGGAGCGCACCTGCCTAACATCCCAGCAATTAATCTGCCCCATTGCATCATGGTAGATGTAGTTTCTTCAAAAAACGAACTCCATTAATTTTTAAATATTTCACCTCTAAGTAGGTACAGCCTTTACTGTGCATCTCTGGACACATGTGTTTCTGGGTTAATCCCTTCTTCAGCAGAGAACAAATTTGCGGGGTGCTGGAAATGCTGCCATTAATTACCCGGTTTCAATACCTCTTCACTGGCATGCTGGTGCCTGCTCCAGAGCTCGTCAGCCCAGTAGCTCAAGGGAGCCTTTTTAAAGTCACAAACAGTTAGGAGCGCACCTGCCTAACATCCCAGCAATTAATCTGCCCCATTGCATCATGGTAGATGTAGTTTCTTCAAAAAACGAACTCCATTAATTTTTAAATATTTCACCTCTAAGTAGGTACAGCCTTTACTGTGCATCTCTGGACACATGTGTTTCTGGGTTAATCCCTTCTTCAGCAGAGAACAAATTTGCGGGGTACTGGAAATGCTGCCATTAATCACCCGGTTTCAATACCTCTTCACTGGCATGCTGGTGCCTGCTCCAGAGCTCGTCAGCCCAGTAGCTCAAGGGAGCCTTTTTAAAGTCACAAACAGTTAGGAGCGCACCTGCCTAACATCCCAGCAATTAATCTGCCCCATTGCATCATGGTAGATGTAGTTTCTTCAAAAAACGAACTCCATTAATTTTTAAATATTTCACCTCTAAGTAGGTACAGCCTTTACTGTGCATCTCTGGACACATGTGTTTCTGGGTTAATCCCTTCTTCAGCAGAGAACAAATTTGCGGGGTGCTGGAAATGCTGCCATTAATCACCCGGTTTCAATACCTCTTCACTGGCATGCTGGTGCCTGCTCCAGAGCTCGTCAGCCCAGTAGCTCAAGGGAGCCTTTTTAAAGTCACAAACAGTTAGGAGCGCACCTGCCTAACATCCCAGCAATTAATCTGCCCCATTGCATCATGGTAGATGTAGTTTCTTCAAAAAACGAACTCCATTAATTTTTAAATATTTCACCTCTAAGTAGGTACAGCCTTTACTGTGCATCTCTGGACACATGTGTTTCTGGGTTAATCCCTTCTTCAGCAGAGAACAAATTTGCGGGGTGCTGGAAATGCTGCCATTAATCACCCGGTTTCAATACCTCTTCACTGGCATGCTGGTGCCTGCTCCAGAGCTCGTCAGCCCAGTAGCTCAAGGGAGCCTTTTTAAAGTCACAAACAGTTAGGAGCGCACCTGCCTAACATCCCAGCAATTAATCTGCCCCATTGCATCATGGTAGATGTAGTTTCTTCAAAAAACGAACTCCATTAATTTTTAAATATTTCACCTCTAAGTAGGTACAGCCTTTACTGTGCATCTCTGGACACATGTGTTTCTGGGTTAATCCCTTCTTCAGCAGAGAACAAATTTGCAGGGTGCTGGAAATGCTGCCATTAATCACCCAGTTTCAATACCTCTTCACTGGCATGCTGGTGCCTGCTCCAGAGCTCGTCAGCCCAGTAGCTCAAGGGAGCCTTTTTAAAGTCACAAACAGTTAGGAGCGCACCTGCCTAACATCCCAGCAATTAATCTGCCCCATTGCATCATGGTAGATGTAGTTTCTTCAAAAAACGAACTCCATTAATTTTTAAATATTTCACCTCTAAGTAGGTACAGCCTTTACTGTGCATCTCTGGACACATGCGTTTCTGGGTTAATCCCTTCTTCAGCAGAGAACAAATTTGCGGGGTGCTGGAAATGCTGCCATTAATCACCCGGTTTCAATACCTCTTCACTGGCATGCTGGTGCCTGCTCCAGAGCTCGTCAGCCCAGTAGCTCAAGGGAGCCTTTTTAAAGTCACAAACAGTTAGGAGCGCACCTGCCTAACATCCCAGCAATTAATCTGCCCCATTGCATCATGGTAGATGTAGTTTCTTCAAAAAACGAACTCCATTAATTTTTAAATATTTCACCTCTAAGTAGGTACAGCCTTTACTGTGCATCTCTGGACACATGTGTTTCTGGGTTAATCCCTTCTTCAGCAGAGAACAAATTGGTGGGGTGCTGGAAATGCTGCCATTAATCACCCGGTTTCAATACCTCTTCACTGGCATGCTGGTGCCTGCTCCAGAGCTCGTCAGCCCAGTAGCTCAAGGGAGCCTTTTTAAAGTCACAAACAGTTAGGAGCGCACCTGCCTAACATCCCAGCAATTAATCTGCCCCATTGCATCATGGTAGATGTAGTTTCTTCAAAAAACGAACTCCATTAATTTTTAAATATTTCACCTCTAAGTAGGTACAGCCTTTACTGTGCATCTCTGGACACATGTGTTTCTGGGTTAATCCCTTCTTCAGCAGAGAACAAATTTGCAGGGTGCTGGAAATGCTGCCATTAATCACCCGGTTTCAATACCTCTTCACTGGCATGCTGGTGCCTGCTCCAGAGCTCGTCAGCCCAGTAGCTCAAGGGAGCCTTTTTAAAGTCACAAACAGTTAGGAGCGCACCTGCCTACATTCCAGCAATTAATCTGCCTCATTGCATCATGGTAGATGTAGTTTCTTCAAAAAACGAACTCCATTAATTTTTAAATATTTCACCTCTAAGTAGGTACAGCCTTTACTGTGCATCTCTGGACACATGTGTTTCTGGGTTAATCCCTTCTTCAGCAGAGAACAAATTTGCGGGGTGCTGGAAATGCTGCCATTAATCACCCGGTTTCAATACCTCTTCACTGGCATGCTGGTGCCTGCTCCAGAGCTCGTCAGCCCAGTAGCTCAAGGGAGCCTTTTTAAAGTCACAAACAGTTAGGAGCGCACCTGCCTAACATCCCAGCAATTAATCTGCCCCATTGCATCATGGTAGATGTAGTTTCTTCAAAAAAACGAACTCCATTAATTTTTACATATTTCACCTCTAAGTAGGTACAGCCTTTACTGTGCATCTCTGGACACATGTGTTTCTGGGTTAATCCCTTCTTCAGCAGAGAACAAATTTGCGGGGTGCTGGAAATGCTGCCATTAATCACCCGGTTTCAATACCTCTTCACTGGCTTGCTGGTGCCTGCTCCAGAGCTCGTCAGCCCAGTAGCTCAAGGGAGCCTTTTTAAAGTCACAAACAGTTAGGAGCGCACCTGCATAACATCCCAGCAATTAATCTGCCCCATTGCATCATGGTAGATGTAGTTTCTTCGAAAAACGAACTCCATTAATTTTTAAATATTTCACCTCTAAGTAGGTACAGCCTTTACTGTGCATCTCTGGACACATGTGTTTCTGGGTTAATCCCTTCTTCAGCAGAGAACAAATTTGCGGGGTGCTGGAAATGCTGCCATTAATCACCCGGTTTCAATACCTCTTCACTGACATGCTGGTGCCTGCTCCAGAGCTCGTCAGCCCAGTAGCTCAAGGGAGCCTTTTTAAAGTCACAAACAGTTAGGAGCGCACCTGCCTAACATCCCAGCAATTAATCTGCCCCATTGCATCATGGTAGATGTAGTTTCTTCAAAAAACGAACTCCATTAATTTTTAAATATTTCACCTCTAAGTAGGTACAGCCTTTACTGTGCATCTCTGGACACATGTGTTTCTGGGTTAATCCCTTCTTCAGCAGAGAACAAATTTGCGGGGTGCTGGAAATGCTGCCATTAATCACCCGGTTTCAATACCTCTTCACTGGCATGCTGGTGCCTGCTCCAGAGCTCGTCAGCCCAGTAGCTCAAGGGAGCCTTTTTAAAGTCACAAACAGTTAGGAGCGCACCTGCCTAACATCCCAGCAATTAATCTGCCCCATTGCATCATGGTAGATGTAGTTTCTTCAAAAAACGAACTCCATTAATTTTTAAATATTTCACCTCTAAGTAGGTACAGCCTTTACTGTGCATCTCTGGACACATGTGTTTCTGGGTTAATCCCTTCTTCAGCAGAGAACAAATTTGCGGGGTGCTGGAAATGCTGCCATTAATCACCCGGTTTCAATACCTTTTCACTGGCATGCTGGTGCCTGCTCCAGAGCTCGTCAGCCCAGTAGCTCAAGGGAGCCTTTTTAAAGTCACAAACAGTTAGGAGCGCACCTGCCTAACATCCCAGCAATTAATCTGCCCCATTGCATCATGGTAGATGTAGTTTCTTCAAAAAACGAACTCCATTAATTTTTAAATATTTCACCTCTAAGTAGGTACAGCCTTTACTGTGCATCTCTGGACACATGTGTTTCTGGGTTAATCCCTTCTTCAGCAGAGAACAAATTTGCGGGGTGCTGGAAATGCTGCCATTAATCACCCGGTTTCAATACCTCTTCACTGGCATGCTGGTGCCTGCTCCAGAGCTCGTCAGCCCAGTAGCTCAAGGGAGCCTTTTTAAAGTCACAAACAGTTAGGAGCGCACCTGCCTACATTCCAGCAATTAATCTGCCCCATTGCATCATGGTAGATGTAGTTTCTTCAAAAAACGAACTCCATTAATTTTTAAATATTTCACCTCTAAGTAGGTACAGCCTTTACTGTGCATCTCTGGACACATGTATTTCTGGGTTAATCCCTTCTTCAGCAGAGAACAAATGTGCGGGGTGCTGGAAATGCTGCCATTAATCACCCGGTTTCAATACCTCTTCACTGGCATGCTGGTGCCTGCTCCAGAGCTCGTCAGCCCAGTAGCTCAAGGGAGCCTTTTTAAAGTCACAAACAGTTAGGAGCGCACCTGCCTAACATCCCAGCAATTAATCTGCCCAATTGCATCATGGTAGATGTAGTTTCTTCAAAAAAACGAACTCCATTAATTTTTAAATATTTCACCTCTAAGTACGTACAGCCTTTACTGTGCATCTCTGGACACATGTGTTTCTGGGTTAATCCCTTCTTCAGCAGAGAACAAATTTGCGGGGTGCTGGAAATGCTGCCATTAATCACCCGGTTTCAATACCTCTTCACTGGCATGCTGGTGCCTGCTCCAGAGCTCGTCAGCCCAGTAGCTCAAGGGAGCCTTTTTAAAGTCACAAACAGTTAGGAGCGCACCTGCCTAACATCCCAGCAATTAATCTGCCCCATTCCATCATGGTAGATGTAGTTTCTTCAAAAAACGAACTCCATTAATTTTTAAATATTTCACCTCTAAGTAGGTACAGCCTTTACTGTGCATCTCTGGACACATGTGTTTCTGGGTTAACCCCTTCTTCAGCAGAGAACAAATTTGCGGGGTGCTGGAAATGCTGCCATTAATCACCCGGTTTCAATACCTCTTCACTGGCATGCTGGTGCCTGCTCCAGAGCTCGTCAGCCCAGTAGCTCAAGGGAGCCTTTTTAAAGTCACAAACAGTTAGGAGCGCACCTGCCTAACATCCCAGCAATTAATCTGCCCCATTGCATCATGGTAGATGTAGTTTCTTCAAAAAACGAACTCCATTAATTTTTAAATATTTCACCTCTAAGTAGGTACAGCCTTTACTGTGCATCTCTGGACACATGTGTTTCTGGGTTAATCCTTTCTTCAGCAGAGAACAAATTTGCGGGGTGCTGGAAATGCTGCCATTAATCACCCGGTTTCAATACCTCTTCACTGGCATGCTGGTGCCTGCTCCAGAGCTCGTCAGCCCAGTAGCTCAAGGGAGCCTTTTTAAAGTCACAAACAGTTAGGAGCGCACCTGCCTAACATCCCAGCAATTAATCTGCCCCATTGCATCATGGTAGATGTAGTTTCTTCAAAAAACGAACTCCATTAATTTTTAAATATTTCACCTCTAAGTAGGTACAGCCTTTACTGTGCATCTCTGGACACATGTGTTTCTGGGTTAATCCCTTCTTCAGCAGAGAACAAATTTGCGGGGTGATGGAAATGCTGCCATTAATCACCCGGTTTCAATACCTCTTCACTGGCATGCTGGTGCCTGCTCCAGAGCTCGTCAGCCCAGTAGCTCAAGGGAGCCTTTTTAAAGTCACAAACAGTTAGGAGCGCACCTGCCTAACATCCCAGCAATTAATCTGCCCCATTGCATCATGGTAGATGTAGTTTCTTCAAAAAACGAACTCCATTAATTTTTAAATATTTCACCTCTAAGTAGGTACAGCCTTTACTGTGCATCTCTGGACACATGTGTTTCTGGGTTAATCCTTCTTCAGCAGAGAACAAATTTGCGGGGTGCTGGAAATGCTGCCATTAATCACCCGGTTTCAATACCTCTTCACTGGCATGCTGGTGCCTGCTCCAGAGCTCGTCAGCCCAGTAGCTCAAGGGAGCCTTTTTAAAGTCACAAACAGTTAGGAGCGCACCTGCCTAACATCCCAGCAATTAATCTGCCCCATTGCATCATGGTAGATGTAGTTTCTTCAAACAACGAACTCCATTAATTTTTAAATATTTCACCTCTAAGTAGGTACAGCCTTTACTGTGCATCTCTGGACACATGTGTTTCTGGGTTAATCCCTTCTTCAGCAGAGAACAAATATGCGGGGTGCTGGAAATGCTGCCATTAATCACACGGTTTCAATACCTCTTCACTGGCATGCTGGTGCCTGCTCCAGAGCTCGTCAGCCCAGTAGCTCAAGGGAGCCTTTTTAAAGTCACAAACAGTTAGGAGCGCACCTGCCTAACATCCCAGCAATTAATCTGCCCCATTGCATCATGGTAGATGTAGTTTCTTTAAAAAACGAACTCCATTAATTTTTAAATATTTCACCTCTAAGTAGGTACAGCCTTTACTGTGCATCTCTGGACACATGTGTTTCTGGGTTAATCCCTTCTTCAGCAGAGAACAAATTTGCGGGGTGCTGGAAATGCTGCCATTAATCACCCGGTTTCAATACCTCTTCACTGGCATGCTGGTGCCTGCTCCAGAGCTCGTCAGCCCAGTAGCTCAAGGGAGCCTTTTTAAAGTCACAAACAGTTAGGAGCGCACCTGCCTAACATCCCAGCAATTAATCTGCCCCATTGCATCATGGTAGGTGTAGTTTCTTCAAAAAACGAACTCCATTAATTTTTAAATATTTCACCTCTAAGTAGGTACAGCCTTTACTGTGCATCTCTGGACACATGTGTTTCTGGGTTAATCCCTTCTTCAGCAGAGAACAAATTGGTGGGGTGCTGGAAATGCTGCCATTAATCACCCGGTTTCAATACCTCTTCACTGGCATGCTGGTGCCTGCTCCAGAGCTCGTCAGCCCAGTAGCTCAAGGGAGCCTTTTTAAAGTCACAAACAGTTAGGAGCGCACCTGCCTAACATCCCAGCAATTAATCTGCCCCATTGCATCATGGTAGATGTAGTTTCTTCAAAAAACGAACTCCATTAATTTTTAAATATTTCACCTCTAAGTAGGTACAGCCTTTACTGTGCATCTCTGGACACATGTGTTTCTGGGTTAATCCCTTCTTCAGCAGAGAACAAATTTGCGGGGTGCTGGAAATGCTGCCATTAATCACCCGGTTTCAATACCTCTTCACTGGCATGCTGGTGCCTGCTCCAGAGCTCGTCAGCCCAGTAGCTCAAGGGAGCCTTTTTAAAGTCACAAACAGTTAGGAGCGCACCTGCCTAACATCCCAGCAATTAATCTGCCCCATTGCATCATGGTAGATGTAGTTTCTTCAAAAAACGAACTCCATTAATTTTTAAATATTTCACCTCTAAGTAGGTACAGCCTTTACTGTGCATCTCTGGACACATGTGTTTCTGGGTTAATCCCTTCTTCAGCAGAGAACAAATTTGCGGGGTGCTGGAAATGCTGCCATTAATCACCCGGTTTCAATACCTCTTCACTGGCATGCTGGTGCCTGCTCCAGAGCTCGTCAGCCCAGTAGCTCAAGGGAGCCTTTTTAAAGTCACAAACAGTTAGGAGCGCACCTGCCTAACATCCCAGCAATTAATCTGCCCCATTGCATCATGGTAGATGTAGTTTCTTCAAAAAACGAACTCCATTAATTTTTAAATATTTCACCTCTAAGTAGGTACAGCCTTTACTGTGCATCTCTGGACACATGTGTTTCTGGGTTAACCCCTTCTTCAGCAGAGAACAAATTTGCGGGGTGCTGGAAATGCTGCCATTAATCACCCGGTTTCAATACCTCTTCACTGGCATGCTGGTGCCTGCTCCAGAGCTCGTCAGCCCAGTAGCTCAAGGGAGCCTTTTTAAAGTCACAAACAGTTAGGAGCACACCTGCCTAACATCCCAGCAATTAATCTGCCCCATTGCATCATGGTAGATGTAGTTTCTTCAAAAAACGAACTCCATTAATTTTTAAATATTTCACCTCTAAGTAGGTACAGCCTTTACTGTGCATCTCTGGACACATGTGTTTCTGGGTTAATCCCTTCTTCAGCAGAGAACAAATTTGCGGGGTGCTGGAAATGCTGCCATTAATCACCCGGTTTCAATACCTCTTCACTGGCATGCTGGTGCCTGCTCCAGAGCTCGTCAGCCCAGTAGCTCAAGGGAGCCTTTTTAAAGTCACAAACAGTTAGGAGCGCACCTGCCTAACATCCCAGCAATTAATCTGCCCCATTGCATCATGGTAGATGTAGTTTCTTCAAAAAACGAACTCCATTAATTTTTAAATATTTCACCTCTAAGTAGGTACAGCCTTTACTGTGCATCTCTGGACACATGTGTTTCTGGGTTAATCCCTTCTTCAGCAGAGAACAAATTTGCGGGGTGCTGGAAATGCTGCCATTAATCACCCGGTTTCAATACCTCTTCACTGGCATGCTGGTGCCTGCTCCAGAGCTCGTCAGCCCAGTAGCTCAAGGGAGCCTTTTTAAAGTCACAAACAGTTAGGAGCGCACCTGCCTAACATCCCAGCAATTAATCTGCCCCATTGCATCATGGTAGATGTAGTTTCTTCAAAAAACGAACTCCATTAATTTTTAAATATTTCACCTCTAAGTAGGTACAGCCTTTACTGTGCATCTCTGGACACATGTGTTTCTGGGTTAATCCCTTCTTCAGCAGAGAACAAATTGGTGGGGTGCTGGAAATGCTGCCATTAATCTCCCGGTTTCAATACCTCTTCACTGGCATGCTGGTGCCTGCTCCAGAGCTCGTCAGCCCAGTAGCTCAAGGGAGCCTTTTTAAAGTCACAAACAGTTAGGAGCGCACCTGCCTAACATCCCAGCAATTAATCTGCCCCATTGCATCATGGTAGATGTAGTTTCTTCAAAAAACGAACTCCATTAATTTTTAAATATTTCACCTCTAAGTAGGTACAGCCTTTACTGTGCATCTCTGGACACATGTGTTTCTGGGTTAATCCCTTCTTCAGCAGAGAACAAATTTGCGGGGTGCTGGAAATGCTGCCATTAATCACCCGGTTTCAATACCTCTTCACTGGCATGCTGGTGCCTGCTCCAGAGCTCGTCAGCCCAGTAGCTCAAGGGAGCCTTTTTAAAGTCACAAACAGTTAGGAGCGCACCTGCCTAACATCCCAGCAATTAATCTGCCCCATTGCATCATGGTAGGTGTAGTTTCTTCAAAAAACGAACTCCATTAATTTTTAAATATTTCACCTCTAAGTAGGTACAGCCTTTACTGTGCATCTCTGGACACATGTGTTTCTGGGTTAATCCCTTCTTCAGCAGAGAACAAATTGGTGGGGTGCTGGAAATGCTGCCATTAATCACCCGGTTTCAATACCTCTTCACTGGCATGCTGGTGCCTGCTCCAGAGCTCGTCAGCCCAGTAGCTCAAGGGAGCCTTTTTAAAGTCACAAACAGTTAGGAGCGCACCTGCCTAACATCCCAGCAATTAATCTGCCCCATTGCATCATGGTAGATGTAGTTTCTTCAAAAAACGAACTCCATTAATTTTTAAATATTTCACCTCTAAGTAGGTACAGCCTTTACTGTGCATCTCTGGACACATGTGTTTCTGGGTTAATCCCTTCTTCAGCAGAGAACAAATTTGCGGGGTGCTGGAAATGCTGCCATTAATCACCCGGTTTCAATACCTCTTCACTGGCATGCTGGTGCCTGCTCCAGAGCTCGTCAGCCCAGTAGCTCAAGGGAGCCTTTTTAAAGTCACAAACAGTTAGGAGCGCACCTGCCTAACATCCCAGCAATTAATCTGCCCCATTGCATCATGGTAGATGTAGTTTCTTCAAAAAACGAACTCCATTAATTTTTAAATATTTCACCTCTAAGTAGGTACAGCCTTTACTGTGCATCTCTGGACACATGTGTTTCTGGGTTAATCCCTTCTTCAGCAGAGAACAAATTTGCGGGGTGCTGGAAATGCTGCCATTAATCACCCGGTTTCAATACCTCTTCACTGGCATGCTGGTGCCTGCTCCAGAGCTCGTCAGCCCAGTAGCTCAAGGGAGCCTTTTTAAAGTCACAAACAGTTAGGAGCGCACCTGCCTAACATCCCAGCAATTAATCTGCCCCATTGCATCATGGTAGATGTAGTTTCTTCAAAAAACGAACTCCATTAATTTTTAAATATTTCACCTCTAAGTAGGTACAGCCTTTACTGTGCATCTCTGGACACATGTGTTTCTGGGTTAACCCCTTCTTCAGCAGAGAACAAATTTGCGGGGTGCTGGAAATGCTGCCATTAATCACCCGGTTTCAATACCTCTTCACTGGCATGCTGGTGCCTGCTCCAGAGCTCGTCAGCCCAGTAGCTCAAGGGAGCCTTTTTAAAGTCACAAACAGTTAGGAGCGCACCTGCCTAACATCCCAGCAATTAATCTGCCCCATTGCATCATGGTAGATGTAGTTTCTTCAAAAAACGAACTCCATTAATTTTTAAATATTTCACCTCTAAGTAGGTACAGCCTTTACTGTGCATCTCTGGACACATGTGTTTCTGGGTTAATCCCTTCTTCAGCAGAGAACAAATTTGCGGGGTGCTGGAAATGCTGCCATTAATCACCCGGTTTCAATACCTCTTCACTGGCATGCTGGTGCCTGCTCCAGAGCTCGTCAGCCCAGTAGCTCAAGGGAGCCTTTTTAAAGTCACAAACAGTTAGGAGCGCACCTGCCTAACATCCCAGCAATTAATCTGCCCCATTGCATCATGGTAGATGTAGTTTCTTCAAAAAACGAACTCCATTAATTTTTAAATATTTCACCTCTAAGTAGGTACAGCCTTTACTGTGCATCTCTGGACACATGTGTTTCTGGGTTAATCCCTTCTTCAGCAGAGAACAAATTTGCGGGGTGCTGGAAATGCTGCCATTAATCACCGGTTTCAATACCTCTTCACTGGCATGCTGGTGCCTGCTCCAGAGCTCGTCAGCCCAGTAGCTCAAGGGAGCCTTTTTAAAGTCACAAACAGTTAGGAGCGCACCTGCCTAACATCCCAGCAATTAATCTGCCCCATTGCATCATGGTAGATGTAGTTTCTTCAAAAAACGAACTCCATTAATTTTTAAATATTTCACCTCTAAGTAGGTACAGCCTTTACTGTGCATCTCTGGACACATGTGTTTCTGGGTTAATCCCTTCTTCAGCAGAGAACAAATTGGTGGGGTGCTGGAAATGCTGCCATTAATCACCCGGTTTCAATACCTCTTCACTGGCATGCTGGTGCCTGCTCCAGAGCTCGTCAGCCCAGTAGCTCAAGGGAGCCTTTTTAAAGTCACAAACAGTTAGGAGCGCACCTGCCTAACATCCCAGCAATTAATCTGCCCCATTGCATCATGGTAGATGTAGTTTCTTCAAAAAACGAACTCCATTAATTTTTAAATATTTCACCTCTAAGTAGGTACAGCCTTTACTGTGCATCTCTGGACACATGTGTTTCTGGGTTAACCCCTTCTTCAGCAGAGAACAAATTTGCGGGGTGCTGGAAATGCTGCCATTAATCACCCGGTTTCAATACCTCTTCACTGGCATGCTGGTGCCTGCTCCAGAGCTCGTCAGCCCAGTAGCTCAAGGGAGCCTTTTTAAAGTCACAAACAGTTAGGAGCGCACCTGCCTAACATCCCAGCAATTAATCTGCCCCATTGCATCATGGTAGATGTAGTTTCTTCAAAAAACGAACTCCATTAATTTTTAAATATTTCACCTCTAAGTAGGTACAGCCTTTACTGTGCATCTCTGGACACATGTGTTTCTGGGTTAATCCCTTCTTCAGCAGAGAACAAATTTGCGGGGTGCTGGAAATGCTGCCATTAATCACCCGGTTTCAATACCTCTTCACTGGCATGCTGGTGCCTGCTCCAGAGCTCGTCAGCCCAGTAGCTCAAGGGAGCCTTTTTAAAGTCACAAACAGTTAGGAGCGCACCTGCCTAACATCCCAGCAATTAATCTGCCCCATTGCATCATGGTAGATGTAGTTTCTTCAAAAAACGAACTCCATTAATTTTTAAATATTTCACCTCTAAGTAGGTACAGCCTTTACTGTGCATCTCTGGACACATGTGTTTCTGGGTTAATCCCTTCTTCAGCAGAGAACAAATTTGCGGGGTGCTGGAAATGCTGCCATTAATCACCCGGTTTCAATACCTCTTCACTGGCATGCTGGTGCCTGCTCCAGAGCTCGTCAGCCCAGTAGCTCAAGGGAGCCTTTTTAAAGTCACAAACAGTTAGGAGCGCACCTGCCTAACATCCCAGCAATTAATCTGCCCCATTGCATCATGGTAGATGTAGTTTCTTCAAAAAACGAACTCCATTAATTTTTAAATATTTCACCTCTAAGTAGGTACAGCCTTTACTGTGCATCTCTGGACACATGTGTTTCTGGGTTAATCCCTTCTTCAGCAGAGAACAAATTGGTGGGGTGCTGGAAATGCTGCCATTAATCACCCGGTTTCAATACCTCTTCACTGGCATGCTGGTGCCTGCTCCAGAGCTCGTCAGCCCAGTAGCTCAAGGGAGCCTTTTTAAAGTCACAAACAGTTAGGAGCGCACCTGCCTAACATCCCAGCAATTAATCTGCCCCATTGCATCATGGTAGATGTAGTTTCTTCAAAAAACGAACTCCATTAATTTTTAAATATTTCACCTCTAAGTAGGTACAGCCTTTACTGTGCATCTCTGGACACATGTGTTTCTGGGTTAATCCCTTCTTCAGCAGAGAACAAATTTGCGGGGTGCTGGAAATGCTGCCATTAATCACCCGGTTTCAATACCTCTTCACTGGCATGCTGGTGCCTGCTCCAGAGCTCGTCAGCCCAGTAGCTCAAGGGAGCCTTTTTAAAGTCACAAACAGTTAGGAGCGCATCTGCCTACATTCCAGCAATTAATCTGCCCCATTGCATCATGGTAGATGTAGTTTCTTCAAAAAACGAACTCCATTAATTTTTAAATATTTCACCTCTAAGTAGGTACAGCCTTTACTGTGCATCTCTGGACACATGTGTTTCTGGGTTAATCCCTTCTTCAGCAGAGAACAAATTTGCGGGGTGCTGGAAATGCTGCCATTAATCACCCGGTTTCAATACCTCTTCACTGGCATGCTGGTGCCTGCTCCAGAGCTCGTCAGCCCAGTAGCTCAAGGGAGCCTTTTTAAAGTCACAAACAGTTAGGAGCGCACCTGCCTAACATCCCAGCAATTAATCTGCCCCATTGCATCATGGTAGATGTAGTTTCTTCAAAAAAACGAACTCCATTAATTTTTAAATATTTCACCTCTAAGTAGGTACAGCCTTTACTGTGCATCTCTGGACACATGTGTTTCTGGGTTAATCCCTTCTTCAGCAGAGAACAAATTTGCGGGGTGCTGGAAATGCTGCCATTAATCACCCGGTTTCAATACCTCTTCACTGGCTTGCTGGTGCCTGCTCCAGAGCTCGTCAGCCCAGTAGCTCAAGGGAGCCTTTTTAAAGTCACAAACAGTTAGGAGCGCACCTGCATAACATCCCAGCAATTAATCTGCCCCATTGCATCATGGTAGATGTAGTTTCTTCAAAAAACGAACTCCATTAATTTTTAAATATTTCACCTCTAAGTAGGTACAGCCTTTACTGTGCATCTCTGGACACATGTGTTTCTGGGTTAATCCCTTCTTCAGCAGAGAACAAATTTGCGGGGTGCTGGAAATGCTGCCATTAATCACCCGGTTTCAATACCTCTTCACTGGCATGCTGGTGCCTGCTCCAGAGCTCGTCAGCCCAGTAGCTCAAGGGAGCCTTTTTAAAGTCACAAACAGTTAGGAGCGCACCTGCCTAACATCCCAGCAATTAATCTGCCCCATTGCATCATGGTAGATGTAGTTTCTTCAAAAAACGAACTCCATTAATTTTAAAATATTTCACCTCTAAGTAGGTACAGCCTTTACTGTGCATCTCTGGACACATGTGTTTCTGGGTTAATCCCTTCTTCAGCAGAGAACAAATTTGCGGGGTGCTGGAAATGCTGCCATTAATCACCCGGTTTCAATACCTCTTCACTGGCATGCTGGTGCCTGCTCCAGAGCTCGTCAGCCCAGTAGCTCAAGGGAGCCTTTTTAAAGTCACAAACAGTTAGGAGCGCACCTGCCTAACATCCCAGCAATTAATCTGCCCCATTGCATCATGGTAGATGTAGTTTCTTCAAAAAACGAACTCCATTAATTTTTAAATATTTCACCTCTAAGTAGGTACAGCCTTTACTGTGCATCTCTGGACACATGTGTTTCTGGGTTAATCCCTTCTTCAGCAGAGAACAAATTTGCGGGGTGCTGGAAATGCTGCCATTAATCACCCGGTTTCAATACCTCTTCACTGGCATGCTGGTGCCTGCTCCAGAGCTCGTCAGCCCAGTAGCTCAAGGGAGCCTTTTTAAAGTCACAAACAGTTAGGAGCGCACCTGCCTAACATCCCAGCAATTAATCTGCCCCATTGCATCATGGTAGATGTAGTTTCTTCAAAAAACGAACTCCATTAATTTTTAAATATTTCACCTCTAAGTAGGTACAGCCTTTACTGTGCATCTCTGGACACATGTGTTTCTGGGTTAATCCCTTCTTCAGCAGAGAACAAATTTGCGGGGTGCTGGAAATGCTGCCATTAATCACCCGGTTTCAATACCTCTTCACTGGCATGCTGGTGCCTGCTCCAGAGCTCGTCAGCCCAGTAGCTCAAGGGAGCCTTTTTAAAGTCACAAACAGTTAGGAGCGCACCTGCCTAACATCCCAGCAATTAATCTGCCCCATTGCATCATGGTAGATGTAGTTTCTTCAAAAAACGAACTCCATTAATTTTTAAATATTTCACCTCTAAGTAGGTACAGCCTTTACTGTGCATCTCTGGACACATGTGTTTCTGGGTTAATCCCTTCTTCAGCAGAGAACAAATTTGCGGGGTGCTGGAAATGCTGCCATTAATCACCCGGTTTCAATACCTCTTCACTGGCATGCTGGTGCCTGCTCCAGAGCTCGTCAGCCCAGTAGCTCAAGGGAGCCTTTTTAAAGTCACAAACAGTTAGGAGCGCACCTGCCTAACATCCCAGCAATTAATCTGCCCCATTGCATCATGGTAGATGTAGTTTCTTCAAAAAACGAACTCCATTAATTTTTAAATATTTCACCTCTAAGTAGGTACAGCCTTTACTGTGCATCTCTGGACACATGTGTTTCTGGGTTAATCCCTTCTTCAGCAGAGAACAAATTTGCGGGGTGCTGGAAATGCTGCCATTAATCACCCGGTTTCAATACCTCTTCACTGGCATGCTGGTGCCTGCTCCAGAGCTCGTCAGCCCAGTAGCTCAAGGGAGCCTTTTTAAAGTCACAAACAGTTAGGAGCGCACCTGCCTAACATCCCAGCAATTAATCTGCCCCATTGCATCATGGTAGATGTAGTTTCTTCAAAAAACGAACTCCATTAATTTTTAAATATTTCACCTCTAAGTAGGTACAGCCTTTACTGTGCATCTCTGGACACATGTGTTTCTGGGTTAATCCCTTCTTCAGCAGAGAACAAATTTGCGGGGTGCTGGAAATGCTGCCATTAATCACCCGGTTTCAATACCTCTTCACTGGCATGCTGGTGCCTGCTCCAGAGCTCGTCAGCCCAGTAGCTCAAGGGAGCCTTTTTAAAGTCACAAACAGTTAGGAGCGCACCTGCCTAACATCCCAGCAATTAATCTGCCCCATTGCATCATGGTAGATGTAGTTTCTTCAAAAAACGAACTCCATTAATTTTTAAATATTTCACCTCTAAGTAGTACAGCCTTTACTGTGCATCTCTGGACACATGTGTTTCTGGGTTAATCCCTTCTTCAGCAGAGAACAAATTTGCGGGGTGCTGGAAATGCTGCCATTAATCACCCGGTTTCAATACCTCTTCACTGGCATGCTGGTGCCTGCTCCAGAGCTAGTCAGCCCAGTAGCTCAAGGGAGCCTTTTTAAAGTCACAAACAGTTAGGAGCGCACCTGCCTACATTCCAGCAATTAATCTGCCCCATTGCATCATGGTAGATGTAGTTTCTTCAAAAAACGAACTCCATTAATTTTTAAATATTTCACCTCTAAGTAGGTACAGCCTTTACTGTGCATCTCTGGACACATGTGTTTCTGGGTTAATCCCTTCTTCAGCAGAGAACAAATGTGCGGGGTGCTGGAAATGCTGCCATTAATCACCCGGTTTCAATACCTCTTCACTGGCATGCTGGTGCCTGCTCCAGAGCTCGTCAGCCCAGTAGCTCAAGGGAGCCTTTTTAAAGTCACAAACAGTTAGGAGCGCACCTGCCTAACATCCCAGCAATTAATCTGCCCAATTGCATCATGGTAGATGTAGTTTCTTCAAAAAAACGAACTCCATTAATTTTTAAATATTTCACCTCTAAGTAGGTACAGCCTTTACTGTGCATCTCTGGACACATGTGTTTCTGGGTTAATCCCTTCTTCAGCAGAGAACAAATTTGCGGGGTGCTGGAAATGCTGCCATTAATCACCCGGTTTCAATACCTCTTCACTGGCATGCTGGTGCCTGCTCCAGAGCTCGTCAGCCCAGTAGCTCAAGGGAGCCTTTTTAAAGTCACAAACAGTTAGGAGGGCACCTGCCTAACATCCCAGCAATTAATCTGCCCCATTGAATCATGGTAGATGTAGTTTCTTCAAAAAACGAACTCCATTAATTTTTAAATATTTCACCTCTAAGTAGGTACAGCCTTTACTGTGCATCTCTGGACACATGTGTTTCTGGGTTAATCCCTTCTTCAGCAGAGAACAAATTTGCGGGGTGCTGGAAATGCTGCCATTAATCACCTGGTTTCAATACCTCTTCACTGGCATGCTGGTGCCTGCTCCAGAGCTCGTCAGCCCAGTAGCTCAAGGGAGCCTTTTTAAAGTCACAAACAGTTAGGAGCGCACCTGCCTAACATCCCAGCAATTAATCTGCCCCATTGCATCATGGTAGATGTAGTTTCTTCAAAAAACGAACTCCATTAATTTTTAAATATTTCACCTCTAAGTAGGTACAGCCTTTACTGTGCATCTCTGGACACATGTGTTTCTGGGTTAACCCCTTCTTCAGCAGAGAACAAATTTGCGGGGTGCTGGAAATGCTGCCATTAATCACCCGGTTTCAATACCTCTTCACTGGCATGCTGGTGCCTGCTCCAGAGCTCGTCAGCCCAGTAGCTCAAGGGAGCCTTTTTAAAGTCACAAACAGTTAGGAGCGCACCTGCCTAACATCCCAGCAATTAATCTGCCCCATTGCATCATGGTAGATGTAGTTTCTTCAAAAAACGAACTCCATTAATTTTTAAATATTTCACCTCTAAGTAGGTACAGCCTTTACTGTGCATCTCTGGACACATGTGTTTCTGGGTTAATCCCTTCTTCAGCAGAGAACAAATTTGCGGGGTGCTGGAAATGCTGCCATTAATCACCCGGTTTCAATACCTCTTCACTGGCATGCTGGTGCCTGCTCCAGAGCTCGTCAGCCCAGTAGCTCAAGGGAGCCTTTTTAAAGTCACAAACAGTTAGGAGCGCACCTGCCTAACATCCCAGCAATTAATCTGCCCCATTGCATCATGGTAGATGTAGTTTCTTCAAAAAACGAACTCCATTAATTTTTAAATATTTCACCTCTAAGTAGGTACAGCCTTTACTGTGCATCTCTGGACACATGTGTTTCTGGGTTAATCCCTTCTTCAGCAGAGAACAAATTTGCGGGGTGCTGGAAATGCTGCCATTAATCACCCGGTTTCAATACCTCTTCACTGGCATGCTGGTGCCTGCTCCAGAGCTCGTCAGCCCAGTAGCTCAAGGGAGCCTTTTTAAAGTCACAAACAGTTAGGAGCGCACCTGCCTAACATCCCAGCAATTAATCTGCCCCATTGCATCATGGTAGATGTAGTTTCTTCAAAAAACGAACTCCATTAATTTTTAAATATTTCACCTCTAAGTAGGTACAGCCTTTACTGTGCATCTCTGGACACATGTGTTTCTGGGTTAATCCCTTCTTCAGCAGAGAACAAATTTGCGGGGTGCTGGAAATGCTGCCATTAATCACCCGGTTTCAATACCTCTTCACTGGCATGCTGGTGCCTGCTCCAGAGCTCGTCAGCCCAGTAGCTCAAGGGAGCCTTTTTAAAGTCACAAACAGTTAGGAGCGCACCTGCCTAACATCCCAGCAATTAATCTGCCCCATTGCATCATGGTAGATGTAGTTTCTTCAAAAAACGAACTCCATTAATTTTTAAATATTTCACCTCTAAGTAGGTACAGCCTTTACTGTGCATCTCTGGACACATGTGTTTCTGGGTTAATCCCTTCTTCAGCAGAGAACAAATATGCGGGGTGCTGGAAATGCTGCCATTAATCACCCGGTTTCAATACCTCTTCACTGGCATGCTGGTGCCTGCTCCAGAGCTCGTCAGCCCAGTAGCTCAAGGGAGCCTTTTTAAAGTCACAAACAGTTAGGAGCGCACCTGCCTAACATCCCAGTAATTAATCTGCCCCATTGCATCATGGTAGATGTAGTTTCTTCAAAAAACGAACTCCATTAATTTTTAAATATTTCACCTCTAAGTAGGTACAGCCTTTACTGTGCATCTCTGGACACATGTGTTTCTGGGTTAATCCCTTCTTCAGCAGAGAACAAATTTGCGGGGTGCTGGAAATGCTGCCATTAATCACCCGGTTTCAATACCTCTTCACTGGCATGCTGGTGCCTGCTCCAGAGCTCGTCAGCCCAGTAGCTCAAGGGAGCCTTTTTAAAGTCACAAACAGTTAGGAGCGCACCTGCCTAACATCCCAGCAATTAATCTGCCCCATTGCATCATGGTAGATGTAGTTTCTTCAAAAAACGAACTCCATTAATTTTTAAATATTTCACCTCTAAGTAGGTACAGCCTTTACTGTGCATCTCTGGACACATGTGTTTCTGGGTTAATCCCTTCTTCAGCAGAGAACAAATTGGTGGGGTGCTGGAAATGCTGCCATTAATCACCCGGTTTCAATACCTCTTCACTGGCATGCTGGTGCCTGCTCCAGAGCTCGTCAGCCCAGTAGCTCAAGGGAGCCTTTTTAAAGTCACAAACAGTTAGGAGCGCACCTGCCTAACATCCCAGCAATTAATCTGCCCCATTGCATCATGGTAGATGTAGTTTCTTCAAAAAACGAACTCCATTAATTTTTAAATATTTCACCTCTAAGTAGGTACAGCCTTTACTGTGCATCTCTGGACACATGTGTTTCTGGGTTAATCCCTTCTTCAGCAGAGAACAAATTTGCGGGGTGCTGGAAATGCTGCCATTAATCACCCGGTTTCAATACCTCTTCACTGGCATGCTGGTGCCTGCTCCAGAGCTCGTCAGCCCAGTAGCTCAAGGGAGCCTTTTTAAAGTCACAAACAGTTAGGAGCGCACCTGCCTAACATCCCAGCAATTAATCTGCCCCATTGCATCATGGTAGATGTAGTTTCTTCAAAAAACGAACTCCATTAATTTTTAAATATTTCACCTCTAAGTAGGTACAGCCTTTACTGTGCATCTCTGGACACATGTGTTTCTGGGTTAATCCCTTCTTCAGCAGAGAACAAATTTGCGGGGTGCTGGAAATGCTGCCATTAATCACCGGGTTTCAATACCTCTTCACTGGAATGCTGGTGCCTGCTCCAGAGCTCGTCAGCCCAGTAGCTCAAGGGAGCCTTTTTAAAGTCACAAACAGTTAGGAGCGCACCTGCCTAACATCCCAGCAATTAATCTGCCCCATTGCATCATGGTAGATGTAGTTTCTTCAAAAAACGAACTCCATTAATTTTTAAATATTTCACCTCTAAGTAGGTACAGCCTTTACTGTGCATCTCTGGACACATGTGTTTCTGGGTTAATCCCTTCTTCAGCAGAGAACAAATTTGCGGGGTGCTGGAAATGCTGCCATTAATCACCGGGTTTCAATACCTCTTCACTGGCATGCTGGTGCCTGCTCCAGAGCTCGTCAGCCCAGTAGCTCAAGGGAGCCTTTTTAAAGTCACAAACAGTTAGGAGCGCACCTGCCTAACATCCCAGCAATTAATCTGCCCCATTGCATCATGGTAGATGTAGTTTCTTCAAAAAACGAACTCCATTAATTTTTAAATATTTCACCTCTAAGTAAGTACAGCCTTTACTGTGCATCTCTGGACACATGTGTTTCTGGGTTAATCCCTTCTTCAGCAGAGAACAAATTTGCGGGGTGCTGGAAATGCTGCCATTAATCACCCGGTTTCAATACCTCTTCACTGGCATGCTGGTGCCTGCTCCAGAGCTCGTCAGCCCAGTAGCTCAAGGGAGCCTTTTTAAAGTCACAAACAGTTAGGAGCGCACCTGCCTAACATCCCAGCAATTAATCTGCCCCATTGCATCATGGTAGATGTAGTTTCTTCAAAAAACGAACTCCATTAATTTTTAAATATGTCACCTCTAAGTAGGTACAGCCTTTACTGTGCATCTCTGGACACATGTGTTTCTGGGTTAATCCCTTCTTCAGCAGAGAACAAATTTGCGGGGTGCTGGAAATGCTGCCATTAATCACCCGGTTTCAATACCTCTTCACTGGCATGCTGGTGCCTGCTCCAGAGCTCGTCAGCCCAGTAGCTCAAGGGAGCCTTTTTAAAGTCACAAACAGTTAGGAGCGCACCTGCCTAACATCCCAGCAATTAATCTGCCCCATTGCATCATGGTAGATGTAGTTTCTTCAAAAAACGAACTCCATTAATTTTTAAATATTTCACCTCTAAGTAGGTACAGCCTTTACTGTGCATCTCTGGACACATGTGTTTCTGGGTTAATCCCTTCTTCAGCAGAGAACAAATTTGCGGGGTGCTGGAAATGCTGCCATTAATCACCCGGTTTCAATACCTCTTCACTGGCATGCTGGTGCCTGCTCCAGAGCTCGTCAGCCCAGTAGCTCAAGGGAGCCTTTTTAAAGTCACAAACAGTTAGGAGCGCACCTGCCTAACATCCCAGCAATTAATCTGCCCCATTGCATCATGGTAGATGTAGTTTCTTCAAAAAACGAACTCCATTAATTTTTAAATATTTCACCTCTAAGTAGGTACAGCCTTTACTGTGCATCTCTGGACACATGTGTTTCTGGGTTAATCCCTTCTTCAGCAGAGAACAAATTTGCGGGGTGCTGGAAATGTTGCCATTAATCACCCGGTTTCAATACCTCTTCACTGGCATGCTGGTGCCTGCTCCAGAGCTCGTCAGCCCAGTAGCTCAAGGGAGCCTTTTTAAAGTCACAAACAGTTAGGAGCGCACCTGCCTAACATCGCAGCAATTAATCTGCCCCATTGCATCATGGTAGATGTAGTTTCTTCAAAAAACGAACTCCATTAATTTTTAAATATGTCACCTCTAAGTAGGTACAGCCTTTACTGTGCATCTCTGGACACATGTGTTTCTGGGTTAATCCCTTCTTCAGCAGAGAACAAATTTGCGGGGTGCTGGAAATGCTGCCATTAATCACCCGGTTTCAATACCTCTTCACTGGCATGCTGGTGCCTGCTCCAGAGCTCGTCAGCCCAGTAGCTCAAGGGAGCCTTTTTAAAGTCACAAACAGTTAGGAGCGCACCTGCCTAACATCCCAGCAATTAATCTGCCCCATTGCATCATGGTAGATGTAGTTTCTTCAAAAAACGAACTCCATTAATTTTTAAATATTTCACCTCTAAGTAGGTACAGCCTTTACTGTGCATCTCTGGACACATGTGTTTCTGGGTTAATCCCTTCTTCAGCAGAGAACAAATTTGCGGGGTGCTGGAAATGCTGCCATTAATCACCCGGTTTCAATACCTCTTCACTGGCATGCTGGTGCCTGCTCCAGAGCTCGTCAGCCCAGTAGCTCAAGGGAGCCTTTTTAAAGTCACAAACAGTTAGGAGTGCACCTGCCTAACATCCCAGCAATTAATCTGCCCCATTGCATCATGGTAGATGTAGTTTCTTCAAAAAACGAACTCCATTAATTTTTAAATATTTCACCTCTAAGTAGGTACAGCCTTTACTGTGCATCTCTGGACACATGTGTTTCTGGGTTAATCCCTTCTTCAGCAGAGAACAAATTTGCGGGGTGCTGGAAATGCTGCCATTAATCACCCGGTTTCAATACCTCTTCACTGGCATGCTGGTGCCTGCTCCAGAGCTCGTCAGCCCAGTAGCTCAAGGGAGCCTTTTTAAAGTCACAAACAGTTAGGAGCGCACCTGCCTAACATCCCAGCAATTAATCTGCCCCATTGCATCATGGTAGATGTAGTTTCTTCAAAAAACGAACTCCATTAATTTTTAAATATTTCACCTCTAAGTAGGTACAGCCTTTACTGTGCATCTCTGGACACATGTGTTTCTGGGTTAATCCCTTCTTCAGCAGAGAACAAATTTGCGGGGTGCTGGAAATGCTGCCATTAATCACCCGGTTTCAATACCTCTTCACTGGAATGCTGGTGCCTGCTCCAGAGCTCGTCAGCCCAGTAGCTCAAGGGAGCCTTTTTAAAGTCACAAACAGTTAGGAGCGCACCTGCCTAACATCCCAGCAATTAATCTGCCCCATTGCATCATGGTAGATGTAGTTTCTTCAAAAAACGAACTCCATTAATTTTTAAATATTTCACCTCTAAGTAAGTACAGCCTTTACTGTGCATCTCTGGACACATGTGTTTCTGGGTTAATCCCTTCTTCAGCAGAGAACAAATTTGCGGGGTGCTGGAAATGCTGCCATTAATCACCCGGTTTCAATACCTCTTCACTGGCATGCTGGTGCCTGCTCCAGAGCTCGTCAGCCCAGTAGCTCAAGGGAGCCTTTTTAAAGTCACAAACAGTTAGGAGCGCACCTGCCTAACATCCCAGCAATTAATCTGCCCCATTGCATCATGGTAGATGTAGTTTCTTCAAAAAACGAACTCCATTAATTTTTAAATATGTCACCTCTAAGTAGGTACAGCCTTTACTGTGCATCTCTGGACACATGTGTTTCTGGGTTAATCCCTTCTTCAGCAGAGAACAAATTTGCGGGGTGCTGGAAATGCTGCCATTAATCACCCGGTTTCAATACCTCTTCACTGGCATGCTGGTGCCTGCTCCAGAGCTCGTCAGCCCAGTAGCTCAAGGGAGCCTTTTTAAAGTCACAAACAGTTAGGAGCGCACCTGCCTAACATCCCAGCAATTAATCTGCCCCATTGCATCATGGTAGATGTAGTTTCTTCAAAAAACGAACTCCATTAATTTTTAAATATTTCACCTCTAAGTAGGTACAGCCTTTACTGTGCATCTCTGGACACATGTGTTTCTGGGTTAATCCCTTCTTCAGCAGAGAACAAATTTGCGGGGTGCTGGAAATGCTGCCATTAATCACCCGGTTTCAATACCTCTTCACTGGCATGCTGGTGCCTGCTCCAGAGCTCGTCAGCCCAGTAGCTCAAGGGAGCCTTTTTAAAGTCACAAACAGTTAGGAGCGCACCTGCCTAACATCCCAGCAATTAATCTGCCCCATTGCATCATGGTAGATGTAGTTTCTTCAAAAAACGAACTCCATTAATTTTTAAATATTTCACCTCTAAGTAGGTACAGCCTTTACTGTGCATCTCTGGACACATGTGTTTCTGGGTTAATCCCTTCTTCAGCAGAGAACAAATTTGCGGGGTGCTGGAAATGCTGCCATTAATCACCCGGTTTCAATACCTCTTCACTGGCATGCTGGTGCCTGCTCCAGAGCTCGTCAGCCCAGTAGCTCAAGGGAGCCTTTTTAAAGTCACAAACAGTTAGGAGCGCACCTGCCTAACATCCCAGCAATTAATCTGCCCCATTGCATCATGGTAGATGTAGTTTCTTCAAAAAACGAACTCCATTAATTTTTAAATATTTCACCTCTAGGTAGGTAATGACTGCATTTATCATGATGCTTTGGGGCTATTCGAGCTGAAATGTAAGACAGGGTGCTCCCTTTTTGGATTGTGTATTTAACGGCTCCCGTGAGCCTTTGAGCTGACGAGCTCTGGTGAAGCACCTGTGCGCCTACTGAGTGGTACAAAAACCTGAGAATACGTTTAGGCGGCATTTCAAGCAACCCCGTCTGCCACACTTTGCTCTCCGCTGATGACGGCCGAAAGCCAGAAACACGTGTCCGGAGATACAGCATTCGTCGCACCAACTTATGGTGAAAAACTTTCTACAACATTACAGCACTTGCTGCACCCATTTATGGTGAAAGACTTTTTGAAATATTATTTGAATTAATTCTAATGACTGCATTTATCATGATGCTTTGGGGCTATTCGAGCTGAAATGCAAGACAGGGTGCTCCCTTTTTGGATTGTGTATTTAACGGCTCCCGTGAGCCTTTGAGCTGACGAGCTCTGGTGAAGCACCTGTGCGCCTACTGAGTGGTACAAAAACCTGAGAATACGTTTAGGCGGCATTTCAAGCAACCCCGTCTGCCACACTTTGCTCTCCACTGATGACGGCCGAAAGCCAGAAACACGTGTCCGGAGATACAGCATTCGTCGCACCAACTTATGGTGAAAAACTTTCTACAACATTACAGCACTTGCTGCACCCATTTATGGTGAAAGACTTTTTGAAATATTATTTGAATTCATTCTAATGACTGCATTTATCATGATGCTTTGGGGCTATTCGAGCTGAAATGTAAGACAGGGTGCTCCCTTTTTGGATTGTGTATTTAACGGCTCCCGTGAGCCTTTGAGCTGACGAGCTCTGGTGAAGCACCTGTGCGCCTACTGAGTGGTACAAAAACCTGAGAATACGTTTAGGCGGCATTTAAAGCAACCCCGTCTGCCACACTTTGCTCTCCGCTGATGACGGCCGAAAGCCAGAAACACGTGTCCGGAGATACAGCATTCGTCGCACCAACTTATGGTGAAAAACTTTCTTCAACATTACAGCACTTGCTGCACCCATTTATGGTGAAAGACTTTTTGAAATATTATTTGAATTCATTCTAATGACTGCATTTATCATGATGCTTTGGGGCTATTCGAGCTGAAATGTAAGACAGGGTGCTCCCTTTTTGGATTGTGTAACTCACTCAGAGTGTCTGTTTATATTACGAAATACATCACTGCTCTTCACAAGACCCTTAGAATGACAGTCAGAGAATCCAATGACAGAATCTCATGAAAAAACTTTCATTTATACTGTGGCGGCCTATAGGGTCTGCCACTTGATTATCTGTCTCCACAGTCAACCTAGCTAAGTCAGAAGGAGATTTGCTGTGGTGTAGGCAATGCTGTATCTTTCACACCATGTGTGTACAATGGGCCAACAAAAAAGAGTGCCTGTGGTAGCCCAAGCAGTAATCAGTGCTGAACCTACAGAAGGGCAGGACTTTAGAAGCCAGAGTAAAAATGTGTTATTTGGATACAAGATCAACCCAAGAGTTGGGGACAGCAGGGTATGAATCCAGAGAAGATATATTTAAGTGCATTATACGCATTAATCTGTGTTTTTATGCATGTGCCTTCATTTATATATGTGCCTATGTGAATGAGACATTGTGTCCCTTCCTAATAACAGTGTCACTCTTGGAAGCTATGCCTGGTGACAAGGACCACATAAAGGTATATGCTACCTCTCGTCATAAGGGGGTCATCTCTGGCACAATTGTTTCCATTAATGGAATAATCATGCCAGTGGCATAGTAATATTCGTTCTTAACAATGCCGGGTGTTCTTGATATAGTTGCGGGATACCGACATTAGTCATTGCATGTTAGGATCATGCCTAGCCTACTTTTAGCCACCCGTGACATATTGGTGCCCTCCTTCTTATAATAATGGCCATTACTGGTGTTTTATGGGCATCTTGACCACAATGATGTCCATCCCTGGCTCAATTGTAGCCCTGGCATAAGGGCGGTCATTTGTCACATATTACAGCCATCCCTAGTATTAAAGTGAGCACCCACTGCCCATGATTGTAATACCTCGGCATTTGAACTAAAATCAGTTCATGTGATGCATTTGTACAAGTGAAAACTCAATGAAAATGACTAACAGATGAATGGAGACTGTGTATTTCCTAAAACGTTTTTCTGGAAAACTGAGGGCCATATTTCTACTTTTTGTTGCAAAACTGCGCTAACGCAGTTTTGCGTCAAAAAATATAACGTGGGCTAACGCCATTTCTTAGCACCACCTGTTCATCAAATTTATAATTTGACGCACGGTGGCACTAAGAACTGGTTAGAGTAAAAAAAAAATATGCTAACCATTGCGCCGCTTCGTAAAGCAAAATGACGTTAATGCAGGAAAAATGACTCTATTCCAGTTTGCGACACGGAAAACATCGCAAACTGGATATGTGACATTTTTCCCCGCAATAGCATCAAAAAGCGAAGCAAACGCAGAAAACAGTGCTAAGGAGCCCCAAAATGGATCCCAGAAGCCAGGAGAGACCCCAGGGAGACCTCAATCTACTAGGAACCAGCCAGGAGGACACAGACAAGACCCATGGGAGAGACAAGATGAAACAGAAGTGTCGTTTCAGCGCAAAGGAGCATGAAATACTGGTCAGAGAGGTGACGGAGCACCAGCATCAACTCTTCTTCACCTCTAATTTGCTAATTGGGAGTAAAGGCAATTAGGCAACAAATTGTGGACAAGATAAACAGTGTGGCAGAGGTCAGGAGACCTGTCACCGAGTGTAAGAAACGCTGGCATGACTGCAAGCGCAGGGCAAAGAAGAAAATGGCAAGAAACAGGAAGGCACACTGCAGACTGGAGGTGGGAGTCCAGCACCGCAGGAGGCCCTGGACGAGGTGGAGGAGATAGTTGCAGGACAGGACAGTGCAGACTTTCAGGAAACAACACTAATGCAGGGTAAGTTGCATGGGCGAAAAAAATGCCTAACTGTCAAGCGCAAGAAGGGGGAGGTACATACCTACTACACAATGCATGTCAGCCATGAAAATCAGGCTTTGGAAAGGGTAAAGGGGCACGGCACGGGTGCATGGCCTGCGCAGGGGCATCCAGGGACACAGCACAACACAACACCAACAACCTTTGCATGGGGGTACACCACCATGCCAAGGCTGCTGGAAAGGCAAAGCCAGTCCAAAAGGGTAGGGTAGAATGTAAAACTGGGTTGCTGTCACAGGATAGCTGGTATTGTCAGAATGTGAACTAGGGAACAATGCCCAGTCTCAGGCCATTGCCTCAAGTAGCATTTACCATTGACAACATTTGACACTACTACCTGTGCTGTGTGTGCTGGTCAATTAGGAAATGGCAGTTAGGTGCCCATGGCACAAACACACTCAAAGTGAGGGTTCTGGATGACTGTGTGATCAATCTCCTTCAATTCCTATCCAAGTGCAACTCCTGTCAAATTCTCATGTCCATAGGCTCAATAAACATTAGGCACTGTCACTTACATTATGAAGTACACAGCAGTAATCTCATACCCATGCTGCCCATTCCAGGGTCTTCCCCATGCCTGTGTTACAAGAACAGCAATGCAACCTTGCAACATCTCAACTGTCATACTGCTAAGACAACAGCATTGAGGGGGAGGACATATGTGTGTAGCTAGTGAAACACACCCGCACATTCATAAGAGGAAATGGAACTCTGCCAGGCCCATCAGTGCAATGCAGTGTAGAACAAATACGCAAACATCAACATGACAGACTACCAATGCTGACACCTGTATAGTTTCAAGCCAATGCAATACATGATATGTGCTAGGTCTCAGCAATATATTTTTGTGTATGTGAAATATCACAGACTGGGTCAGGGCCATATTGTTATGAGTGGTGCATGTGGCATCAGAACACCAACAAGCATTGCAAGGCCTCACCATGCTAATGGTAGCAGAGGGAGGGTTGAGTAGGGCAAGAAGGTGGTAAGACACAATACGGACAGAACCTACACATATAGGATGTGATGCAGACAATTTCCAAAAGTGCCCGCACTACATGTGACATGCAGGTGGGGCATAGGCCTGTGAGAATGCAAATATTAATGACAGGAACAATGAACGGTAGCCCAGATTACAGTGTTCCACTAATAGAAAGTCAGTGACGTCACATTACAACTGCCACAACAAAGACACAATAATTGTACAATATCTCATTGCAGAGGACGATGGCTGTCCTGTGGATCTGCCTGCCCTGGACTACCCTGATGACATGGATGACGAGCTGACAACCATCAGCCAGGAAATCCTCAAAGATGTCCTGGGAAACCTCCAGACCCCACCTCCAGTCGCAAAGAGGAGCACAGATGTAGCAGACATCCCAGAGGACCCACCCACCACCCCAATAGTATGACCTGCCAGCTCCAACACAGCTGAGGACTCTGATGACACTGGGACCACCTTTGAGAAAACAGTTGTGGGAGTACAGAGGGAGCTGGCCAATGAGGTGTGGGTGGGGATGCAAAATATGGCAGGCAGCCTTGAGGGGATGCGCATGTGCATGATGACATCCATAGAACAGTCAGCAACCATGCAAGTCCAACAATCACTACTGCAAGGACTACAACAGTGTGTGAGGGACCTCAACACTACAGTGAGGGAGTTGCCACAACACCTGGCCTCCCAAACCTTTCACTGCATGACAACAATCAGGACTCCCTCAGGGCACACATGGCTGCTGACCACAAGGATGTTGCTGCCATACTCAATAACCAGCAGCTCCTCCTTGCTGTAGTTATGCCCTTAATAGTACCACAGTTAGCAGCTACCGGTAATTCAGAGTACATGTCTCCAAACACTGAAGTGTGTGTTGCCCCCTTAAACCTACCACCACCACCACCAAGGGCAGAGGAGACGACACACACATCAGAGGATGAAGACGTGGAACAGATCACCTTCACACGTAGGAGTACCCGATAGCACCAGCCCATGCCACATGGGCACTGTTTTTCCTTTGTCCTTTGCTTGACAACATGCCAGTCTTGCTACAGTTGGTGACATGCACTCTTCTCCGACACACTGTTAACCTTACCACTATGGAATGCAATTGTCTCTCACTACCCAATTGGCAATTCATGTTCCTCTGCACTGAATGACACTCCATTGCACCATGTCCAGTGACATGCCCCTCAACATTGCACTTGTGTTGCGTCACAATAGAATGCGTCACACCAATGGACTTACAAACCTGGACTATGTAAATATTGCACTAGAGGCACTTTAAAATAAACAGCACCTACACAACCACTTTGTCTCTGTGTAATGTAACAAATCTACTGTGCTGGAGATTTGTGATGCATGTAACATGTCAATGGCCACAGAATGTCAATACAAGAACATCAGGCTGCAGGCAGACGTCCAACTCAGGACCCAAACGTTGACAGCTTAAAAAGTACACCTACCTGTCCAATACATGGGAACCATAGTCACCTTCAGTCGTGGGTACAATGAATGGCAGATGCATACATTTATGACTCAAACTGAGTTTGCGTCACTTTTCATATTTTAACATGCATGCAGCCTATATCTAGACAAAGATAGGATAGCATGGCCTGCAGTGTGTGTACTATTGTTTGGCCACACGTGGTAGACCATGCAACTGCAGCCCACATAACTAATATCTTTGTGCAGGATTTGCTTTTTTAACTGATGCAACAGCAGCGTAAACTTAGGTAATTATAATGGAATTTGTAAGTTTGCACAGATGTTGCGTCAATAGAGGACAGCAAGGCTACGCTACAAATATATACATCATGGCCTGTGTGTTATGTGTGGGATTTGACTGTTACAACTAATTGTGTGCTTCAGTTGGAACAGCATTGTAGGAAGTTGGCTCTGTATATACTATTTCAAAGTAAGAAATAGTGTGCACAGAGTCCAAGGGTTCCCCTTAGAGGTAAGATAGTGGCAAAAAGAGATAATTCTAATGCTCTATTTTGTGGTAGTGTGGTCAAGCAGTAGGCTTATCAGAGGGTAGTGTTAAGCATTTGTTGTACCCACACAGGCAATGAATGAGGAACACACACTCAAAGACTTACTCCAGGCCAATAGGTTTTTACATTGAAAAATATATTTTCTTAGTTTATTTTAAGAACCACAGGTTCAAGATTTACAATTAATACTTTGAATGTAAGGTACTTCACTTAGATACTTTAGGAACTTTGAATGAAAGCAATATCACATACAGTCTTTGTAAAAATGGCAATAAGCTATTTTCAAAGTGGACACAATCAACAGTTCCTGGGGGAGGTAAGTAAAGGTTAGTTTTGAAGGTAAGTAAAACACTTACATGTCTCAAGTTTGGGGCATAGGCAGCCCACCGTTGGGGGTTCAAGGCAACCCCAAAGTTACCACACCAGCAGCTCAGGGCCGGTCAGGTGCAAAGGTCAAAGAGGTGCCCAAAACACATAGGCACCTATGGGGAATAGGGGTCCTCTGGTTTCAGTCTGCCAGCAGGTAAGTACTTGCGTCCTCGGGGGCAGACCAGGTGGGTTTTGTAGAGCACTGGGGGGGACACAAGAAGGCACAGAAAGTACACCCTCAGCGGCACAGGGACGGCCGGGTGCAGTGTGCAAACAGGCGTCGGATTTTAAATTGAAAACAATGGAGAGACCCGGGGGTCACTTCAACGATGCAAGCAGGCACAGGGGGGGCTACATAGGGCAGCCACCACCTGGGCTAGGCAGAGGGTCACCTGGGGGTCGCTCTTGCACTGGAGTTCGGTTCCTTCAGGCCCTGGGGGCTGCGGGTGCAGTGTTGGTTCCAGGCGTCGGGTCCCTTATTACAGGCAGTTGCGGTCAGGGGGTGCCTCTGGATTCCCTCTGCAGGCATCGCTGTGGGGGCTCAGGGGGGTCGTCCCTGTTTACTCACGGGTTCGCAGTCACAGGGGAGTGCTCCCTGAGGTGTTGGTTTCCTGCAGGTCGAGCCGGGGATGTCGGTTGCAGAGGGTGAAGTCTCACGCTTCCGGCGGGAAACGTGAATTCTGTAAAGTTGTTGAAAAGTTGCACGTTTGTTGCAGTTTGTTGAGCAGAGCCGCTGCTCACTGGAGTTTCTTGGTCCTGGGGGTCAGGGCAGTCCTCTGAGGCTTCAGAGGTCACTGGTCCCTGTCGGATGCATTGCTGGGGCAGGTTTTCGAAGTTGGAGACAGGCCGGTAGGGCTGGGGCCAAAGCAGTTGTTGTCTTCCTCCTTCTCTGCAGACTTGTAGTAGGTCAGCAGTCCTTCTTCTTTCTTCAGGTTGCAGGAATCTGATTTCCTGGGTTCAGGGTTGCCCCTAAATACTCAATTTAGGGGGGTGTTTAGGTCTGGGGGGCAGTAGCCAATGGCTGCGCCCTCTTTGTGCCTCCTCCCTGTGGGGAGGGGGGGGCACATCCCTAATCCTATTGGGGGAATCCTCCAAAATCAAGATGGAGGATTTCTAAAGGCAGGGGTCACCTCAGCTCAGGACACCTTAGAGGCTGTCCTGACTGGTGGGTGACTCCTTCTTGTTTTTCTCATTATCTCCCCTTGACTTGCCGCCAAAAGTGGGGGCTGTGTCCAGGGAGCGGGCATCTCCTCTAGCTGGAGTGCCCTCGGGCATTGTAACACGAAGCTTGGGCCTTTGAGGCTCACTGCTAGGTGTTACAGTTCCTGCACGGGGAGGTGTTAAGCATCTCCACCTAGTGCAGGCTTTGTTTCTGGCCTCAGAGAGCACAAAGGCTCTCACCCCAGGGGGTCAGAAACTCGTCTCTCAGCAGCATGCTTGCATAGACCAGTCAGTCCTGCACTGAAGGATTGGGTAAAATACAGGGGGCATCTCTAAGATGCCCTCTGTGTGCATTTTTTAATAAATCAAACACTGGCATCAGTGTGGGTTTATTATTCTGAGAAGTTTGATACCAAACTCCCCAGTATTCAGTGTGGCCATTATGGAGCTGTGGAGTTCATTTTTGACATACTCCCAGACCATATACTTAATATGGCCACACTGTACTTACAATGTCTACTAATAGACTTAGACACTGTAGGGGCATATTGCTCATGCAGCTATGCCCTCACCTGTGGTATAGTGCACCCTGCCTTAGGGCTGTAAGGCCTGCTAGAGGGGTGACTTACCTATGCCACAGGCAGTATTTTGTGAGCATGTCATCCCGAGGGGGATGCCATGTCGACTTTGCCTTTCTCTCCCCACCAACACACACAATCTACAATGGCAGTGTGCATGTGTTAGGTGAGGGGTCCCTTAGGGTGGCACAACATATGCTGCAGCCCTTAGGGACCTTCCCTGGTCACAGGGCCCTTGGTACCACTGGTACCTTTCACAAGGGACTTATCTGTGTGCCAGGGGTGTGCCAATTGTGGAAACAATGGTACATTTTAAGTGAAAGAATACTGGTGCTGGGTCCTGGTTAGCAGGGTCCCAGCACACTTCTCAGTCAAGTCAGCATCAGTATCAGGCAAAAAGTGGGGGGTAACCGCAACAGTGAGCCATTTTCCTACAGGCGTGCAATACATTATACGTAATGTTCATGTATGAATGTGTTACAAATGTGTTTCAACATCAGATACCAAATAATGAGGTACAAGAGTCATGATAAGTGTGTGTACTATGTGTTGACTCTTTTGCTGTGTTGTAGTTGTTTGATTTTGGGGACAATACATTTCCCAACACAAACAATATACAGGGAAGTGCGAGGATGGCTGATGAGGGCTATGTTGGATGTAACGGCTTTGTGCATGTCTAGTCAGGAGTCTGTGGACACAACCCTTGTGTTTACAGACTATCTTTCAGAGCAGATTTGATCTAAAGCCGAAGATCCGCTTAAGGCATACAAGGGGATAGGACAGCTATGGTACAGCAGAAAATACAGAAGAGTGAAGACAGAGCAACCTTGGTGTGGACAAATATGTTACGGATTAGTAATGGACAAACTCGCAGGCCTCATCACTACTTTTGTACAGAAGGCAGGGCTCTGAACTTCCCACAGCAACAGGGAACATCAGTGACTCTGTGCAGATTAATCTCACAGCTAGTCACCACGCAAGCCCCATCGAAAGGTGGTGGCAGAAGTGAATCTGTGCCTGGGCCATCAGGGCACAAACATGGATTGTCCTTATATAAAAATGCCCAGCCCTTGTTTGTTGGGCTGGAGGCACAGTGCCAATTCCAGGAATACAGCCATAGCACACAGTCACTGTTTGGCACTAATGAATACATGCGAAACCAGACATAGTATGGGGGCTGGATTAGCCCCCTGGAAAACATGCCAGTACAAATACAAAATTAAACTATTCTATACAGTTGAGGACTGATCGTACACTTACCAGACACAATACCCCGGAAGAGGAGGGCATGAAAACCAACAATGAGGCAAATGCAGGCACAGGGAACAGGCTCTGATTATCCCGAAGACTGGAACTGGTCTGGATAACAGGAAGCAGGCTCTGTCAGGAACAAACATGAACAAGCCAGAACAACAGGGAGCAGAGTCTGACTGGAACTAGCAGGAACAACACTGTAGAAACAGAGGGCAGTTTCAGGGGTACTCAGGACTGCAACACAATCCAAAAAGGGCTCTGGTACACAAATGAATTGTACTCCAAAGCACAACAAGGAGCTTCAGGGAATTGCAGCTTCTAAGATGTTCCAGGCAGCAGCAAGGTCAGGGCAGGGTCAAATGGCTGGGCTGCATGAGAGAGCTCATAGGTGTGTGCAGCTTCAGTCTCTCACAAGTCCTAGAGGAGAGAATCCAGTATAAGGGGGCAACCAGACTTTTCCCATTGGAAGCAATGGACAGAAGATTACAGGTTTTCCAGACTACCAGGCAGTGAATTATGGGACCTGAAGTCCATGCAGGCTAATGTAGTTGTACTATGGCATGCCATACTGAAAAGAGAAGCAAACAGGAGTCAGAATGGGAGTCTGGGTGAGTGTTGATGATGATTCCCAGGTTACCGATAGTCCATTTAGAGCGCTCCCTAGAGAAGGGAGGTCAGAGACTTAAAACATGGCTGTGGCAGGACGTATTACCTAGAATGGACTGTGCAGTGCATGTCTTGTGAGCATTGCTTGTCAGACCTGGGACACTCGTGCTATCCAATTTCAGGATTGATGCACCTCTTGTTACACAAACTCCTTGCAGAGATGGCTAATGTCACACTTACTGAAGTCAAAGGTTTGGTCATACATTCTTGGTACCAATGCTATTTCACATCCACTGCCTCATGTATGATGCGCTTATTTACCTTATGATTGATGATGTCATAGTTGTGTGTCAAATGCTACAGTAGACCATGTTGGCAGCATGGATGTCTGTCATAGCTGTGGTCCTATTTATTTGCCCTTCAAATGTGAAATAGAAAAGATGGTTTTCATATTCATACAAACTGTGTTTGATGTTTGCTGTACATTCATACACATCAAATGTGATGTGCCACCAGAAGTAGTCAGATTTGTCTTTGTGACATGCTCCCTGAGGTAATACTCTGATTCCTAAAGAACATGTGATGCATAAATAATGACCCAGAGCAGGATTCAGTGATAAAGTGAGGTGTTTGATTCCACATCGTAACAATGTGTTTATAGTATTGTTGAAAAAAGTTTTGAACTATCTGTTGTCTGCGACGCATTCCTGTAGCTGTGCTTGGATGTTCCCCCTCATTTTTCCGGGCACCATCCACCTCCTTCTTCTCTTCAGGCAGTTCTTGTTCAGGTTCAGATAGAGGGTTGTTCCCCCTAACACAAATGCTTTGCAGGATGGCACAAGTCAAAATGATCTTGCAGACCATTTCTGGGGAATATCGGAGGCTGCCTCCGGTGATTTCCGGGACCCTGATTCTGGACTTCAGGATGCCAAAGGTCCGTTCAACAATGGTGCGTGTCCTCCGATGTGCCTCATTATAGGCACGCTCTGCTGCTATGCTTGAGTTGGCGAATGGGGTCATGATCCATGGCTGGATCCCGTAACCCTGATCAGCTGAAAGAGAAAATAGGAGTAAGTATTTTGTTGTTGCTTGCACCAGGAATGTCATGTAGCATGGCAGTTGATATCTTGTGTTGTCTGTGACTCATATGTGTTTGTGGTATTGTGTGGGATCCTGGGCTTCTGTGAGGTTCTTTCTGCATTGTGTTGTTTGACTTGAAAACTTGTGTTTGGCTCATTGACCTGATATCTATGGTTTATTTTTAAAATTGCAGTTCAGTGTGTATCTCCCATGTGTTATGTAGTGAGCAAGATGCTTTAGTGTGCATTCACTGGAGGGGACATGATACTTCCACACACAGAATAGATTCCACTGTGGTGGTAACAAGGTTGCACAACATGGCTTAGACATCACATCCAATTAGACATTTGTCATTGCGGATGAAATGCAACAGTTAGGCCCTTTGATCTGGCTGGGTGTCAATGCACAACACATCTCCATAAGTTGGCAGCACTGAGGTGTTCAGTATTGACAATGCACAATTGTCCCGTGTGTGACTAGGTTCTAGGCAAACCTTTGTTGTTCCCTCTGCCAGTGGTTCATGTGCAACTGTGCACCTACACTACTGAACTTTCTCCAGGTGAGCTGGCTAACTGGGTTGTGAAGGTGAATGTATGTGTGCAGGAAGGGCCATCTCCCTGTACACCTGTTATGTAGCTGGAGAATTGGCTCTTTCAGTATGTGCAGCAGTGTGTACTTTGCATTAGTGTCACATCAATATGTGTTCATAGCACAGTCCACTTCCTTAGTGCTAGCTGGCAACGTCACCCCAGGAGTGAGGTGAAATGTTGGTTCTGCCTCAGTATTTCCATGTCACCTACATGTGAGTCAGCATCATCATGCTATGTGTCTCATGGTGTTTGACTTGCAGCAACACACATTGCACACCCCTTACACAGTACTTATTGCTTGGGAGGGTGTGGGATTGACTATGTGGTCTTATGTGATATTGAATGGTTAATTTTCCAAGTTGTACTGCCAGTGCAGGCAATGTCATTGTCACTGTGTGGTTTTAAATTGGTCCCTTGTGGCTCTAGAGTGGCATCTTTTGTAATTGGCAGCCCTCATTTGTCCATAGGTGTGTATCCCATTGGGTCAGGATATCAAACATAACTACCTGTGTCAAACCTCAGTGTCTTCCTGGCCACGTGTCGATGTAGTGGTGTATGTCTTCTGTGTCCTACAGGGTTGCTGGGCTGTGTGTATATTACTAGGTTTATGGACTTACTGACAATAAGGCCATTGCCATATCGTCCATCCTGGAAGTGCTAATTGATGATGCTGTGGCGGAAGATGAAGGACTCATGTACACTCCCAGGATACTTTGCGAAGATGTTGGTTAACAATCCCTGGTGGTCAACAATAGCCTGCACATTTACGGAATGGGTGTGCTTTCTGTTGCTGTATAGGTGCTCGGTTGCAGCAGGTGGTACAATCTGGACATGTGTGCAGTCAATAGCACCAAGCACATGCGGGAAGCCATGTATTTGGTAAAACCCGTTTGGCCTCCTGCTGCTTCTGCTGTGTGTTGGGGAAGCTGATGTGGCAGGGTGTGAGGGAGATGATGGCATCAAGAACCTTGGGAAGGAAGGCAAAGAATGAGGGTTGTGATTCCCCAGCAACCAGGGCACCCGTAGTTTGGAATGAGCCACTTGCCAACATATGCAGGACAGCTAGCAACTTGGTCTCCGGTGGAATAATGTGGGGTGTCTGCAGGCTGGCTGTTAACTGTGGCTCAATTTGGCACAGCAGCTGCTGTATGGCTTGCCCTTTGAGTCTGTACCTCTGGATGATATCCTGTTCCCTGAGGCCCAGGTCCTGAAGACATCTCCTGCCTTCTGTGTTGCTTTTGGGGTCCACGTTGGTGTGGTGGTAGCTGCTGCTGTTGGTCCTATGCTCTGTGTCACCTGGCATGCTGCATGAGTAGCACCTCTATGTTGTCCTTCTTGATCAATGATGTTGCTTGTGTGAGTTTTCCTTAAGTATTGGAGTGTTTGCCCAATTTTAACGCCTGACCCAGGCTTTAAAATTTGACGCAAATCGGGCTTTGCGTCCTTTTTCAGGTCCGCTTCCCAGCCGTGCGTCATTTTTGCCCGGTTGGATAAATATGGCGCACGGGTGTTTGAGTCATTTTTTGGACGGGAATGCCTACCTTGCATCTCATTGACGCAAGTCGTTTTCACGCATCCAGAAAATGACGAAAACTCTGATATTTTGACGCTAGACAGGCATAGCATAAAAATATAAATATGGTGTTAAGTTTGCCCCGGATTTGCATAAAAAAAATGACGCTAATCCAGCAAAAAGGGAGTATAAATATGGGCCTGAGATTGTTTGACCAAAACGGAGAGTGGTATTTGAAAAAAAATGATGTGTAATTTCAGAAACTCATATGTTGATGGAAACAAATGTTTGCCATCCCAAAACACATTTAAAGATGATGGTTGAATGATACATCAAGCTAAGTGCTTCAGTTATGTTCTTTATATCTGAGGGCAAGTGGTGCTTTCACTATTATTTTATTAGTCAGATTTAGGCATTTAATATTGATTAGCTTTTTCCTAGAATTTCTCTTGGTTATCATCGTCTGATATGCTTGGGTGGTCCCTACTGGTAATCTTGCTGAGGATGGCCTTATCTAATGTTAACACATGTAATCAGTGTTACAGTGATAAAATTCGCTAGTAGCTGTTGAGGACTTTTCTTGTGCAGACATAGCTCCATCTACAGAAATGTTTAGATACCCCTGCTATATATTTTGTAACTGTCTGGATTTCATTCTGTAGCCTTGCAATCCATGTTGTGGCAAATCATCCACGGCTACCCTTGTGTATGTATTCTGATTTAGCAGCTGCAAGAAAATTCTGATAAGGGTTAAAGATCTTTATTGAAGAAGAACCCAGGAACACTTGACATACTCATGCTTAAGCTGAGAAAGCAAGTTATAAATAACCTATATACTTAAAGTGTCAGTGTTTCTACAGAGCTTAGGGCCAGATGTATCAAAGCTTTTTGCATTCGCAAACGCTGCGAATGCCTGTTTTGCGAATGCAAAAAGACCTTTCAGAATGTATCAAAGGCATTCTGAATGCAATTTTAAGGAATCGCTAAAATAGCGATTCCTTAAAATTGCGACCCTATTTAGAGAGTCGCAAATTGAGACTCTCTAAATAAGAAATCGCAAATAAGGAACCTTATTTGCGATTTCTAAAGCACATGTATGAAGCAATTCCTTAATGCGAATTGGGCATTAAGGAATCGCTATTACCACCAAGTTGAACTTGGTGGTAACCATGTGCAAATTTTAAAAATGCATTTAAAATGCATTTTTAAAATTTACATGTAAAGCACACATGCCCTTTTGGCATGTGTGCACCTTACATGTTGTTAAAAAATGTTTTGGGGTGCAGCAGATGGGGCCTTAGGCCCCCAGCACCCTGGACTTTGCATTTCCCAAAATTGCGAATTCCAGTTAGGAATTTGCAATTTGGGACATGCAAAATATTCACAAATATGGGCCGACAGGCCCATAGATGTGAATGGGGGCTGTATCGCAATTTGCGATTCGGTAATAGCATTTGCGATTTTTAAGAACTCACTATTACTGAATCGCAAATACGATACATTGCATTTTGCGAATCAGAAATAGCGATTTCTTAAAAATCGCTATTTCCGAATAGCAAAAGGCCTTTTTCATACATCTGGCCCTTAGTGCGTAAGGTGTTTGAGACAATGCACGTGAAGGGCAGTAGACCTTTTTTGACATTTAGCTCCTGAAAACATATGTCAACAATCAGGTAACTGCCTAGAATAGTTTATTCACCTGAACAGGGGCCTCTTCATAGCTCCAAAATCACTACCCTATACCATCTCTAAAATTAATACAATAAGCCATTGTGGCATGAGTGCAATGGCTGGAATCTCAGTCAGGCAAATGGGAGATTTACCACGTTAAGATAAAGTGTTTCAGGCTAATTCACCTTCATAAAGGTCTTGTTTGATGTGCATTGAACCCTTTATTGTACGGCACATGCTCTTCTAGAGCAAGATCCACATTTTGTGGAATCATATCTCTTTCACCTCTCTATTCTGGCATAATCTGTGAGCCTGATGCTCCTCCTCTCCATCTCCAGTCTCTCTGCTAGTCTTATATTGGTATGAACATCTCTTAACATATATTCCAAGTAGTTAAACTTCTCTGATTTAGTACCAAACCTGGCACATTTTCAGAACAGGCTCCCTTGAATGGGCAATTGCAAAACCTCACAAATTTTTGGATGTCCATAATTTCTATCCTCACCTTACACTCAAGCTCACTGATGCACCATGCAGTTGAGTAATGATGTGCTAATTTTATATATTTAATAAGGAGGCTATCCAAGTAAGAAATACAAACAATTTAAGTTGTAAAGTCTGAATAGAGGTAAGAATACAAAGCTGCAGAGTGAGCAGCATTGAAGAAATTTTGTAAGATTTCTGACATGCCAAACGATTATATAGGGAAACTGTATGATGATTTGAGTGTATTATATGGTATGGCTCTGCAGCCTTACTGTGGAATACACTCGCAAAAACTGTATGGGGTCCAGTCAGGCTCATTTTAACAACCATAAACTCAACCCTGGGTGGCTATGGTCTCGAGCAGCAAGGCTTAAACAAAGGAGCTAGTGTAAAGCATTTAACAATGCCAAACAATGAAGTATAAAAACTAAGCAACTCAAAAGAAGCACAACACCAATCTATAAAGATAGTTTATATGTTTATGAATTTTATACAGATTTTTGAAGAAATCTTTTTTAAATGTTTGTAAAAGTTAGTTTGGTTACTGTAGCTGGGCATGGGTTCTTGAATCCAGCAGGGAAAAGTTCTGGGGTGACCCATGAAGTAGATTTGGACAGTGCCTGGCCACCAGAGCATTTTCCAGCCCAGTTCCAAACTTTACAGCATGGTCGCTGTAGACTTCAATGGAGTGGTCCTGATGCTGAGGATACAGGAGATGATGCACAAGGATGCTCCAGGTGCTGAGCAGTCGACGGGGGTGCCTTTGCGGTTATTCATCAGTCCACGAGTTAGGTGGGATGACTTTGGCCACAGATGTTGAAGTCCCTCAAAGCCAGGAGAAGGCCAGTGACGGCTAGACTACCAATCTCCGTACACAGCAGTCCAGCAGTATCCTTTGATGGATGATGGTGTCCCTCTTGGGTGATCAATCTAGACTCAGATAACAATCCAGGGTATGGCTGACTCGGACGCAACATTTGGCCATTGATGATTGGTCTCTGGGGGTGCCCAGAGGTAGCCAGTGGGGATTCTTCCGAAGTGGCTCCTTACTTGCTGGTTTGGGCTACATAAGCTTTGATGGCCCTGGTGCTGGTTCCAGGGGTGAACCGCCTGTCCCTTGGAATCACTTCTTTGATCTGAGGTTGGCATGACTTTTCCATCAGCCAGGAGCCAGGGGCCATAGGCACAGTCCTCTCTTTGCTTAACCAAGGTGCAGCAGGTGCAACCCAGCAGGCAATGCAGCCTTTCTTTGTGCAGTCCAGGGGTCAGCAGGGCAGTGCTTCTTTGGTCCTTGTTCCGGTTCTGACATGATTGAGGTTCAGGGCACCAGGGGTGCCATATTTATTCCCAGAAAGTGCCTTGGGGGTTAATGTGGTCACTATGCAAAGGGCTACCACATCCTCTTGCTGTTAGTGATGCCTTTCTGGCTATGTGTGGCATCTGACAAATTCCAGAGTGCACTCTTCTGCACTCTGCCAAGATGTCTGCATGCTTCCTTGACTGTTACGAACTTGGTATCCCACCCTACAGGTCCTGTGGGCTATACGCCCATGGGGAAACCTGGCTTGGGCACTCGTCACCCTTCTCTTCTACCTGAATAAAAGGCATCCCCTCAGGGATGTGATTGCCATTTCCCCACCAAAGGTAGCCTCGCCTTTGAATCTTGCCTTTTGGGCTGGCATCCTAAGTGGCTTCCTGCGAAGTGGAAGTAATAATCTGCCTTGCAGCAGACTGCTATTGTTCTTAAGCCTGGGGGTTGTTCACACTACTTCCCAGGTGACAAGAAAGCTGTCTGGTGGCCCGTGACAGTGTGAGGCCACTGGAAAAACTGAGTCACAGAGTGGCAACATTCTAAAAGTCGCATTTTTTTAATAGTGACATTAAAGACAACTTGGGCATCAAGTCGGGTTTCATGCCACAAATAATTTGATACCTTACAGTACCCAGCTAGGTAGTCCCATCCAGACATTTCCTGAGCTCAGAAGTCACCCAGTAACCCTGTGTTTGCCAATGGGGCTACTAGCCTTCCCACAGCAGAAGCATAATTTAGAGGTTTTGCTGTTGAGAGATATATATATATATAAAAGTATGTGTCCCATGTAATAATATATGGCTCCCTGCCTTAGGGTTCAATAGATCTTCCTTAGGGGAAACTTACATATATTGTTAAGGGACGTGGAGGTTTTGACATTGGTTTGAATTACAAAGTCAAAATAGCAGTGTGACCACTGAACTTGCAGTCTTCAGTGGCAGACTGGGAGCCATTTAGACCTTTGTCACACACAAAGTGGCACAACCAGTGCTGCAGCTCTTGGTGTGTACTCTGCCTTACATGACCTGGATACCCTGGGTACCATATACTAGGGACTTAAAAGTAAGGCAGTCCTTGCCAATTAGAGATAGCCAATTTAACATACACATTGTCAGGGGTTAGAACACTAGTACGGTGGTCTGGTTATCAGGCCTCAGTGCACTCTCAGAGTTGAAAAAACAGAAGGATCAGTGAGCAAATGTGGGGATGAACATGCAAAAAGAGGCACTTCCATACACACTGTTAGTAGCCTCGTCATTCCTTGGATATTTGCTTAATTAATGTACTGAAAAATATGAGTGGCTGAATATGCACCATGACCCACAGTGGCCCTGGTCTGGATATTCTTTACGAACAGAAAACATCCATGTCGATGAAACCTAATCCCATTGTGCAAACAATGGTATGGATCTGGAGCCACACCCAGAAAATACCATACGGCTCCAGCTGATTACACTTAATGGCCCCCCTCTGGAATATTACAGATATCTGAGTGGGCAGCTGGCCATAATTCTGGAAAGCCAGGAAATTATGCGACCTGCAACGGTGAGCTGAAACCTTTTACCCCTGTACCGATGGAATTCTATGTGCCTGCATTGCATGCATGGCACTACATCCAACTGCAACATTGTCTGAATAGTATTTTAGGACCCAAACTAAATGGAATATCCCTGCCTCTCCCATACACCACTACTTGACGACCTGGGTAACATATAAGTGATTGATGTCAGGACTCTTTAACTTGCTAATCAAACATTTCTACTCTCAGCCATTACTAATGCACCGGCAAAACAATTTACACGTACAATATACAGAAGATGACTGGAAGGAGATGGTAGCAGACCTAGGCTGAGGTACACGGGAGATGCAAATGAAATTCAGGGCCTGATTTAGGGTTTGTGGATAGGGTTAATACCCCGTAACAGTGACAGATATCCCATCTGCCGAAATATAAATCCCATTATATCCTATGGGATTTATATTTCGGTGGATGGGATATATGTCACCGTTGTGACTGAGTAACCTCTCTGCCAAACTCTAAATCAGGCCCTCTGTCTCTTCAAATTGATACACAATTGCTACTGAACTCCTCAGAAGCTAGCAGCTCCTGACCCCTTCTCCACCATAGGTGCTGCTGGAGATGTGCACAACTGGACTGCAATATCACACACATCCTTTGTAATTGCCAGAGTGTTTCCCACCCCTACGTCCGAATAGATGACACTCTAAGCCTTGTACTTGATCTTCCCTACCCACTTCCGAAAAACATGATTATGTTGCATGACTTTGCTGACCTCCCTGGCCTCTTGACACATGCAAGACTGTTGCTATCGACAGCCTTGACCACAACAAAGCTTTGCATACATCACAAGTGGTGTGCACTCCCATACCCAAACATGATGAATGGCTAACCAAGATGTACAAGGTAGCACCCTATGGGAAAGTTATCTACCTGCTCCAGGACAAGGAAAATGTGTTTGAAAACATCTGGTTCCCCTTCCTACCGCTCGGGAATGGCACACAGTAATACAACACTACATCAACATGACCACGAGTGACAATGAGCAGCCCCTATTTTTCCACTATAGTCTGGCAACATGGAACTACCTACAATGTTCTCCAGAAGTCCCTTACCCAGCCCATACCCCACCCCTCATTTCTTTACTATAGTGATTGCCCCCTACTCTCTATCCTCCCCACCTTAGGACATCCGATTGTCAGTCCTCACTTTTCCCATACACTCCCCAATAAATTACCATGCATGAGAGGCATCACTAACAGACAGCAGATCCTCTTAGGGGTCCATCCACATAATACTCTGCCTTCCCTCAAAGCATTGCCTATCAAGATGTAACGTTTCGCTTTTGCATCCATTTTGTTTTCGGTCTATCTCTTCTTCATAATGTTTGAATGTTACTTTGCACATTACACTTTGGCCCTGTGGGCATTGTAAGGAAATGCCTCTTTTAGCATGTTCACCCCCACAGTTTTTTGACTGATGCTGCTGTCTTTTTGACTCTGAAGCTCTAAGACCTGTTAATCAGACCTCAGTGTCAGTGTTCCGACCCGTGAAAAGTATATGTCGAATTGGATAAACCCAACTGGCAAGGACTAACTTATTTATAAGTCCCTAGTATATGGTATCCAGGGTACCTAGGGCATGTAAGGCAGAGTGTCCACTCAGGCTGCAGCACTGTTTTTGTTACCCTTCTTGTGGCAAGACACAAAATAACTCCTAGCCTGCCACTGCAGACTGGAAGAACAGTGTCCTCATTGTTAGTTTGACTATGCTATTTAAACTAATGGCAAACCACCCTGCCCCTTAACATTATATTTAAGTCTACCCTTAGGAAGGCCTAGAGAGCCCTGTGGCAGGAGGTGTATTTTGCTAAGTGAGACATATATATTTTTAAGATGTCTTGACAGTAGCACTTCCCAGTTGTTGTTGTGCAGTGTGTGAGGTTTGTAGCCCCATAGTCTAACACAGGTTTACCTGGTGGCATTCCCAACCCGGCTAACATTTGACTGGGACTACCAAACTGGATCATGTGAGGCATTAAAATAATCATGACATTAAATGCGATCTGATGATCGGGCTGAAATTAATGTCACTATTAATCGTTGGCCTCTTTTGGAAAAGTGACCACTCTGTGTTCTGCTCATCCAGCGGCCTCACAAAGGAACACACATACAGACAGCTTTCTGACCACCTGGGAAGATGTGTGAATGACTCCCAGGCTCAAGGAGCAAGTTAGTGCCACAGTAGTGAGGTGTCACCTCCTCTGCCAGCATGGCCACTCAGGGAATTAGCCCAGAGGAGTGCTTTAGAGAGGGAGATGCCTTTGATGGGCTGCCCGGCCCAACCCCCTGAGCAAGGTGCCTTTTGTCCTTTGTGACAGTATGGAGACTGGGCCAGAGGTGGAAAACTCACCCCAAAACCAGTTTTCTGGCATGTTGTCCCAAGGTAAGCACATCGCTGGGGAGGGCTACCTTGTTCCTCATGACCGAGGAAGGGTTGTGCCATCTTGAAGGGTGCAAAAATGTTGCATTCTGGAATAGCTAGATGCCAAACATCACAGAAAAGCTGTCACTAGGTAGGAGGGGACCCAGAAGCCCATTGGCTTGTGACTGCATGGTCACCTCAGGGCACCTTTCTGGGATAAATATGGCACCCCAGCACGTTGACCTTCAATACTCACTGGATCTGGAAAGAGGATGAGAAGGAAACCACTCTGCACCCACTGGAAGTGCACATAGAGAGACTGTGATGCTGGAGGGATTGCACCTGCTGGACTTTGGCCTAGCAGGGTTTGGGCCCTGATATGTGTGCCTAGGTCAGGAAAAAACTGATCCCCAGCTCCAGTCTAAAGCAGAGACTCCAAGGTTCAGTTGGCTGGACCCCCAGAACAGCACTGGGGACATTAAAGATGAAGGAGCCCAAGTTGCATCTTTTGTTAGCACTGCAGAAATCTTGTCACTACCAGGCACCGGGCACCCCCAAGGAAACTTCAGAGATAGCTAAATGGTACACCTGTGCCTTCTGGACCTGTGGATGTTGGTTGTGACCAGATTCATCACTCATGAAGGACACTAGCCTCCACCAAATATTTTCACTTTGACCGATGTGTTGCAAAAGCGCAAGGTCTGGATCTGCAGCCATTGCAACCCTACAAAGAGGACATTGTGGGACCCCAAAATTCAATGAAAGAGTCTTGCCTACTTACCTGTTGACCAAGGACTCAACCAGACTTCACCCCCGTGGACTGCGCAGCATCAGGAGCATAATTGACCATCTTTGAGTCTGGATCCCTTAGCATCCGGACTACTCTATTACCGTCTATGGCTGTTATGCTGTAAAGTTTGGATCTTGCTCTAAAAATGCTCTGGTGGCCAGGTAATTGACCAAAGTATTCCCTCTTGCCCCTTGACCTCTGTACTGCAGGACAAAGATCGCCTAGCTCAGGCTGGAGTTGCCAAACTAACTTTTGTAAACTTTTCAAAAGTTTCTAAAGTTTTTGTTGACCAACGTTTGTTTGCAGTTGATGCAAAACGTATTTATCTCTTTAAAATATATAAATCAACGGAACCCTCTGGTGGATTTTGGTGATCATGGTCTCTAAAGACAGATAAAAATGTGATCTTTTTTTTCTTATCTGGTGTCTTGTCTCTTTCATGTAATGTAACTTTCATATTCTGTTGTTTGGTGTTGTTAAATGCTTTGCACATTGCTGCTTTGCTAAGCTTTACTGCTTGCAGCCACAGCTACGCAGGGTTGAGCTTAAGGTTGAGTGAACGTACCTGACTGGACCGAAGACGGTATTTTTGGGTGTACTGTTTGGTAGGGCTACCCAGCCACACCATTAAGTGCACCCCAAATCCTCACAGACATTAAGTGTGTGGTCTGGCCAGAATACGAAGACAGACGTTTGCCTCCTCCCTTATTCACTGTGTATTGTTCTGAATATGTGAGATGCAATTTATATTTTTTTGCATGCATTATTGTAACAGCCACACATACTTTACAATGAAAATCGTTTAAAAAAAGAGGGGCTGACTGGATCAAAAAAATAGTAGTAATACTTGAATATGTACATGAGACTAAGTGCAAGCCTCGTCAATTATTTATGGTGAGCTACTTTAGCACCTACAATGAACCTCACGTATTGATTCCAGAAATATGGCACCAGTGGACGAAGATGGATTTATTCACAGATCTAGAAGCAGAGAACCATGTTTCTGGAAGTCACATTGTTGTACTGGCTTTGGGACTGCTGAGGTGTCCCAGGAAAAAGTCGTGCAGGTGGCATATGAAGGCAGGAGTGGTGTACCTGCTCAGTAAATATTTACCAACTGTGGCCCACATGAACCAAAAGTCCTGCCAGGGCTAAAAATATAATACAAAAAATGGAGTCCTGCTTGAGGCAGCCACAGTAAAGCAGCAGCGTGCCCCATACGCAGACAGTGAAGGAAACATTTGTATATTGAAACAGGGTTACCCAGAGGCAGGGGCAGCATGCATAGTATTTAAAATTGTTTTGGTGTCCACCTGGAGCACAGGTCCACCCCAGATCTCAGTTGCAAATGGAGAAACTTGACAGTCACATGTGTCCAGCAGAGGAATGCATGTATCCAGGAGGTGAAAGCACCTACCTCTGTTGGGGTCTGACTTTGACATGGCCAAGGAGATACTGGAGCCTGGCAATTGAAGGTCATAAAGCTGTGTTAGACAATCACGTCAAATCTGATGAATACTCATAACTAAGGAGTAAGGACTTAATGGTTGAATGTGATAAGCCAATTCCAAATCAATTGGTTTAGGCTGTGTATGATAAAAATTGAATATTGAGGATTGCAAGGTAAAACCAATAGGCTAATGTTTTTTCGGTGGGAAATGCTAAATATTGTGGCCCTGGCTTATTGGATTTTGGAATGCCTTGACAAATCAGTAGTCAAACCTAGTGAAGAGACTTTTATAATATTACTCTGTGAGTAAAGAGGGTTAGGGAGTTGGTTGCTCACTCTGACCTTTCGTAAAGACACTTATTTTGCATTTTGGTTATTTTTTTTAAGTCCCTCAAGAAATTCAAAAATCTCATTTGACTTACATATTTGTGTTTTTGTGTATACTTGTTTGTGCATTAAATAACTTTTACTTTTAAATAAAAAACACTCACTGGACAATAATTTATTGGGTGACATTTTGTGCATTGCTGAGCTCCGAGTTCTTGGTCCACAGCACCACTCTGAATCACACTTGGACTGCATTGTCTCGCTGCCTTGATAGTGAAGTCCTAAAGGGGTTGCTCTGTCATTAGTTTGAGGATCTGATTTATGGAGGCACAAGGACACCAGAAGTGAAAGACCCCTGTTGTCAAAATTGGGGCCCAGCAACTTTTGATTGACATGGGGCCTCCCTAGCTAGATCTATCAAAAAAGGTATTTCAACTAATTAGCTCACATGAAACGGCTATGAGTACTGTAGGAACTAGTTTAGAAAAATCAAAGGCAGTCCTATGGATAAAGTCAAATCTAAGACTCCATACACCCCGTGTTGGTTAGAAAATAACGTTAATCTGAAGGAAATGCGTGGTTTCCTGGTTTAGCAACCACCATTCATTATCCAGATTCCACAGAGATTTGGAGATTGTTTCAACATAGCCCATTGGCAGGAAAATAATTTGGGTCCTTGAAAGTCCTTGTGAGAGCAGAGAGGCTTGAGCGTTTAGTAGTTTCGCAGATCCAATCGACAGCTAAGGAGAAATAATGCTGTAGGAATCTGAAAACAAATAGAAGTATAAGAATAAGTCCTCGATTACGACCTGTAGTAGTTACTTACAGTGACTTGTCAGACCTTGATACAGGTTACATTTTCTAGGCCAGGCTATTATCAGAGTGTTGATGTCGTGGTTCCAGTGTCAGAACAGAGGTTTTCGAAGACCTGTGGTGACCTTCGAAAGGTGGACAGCAGCTGCCAAGCGGAAGGTCTGCTTGCAGAGTGCATCTGAGGCAAAGATCTGACTAATTTTAAAAGTGGAGGCAGCTGTGTTTGCTATGTCCCAAAGGCAATATGCATGGTTATTCTAAGTACAGAGTCCAGCTGACCAGGAACAACACGCTCTAGAAAGCTGGGAAAGTGGAGAAGGCAAGCAAGGCACCCCTAACAATGCCCGCGTATTTGTATTTGCCAGTGAGTGTGAGGTAGGAAAGGTGACCTATGCTCCTAGTTGGGAATCCGCTTGAGCTGTAGATAGGCAACACTTGGTCCATCAATTTTCACAGTCTGATCCCTTGAGCTCATCCAAACCATCCAATTGAGTGGCCACAGGTGCCCTAAGAGCCTACGAAGCTTGTTTGAGCACATAAATCTTTCTTGGTGCCTTATCTGTCAAAATATCAAGAATGGCAATGTCGACCTATATATGTAAGGACTCCAAATTTCGACTACCACTATATCGTCAACCTCTATATCATAAGGAAGTGTAATATTACTTTTCTAATTCCATATCTCTTTCCTTGATAACATAGTGCACGCCAATATTGTGGAATCGATATCCAAATCAATATTTAAAACTCAATATCTTGGTAATGCACCTTTCCTCACAGCACAGACGTGAGTTCCCTAGAGGGAGAACTATTTCGATTGAACTTCCAAACATAGCTCATCGGGAAAGAGAAACTATAGCAATTAATGGAACAGCATTCTGAGAGAAGGGAGGAAAAAGATTAATTACATGTTGAACGATACTATAGGCTGAAACGGGCTGCGCATGGAGGGAAAATATTAGAATATGCGCGGAAGAAAATAAAAAAAACAAGTATACATTAAAGAAATCAAAACTGAACACACAACACAACAACAAATTGTATATATATTTGGGACTTGCGCAACGTTTACGACAGTCTCCTCAGTGCAGTTCATCCCATCAAATTCTTCAGCCTTACATGAAACACGGGCCTCGAATGCACATAATGCAGGGAAGGTTGGGTGTAGTTCACCTCAGCTTCAGAACTGAACAACGGAGAAATCTAATTTAAATGAATCCCAAACCAGATTTGGGTAATTTAGGTCGTAGTCTGATGTCAACTGGGGGTCGGGGAGTGACAACGACTGTAACATGAGAAGCGTTTTTACCTGTTAACACTGCTGGTTCACTTTGGGGATAAGGGATTAGCGTTTGTTTCGTTTATGAATTATGGCTGTAGGAAAATGTAATAATAATGCCTAAACAGCACATATGTAGTGGTCTAAAGGGACACGCTAAAGGTTTCCTTGCATAAAATGCATATCAATTTCCCCCAGCTGAGTAGAATATTAAGTGAGACATACTGAACAATACTTCAAATGTGTTTAAATTGAACTCGGGACTTAATTAAATTAAACCCGCTTCTTGACATCTGAAGAAAATTAAAGCGTACTATTCTGTCATAATTTGGACACGTTAAGTGATAATGCTGTTTTTATGCTAGTCTGTTGCATTGCATGCCATAATCTAATACTTATTTTTGAAGCCGTTTTTCGCACCCACCTCCCCCCAACAAAACTTTGTAGTAATTTTGCCTTGATTTGGAAAAACACAACTCGACTGACCTCTACTGAAGCATCATTTCTGGTGCATTGTATCAAGCGTCTTTATTGTCACCAAACAGCAGAAATTGTATGAATTGCTTTTTAGCTATAAGTAGGGATCCCCTAATTCTGTGATAATGACACCTAAAATCAAATCTCATTGTAATAACAATTTGTCGGCAGTACAACTAGCAATTGCACTCACTACTTTATACACTATCATGAAATGAATTGCAAAACCATATACAGCTTGCAAAAGAGAAGTGTTAGTTTAAAACAAATAGGGGCATATTTACAAGCCCAGAGCGCCACCGGAGCGTCACCTTTAGCAACGCTCCGGTGCCGCTGTGCACTGCCCCATATTTGCAAGGCGCTGCTAAGTCATTTTCTGTAGCTTAACGGCGCCTTTTAAATATGGACCTCTCCCACGCAGTTTTCTGCGCAGAGGGGCATGCGACAGGTGTTGCTGTGGACGTTCTACTGCAACACCTATTACTTTTGCAGCTGCCCTAGATTTATGAGGAATTGTAAACTTGAGGAAACACCAAAACTAACCCCACCCCAGGGGTGACGTTAGCATGCAACAACAAGGAGAAATACATTTATTTCTTCTCGTTTTTGCTTTTTCTATGTGTGCTGCAGCACACATAGAAAGAGCAAAACAGCATAAATGATTGTTTAGGTGCAGGAAGGGACAACTTCCTGCACATAAACAATCATTCCTTTCAACGCAGACCCCCTTGCAGTATTCTGCAAGGATGCCTGTGTTGGCACTTGAGCTAAATTTAGCTCCAGCGCTAGGGGAAACACAGGGGTGCACCATATTTTTCTAAATATGGCGCATCCCTGCATTTCAGAACTGATGCAGCACAGAGCTGCCCATGTTGGCTCAGATCCACGCTGCACCAATTCCATGTAAATATGCACCATGGTCCCCACAATGGACCACTGGTCATAGCCACTAAGGTGCTACAAAAGGGCTTGCGCTGCATCGATTTCAATCACAAGTGAGACCTTGCGTAGTTTCTCCTTCATTCGAGTCGGCGTGCGTCGTTTCTTCTCTCTGCAGGAGAGCGATGCATCGATTCGGTCTGCACTCCCGGGTCGGGGCAGGCCTTGCACCGCTTTGCACGCTCAGCATTGTTTGCGTCAGAAATCCTGCCACAAGACGATCCGAAAACTACACAGCGTAGGTTGTGATCTCACCAGCCTCCGTCAGCGATGCTGCGCATCATTTCTCCAGCCATGAGAGTCGATCTTCCTGTTGCGTTGCAGGCGAGCATCGATTTTCACTCACAAAGCCCGCTGCACGTTGATTTTTCAGCCGCAAATCGGAGTTACGTCGATCTTTTCCCCGCACGGCGGTAGGTGCATGGAATTCTCACTCTTGGCCTGCCAGCTTGTCCTTTCATGGTCCCAGGAACTGGATGGGCACCACTTGGCAGGGTAGGAGTCTCAGCAGAGGCTCCAAGTGCTGGCAGAGAGAAGTCTTTGCTGTCCCTGAGACTTCAAACAACAGGAGGCAAACTCTAAATCAAGCCCTTGGAGAGACAACACAAAGTCCAGTCTTTGTCCTCTAGAACAGGCAGAAGCAGCAACTGGATGATAGTTCCACAAAGCACAGTCACAGGCAGGGCAGCTCTTCTTCCTCAGCTCTTCAGCTCTTCTCCAGGCAGATGTTCCTCTTGGTTCCTAGAAGTGTTATAAAGTTTTTGGGTGCCCTCCATAAACCCAGTTTGCCCTTTGAAGTACGCCTACTTCAAAGCAAAGTCTCTCTTGTTTGTGAAATCCTGCCTTGCCCAAGCCAGGCCCCAGACACACACCAGGGGGTAGGAGACTGCATTGTGTGAGGGCAGGCACAGTCCTTTCAGGTGTGAGTGACCACTCCTCCCCTCCCTTCTAGCACAGATGGCTCATCAGGAAATGAAGAATACACCCCAGCTCCCTTTGTGTCACTGTCTAGTGAGAGGTGCAACCAGCTCAACTGTCAAACTGACCGAGACAGGGAATCCACAAACAGGCAGAGTCACAGAAATGGTTTAAGCAAGAAAATGCCCACTTTATAAAAGTGGCATTTTCAAACACACAATCTTAAAATCAACTTTACTATAATATGTATTTTTAAATTGTGAGCTCAGAGACCCCAAACTCCACATGTCTATCAGCTCCCAAAGGGAATCTACACTTTAATCATATTTAAAGGTAGCCCCCATGTTAACATGAGAGGGACAGGCCTTGCAACAGTGAAAAACAAATTTAACAATATTTCACTGTCAGGACATATAAAACACATTGCTATAAGTCCTACCTTAACTATACACTGCACCCTGCCCTTGGGGCTACCTAGGGCCTACCTTAGGGGTGCCTTACATGTAAGAAAAGGGAAGTTTTAAGACTGGCAAGTGGGTACACTTGCCAAGTCGAATTTACAGTTAAAAACTGCACACACAAACACTGCAGTGGCAGGTCTGAGACATTATTACAGAGCTACTTATGTGGGTGGCAAAACCAGTGCTGCAGGCCCACTAGTAGCATTTGGTTTACAGGCCCTGGGCACCTCTAGTGCACTTTACTAGGGACTTACTAGTAAATAAAAATGCCAATCATGGACAAACCAATTACATACACATTTTGTATAGGAGCACTTGCACCTTAATACTGATTAGCAGTGGTAAAGTGCCCAGAGTAACAAAAACAGCAAAAACAGAGTCCAGCACACATCAACAACCTGGGAAACAGAGGCAAAAGTTAAGGGAGACCACCTCAAGGATGGAAAGTCTAACACTGGGAAATTATTTACTGAGTGTTATCTTTGTGTGCTAGTGGATTGAGAATATTAGCCCACACCACCTCCGCTGAGTGGGCTTTGGACTACTTTGCTTTGCTACCCTGAGAGAGTCAAGTGTTACAATGGAGTACTGAGGCACGGATTTACAAGAAATGGGTGCATCAGTACTGATGTGTCAGATTTCTTGCCCCCCACCACCACCTAACAATACCATGTGTGCACTGTAATTAGAATACGGCGCACCATGGAACACATTAGGCCAATAGCGACAAAATACAGTGTCCTTCTTCATGTGGCGCCCATGACAAGTCCAATGAGAGGGCTATTGCTGTAGACCGTATTCTTCTGTCCCAGCTTTGAGATTGGGTTACATGTCAATCCAATCACTGCATATGGGGCATCTTCTGAGGCCTTTGACCTCCTCTCCTCAGGGCTTTGTTGTATGCATCAGCCCACTTCATCGTAGCCTGACATTAGGTATACATTACAGGAGAATTACTAACCTTCTATCTCAATGTTATTGTATGGTTGGCTAGCAGTAGGTCAAGATCAAAAGAAGGAGTGGGTAATCTGAATCTTCTTGGTTCCCATAAAGTGACCCAAAGTGCAAGCATCCCAGTTTTCAAAATAAGTACAGCCGCCCAGTGATGGCAGGAAAAGCCTCAGTGGCTCCAGACTAGTAGTCTTTTAGTGAGCAGCTGTTTTACAGAATGTGCCAGAGACTAACTGATGGAGCTACACTGATGTGGCATATTGTACTAGCTTCAGGGAAATTTCAGTTAATTCTATCATGGGTTAGGTAGGATTTATGCAGAATATTGAACTGAATGTGTTTCAATTTTGCATTGCTGGAGTATGTGGATATGTTATTGCCATGTATCATTCCTTATCATGAAGTTCTCTTGCTAACTTAGGCCCAGATTTAAGAAAAGTGGCGCTTTATGATGTGAAGAGTCACTTTTCTTGCACCCTCCTAATGCCACCGTGTGCAAGCCATATTTAAGAAACAGCGCGCCATGGCAGTATTAGGAACAATAGTGTCAACATTTTTACACTATTGTGGCACTAGCGCACCATGGCGGTAATAGGAACAATAGCGTCAAAAATATTTACGCTATTATGGCACTAGCTATTGTGGCAGCTTTGCTACACTAGCGTCAAAAATTGTAATGCTGGTGCAGCAAAGTGCAGGGAGGCCCACTGATTTCAATGGGCGCATTCTTTTAAAGCCTGCTTTGAGCAAAACATCTTGTAGCTTTTATTGCTTAATTAATGTAGGCCTCCTAATGGCAGATCACCCCCCCCTTGCATACATTTTGTCTGGTGCCAACATAATGTGGCACAAGGTGGGGGGGTAAAGTGTTGCAATGCATGCATTGCACCATTTTGTACACATTAGCATAAAAAATAAATAACGCTAATGTTGCGCAAGGTGACACCAGGGCCTTATAAATCTGGCCCCTAGTTCCCAGGAAGGAGACAATTATGGATCAGTTACTTGTGCAAACCTCACAACCTGCAAAACAATTGACTTAAAGTTTTACACTAAACATATATAAACATATATTCATCTTGATTGTGACTACCATATTGACATGGTAGTGAACCGAATGAAAAATACGAGTGATTATAAAAATGACTATCATTCCTATCAATGCTTTCTTGAGAGGCACATCCTGGGGACAATACAGAGTTTAACAACATTGAAAGTTGAAAAATATTGGCATGAGTCATGTCAAGGTTATTTCGTTTTCAAAAGGACTATCTAGTGTTGTGGGAGGGGGTGGAGGATGTAATGCACTAGATGATTGGAGGTGCTGAGCTACATGGTCCTTATAGTGCTACATGATTCTTAGAGTGATGATCTGTTCTTAGTGATATTTCTAATCCTTTGCAGATGACAAGGAAAACACTTAATCACAAGTAGTTTTTGAAGAGAGTGCACTAGTCCTCTAGTGTACTGTTAGCGCCATTACCCTTGATCCTTTTTGGCTTTGTTTAACATGACCATGGTACCCACACAACCAGATACCCAGTCCTCATGTGAAATTTTTTACAGCACCCAGTTTCTCTATCCTGAAGTTATACACTTGAGTTGTAACACGTACCATCTCTATGTCTCTTCCTTTCTACATTGCACTTATTCCTACCATCCTTTTATGAATTTGAAAGTGTATTTTCATGACAAAGTTAAAGAAACATTTCAATGATTCTTATATACATCATTAGAAGACGGATTGACTTTCACTAATAAAAACGTCAATGAAAGGAGATCATGCAATTCTAGATCTTTTTGGTGACCAGTCAAAAAGATCTAGTATTGCAACCTGTAACTTGCCTTAAAGTTCTATAACGGTATTATATTTCATGAGTGTTGAGTTTTATTGAGATTTTTAACAAAAGCGTGTATCTATATTACAGGCCATTTTGCATTCCAGTTGTTTCTGTAATTGAAGTACTTCGTTTTGTGTCCTATGATTCTTTACAGGTGTATTTGTTAACAAGATGTTGGCATATTTTTTATTTGGTAGTGGAAACAGTAAAATCTACATTGAAAAACATTTAGATTCGGAAATTTATTTTTAAATGTAACTCACTTGTTGGTACTCTGGTGGGTATGTTTTGCTGAAAAGCAGTAGATGCATCTAAGGCTGACCATTTTTATCTAAATAACGTGACTAATTTGCGGCTGTCGCTGTCTTTATTGCACAAAACTACTGTTTAACCACCTACATCACGCTAGTTACACTGATGTGATATTCACTTTTACTTAGAAATTAAACTACTTTGAGTCACTTGCACTTGACGATTTCCCAAAGAAACTTAACAACCTAATGATGGTGTGGTTTGACATACAATGTTAGAAAATAATTCAGTGATATGATAAGTCCTCCACAGAATGGACATAAATTGTTGTGACATGGCAAATGTTAGTATGCTGCATAATATATCACCAGGCTTAAGGACAATACCTACAACTCCGAAATATACGTGTCTTCATTGTCACACTATTAGCTCTCCACATGGTCCACCTCTACTCATAAAGAGAAAAAAGAGTGGACCACGCTCCCAAGGCAATGGCCCTTGCAGCATACTACTGGGCAGGCAGTCTGCCTATGGCAAGAACAGAACACATTGTCAGTACAGTATAAATTCCAAATGTATGTAGGTCAAGTAAAGTTACTTTTATTTTGCAGGTAAATGTCTTTCCAAATATTACATACTCAAGCACATCTATAAAAAGCAGATGTACAAATCATAAAAAAATACTGCTTCATGCACTTATGCATAGGTGAACACCTCTTAAATTGTGGCATTGTAATAGCATTGAATAGTTCCCAAAAACGAGAAAGATTCCATCCTTCAATGTGTTTAGAATTATATCTAGCATGAAAATGTATAAAGTGTCACAGAAATGGCTTTAAATGTAAGCTCCAATGTCTTGTACATGTTTCCACAGTATTTTTAAACTTGCTAATGCAAAACATATTTGTTAATTTTTATTAAACACATTAAGTATAATATTTCATCTGCAATAAACCAAGCAAAGCTGTACTGTGAAAAAATATAGTTGTATAAATTTGGGTTATTCGTTGTGGAGATTATGAGTTCTTCATAAGTAACCAATCCACATTAGTCTTTTTACTGAGAACCATGTGCCCTACATTATCACTTGATTCTCTCAGTGTAGTGAAGCTGAGCAGTCCAAGGTCTAATCAAAAAGGGTGATGTGGACTAATAACCCCAGCTTGCTGGTACGCAACAACAGCATTGTATGAAATCCACCTTTTCTGCGTAGTTACTCCAGATGTTTTTGCTTTTGCTGGGCCCATTATTTGTGCCTACTTTTGAACTATGTGCAATTTACATCTGGTAATGGGTAGGGAAGTGCCTGTGCTACCCATTTAAACATGATTTTGATAAACATACTCCTAATTAGCCTATTTAACTTGCCTATAAGCCCTAAGTATATGGTACAAAATGTGCTGAGGACCTGGAAGTTAAATTCTATGAGTCGATTGCACCATCTATTGTGCCAACCCATACATTGGCAGTAAAAACATGGTTTAATGCCTACCATTGTAGCCTGACTGCAGTAGTGTAAAAACTGCCATTTGATGTGTCAAGGTAAATGCTTTTGAATGGTCAAAACTTCCCTTTTACATAGTAATAAGTTACCCCTAGGTAGGGCTTGTAGCCTACAAGTAAAGGTGCAGGGTATTTAAATGTAGGGCATGTAGAACTGTAATGTTAACGTTTTCTTATAATAATGTAATGTATTGTTAACATGACACTAGAACCTAAACGCTTTGTTTAATGTGGCTGGTCTATTTATCCTAATTAGAAAACAAGAGTACAGATGACAATACTAATGCTGTATCTCATCAGTGGGACCAGCTAGAAAAACTAATAAACAGCTATTTTAATAGTCAATACAAATCCAATTCAATGGTGAAGTCTGTTTTGTTTATAAATATTAAGGAAAGGTAACTCTCCAGACATACCTCCAGCCCTCAGAAACCATATTGTGTGTCTGAAAACATTTGCAATCTTAGAAATGCCTAATGTTGGTACAGTTGGCCACATTAACCATTACCTCATTGGTTAGGCCAGTCCCAGGAAGCATTCCCACCTACTAGCTTGAATTAGGCATTAATGTGGCATCTCTGGGCACCGACTTTACAACAATTCCTGGACCTAGTGAAGATCTTGAGAGGATTGAGCCTGCTGTCTGTGATCCGAGAAAGTCTTGAATATTACTAGTCTAAGATTTAGTGCACACTAACCTGAGAGTTAAGTACATAATGAGAGGGAACTCGGTGCAATGAACTCAACAGGAGCTGGGTCGCAACTCATAGAGAAGAATACTGAAAGCATTGCAGATGCCAAAATCACTGAGTCACTAAAAGGGTTTGGGAGACTAGAGCACTGGAACATTTTGGTGAATCAGGAGACAATCACATGAAAGAGACTTGCGCAGGACAAGGGCACAGAAAGCTTAGTGCAGGAATAATGCTGATGTACTTGCGGAACAAGTTTGAGGCCAAGCGCTGATACAGATTCAAGGAGGTATTTATACAGGAACCCAGGAGTGTTCCAGAAGAACATGTGCCCAACGTGGAAGCATGAAATAATCCAATGAAGGTGAAGAAGGGGAAACACACATGTTGCACAACTAGGAAAAAGGGCCTACCCAGTAGCAGATGTAAACAGTAATTGACGTATGACATCCAATGGAACCCAAGTGCACGTTGGTACAATTCAGTGTTCTTCAGAGGAAATATTGTTATTTTGACCGTGCACATGACATCTGCAGGTGCAAACTGGATGAAACTTGCACATTAACACAACAAGGTGGTCAATGGTTCATTATTCAGAAGGAGGGGGAACCCATAGAACGAGCACTGGCCTGAGAGGTGCCACTAGGGAAGCAAGCATGACTGGAATTATTCATTTTAGGGAGGTGCCACAAAGGAAAGGAGACATGGGCCCGGCAGGGTAAAACCCACCACACATAGGGCACAAGATGGAGTCATGACAACAAGAAACCTTTTCCTGGAAGTACACAGATGAATACTGGCAACTGGACCTGGACTGGAACCTCCACTTAGCCTCTGCCTGATACTGTGAGACTTCAAGTGCCTCCCCTGAGGTCGGCACTGCATACATACTTTACTCTTTGTCCTAAGTTAAGCCTGTCTGCTCTGTGCCATAGCTGCCAGGGCTTGAGCACAGGTTAATTTAGATTTTCCTAGTTTCACAAAAGAAGGTCTTAATTTCGTTAAAGACATGGAGGCGAGTATTATGCTTTCTCAACTTGCTTTATTTAAATGGCAGGAGTCAAGACTGTGGAAAAAAACTACTAATCCAAAGAGGGTTAGCAACAATAAGCCAATGGGAATAGAACTGTAGTCTAACTCTATAACCAATAAGGGCCCAAGACCCCCTATAATACCTATCTTGATTACGCACAGTCCTCTTTTCTTAACCGATAAGTCATGCAGAAGTATGGAACAAGTGTGAAAAAAGAAATAGGATAGAAACTGCAAAAAGAAGTGTGAACATCTCCTGAGTAAAGTCCAACAATATGGATCCTAAAGAGAAGCTCATTGGAGATGTGGGTTCGTGGAAGGAAAGACATCCAGGAGGTGAACAGACCAACCCATGGTAGTTGAAACATGCAGTTGGGAGTCTATGTAGTTGCACTGGTTGCAGAGATGGGTACTGGAGGGTGGGAAAAAACATTGTTAATACAGATGTTGAGGTGGGATAATCCTCACCTCCATATCTTCAGTAAAATTAAGACTTTCCCTCATGAGAATAGGAAGTTCTAGTTTTTATGGTAAGTCACAGAGGCTGTTTGAAGCATATTTATGACCACCGAAGAAGCAGTATCAAAAGGTTTGCAATAAAAGATACGAACAGTATTATCATTTGACCAAGCAGCCGATCTCAGAATGTCCTTCAAACAGGAACCTATCCAAAGGGCCTTAGATGCCATGGCTCCCCTGGTGGAATGGGCTCCAAAAATGGATGTCTCAATCCCAGCTGAGGACATAGCCCAAGGGTAGGGGAAGAAGCTGGTTTATGAGGTTTTGTTTAAGGAAATCAGAAGTTGGGTGTCAGAGGACTTTCTGGGATGGTCCGTCTGTTGTTCATAAATGTTAAACAGTTTCCCACACACAGTTGAAGATGATTAGGAAGGAAAGGGTAAACACAGAAGTTAAATTTGATTTGGTGTGTTTCCTTACATTGAAAACAATACCCAAAGGATTAAAATGACAAGAAGAAATGTCTAGTGCTTTGAAATCAGAAAGACATTTGATCAAAATGAGGCTTAGTAACATATTCAATTTAGGAGAAAGCATTTTAAGGGAAAGAAAAATCATTTTCAAGCCAGGGTAAGCTATGAACATTTACATCACCAAATTAACATCCCATAATTGACTGTATTTTGAAAAGAGGGGTTACAAATCCTCCTCTGTTTAATAGTTGACAAACCAGAGGATGTTCCCCAACTGGTTTTCCATTGATACGTGGATGATTTTCTGAGATTCGAGATCTGTATACATTGACTGTACTGTAAGTTTTGCCTCCACTAGCTAGAGAAGCTAAGTCATGGACTATAAATCTGACATCTGCGGAAAAGGGATTACCAGATTTTCCCATACATCAGTTTTTCCAGACATATCAGGCTTATCTGTAAGCTTTGAAAGTCCCTGGAGCCCAGGATGTATTGATATATTCCACATCTTCTGCTGAAATGCCCGGATTAATTTGGGAAGTCCTGCTACCTTCCATGCAGAAAGAGAGTGTTGTTCAGAATGAGGTTGTGTCTGATACCATTGGAATCCAAAGGAGGTTAGCAAAGTTTGGAAGCAAGATTGGGTATCCTATTGCGAGGTCCAAGAGGAGAGGATGCAGTACTTGAGATTGCCAAATTCAGGTGACGACAACCAAAAAAGCTCCATGTCTTCTTACCTGGGCCAGGACTCTGTTGAGCATGAGAAAAGGAGGGAAGGCATAGTTGATGTTCTGAGACCAGTCCTGGAGAACCGCATCCGTTGCCAGAACGAACAGGTCTAGCCTCCAGCTGAAGAAACAAGAAAGATGTGTGTTGGGTCTGGATGCAAAGAGATCTACATGGAGGGGACCCCAATTGTGGTAAAAAATGGAAAATAGAGGGATGCAGCTTCCAGTCACTGGAAACGGGCAGACACTGAGATTACAAATCGGCAACAGTTTTGAGGGTGCCTGAAAGATATTCTGCTTGAACCAAATTCTTGTGAGTGAGACAGAACTCCCAAAAATATTTAGCCACCTCCACCAGCGGTTTGGACCTTGTACCGCCGAGGTGGTTGATATATCGTACTGCAGTAAGATTGTCCATGCAGAGGCGAATGCAACACTTTACCCTGTGTTTTGTAAAACTCTAGATTGCAAAGGACCCTGCAAACATATCTGAACAGTGCATGCACAATTTTGACTCCCAAAATAACCATGTTGAGATTTGACCACACCGGGGATTCCAGCCTGTTAGGCTTGCAACTGATTCTGAGACAAGATCTGGGGCTGAAGCAAAATTGTTCTGCCATTCCAGGCATCTAAATGGTTGATTCACCATTGAAGTTCTATGTGGGATTTGGGATCTAACTGCACAAGGTCGAAATAGAAGAGGCCCTGGCGAAGATGACAGATTTTGAATCTCTGGGCAGTTCAATAGTGAAAAGGGCCCCAGAAAATGGCCTGAATCGACAAAGATAGAAGACCTATGTAAGGAAATGCCTCCTTGGCATGGTTACGCCCTGACTTTGTGCCTTTGATGATGCTAAGTTATGATTTGAAAGTGTGCTGGGACCCTGCTAACCAGGCCCCAGCACCAGTGTTCTTTCCCTAAACTGTACCTTTGTCTCCACAATTGGCACAACCCTGGCACTCATGTAAGTCCCTTGTAACTGGTACCCCTGGTACCAAGGGCCCTGATGCCAGGGAATGTCTTTAAGGGCTGCAGCATGTCTTATGCCACCCTGGGGACCCCTCACTCAGCACATGCACACTGCTTCACAGCTCGTGTGTGCTGGTGGGGAGAAAATGACTAAGTCGACATGGCACTCCCAACAGAGTGCCGTGCCAACCTCACACTGCCTGTGACATTGGTAAGTCACCCCTCTAGCAGGCATTACAGCCCTAAGGCAGGGTGCACTATCCCACAGGTGAGGGCATAGGTGCATGACCACTATGCCCCTACACTGTCTAAGCAAAACCTTAGACATTGTAAGTGCAGGGTAGCCATAAAAGTATTTGGTCTGGGAGTCTGTCAGACACGAACTCCACAGCACCATAATGGCTACACTGAAAACTGGGAAGTTTGTTACCAAACTTCTCAGCACAATAAATGCACACTGATGCCAGTGTGCAATTTATTGTAAAATACACCCAGAGGGCATCTTAGAGATGCCCCCTGAAAACATACCCGACTTCCAGTGTAGGCTGACTAGTTTTTGCCAGCCTGCCACACACCAGTCATTCTGTGGCCAGGAATAAAAGCCTGTGCTGGGTGGAGGTGCTTCTCACCTCCCCCTGCAGGAACTGTAATACCTGGCGGTGACCCTCAAAGGCTCACCCCTTTTGTTACAGCGCCCCAGGGCATCCCAGCTAGTGGAGATGCCCACCCCTCCGGCCACTGCCCCCACTTTTGGCATCAAGGCTGGAGGAGATAATGAGAAAAATAAGGAGGAGTCACCCACCAGTCAGGACAGCCCCTAAGGTGTCCTGAGCTGAGGTGTCCCTTACTTTTAGAAATCCTCCATCTTGTAGAAGGAGATTTCCCCCAATAGGATTAGGGATGTGCCCCCCTCCCCACAGGGAGGAGGCACAAGGAGGGTGTAGCCACCCTCAATGACAGTAGCCATAGGCTACTGCCCTCCCAGACCTAAACACACCCCTAAATTCAGTATTCAGGGGCTCTCCAGAACCTAGGAAACTGGATTCCTGAAACCTGACGAAAGAAGAAGGACTGCTGACCTGCAACTTCTTTGCAAAAAAAAAAAAGCAACTTTAAAGACTTCACGTTTCCCTCCGAAGCGTGAGACTTTCCACTCTGCACCCGACGCCCCAGGCTCGACCTGCGGAAAACCAACACTGCAGGGAGGACTCCCCGGTGACTGCAAGCCCGTGAGTAGCCAGAGACGACCCCCCTGAGCCCCCACAGCGACACCTGCAGAGGAAATCCAGAGGCTCCCCCTAACCGCAACTGCCTGTAACAAGGGACCCGACGCCTGGAACCAACACTGCGCCCGCAGCCCCCAGGACCTGAAGGAACCGAACTCCAGTGCAACCCTCTGCCTTGCCCAGGTGGTGGCTACCCTGAGGAGCCCCCCTGTGCCTGCCTGCATCGTTGAAGAGACCCCTGGGTCTCGCCATTACTTCCTATCTGAAACCCGACACCTGTTTGCACTCTGCACCCAGCTGCCCCTGTGCCGCTGAGGGTGTACTTTCTGTGCCTGCTTGTGTCCCCCTCGGTGCCCTACAAAAACCCCCTGGTCTGCCCCCTCAGGACGCGGGTACTTACCTGCTGGCAGACTGGAACCGGGGCACCCCTGTTCTCCATTGAAGCCTATGTGTTTTGGGCACATTTGACCTCTACACCTGACCGGCCCTGAGCTGCTGGTGTGGTAACTTTGGGGTTGCCTTGAACCCCCAACGGTGGGCTACCTTGGACCCACATTTGAGACTTGTAAGTGTTTTACTTACCTGTGAACTTAACCTTTACTTACCTCCCCCAGGAACTGTTGATGTTTGCACTGTGTCCACTTTTAAAATAGATTATTGCCATTTTTACCAAGACTGTACATGCTATTGTGATTATTCAAAGTTCCTAGAGTAACTATGTGAAATACCTTTCATTTAAAGTATTACTTGTAAATCTCGAACCTGTGGTCTTAAAATAAACTAAGAAAATATATTTTTCTATATAAAAACCTATTGGCCTGGAGTAGGTCTTTGAGTGTGTGTTCCTCATGTATTGCCTGTTTGTGTACAACAAATGCTTAACACTACCCTCTGATAAGCCTACTGCTCGACCACACTACCACATAATAGAGCATTAGAATTATCTCTTTTTGCCACTATCTTACCTCTAAGGGGAACCATTGGACTCTGTGCACACTATTTCTTACTTTGAAATAATACATACAGAGTCAACTTCCTACAACCTACAATCCTGGCATGAGATGTGAGCGATATGGATGATCTCTGAAGTGTTTATGATATTTCATATTTGATCTCCTTGGAGATGGGTAAATGAATTATCACAGTTTCTGAGTTGATTAGAAAACCCAGCCAAACTCAGTTTGTTGATGAGAAAATCTAGGTCCTGCAACAGAGAAGATGTAGTCTGAAGTTGAGTTTGTAGGTAAGGTAGCTTTTGACCAGTAAGAGAATGCCATCTAGAGGTTATTTACAGGATACGCTGTGATCTGGGAAGGGCTACCAAAGGTTGCAGAACCTTTTTAAAGCACTAGGGTGCTGAGGAAAGTCCAAAGGGGAGAGAAGAAAATGTATATATTTCCCTTGCCTTTGGAATTGAAGACAATTCCTGGAACAGTGATGAATTGGAATAATTAAGTATGTGTCTTGCAAATCTAGCCACACCATCCAGTCATTTTGCAACAAGGAATCTCTGAGATGGATACTAATTTCCATTTTGAGATGATGGTAGACTACAAATTCATTGAATTCCCTGAGGTTTATCACAGATCTCATTCTTCTGTTATTCTTTTGAACCAAGAAAAGGCAACTTAAAATTCCCTTCAGGTGAGGAGAAGTCTTTTGAAGTGCTTGCTTTTTACAGAAGAGAGAGAATCTCTTCTGTCACAAGTGCAATCATGTCTTCTGAAAATGTTAAAGTAGTTGGTAAAAGAGTTTGAAATGGCCTTAAACAGCTAGCCTTGAACAGTGTTCAACACCCGGGGATCTGCTGTGATATATTGCCATTTGTGAAAAAGAACCTTAAACAAGCCCCTACTGAATGAGGACCAGAAAGCAGACCTATCTGTTTAGTTTGCCCCTCTGGTGATTCTTTGTCCTTTATTGAGGATTCCCCTATTCCTTTGGGTATAGAATTGCATTCTGAATTCTTCATAACGTAGCTATTGAAGCCCCTGGAGTTTTGGCTTCTGCCTCAGCCGGGCCTGCAAAAACCAGATGAGTGAAGACTTTCTTTAGCAACTGTTGGGTTGTATCTAGAAAAGCAAAAGTGGTAGCATGCCTTCTTAAAAAAAGTTAACAATTGATCGATAAAAGGAGTTGATGTGATGTTAAATGGTAAAAAGTGCCTGGGGCATTCAGACTCGAGTTTGGTCCTAATCTGTTTATACAAAAGTAAATGTAACCTACTAGAAATATATCCTCCTACATGTTCAAAGGGAAACCATTCAGTGGAATTAGGGTAATGAATTAATTTAGGGTCAAACATGGGATAACCATCAGAATCTAACAGTTGCTTGGACTGAAATGAATTACTTTTGGAAGATAAAACGTTTCATTTTTTTTTTTTAGGGCTCAGCCAAAATTCAGAATCATCACCATTCTCATTATTATCATCAGTATCAGGATAATAGGTATCATCATCAGTATCCTGGATTTCTGAAACAACTACCTTGGTATTGGGATTAAGGTCTTTATTTGGATGTATCCCCTCCTTTGAAGAAGGCCTTGGAAGAAAGTTGTCTTCTACCTCACTAACAGAGTTCTTTTAGACTTTCTGAAAGGGCTCTCATCCACCATAAATGAAGAAAAGTATTTGGAAACAGTAGATGCTCTGACAGTCATAAACTTACGTTGTCTGCTTTCCCTCACAGATTAGGCCATAATATTCTTAATGTCAGTGTTTTCAATATTTGTAGTTATTTTTGTAATGGAAGAACCTACTGCCTGTTGTACAGATGACTGGATAAAGTCATCTAAATTATGGCAGAATTCTTCCCCTTTGTCATTGTCTTGTTCATAAAAGGCTGAGAAACAGCCTGGTTCCATGGTAGAATTGGTACACTGTGCTATTGAAAATTTTAAAAAAAGAAGAAATATTGACAGTGAAGGAAGGGTTAACAGTGGCTAAAGAGGAGAAGAGCCATCCACATAGAGTGGAAACTTAGGCCAGAGGAGTTGTGAGGCAGGGAGTGGCCAAGAGTAAGGGCACACCCAGTAGCCTCACCAGCTCCGAAGATGGGAGGTCGAGAGGAGAAAAGAAATGCTGAGGACAAATCACTTAAAAAGTGTGGGCAGCTTCTTATTGACAGCAATTCAAATGTAAGTGACACAGTCAGGAAAGTGTACTGCAGGAGGATGGTTGGGTTGAATCAACTGGCGGCCGCAGGCAAGTATCCTGACGGGCTCGCCTGCAGGGAAAACAAACCCCTCTGAAAGGCAATGTAATGAAAGGAAGCAAAGCAACCACAATAACACCAAAAACATTAATTGCAATTATAAGCAATGAATAGTAAAACAAAAATAACATAACATATATTTGACTGTTCGCAGCAAGAAAAGAGGACTGTTCGTATTCAAGATAGGTAATATAGGGGGCCTTGGGCCCTGAATTGTTATACAGTTGGACTGCAGTTCTTTCCCCATTGGCTTATTATTTGTAATCTCATCGGATTAGTACTTTTTTTCACAGCCTTGACTGCTGATATTTCAATAAAGCAAGTTAAGAGGCATATTAGGAGCCTCCTTGACTTGCCATAAAATGTTGTGACTTTGAGGGTTCACCTAAACAAGGGTTGCAATTGTTCCTAGTCCTAAATATTAATCCAGTTTCTTACCAACACTCAACAAATCATTGCCCAGTCAGTGTTTTCTCTTTTAAAAAGGAAACACAATTTTTTTTTACACACATACTAAATACTACACATTATGGGCCAGATGTAGCAAAAAAATATTTTGCGACTTGCAAATAGCGAGTCATAGCGACTCGCAATTTGCAACTCACAAAATATTATGCAGAAAGGTGTCTCAGACACCTTCTGCGACTCGCTATGGGGTCGCAAAGACCCACCTCATGAATATCAATGAGGTGGGTCGCAGTTTGCAACCCCATAGCGAGTCAATGCACTCACAGGGATGGTGGCCTGCTGGAGACAGCAGACCACCATGTCTGTGACTGCTTTTAAATAAAGCAGTTTTTTTTTTTCTTTTTGCAACCCGTTTTCCTTAAAGGAAAACGAGCTGCAAAACGAAAAAGTTCTGAAACCATTTGGTTTCGGTTTTTTCAGAGTAGGCAGTGGTCCATAGGACCACTGCCTGCTCTGAAAAAATATTTTTTTTGGCATTCACAAAGAGGAAGGGGTCCCATGGGGACCCCTTCCCTTTTGCGAATGTGTTACCATCCACTTCAAGTGGATGGTAACTGCGAGTTGGTTTGCGACCGCATTCGCGGTCACAAACCAACTCAGCATGGCGATGCAGTCGCAAATAGGAAGGGAACACCCCTTCCTATTTGCGAGTTAAAGCCTCAAATTGCGAGTTGGTACCGACTCGCAATTTGAGGTTGTGCATCGCGTTAAGCGTTTTGCGCATCGCAAACTGCGTTTTTCGCAGTTTGCGACGCGCAAAAGGCTTCCTACATCTGGCCCTATGTTACAAATATATAACATCAATAGATGGAAATACCTTAGATGTTATCCTCATATCTGATTATACCCTTAAAGGTATCTGAATCCTGTAGCTGCAATATCCTCACCTATATCAGATAAAACAATACAAAATAAGGAAATGTAATTATCAATGAAGCAGAACTACTGGCTATGTTAGGATGTCACTACTTCAATAAAGGCAGCAAAATGTCATGTTTCAACACAACACCACCATTAAAATAAAAGAGCACAGTACAAATAATGAAAAGCATTCATTATAATGATACATGTTGTAATGTCATCATTCACCAAATGCATGTATATAAACTACACACGTTGCCTTAGGCACTAAGGCAGGTACTGAAATGAGTCTCCACTCTTAATCAATATTATTATAGTTTTATTCCATACATCTTAATAACCAAAAAGTTCCAATTTTAATAAATCATTCATTTTATTAGTATTTCATTTCCATGGTGTGACAAACTTCCAGGTGTGTTACCACCGCAGTCCTTAAATTCCATCATTAACAGATATCTTTACAATCCCGTGCTCACCCAATCCCCAATGCATGTCAGAGGGAACATGTACTAAAATCAGAAGAAAACAATAACAAAATTAAATATCCAGTTTGTGGTATATTTCAGCAATAATTCACAAATGCAAGCTTAGATTAACACATAACAAATTAGATATTCAAAATCCACATTTTATATCAAAAGCATATGCTTATTTCTTGCATATCAGCTTTAAATGTGATCATCAGTTTAAATCCATCCACTTCAACTCAATATGTACTTAAATCAAGTGCTAAACTGCAACCTAAGGTATGTGTCCATGAGGGTCGCCTAATTTCCAAACAGCAGTATGAATATAAGCTCATTGGTAACTGCGTAATAGTCAATAATGAAGCATTCATAAAACACAGTACTCATCAAACATTGTGTTAGTACATCAGTCCACCCCTCACAAGTACCAGACTCATTAAGAGATGTAAACCCATATAGAAAAACATAATGATATGAGAACAGCATCTCAACTAGTGGCTAGAACAATATCAACCCCAGTGGTAAATCTGCACATACATACAGGTGAGTGGTGATTCCTCCCTTTACTAGGAGAGCCTAACTGACCACAGTAGTTCTTCTAATTTCACTTACGCTAAAAGGTAGGCTTTAAGTTATCTCCTCAAACTCCTGTGTGAAAATACAAACTCCCTGCTAGGGGACCTCACTAGTTATCATCTCCCTATTTGGAGATACAAACAGGACTTGCCTCATGAGTCTAACATATCAAGAAATGTCAACCATATTCAAATGGAGTGTCTGGGGAGAAATAGGTTTCTCAGCATTAGCGTGTCCTCTATGCTCACTACAAAATATGACAAAAATGACCTATTTGCCCGTGTTTATAACTAGGTAAATGAGCAAGACATACTGATATGAATGTGTCTGTTCTATTAGAGGAATATGTGTACCCATAAAACCATTACATAATGCCAAACAGAAAACAACTCCAGGATACAATATGAGCACATAATAACAAATCATAGAAAACAACTGAATTCAATGCAGTCATTTAGACCTTTTGGTATCACAGTTTGCAGTTTGCTGATCCAATACAGAGTATTTGAAAAAAAACATACATCTTTTGGATATATTGGTATTGGTACAAGGGTTTTTATTTCCTAGTAAAGCTTTGTGGTCCTTAGGCAATATTCTTTGTTCTGCTCTCCATAGTTTATGATTAGGACAGCCCCTTTTAGCACATTTTTCAAACTAATTTGTTTGTGTCGATTAAAGGCATCATTGTCTAACCATATTATTTGCAACCTCAATAATTGAAAATATGGTAGGTGATTTAGCAAGGGGGGTTGATAAAAGCTTGATAATGTAACAAGTTACTCTGATCAGTCTCCTTGACATACACCCAAGTCTGAATTGCTCCATTATTCATTACATCTAATACATCCAAATATGACATTATATTTTACTCTATCTCATATGAACGTCAATCTAGTATCCTCCTCGTTTGAGGAATGTATGGCTTCCTAGAGAGTATCCGTGAACCCTCGCCATATCAGAAATATGTCACCATGGCATCTCAAAAATAAAGCTAAGTTGTTGATACAGGGGACCTGAGATCAAATATGATCTTGCTCAAACTTGTTCTTGAAGGTATTTGCCAAGCTCTGAGCAATACAATTTCCTATGCTGGACTCAGTCAGTATCTGTTGTATAATGTGACATACATCAAGTCCAACTAAAACACTTTAAGGTCTTCATTATAATCCATCTGTAACTAAGTCCATTCAATGGCTTGTAACCCCAAACTGTGGGAATGGGCATATAGAGGGACTTCACACCACTTGTACACAACCACTGACCCTGAAGATTTTCTACAGTTAATTTCTCCAAATGGTTTGAAAAGTCAGTGGTGTCTTGAATGTATGTGGAAACTCTTTGCACAAACTTTAGTAATTAATGATCAATTAATTTGCCTGTAGTCTCATGTGTAGATAGATTCAGCCTAAATGGTGATCTCAATGGATGTTTTTGTATCTTAGGTAACATGAAAACGGTAAGAATAATGGGAGTATCTTGAAGCATGTATTTCTTTTCAGTCTCATTTATAATGCCATGACCAGTGATTTAATTGGTTATGATTTTCAATATGTTAAGAAATTCATTAGTAGGGTCAGTATCAAACTTTTTATAAGTTTCCAAGCCGTTCACATGTTCCTGTACATTCCGATTGTAAAATTCATAGTCCATCAGAACCTCTGCTCACCCATTATTCACTTTATGGAAGGTAATATTGTGATCAGGTGCTATTTTTTCAAAATATGCACTTCTTTGTTCTTCATAGTTTCAGGACTTTTCTTCAATGCAGTTTTAGGTATTTTGGTTAATGATTCACAACGGTCTCAAAGGAGTCAATTGACTTATGACTGATCAGTGGTCTGTAGTTGCTTTTGGTTCTGAATTTGCTCGTATCTTCAATGGCTTCTTTCTGTGCCTCCACACTAGAAAAGCAGTGTCACAACCACAATGTTCTCATGAATTTAAACATTGTTATCTTCAAGTCCAATTCATTTGTACGGTAGGTAGGCATAAAAAGATGTTCCCTTTTGCTATACAGTTACTTCAAACATGTATATATTCCTTTGGAAATGATGATAATGAAGCTTTCCTTTGGCTTCTGGCCACCTCTTCTCTTTTTGGTTGTGTGCCTACTGCATCTAGTTTTTTGTTTGTTTGTGGCAGAGCTGGTCAATAAAAAAGAAAGCTCAGATGTCTCAGTTATGGGTTCCACAGATGCCTTTGTCTGACTCAAGATTGTCTGAGTTTGTTGATGCAATCGGGCAATCGCTCTTTGTTCTGTTTCTCATCTGATGTTGATAAATTATAGTATGTCATTCATCCTTCTCCATTACCTGTTCTATCTCTGATTTTAATTCTGCTCTATCTTTATTAAGTTCTTCTAGAACTTTAGATAACTTCTCAATGATAAGCAGAATCAGGTCCACAGAACATTTATTCAATATTGCATACAATTTTTCTACAAAGCATTGATTGTTCCTACACAGAGTAGGTTTTAACAATATGCATAATCTTCCAGGAATGTGTCCAGCCTTAATATATTTAGTCAAGGTTGTAGCGTGAAGACGTCGGTTTATCTCCTTGCCCATCATGTATATTGATTTGCTGAATATAGATTGATCCCTTAGTGCAAATTAGTTTCTTTGTGTCTTGTATCAAAGCATATATCTCTTGTGCTTCCACATGACCGGACTCCATGATATCTGCCCTTTCAGTGGTGGATTTGCAACTTCCTCACCCTTCGTAGATGAAAGTGGTGCTCTAATAATAAACATTGAAAATGTTTAACTGTTTAAATGTTTCTTCTCTAATTGAGAAAAGAAGATACAAGGAAAGTGAAATAAAATAAACTGATAAGGGCTTCCCCACTATTCTAATAGCTGTGATTAAAAGGTAGGGCTACTATTGAAACTTGTGTGCTCAATTGATGATATTGTTAAAAGCTTTAACCAGCATAACATCTTGATAAAGGCGTAACCAGAACTTAGAAACATTATGCATATTCACCTGTTCTCCCTTGACAGAAGCGTCAGAGCCTGCTTCTAACTGGCATATTAGAAATGTGATCATCTTAAAATTGCTTGTCATTGGTGATTGCAACTCTGAATTACTTTTCATTCGTACAAACTTACAGATCATTTAATCTATTGTCAGGGAATGTATCTGATAATTAGGGGTGGTATGTAGTACAAGAAGTGCCTTACTGTACTACCTTGAGACAAGTATAGTGGATGTGGAGTGGAGTGCAGCTGCCATTTCCACTATAGATATCCAAACCCCAGAGAAGGTCCATCTGCACCAATGGCTAGCCAAAGTCAAGACAAGGAGGCAGGAAGCAGAAAAAGAAAATATAAATGTTCTAAAAATTAATTGGAAGCCCTGACTGAAGAGTTTTGTAAGAGCCATGAGGTAGTGTTTGGAAGGGCATCCATGACAGTCCACAACTCTCAAAAGAAAAATACCTGGCAGGAAATACAAACAAAAATGAATGACGTTGGAGTCACCCACCACTCCATAAATGAGAACCATAAGAGGTGCTATAATCTTTGGTCCTGTACCAAAGAAAAGATGGCAACAAAAATATTGTCTGCAATTGAAGTTCTACAAAACACACAGATAGAATGAGGTGTTGGAGATGACCCTCAGGATAGTGAGGACATCCGAAGTATTAGCAGCATCTCTGCCAGTGGTGCACATGCCCTATGATGCAGCAGCAGTCAGGCAATGTTGGATGTAGCTGCAGAAAACTGTAATGGACACATCATATTTTTAGGTCATATTGGCATGATTGTAGTTATTTTGGTGATGCAAACAACAACATAGTAGCCTGATATTAAGGTTGCTTTAGGGTGCTACTTCGACTCTGCTTTCTTCCTTGCAGTGAGTGCAATGTCACATGGAACTTACCTTGAGAAGTAATTTTTTGCAATGTGACCCCATGGGCATCTCCGCTCCAGTGCTGTACTCTGGCCTCTAGACTGCTGAAGAGATGGTTCTGGATCCTTATCTTCAGAATCAGTGTCCTCCAAAGTGATATGTAGTCCTTACCTACTTGCAATTTTGCAAACTGTGTCAGGAGCATACTGTCGTGCACCTCCTCTTTTGTGAAGGTACAGAAATCTTGATTTCAGCATGCCAAATATTTGTCCAATGACCGATCTGGTACATCATGAGCAATGTTGGAAATCCTCTTGTTTTGGTTTGCTGGGGCTAGGCACGGGGTCAGTATCTAAGGCTTTATTGTGTGCGCACTGCCTTAATGCATGCCCACTTTCACCTTGAACGAAAAACATAAGTCAATTTTGATGGTCATATTCATATGTGTTATGATGCAGCCACACATTGCCTAATTGCTGGACCTGATGCCTTTTACAGGATCATCCACAAACTTTTTGCCTTCCTCCTCCTGTTTGTCTGACCTCTGTCTAAAGTGCATGTGCTCTCCTCTGTAAACTTGGTATGATTGGCTAACATGTGATTGTCACATTTAAATTACATGTAAGTCCCTTGTACAGTGGTACCCCTTATACCCGGGCTTGTAAATTAAAATCTACTAGTGGGCCTGCAGCGCAGCTTGTGCCACCCAAAGAAGTAGCCTTTCAAACTTGTCTTATGACTGCCACCGCAGGGCCTGTGTGCACAGTTTACTGTCACAGTGGCTTGGCGTATACATTTCCCCCTTTTACTACATGTAGGTCACCCCAAAGGTAGGTGCTAGGTAGCCCTATGGGAAAGGTGCTGTGTAAGCAAAAGGTAGGACATGCGTCTTATTGTATGACATGTCCTGGTAGTGACACACAGCCTATTTGGTTTCTCACTGCTGTGAGTGCTGCCTCTCTCATAGGTTTGTATTAGGAATGCCCTTGCATATGTCTAAGTGGTCTGTTCTGATCTATGAGGCACAGTGTGGCCATATCTAGAATGTTTGGAATGGTAGTGAGAAATGCTGCTTATAGGTGTAAGTGGATTTTTTATTACCATTGTAGAAATGCCATTTTTAGAAAGTGGGCATTTATCTGTGATTATGACTCTTGTACTTTGTAGCCTGACTCCAATTCATGTCTGGGGTAGGGTGACAGCTCGGCTTTGTGCTTACTTTCCAGATAGCCATTACACAGGGAGGGTGGAGGTGTAACAGGATTACATCTGCATACTGAATGGTCTCCTGACTGGGAGTGGGAGAGTTGGGTGGCACTTACATTTGTATAGTCTGCCCTCACACAAACGGCTCATTTACCCCCTACTGATGTCTGGAGCAAGGGTTGGGGTTGAAGGGGGATGCTGTGCACTTCACAAGGTCCTTTGAAGTGCCCCCTGAGATCAAAGACAAAATGAGTATAAGTATAGAGGTTGTTTCCCATGTTTTGATACACTTGCTGGACTTGTACCCATTTGCTGCTCGGAGGAACTTTGATCACCATTTGGAGTCACCTGCATTTGCTGATCTGTGGCCTGCTAGGTCACCAGAAGGGCAGCCCCTTAATTGCCAGGACCCACTTGTGCTGGTCTGTCCGCACCCTACCTTGGTTCCCCAGTGATCTCCCAGTGGCCAGCATTGGATTGCTCAATTACCAGATGCTGTCCCTGGACCTGCAGATGTAGTGTCTGAGGAATGCTATATTTTGGTGGCTAACTCCCCTTAGGCAGAACAGAGCATGTGGAAAGTGCTATGCCCACTCTCAGGAAATGCTGTGTCATACCCCCTGGATCAGGGGTGGAGAAAGATTAAGGACTATCTGTGGCATCTGTGAGCCTGGATGAGGCCTGCTCTGGTCGATGCCCCAGGGGCACAAGCAGGCTTCCACTTTGGTAGCCCCTCACCACCGCGACCCGAGTTGTATAGAGAACGCAAGCTGGCTCATCGGCTTATGTGAGCGAGAGGAGGGGGCCCACCAATGTGCCTGTGCCACTGGAGCCCTCTTGGTCAACTACCAGCGTCACTCGGAGTTTGGTTTGCACTGCTGGAGGAAGAAGGAAGGCCCTGAGTGATGGACCGAGGAATATGCAGTGGCCCCAGTTGCTGCTATTGCTTCGTCCACCCGGAGCCCATGGTGTCCCTGTAGGAGGCTGGCCTGGTTTTCTAGTGGATACCTATGATACTTACACTTTACACCAGGTCCAGGTATCCTTTATTAGTGAAACAGAAGCAGTGTCTAGAAGCCAGGCTCTCTAGAGGTAGCTGTAGCTGAGCAGCCAAGGCTGATCTAGGAGACATGCAAAGCTCATGCAATACCACTGTAGTCACACAGTACTCACACACATGAAAGAAAACACTCAGTTTTACAAAAATAAAGGTACTTTATTTTGGTGACACAATTGCCAAAAATACCATAGAGACTATACTCCTTTCAGAGGTGAGTAATACACAAATTATATACAGTAGTACGCAAAAAGAGGTGTAAAAAACAGTTAGAAAACAGTGCAATTAGTGAAAATCACAATAGTTAGAAATGGGCCTAGGGAGAACACAAACCATATACTAAGAAAGTGGAATGCGAATGTCGGTTTCCCGCCTAGGCAAGTGTAGTGTGTAGAGGGGTGCTGGGAGTACTAGAAAACCTCAAAGGTAAGTACTAGATCCCAACCCAGTACACAGAAAAGCAGGAGTAAAACACAGTAACTTTCCCAGAACAGACCGAGACACAAGAAAGAAGATAATGCAAGAACCAGAAGAGACTGCATGACACCAACAGTGGATTCCTGGACCTGAAGTCCTGTGGAAAAAGTGGACCAAGTCCAAGAAGCACAGAAGAGTCCAGGAAGAACAGGAGCCCTGCTAACCCGGATGAAGGTGCAAAATAATAACTACTGGTGAAGAAGAACAGTCAGTATTGCACCCAAGAAGATGGAGTCTGGTTCCTGGTTGGTGCAAGTGATGTCCCACGCAGGATGGAGGATTGCAGTCTGGTTTGTGTCACTGGAGTCCACCAACAAGCCTTGGAACACGCAAAGCTCACAGTTAGTGGAAAATGGCACTGCCTGGGACCAGGAAGGACCAGGTGGACTCTACCCAGGTGGGTGAGTCAGAGGGGACTCTCGGCAACTCAGAGAGCCCACAGAAGACCAGGCAGTGTGCACAGGAGACCCACAGCTTGGGGGCAAAGGAGGTACAAAAGGAGGCCCATGGATCACTACGACAAAGGCTCCCACACCGCCAGAGAACCACTCAGGAAGATGTATTTCGCATGATAGAGTGCTGGGGGCCGAAGCTGGAAGGTGCTTGAAGAACTTCATGGAAGGATGCCAACAAGCCTCGGCAACTGCAAAACAGGCAGTGCACAGAGGTACTTTCTTGCATGGGGAGGCAAGCTCTTACCTCCACCAAAGTTGGACAGTAGGACGTCAGGACCATCAGGACCACTTCAGTCCACCACCCAGGATGCAGGATCCACACAGCTCAGGAGGAGAGGGGATCCACACAGCCAGTCGTCATTGCAGTGAGGTGCTTGCTGAAGCAGGGGAGTGACTCTTTCACCTCAAGGGAGGTTCCTTCGCTCTTCTGGTGCAGGCTTAAGACAGGCTGTCCTCTGAGGATGCACCACCGGGAAAAAATTACTGGCAGGAGCTGAACATACAATGTTGCAGAAGGCGTCTTTGCTTCTATTTTGCAGGTTTGTAGAGTTCCTGGAGGGTCCAGATGCATTTCTTCGGTGAGAAGTTGTAGTGGAGGATGCAGAGGATTCCTGCTGGAGTCTTACAATCCGAATCTGAGGAACCACCCAAAAGAGGTACCCTAAATAGCCCAGAAATGGGGATTGGCCAGCTAAACCCCTAAGTTCATATTAGGGGAGGGCTCTGATGTCACCTGCTGGCAGTGGTCACTCAGATGCTCCCAGAATTCTGCCACCTTGGAATCCAAGATGGCAACACCAAGTGACCCTCTGGAGGAGTTTGGAACACCACCCCTGAGGTAGTGATGGGCAGGGGAGTGGTCAATCCCCTTTTCTTTGTCAAGTTTCACACCAGAGCAGGGGCTGGGGGTCCCTGAACCAGTTAGACTGGTTTCTGCAAGGAGGGCACCAAATGTGCCAGTGGCCTGGGAAAGCTACCCCTCCCAAGCCTGTAACACCTATTTCCAAAGGGAGAGGGTGTAACATGCCTCTCCCAAAGCAAATCCTTTGTTTGCCTTCCTGCGCTTGAGCTTTTCAAGCAACATGAGGGCAGAAAACTGTCTGAAAGGTGGCAGCAGCTGGGGCTGCCTGGAAAACCTCAGAAGGCTGGAATAGCAATACTGGGGGTCCTCTAAGAAGCCCTCAGAGTGCATGGAATCATACAACCAATGCTTGCAAAAGCCTTGGGGTATGATTCCAACATGTTTGATACCAAACATGCCTATGTTCGGAGTTACCATTATGTAGCTGGATATAGGTAGGGACCTATATCCAGGACATGCATAAAATGATGTCCGCACACTGGAAGTCCGGGAAAATGGCCCTGGAGGTATTGAGGGCACCTCGGCTAGTGCAGGGGTGCCCTCCCAAACACGTACTTTGCACCATTCCCTCAGGACTGGAGGGCCTGCTATAAGGGTGAATTATAAGTGACCTGGTGAAGTGTAAATGGCAGTGAAAGGATGCATGAACCTTTTCACACAGGCTGCAATGGTAGTCCTGCAGAAACCTTTGAATGGCCTCCCTATGGGTGGTAAAAAATATGCTGCAACCCATAGGGATCCCCTGAACCCCAATGTCCTGGGTGCCACAATGCCCTGGGTACCAAATTAGCATATACTAGGGTACTAGGGACTTATAAGGGGGCACCAGTATGCCAATAGTGGGTGAAATACTGGGTTACCAGTATGCAACAACCATATTTAGAGGAGAGAGAGCATAATCACTTGGGTCGTGGGTAGCGTGATCCCAGTGAACACAGTCAAGCACACTGATATCAAGCAGAAAATGGGGGTAACCATGGCAAAAAGAGGGTACTTTCCTACAGTCCCTGAGAATGAGAAGTGGCCATGAGGGGAGATCTGTTGTCTCTCCAGGGTACAGACAGCTTCTGGAGAGCAGTGGAAAACTTGTGGAGCCACAAGGCTCACCCTGTACTACTGCATTCCCCTTAGGAGAGGGATGACCGCCATACAGGAGAGCACAGTCCCAACCCCTTTTGTGTGTTGGTGGCCCAGTTTATGTGTGGGCTTCCTTCCCCTGCAGCTGAGTTATCTGTGGCCCCATAGGCCTTGTTTGTTTGGTGGTCACTGTTGAGGATGATTCCACACCCGCTGGGGACTGTGTTCTCCTAGGCGGCCACCGTGATTCCTGACACAGGGGATTAGGCTTTGGTACTGGATGACTTATAAAGGAAGCACAGGCACGCTCTGATCTTTATGTACAAGGTAGTGCTGGTGATTCTTGGGTAAACTATGTTTCACCACACTGTTTCTGCCCTCATTGTGTATGTTGCAATTTTTATGACCTGATTATGCTTCATGTCAACCTTGCCTTGTTAGGGGTGATTCCTTTGGAGTTCCGCCTTCTCTTCATAGAGGTTGTCGCCCTTTTGATGTATACTACATGTGATATGCTGATTTGTTATGCCATTTTTCCTTGCTGTGATAATAAGCATTTCCGGATCTACATTATGTGCATTGGTAGGATATCAGGGTTATGGTGACGTGCAGATTTCTTGTTATTTGTACGCATTATGATGATGATCGTTTGAAAGTACAGGGTTGACACAATACTACTGATTTGTGTTGTTCTGGTCTATGGTTTTTATACAATACAGTTTACTTTTTCATAACTTATTGTGAAGTCTTTTTTGTGGTGTATTTATTGTGTCACAGGGTTGTGTGTGTTGTGTAAATGCTTTACACATTGCCTCGGGGATAAGCCTGACTTCCCTGGCCAAAGCTATCAAGGGAGTCAGCAGGGTTTATTTTAGGTGTGTAGCTTCCTTGCCCTGACTAGAGTGATAGTTCCTGTCTGGCTTAGGTGCCTACCCAAGCCAACCAGAAACCCAATTTTTAACATTAGTGATCAGTGGTGTGGATAGAACTTGCACTTGCACAATACCATAGTCACTCATTGTTGCACCACAAACTCCACTTAGACCATTACATGTTTTGTTTTCTCCTGATTCTCTCATTGGTCATTTTTCCTGTTTCAGTCCTTATGCCTGGGTATTTTGTTAATGCACTGTTGATACCTTGTCAAAATAGGGCTACCCTTTGTCCTAGACAACCTGTTTAATTACACTCAGGTGGAATTAAAGGTTTTCTGTAGGGAGAGAGGACTACCAGAGAGTGGGGACCTCCTGAAAACCCTATGGCCCAGATTTAAGAGGGCCTAGTGCCAATCCAAAGCAACATTAGCGTCATTTTGTTGACACTAATGTGGGGTTGGAAAGCCAAAAACGCTGCACCATATTTACAAAGTGGTGCAATGCTTGCATTGCGCCACTTTGTAACCCCATGCACCACATTATGGCTGTGTGAGGCATAATGTATGCAAGGGGGGCAGAAAAACGGCACAAAGAAATCTAAGAGATTTCTTTGTGTCAATTTTATCAACATTTTAACATCAGCTAAGGGCAGGTATTAAAGGGAGGATCACATTGTTTTCAAAGGGCCTCTGGGCCCTTTGCAGGATTAGCATCAACATTTTTTATGCTAATCCTGCAAAGCGCCAGACTAGCGTAAAAAATTATGACTTTAGTACTCCTGACTACCGCCATGCTGCACTGTATTTTAAATATGGCACACACATGGTGGCATTAGGGGTGTGCTAAGGCATGCAAGAAAAGAACCGCTGCACTAGGAGCAGTGCCACTTTTCATAAATCCAAACCTATATGTTTTTTTCGAAAGATTGCAGAAGGTTGCTAAAATACACTAAGCGGGGTAGTGGTTCTGAGAGGTACCCAGATGATGATCCTCATCATAGTGAGGGTATTCAGTAGGAGGGTTCCCAGACCATATCCCTAGTGGGCAGTGACCCTGAAGAGACTGACCAGGAAGGAGGTAATGACCGGGTAGATATCTCAGATGACAGGGAGCACCCCATATATAGGGAGTCCCTTCCTGGGTCCAGTAGTAGGAGCAGTGTCACTTCCCATTCTCTGTTGCCTGAGGGGCTCAGGGATAGGTGGGAAGAGAAGGACCTGAGGTTGCAGCTAGCACGCCTGGCTGTGGAGGAGAGAAGGGCTAAGGTAGAGAAGGCCTTAGTCCAGGAGAGGGTGGCAGAGGCTGAGAGGGCCTTTGACAGGGAAAGATCAGGACTCACCAGCGCTGCAGGCAGATTCCAGTGGTGGCACCAATGTTGAGTGCAGGGTCAGGGACAATTCCCTCATGCCCACAGACTTGGTGCCCGGGTCCAAGGAAGGGGGGGGAAAAACATCAGTTGTTGAGGGGATGTGAGGAGGCTCTGGTAGCACACAGGGTCCCTGAGAAGGATTGGGGGACTGGCCTGGGGCTCTATATTCCTGAGGAGGGGAGGGGTGACCTACTGGCTCTGGAAGGGAGTGACCAGAATGAGTATATCCCCATGAAGGAGGCACTGATAAGGAAGTATTGCTTTACCTCTGAGGAATACAGGTTGAGGTTCAGGGGAAACAGGAAGCTGTCTCACTATTCTTGGATGGAGTTTGTGGAGGATTGCTGGATGCCACTGGAGGGATGGGTAGAGGGTAGTACAGCAAACAATTTTGAAGGGCTGTTCAATCTGATTGTCAGAGAGCACCTGTTCCATTGTTGTTTTGCAGGACTATGTTGACACCTGTTGGAGTGTAAGCTCTCTGACCCAAGGGAGCTTGCAAAGGAGGCAGACCTCTGGGTGAGTGACAGAGGGTCTGGAAAGGCATTTGGGTGTGATCCTGAAATGGGTGGCTCAGTTGTCCCGTACCAGAGGGTGGGGAGGTTTGGGGTGACTCAGTCAGGTTCCCTTGGAGTGGGGTTGGGTGGGGTGAGTGCAGGGCCCCATGTCCCTTTTCAGAATAGGAGAAGGAGTGGGGGTGGGAGATGTCCCAAGATGCCCTGTGCTCAATCCTGAACCTGGAGAGTACCCTTAGGGGATCCCAGGAATGAATGCTGAACTGTACAGGGGAGTCATCTGTTGAGAAGGACCCCAACATCTCAGGAGGACTTTGGGGGGGGGGGCTGTCACAAGCGTCCTGCCAGTCCTGGTGTCTGGCAATACCGCTCCAGAGTGAAGGGTGTGGGAGGCCAGAGGGAGGTTACAGGGTAGTGGCTCTTGGCTGGTGGGACATTGGTGCAGGACGGCTGTCACCAGCACCCTGACAGTTCTGGAGTCTGGGCGGTACCACTCGTAGGAGGAGGGTCAGGAACACCAGAAGGAGTCCAGGGGTGGGGGAGAGGATAGCCTCTGAACCCTGTCCAGTCTATGGGTGTAGACCCTAGGCTGAAGGGCCACTGGCAGGGTATAACCCCAGAACTGTTGGGAAGTGGAGTAGAGAGAGGATGCCATACACCTTGGGCTACTGCCCCCCCTCAGGGAGATTTCAGAGACTAGAGGCCCCTGGATGGCCTGGGGCCTGGGGCCTGGCTCTGGCCACCCACAGCCAAGGAGCCCCCATGGGTTAGCTTACATTGTCTGGGAAGCATAGGCAGAGGAATCCAACTGTGTTCAGATTGGTGAAGAACTGGAATGTGCCCCTGCAGTTGTGGGGTCCATGCTCTATTGCCCCAAGCAGGGAAGCCCGTCAGGTACTGATTGGTCTCCCCTGGCTTTAGGCTGGTGGGGGGTTGTGTTGGACCTGTCCCTTTTTACAGGATCATCCCCAAATGTTTTGCCTTCTTCCTCTATTTTGTTTACCTCTTTTTGTTGGATCTAGGACTCTGTGCACTTTATCACTGCTGATCAGTACTAAAGTGCATGTTCTCTCCCCAGTAAACTTGGCATGGTTGGCTTACACCTGATTGGCACATTTAATTTACCTGGAAGTCCCTTGTAAAGTGGTAAATATTGGAGACCTAGGCACTCAATATTGTATAACAATATAGTATTATATGAAACTCTAACAAAGTAAAGTAATTCAATGATTAGTAGATCAATCACTGAGAAACTGTAGATTAACTCAGTCCAACAGACATCAAGTTGATTGACGAATCCATCCTTTAATGAAACAATGAAACAACCACCAGCCAACACGTGTTTCGTCATGGGAGTGGGTACTCCCCGTGACTTTATCAAGGCTGTAAAGAACCCAAAATACAGAATATATATAAAATAATGTAAATTAAAGATAACAAAACATATTGACAAGTATTGTGTTCTTGAAATTAGTTAACATAGCAAATGATAAAGCAAATCACAGAACAATAATTGTCAACTCTTCATTGCTGTAAAATTGAGATCTAAATCCATAAATCAATTATATAATAATTGTTATAACAAATAAATCATTAATAAAGTTCACATCCATCACAACCCAGTGTGACCAGAGAGAGCAGAAGACCAAGGCAACATCCACAGTTAACCAAATGCCAGTGATGAAAAATATAATAAACCAAACCCAATATTATAGTAAGTGTAAACAACATCTATAAGTGATCCATCCCAGTGTCACCCAAAATCAATAAATACTAAAAACCAATGTGCAGTATCTCAAGAGCATAAGAGTCCCTTGTAAAGTGGTATCCCTTATACCCAGGGCCTGTAAATTAAATGCAAACGCTTTACTCATTGCCTCTGCGATAAGCCTGACTGACCTAGTCAAAGCTACCAAGGGGATGAGCAGGGGTTATCTCAGGTATGTAGCTCCCTTGCCCTCAACAGAGTGGTGGTTCCTGCCCAGCTTAGGTGCCTAACCTAGCCAATCAGAAGCCCCACTTCTAACACTAATAAATAGCCATCCTCAAAATGTCATTTTTCTGGGTGTTGGTTTATTTCACTGTGCCTGAAGATGTATAAGTCATGGGTGCTCCTATATCTGTAATTACATTATGTGCATTACATACAACTTGGATATTGAGGGAATATGTATTTTTCCTATTCCGAAACAAGTATTCTGTATGGGCTGGAGGACAAATAGAAACATGCGTTCCACCTCCACATCCTAAAACATGGGGGAATTTAGCCACCCTGTAAAAGTTTGATTTTGTGTTTCAAATTTCTTCTGTCTACCTGTGAAGGTATATGTACCTGTTGATGTTTAGGAGCATGGCATCTAGGAACGTTTGCAAAAAAAAAATGCAACATCACAGTTCGTGACACGCCGTCATCAACAGCAATCACGTCCTGGTAGCTGCCCGAGGCCAAAAGGTGAAGTGAGCACAACACCTGCTCATGAGTAGGGATGTAACTGCTGCACAGGATACTGCTTTCAAGATGTGGTGTCAGTAATTCAATAAAATCTAATATAACTGCCCTACTTAACCTGTAATTTTCAAAGATGTCCTCGTCTGTCTGCTGGAAAATAGCAAGCCTGGTCGTAAAGATCCTCTTCTGTCACCTGCCCCTCTGCTGAGCAGCCAGAAGTCACATCCTACTCGCAATCACATACAATGCAGCCACTGTGGAAACCCTTGATGCATTCTGCGCCAGCTTTTATACTGTAGTTTACACACAGTTATCACCTGAAAGGAATCAGTGCAAAATTCCATGTGCAAATGGGCGTTTTTGTGATTACTTGTTAATTGTGAATGCCTTGAACATAAGGTCTGCAAGTCACAAATACCAATTCTGTCTTTTCGTCACAGAAGTATCAGTTGCAAAAAATAGTGAATCGCAAATTGGTTGCATTTCTATTTTTGGTTAACAAATGTCGTTCATACGCAACGAAACATCACTTTTTTTGTCCGCTAACCTATTTGCAACCGACTTCCGAGTCAAAAATCATTCATGCATCTAGCCCTAGGTGCAGCGCTTTAAACGGGCCGGTACTGTCCGGTACCGAGTACTGGCACTTTTTTATTTTGAGAGGGAGAATACCGGCACATCTCAAGAAAAACGTAATACTTTTAATTGGAGAGTACCAGCACTTCTCGGAGACAAGCAGGTACTCCGGCACAGAGTACCTGCACTTCGTTTTCCATTTCAAGCACTGCCTATGTGAACTCATTGATCAAATGTCTTCTCAGGTACTTGTGTGGTACTTTTAAATAGCATGCCAGTTAGTAAGGATATTTGGGGAACATTCTACTCCTGGGCTGCCAAGTGCTCAAAGTTTTGAAAGGGTTAACACGGTGACACTGATCTGAAACCCACAAACGAATTGGGTGGATAATAGTACATTACCCCGAAGGTATAAGAAAAAACTGATTTCTTTATCAATATTGCATACCTCTATCGCCTGTCGGATATCCAAAAACAGTGTCATTTTATAAACTGAGCATTGTTGTGTCTGAAGAACAACACCACGGGAAAGAAAAGCACTCCACACGCTCCGATGCTCCACACACTGGGGACAGCCTCCCCAGGGTATTTATTACTCACACCATCCATTAATTAACCAATTAAGTCGTTAGTAACGTCACGGACTCTACCATCGAGGATTACCATCACGGGGGAATTAACATCATTCCCCGTTTACTAATCCCTCGACGGAAAGAGCTGTTTAAAACATAACATTCCTCCTTTACCAAAAATTTTAAATCAGCACAAAATCATATATCAGACAATAATAACAAAACAAAACTACACAAAACATAAAATCAGTTCATTACAAAGTCACGAAACCTAGTAGAACACTGTGGACGAGGACGTAAATTGTATGGACCATCCCCACGGGTTGAGGTAACTGGATCAGCCAATCCAGATCCAGATGTAACAGATTCCTCAACCATCTGATCACCTGAGCCATTATCCAACACCATACCACCCCCAGAATCCTGAACATCAGAACACAAACCACCATCAAGAAATGTATCATTGGTCTCTGAATTTTGCAATATTACATCATCGTAATCTTGATCCCCAGATAAAATGTCTACGGGTACTGAAACATCCGAAGCATATACCTTTTTATAAAATGAAATATTTCGGGTAATTGACTCCGGACCCCGTTTGGCAGTAATCATAGTCCCTCTGACATCACTCACTATCCAAGGATCCTTCTCGAAAGGCAGTACAAACTTACTACCCCCTTTTCTACATTTTACCAAAACCATATCACCAACACAGATGTCACGTCTCTTAGCCCCCCTCTTCCGTGACATATTATCATTTCTGTCCTTCCTCTGTGACAATACTTTCCCCACCTGTTGGTACAGATCATTATGTTCCAAAATACTAGGAATGGTATCCCGCACTGGTCTATTCACGCAGATAGTACTTGGTGCTTCTCCAGTAACACTATGCGGGGTCAAACGATATTCTCTTAAAAATGAATATACCGCACAGTCCACATTCTGACCTTCAGCAATGGCTATACGCAGTACCTTATTTAAAGTCCTCAAATCTCTCCACTTCTCCATTTGCTTGAGGCCACCGAGGAGTAGTTTTCCTATGTACAATTCCTCTAGATGACAAATAATCAGCAAAATCTTGGCTAGAAAATGGAGGGCCATTATCAGTACGAATCTCCTTCAATAGACCATGAGTGGCCATGATCTTTTCCAGCCGTGGAATAACTTGAGCTGCAGTAACAGAGTCAATGATTTCCACCTCTGGATATTTTGAAAAATCATCTATCACAACAAAAGTGTGACGACCATCTGGTAAACTGCCAAAATCAGCACTAGCTCTAAACCAGGGAACAGGAGGAATGGACTCGGTAATGATCGGTGGAGGCCGTTCACCAGGACCAACAGCCTGACACATCATACACTGCCGTACCACCCGCTCCACATGATCATCCAGTCCCGGGAACCACACTTTGCTTCTCAATCTGGTCTTAGTTTTCACCATGCCTTGATGGGAGGCATGAGCCAGGTCCACAACCGACTGTTGCAATGCCAATGGTATGACCAGCCTGTGTCCTCTCAACAAACATCCATCAGGTGACATAACTAGTTCATGCCGAACTTTATGTAACGAGGACAACATGGTACGTGCTGCCGTCGTCCTAAGAGCCAAATCCTTCAAAAGGGAATGCCACTGTCCAGATGCCACAGCTGATATCACCAACTGTAAGCACTCGTCCTCTTTCGTGGCTGATCGAATGTCCTCAAGAGACATAGGCAACGGGCGAGATCGTTCCACAATCATACGTACATATTCCTCAACATCCTCGGCATCTGCAACTTCACGGGATGTAGCAGGTCTGGCATGTCGTGATAGATAGTCAGCAGGATTCAAGCTACCCGGACGAAATACCACCAAAAATGATAATCTTGTAGTTGCAAAATCCACTTCTCAATGCGTGGTGGTGGCTTAGACGAAGATCCATTAAACAATGGAATCAAAGGTTTGTGATCAGTATACACAACGAATGGCTGGCCATACAGATATAGATGAAAGTGTCTACAGCCCCAATGTACGGCAATAGCCTCCTTTTCAATCTGTGAATAGCGTTGCTCAGTGTCTGTTAAAGCTCTACTGGCATATGCCACAGGAGCCCATTCTCCATCCATCTGTTTTTGGGCCAACACTGCTCCCAATCCTGTAGGACTAGCATCAACCGACAGTTCAGATTCTTTAGTAGGATCAAAATAAACCAGGGTGGTGTATTCAGAGAGTGCCGATTTAGTGGCCTGAAAAGCAGCTTCCTGAGCAGGCCCCCACTCCCAAATAGTACCAGCTTTAATAAGATCTCTCAAAGGTGCCGTCAAGGTTGTCAAATTCTTAATAAAGCGCCCACAGTAATTCAGCATACCCAAATAACTGCGAACACCAGACACATTAATGGGAGCCAAAGCAGTTTGAATGTCTTTAACTTTATCTGGATCAGGCAACACTCCATCGCCCGAAAACCGATATCCAAAGAAAGCCACTTCTGATTGTAAAAACGAACACTTCTCTTTATGGAGTGTCAAACCATTTTCATGGAGTCTCTGAAATGTGGCTCTCAGTCGTACTAAATGTACTTCTTTACTTGGCGCATGCACCAAAATATCATCACTGACATTGATGACCCCTGTCAAACCAGCCAGCAGTCCACGTATAGTATCCTGAAAAACTTCAGCGGCACTAGAGATCCCAAAACTTAACCTTTTATAGCGCCTAAGACCCATATGAGTCGAAAACGTTGTAATGACCCTAGAATCCGGATGTAATAGCAATTGATGGTATCCAGCCCTTAAATCCATCTTCGAGAACCATTTCGACCCTGACACCTCAGCAACAAGATCATCCACAGTAGGTGTCAAATGCCGCACACGCTTAATAGCGACATTGGGTAGGCGCATATCGACACAGATTCTCACCTCCCCTGGCTGACGGGGCTTCCTCGCAACTACAATGGCCGACACCCAAGGTGTAGGTCCATCCACCTTTTCGATAATATCAGCGAGTTCCAACTTCTTTAATTCTTCCTCCACCTTAGGCCTCAGATGGAATGCAACCCTCCGATGCTTCAAAGCCACGGGTTGTATAGTTTTGTCAATATGTAAATGCACCATACGATCCTTCAAACAACCTATGCCTTCAAACAAAGATTGAAACTCCGTCAGTAAGTTCTCCACAGTCCCCAAATGAACACTAAAGGCAAAGGATATAAGATTAAGCTGTTCTGCAGTCCGGCAGCTTAATAACATGCCTGACCCCATAGTGGTAACGAACACTTTTGCTGGTATCGACTGGCCTTCATGAGACAATAACGTAGTAAACACCCCCACCAACGGCAAAGGCTTTGCAGATCCAAATGTGTAAACCTGAGTTGTAGTAGGCCGTAAATGGGGCTGAAAAGGAATACACTGCAAAACTGAAGTTGCTATAACATTGATAGAAGCACCAGTATCAATTAGCGCGTCAACCTTGTGACCAGCCAATAAGACTAAACATCTTGGCACTCGCTTCCTAGGATGCCCACCAGGCTGCAGTGCATGTATCATATGGACTGTACCATCACCGTTCCCATCATCATCCAAATCGTCATCATCCATGACAATGACCGGCTGCACCGATTGAACAGTCTTAACTTTCTGTGGTCGAGAACGGGACATGGATTTACAGACTTTCGCAAAATGATTGAGCTTCTGGCAATTAGAACATGTCTTGCCTTGCGCCGGACACACCCCTTGATGAGGAAAAGGAACCCCGCAAGAATAACAAAAACGGGGCAACGTAGAAGTCCTTGATTTATACTTCCTCCTCTCCCCAGATGTAGTATTGACGACATTCACCGGTTCCACTTTTACCTGAGTCTGTAATGCTGCTTCCATGTGAGCTGCACGCTCCTTGGAAAGTTCTTTAGACCGTCCCAACGTGAGGATATTCACCATTGACATCCCAGGTACTTGTAATATATGTTCCCTTAACTTCACAGAGGTACACCCCTGTATAAACTGCGCACGCACTTCATCCTCCACATCCACCAAGGTGCAGGTGCGAGCTAACTCCTTAAGCCTAGCATAAAAGGCATCCACTGACTCATGCGGAAATTGCCTTGCTTGTCGCAGCAGAAACCTTTCGTAATCGGGATTCGCCAAAGGCTCAAAATGCGCAGTCAGTGCCTGTTTCAATGATTGATAAGTATATGGCGGACCCTCCTCCACCACAGATCGGCCCAGCTTATGAACTGCTGCACCCCCAAGATGTAATAACAAGGGACGGCGTCGATCATTCTCCACAGCTGTGGCAGCAAAATAAGTCTCTAAACGATCCACCCATTCTTTCCACCGGGCAGCAAGAGCAGACGGAGGGCCATCAATCACGAAAGGCTCCAATGCAGGGATAGATGCCATAACGACACCAGCCAAAAAATCCAAAAGAAGAGGCAGCAATCACACTGCCCCCCCAAAGTCCTGAAACATATCCTTGGAAAGCAAAACAAAAAAAAAAATTTCACCTCCCAGGACACCAGCACTAGAGGGCACCAAAACCCCAGCACCAGCACTGACGCAAGAAAAAAGAAAACAGCGAAATCCCCAGGCAGCAGTCCAAACCGGAAGAACTCCACACGCTGGGCAGGCAGCAGCCTCCGGGCACAGCAACCCCCCTCCAGCACGAAGCAGGAGAGTCACGGGGAGAAAAGACGAGACAGGCCAGCCATCCTCGTCGCCAATCTGTTGTGTCTGAAGAACAACACCACGGGAAAGAAAAGCACTCCACACGCTCCGATGCTCCACACACTGGGGACAGCCTCCCCAGGGTATTTATTACTCACACCATCCATTAATTAACCAATTAAGTCGTTAGTAACGTCACGGACTCTACCATCGAGGATTACCATCACGGGGGAATTAACATCATTCCCCGTTTACTAATCCCTCGACGGAAAGAGCTGTTTAAAACATAACAAGCATGAATACTGTCACTAATTTAAGTAATGCTGGAGGTATCTTCTCTAATTTTCTGTGCTTAGGCGTCAAAGATTTTTTTCTAGTCCACTGTTAATCTGTTCCCTGCACTGTGGCTAGAAAGGCTGCAAGGACAGCAGAGCTTTATTGCTCCCTCTTGCGAACTAATATGTTTACCTACTTCGCTCACTGTGGGAGAGAGAGATGGAAAGAGTAAGACGTGGCAACGATGCACACTATTTATCAAAGAGCTCAGGGATAGGGCGTGTTTAGGTCTGATGTGGACATCGCACACTGTGGGCTGTGGAAATGTGGAGTGTACTTCAGCATGAAAGATGCAGACCTCTTCCGACTCCACACCCGGATTTCTGGTACAATAGAAGGTGGTAGAATACACTGCCAGTTTCACAAATTACAGAGCCACACATTTACACATGTGCACACACTTTACTTCATGTCAAGGCTTGTCTACGTGGCTGAGATACTATTAGCAAAGTCCAACCACTGTGTGACATCCTGGTTCAGGTAGCAGTTAAAATGTCAGGAGCAGATCCTATCCAGGCACAAGGTGAGAGAAAATACATGAGCTTTTAGAGAAAAATGAAAGAAAAACCAAGAAACTGTGGCCCATATTTATACTTTTTTAACGCCGCTTTCGCGTCATTTTTTGACGCAAAAGCGGCGCAAACTTACAAAATACAATTGTATTTTGTAAGTTTGTGACGATTTAGCGTCAAAACATGATGCAAATGCGGCGGTAAAAAAGTATAAATATTGGCTTGTGTGTGCAAATCTTCATAAATCAGATTGAATGTAAGCATTTTTGTCATAGTAAATGGTTTTCATTGACCAGTAGGAAGTATGCTGGACAATGGGATATCATAAGTATTTGAAGGCAGAGCGTGAGGCGAACACAGGCATGGGATGAGGTTAGGGGTTTGGGTGTCAGTAGGAAGCCCTGGATTGAGAGATCAAAGGCTAGATGAACAAATATGCATAACGTTCACTAGATATAGCAGAAGGAACCCCATACTCTGAACAGATTGGAATCTTTAGAGGTAGACTGGACAACTGCTACTATGCCGTCCTTCAAAACCACGCTGCAAATCATACCTTCTGAGACCTCCAAATCACTGCTTTCTGGATATCTTTTGGATTATCTGCACTCCAGGGGCAAGGACTATTGGTCTCAAAAAACGCAGCATTGAAGGGCAAAATGGAGAGACAGAAACGTGGTATGTGTGATACTTTTTCACCTTAAATGACTAAGGCCCTCATTACAATATTGGCGGTAAAAGCCGCTTACCGCCGTGCAGAAGACCGCCAACACACCACCACGGCCGTGGAATTCCGCCACAGCTATTATGACCCACATCTCGGAATCCGCCAAAATTCAGACACCCACACAAGTCCGCCACACCAAAGGTCAGTGATAAACTGGCGATAACAAAACCTCCACCGTCACGCCAACAGAAATACGCCCACACTATCATGACACACGAATCCACGCGGCGGACTTTCAACCGCGGTATTACATTGGCGGTACACACCGACGCGCTCAAAATACACACACTTCTACAAAACATCCCCACATTGGACGATTCAAAATACACACACCTGAGACACATACACACACCACTCCCACACACCCATTACAATATAAAACACACACCCACATCACCCACAAACCCCCACGACAAAAAATACAGAAAGAAGGCCAGAAAGAGACACCACCAGCAAGTACAACAGCATCCACAGGCACATAACACCATCCCCCACACAACTTCCACGCACCTCACACAACACACCACTACATATCACCACACGTATCACCACACACTCCATCCCACACATCACCTACACCACCCCATGGCACGGCAAACACACCCCAGGTTCGCAGAGGAGGAGCTCAGGGTCATGGTGGAGGAAATCGCCCGGGTAGAGCCTCAGCTATTCGGATCACAGGTGCAGCACACCTCAATTGCAAGGAAGATGGAGCTATGGCAAAGAATAGTGGACAGGGTCAACACAGTGGGACAACACCCAAGAAATCGGGAGGACATCAGGAAAAGGTGGAACGACCTACAGGGGGAGGTGCGTTCTGTGGTCTCAAGACACCACCTGGCGGTTCAGCGGACTGGCGGCGGACCCCCACAACTAACAACATGGGAGGAGCAGGTCTTGGCGATTCTGCATCCTGAGGGCCTCGCAGGAGTAGCTGGAGGAATGGACTCTGGTAAGTCAAAGCTTTACTATTACATCCCCCACCCTACCTGCATGCTATCACATACCCCCACCCTCGCCTTCACCCCCATCACACCAACTCCTCACAAATGTACCAATATCACAAACCACCCATCCCAACACCAAGCCCTGCATGCAACAACAAAGCATGGACACCTATCACCAAAGCATGCACACTGCACATAGCTATACACCCCCCTAAACCATCATCACACAAGCTCCCACACAGGAATGCCAGCACTGGGGTACACAGTCACCCACCCATTGCACACCATGGCACACACAGATGCAATAATCATGCCTTTCCACCCCTGCAGCATCCCTACCCAACGTCACCAGATAGGAGGGTCCAGACATGTCCACTCCACCCACAGAAGAGGCCCACAGTGATGACAGCAGCTCTGTCCAACTGGATCTAGATGACCAGCCCGGACCATCGGGGACCTCTGGACAGTCAGTTCCCCTCACACAGGCACAGGCCACCACAGATCTTCCCCCCTCTGGAAACACCAGCACTGCACCCACCCAGCGGGCCCATACCTCCGTCCCCAGGACACGTCAATCAGCTGTGTGTCCACCACTACAGGGAACCCAGGATAACCCACCTCTCCAACAACAACAGGGACCTGGGGGCAGTGGCAGTGGGCACACGGTCCAGGGGACGGAGGCCCAGGAACACAGGGGAACTGGGAGGGCTGCCGTGCGACAGGGGGCGGACAGGCCAAGGGAACCAACTCTCCACGAGGCCCTCTCCTCCATCATGGGAGCATACCACCACTCCCAAGAGACGATGGCAACGGTACTGGCCAAGTTTCAGGAGACCCAGAGCATGCAGGAGGAACAGTATTTGGGCTTCAGGGAGGAACTCAGAACCATCAGCTCCACCCTGGGCACCATCGTAGGGGTGCTGAAGGAAGTACTCAACACCAGGATGGACACTGTGGCACTACAAGGGGCCCGTGACACTAGCATGGATGATGAACTGCCCACCACCTCCGCCGGCGCTAGTGGACAGGACGCCCTGCCACAGGACCACCACACCAGCACCCCACCCCCTGCAGATGGAGAACCACCATGCAAACAGTCCCTGAGATCCAGGAACAAGACAGAGAACGATGCCAAGACCCCTGCCAAGAAATGAGACCACCCTGATTGTCATCCTACTGTCCCACTTTGTCACCCTGTCCATAATTAAACTGCCCCAGCTCCACTTCTTATGCCCCTATGGGCAATGCACTTGTGAGACTAATAGACTGGACTCTGCCATGGACACTCCTCCGCCATCACCCCTCACCATTTAACTTCCCACTCCAATATTTTGCATTTAAATAAACACACCTAAAGCACAAAATGATCTGGAGTCTGTCTGTGATTTCTAAATAGTGTATTTGCAATTACAGTGACAAAATGTTTTTGAAATAGTAATGTCAACATACCTATGTCACACAGCTCTAGTCCATGAGGAATTTAAGCAGATGACACACAGTGGGACCCACATCTGTGAAACCGTAAGGGAAAGTGACAACTCAGTGACCATACACTGGGTGAAAACGACAGACAGGATAGAGGTAGTAGTGTAAAAGTACATGTAGTAGGCAGGATTGTATTCTCACCTATGTTTCACTGGAAATATTGCTGGATCACTGAGTCCCTGTTCTGCATGTCTTCTTCCTCTGCTTCATCCTCATCACTGTCCACAGGCTCCACAGCCACCACAACACCGCCATCTGGACCATCCTCCTGCAGAAAATGCACTTGTCGTCGCAAAGCCAAGTTGTGAAGCATACAGCAGGCCACGATGATCTGGCACACCTTCTTTGGTGAGTAGAATAGGGATCCACCTGTCATGTGGAGGCACCTGAACCTGGCCTTCAGGAGGCCGAAGGTCCGCTCGATCACCCTCCTAGTTCACCCATTGGCCTCATTGTAGCGTTCCTCTGCCCTGGTCCTGGGATTCCTCACTGGGGTCAGTAGCCATGACAGGTTGGGGTACCCAGAGTCACCTGCAAATGGTGAGGGACAACTGTTAGACACACACTAACCTGTAGGGATAACCCCAGACAACCATTCCCACTGTCTTGCTTCCAGGGGCTCACCTAATAGCCACACACGGGCCCTCTGGAGTTGACCCATCACATAAGGGATGCTGCTATTCCGCAGGATGTAGGCGTCATGCACTGAGCCAGGGAACATTTCATTCACATGGGAGATGTACTGGTCTGCCAAACATACCATCTGCACATTCATAGAATGATAACTCTTCCGGTTTCTGTACACCTGTTCACTCCTGTGGGGGGGACCAAAGCCACATGGGTCCCATCAATGGCACCTATGATGTTTGGGATATGTCCTAGGGCATAGAAATCACCTTTCACTGTAGACAAATCCTCCACCAGAGGGAAAACGATGTAGCTTCGCATGTGTTTTAGAAGGGCAGAAAACACTCTGCACAATACGTTGGAAAAGATAGGCTGGGACATCCCTGATGCCATGGCCACACCTGCACTTGAGGGGGGATTCCTGTGGGATGGCGGATTGCTGACATCAGGTCTGGCTCCAGCTGGGTACACAGTTCCTGGATTGTGGCACGGCCAAACCTGTAGCTGATTATCAAATCTCCCTCCTCCATTGTCGACAGGTCCACCAATAGTCGGTACACTGGAGGATGCCGCCATCTCCTCACATGTCCCAGCGGACGGAGCCTATGAAGGACAACAGCGAGCACAGAGTCAAACAACTAAGAGGTACGTACCCACAGTTTACACAGAACTCCAATCATACACAAAAGGTGGCCTGTATGTGTGTTGAGACTAGGCCTAGGAATGTGTGACGCAGTTGAAAATGAGGCCATGTGGGCCCCTGAAATGGCGGCTGCCTGACCTCTAAAGTGGGACAATGGGATGTGAGCTAACTGCGCTGGCATTGTACACCGTCGCAGTCGGTGGTCGGAGACGCGGCGCAATGCTGCATTGGTTAACATTGGACCCTATGGGTCCCAGGAGCCAATGACGATGTACGCCGGAGGTGATGGTGCGCACCGCCGTGGACTTCACTGCCGCGGACGTCACCGCCATTTTCTATCACTTCAATCACTCGATACCTGATCTTCGACAGGAGAGGACCTACACTGCAAGTGCTGCTGTGACCTCAGTCTGGAAGAGACAATGGCTTGTGCGTCTGGGGAAAGGGCCCCTGCCTTCACATGGGAGGAGTTGGAGAAGCTTGTTAATGGGGTCCTCCCCAGTACACGCTACTCTACGGTCCTCCAGACAAACAGGTAAGTACACAGGGAGCATGTTGTATGGGCTATGCCTGTGTGGAGGAGGCTGGATGTAAGAAGGAAGGGGGGAGAGTGCTGTGTGCATGTAAGACGGTGAGTGCATGTGCCACATGGCAAGGGTAGGGATGGGGGCCACTCACTTTGACGGTGCAGTTGGTAATGACTTCTCTTCTTCCCCTGCAAGAGGTAGGTCAGCGCCCACCAGAAGAAAGATATTTGGCGTGCCATCGCCAAGGACATCCGGACCCTGGGGGTCTACCACAGACGGAGCACCCACTGCCGGAAAAGATGGGAGGACATTCGCTGCTGGAGCAAGAAGACGGTGGAGGCTCAGCTGGGGATGGCCTCCCAACGTGGGAGGGGTGCCTGTCGAACCATGACCCCCATGATGTTCAGGATCCTGGTGGTGGCCTACCTGGAGTTGGATGGGAGCTTGAGGGCATCACAGCAGACACAAGGGGGTGAGTACACTCTCATTCAGCTGACTTTGCGCGCAGTGGAGTTGTCTGGGTAGGGGAGGAGGGCTGTGGGTTTCTCTAGGCCAGGGCAAGTTCCGTAGGCTAGGCCCCTCCGTAAGTCATGGACCTGTGGCCCCCCACCCCACCTCTTTAGAGTGCCAAGTACAGCTATTCATGCCCCTGTGTCATCTATGTGTGCAGATGTCGTCCATAGCCTTGTAGGCCATTTCCCAGGAATTGGACTGTGGAGCCCAAGAGCGCGGCGTAGTGCAGGGGGCCTCTGTGTCTTTCTTGTCCGCCAACGGTAGCGGTAATCCATGCACTCAAAATGTCTTTCTTCTGTCTCCCCCCCTTTTTGTGGTCTTTCTGTTCTTGTGTGCATTAGCATCATCAGGAAGAGGAGCAGTGGCACCGGAGCATGAGGGAGCTGCATCCCACATAGCCCTGGAGAGCGAGACTACGGACTCGGAATTCACCAGTGGGACGAAGGGCGAGGGGAGCTCCACGGGCGGGACAGCAGCTGACACCAGCGACACGGACTTGTCCTCTGATGGGAGCTCCCTTGTGGTGGCGGCAACATCTGTGCCCCCCGCATCTACAGGTACAGCCGCCACCCCCCTACCAGCACCTCCCTCCCAGCAGCCCCTCAGCCTTCGCCCTGTGCCCTCTCACCCAGGAGGGTGGGCATCACCTTCGTCCCATGCACCTCAGGCCCTGCCCCAGTCACCCCTGCTGCCCTCAGTGAGGAGGCCATTGACCTCCTCAGGTCCCTCACTGTTGGGCAGTCTACCATTTTGAATGCCATCTAGGGTGTAGAAAGGCAGTTGCAACAAACTAATGCATTCCTGGAGGGCATTCATTCTGGTCAGACGGCCCTTCACCGAGCTTTTCAAACTCTTGCCTCAGCACTGATGGCAGCCATTGTCCCCGTCTCTAGCCTCCCCCCTCCAACTTCCTCCACCCAGACCCAATCCCCTGTACCTCTGCCTATCCCAAGCACACCATCAGACCAGCCTGCACACACCTCACCACACAAGGGAAGCTCAGGCAAACATAAGCACCACACATCCCACTGGCACTCACGCAAGCAACACACACATGCAGACACGCCAACATCCACTGCCTCCACTGTGTCCCCCTCCTCGTCGTCTCCCTCCTCCCTCCCAGTCTCGTCTACACTCACACTTGCATGCACTACCTCTAAAGCCACTACGTCCCTCAACAGCACACCCACCAGCACACCCCGCTCACGTGCAGTCACCCCCCCACTACCATTCACACGTCCCCTGTGTCCTCTCCCAGTGTGTCTGTGACGCCCCCTCCGAAGATACACAAATGCAGGCACACACCCACCCAACAGCCATCCACCTCACAACAGCCTCCAGCGCATGCACCTGCACCCAAAGTCACCAAACGTACACCTCCAACTACCACCACCTCTTCCTCCACTCCCAAACCCCCTCCAGCTACCCGTCCCAGTGTGTCCAAAAGAATTTTCCTGTCCAGCCTTGACCTTTTTCCCACACCTCCCCCACCCCGTCCATCTCATAGGTCCCGAAGTAGCACCTCAGCCACAACATCTACGGGACCAGTGGTGCCTGTTGTCACAGGTATGTGGAGTGCACCGGCGACCAGGACAGCCAGTGTGGCACAGAGCCACAGCACAGCCAGTCCCCCCCTGTGAAGCATCAGAAGTTGGCCAGTGCCCGGCGGGAGAGGGGGAAGACTCCAGCCACCAAAGCCGCTCCTAGGGGTCCCGGTGGGATTGTGAAGTCATCTGTTACACCTCCCAAGGTGGGGAAGGGCCACAAGAAACCCGGCAAGTCTGGGAAGAGCTGCATGGCGGAGAAGACCACCATCATCCCCACTGCCCAGGAGGCCACCGTCAGCCCCAGCCCAGCTGCCCAGGAGGGCCCGGCCAGCCCCATCCCAGCTGCCCAGGTGGGCCCCGCCCGCCCCAGCCCCAGCCCAGCTGCCCAGGAGGGCCCCGCCAGCCCCAGCCCAGCTGCCCAGGAGGCCACCGCCAGCCCCAGCCCAGCTGCCCAGGAGGGCCTCCCCAGCCCCACCCCAGCTGCCCAGGAGACCACCGCCAGCCCCAGTCCAGCTGCCCAGGAGGCCACCGCCAGACCCAGCTGCCCAGGAGGGCCCCACCAGCCCCATCCCAGCTGCCCAGGAGGGCCCCGCCAGCCCCAGCCCAGCTGCCAAGGAGGGCCCCGCCAGCCCCAGCCCAGCTGCCCAGGAGGGCCCCACCAGCCCCACCCCAGCTGCCCAGGAGGCCACCGCCAGCCCCAGCCCCAGCCCAGCTGTCCAGGAGGCCACCGCCAGCCCTAGTCCAGCTGCCCAGGAGGCCACCGCCAGCCCCAGCCCAGCTGCCCAGGAGGCCACCACCAGCCCCATCCCAGCTGCCCAGGAGGGCCCCGCCAACCCCAGCCCAGCTGCCCAGGAGGGCCCGCCGGCCCCAGCCCAGCTGGGCCATGAGGACCACCAGCACAAGCACCGCTGGGCCATGAAGGACCGCCAGCACAAGCCCCGCTGGGCCATGAAGGACCGCCAGCACAAGCCCCGCTGGGCCATGTAGGACCGCCAGCACAAGCCCCGCTGGGCCATGAAGGACCGCCAGCACAAGCCCCGCTGGGCCATGTAGGACCGCCAGCACAAGCCCCGCTGGGCCATGAAGGACCGCAAGCACAAGCCCCGCTGGGCCATGAAGGACCGCCAGCACAAGCCCCGCTGGGCCATGGAGGGCCGCCAGCACAAGCCCCGCTGGGCCATGAAGGACTGCCAGCACAAGCCCCGCTGGGCCATGAAGGACCGCCAGCACAAGCCCCGCTGGGCCATGAGGGACCACCAGCACAAGCCCCGCTGGGCCATGAGGGACCGTCAGCACAAGCCGTGCTAGGCCATGAAGGATCGCCAGCACAAGCCCTGCTGGGCCGGGCACCGGCAACTCAAGCACTGTTGAACAGGGCACTGCCAACTCAAGCACCGCTGAACAGGGCACCGCCAACTCAAGCACCGCTGGGCCGGGCACTGCCAACTCAAGCACCGCTGGCCCGGGCACCGCCAACTCAAGCACCGCTGAACAGGGCACCACCAAATCAAGCACCGCTGAACAGGGCACCGCCAACTCAAGCACCGCTGAACAGGGCACCGCCAAATCAAGCACTGCTGGGCCGGGCACCGCCAACTCAAGCATCGCTAGCCCATGAGCGGCAGGGGCACTGATGCAACTGGGTCCGTCGCGGGGTGAGTGATGCACTCTGGGCACCCGTTCCCCTCCAGAACCAGTGGAGAGATCCATCCACTACCTCTGTCCTTCACAGGATGAAGCACTCTGGGCACCAGTCCCCCTCCAGAACCATTGGAGAGATCCATCCACTACCTCTGTCCTTCACAGGATGAAGCACTCTGGGCTCCAGTCTCCGTCCAGAACCAGTGGAGAGATCCATCCACTACCTCTGTCCTTCACAGGATGAAGCACTCTGGGCACCAGTCCCCCTCCAGAACCAGTGGAGACTGTTATCCACTTGAGAGACTGTGGCTTTGCACTCCCCAGGATATGGCAGTGGGCAAACCACACACTGTAGAGACTTGAGAGACTGTGGCTTTGCACTGCCCAGGATATGGCAGTGGGCAAACCACCCACTGTAGAGACTTGAGATACTGTGGCTTTGCACTCCCCAGGATATGGCAGTGGGCAAACCACCCACTGTAGAGACTTGAGAGACTGTGGCTTTGCACTCCCCAGGATTGAACAGTGGGCATTGAGTCCCCTCGTGGATCTGGCGTCGTGCACTCATCCGGATGAGGTGCCCCCCCTTCCCTTCCCCCTTAGGTGCCTGTTGTATTTCTATCTGATGCCCCTGCAGTGTTCTCTCTGTTTTGATCGGGTATCGAGTGTGGGCCTCGCCCATGCATTTTGGGCCCAGTGGTCCAGGGACTATAAATGGTGCAATACCTGGACTTGTATTATTGGTGTATATATTTGTTTATAGTGCATGTACATTTTTGAGTACTGGATTTTAATATATAACAATTTTTACACTCATTTCCTTTTGTCTTTGCATTCTTCCGGGGGGGTTGGGGGTGTAACTGTAATGTATCAACATGTATTAGTGTGTGTGTTGTAGTGGGTGAGGGTGGGGGTGGGGGTGTTGCGTGTGTGTGTCACTCTTTTTTCCCTCCCTCCTCCCCTGTGTCGTAGGTGCAGTACTCACCGTGGTCTTCACCGCCTGCGTTCGTGCTCCTGGTGGAGGAGCAGGAAGACTATCGCAGGTAGAATTTGGAGTTCCGGGTCCATGGTGTCCTCGTTCCTCGTGGCGTGTGTAGAGGTGAGCGTTTTCCCTTCGGAATTCCTGTTTCTGGCGTGTCTTTATCCGCGGTGAATCTGCCCCGGAAAAGGTGGCGGATTGGCCTGTCATAATAGTGTGGGCGGTACATTGTCTCCCGCCTGTCTGTTGGCAGTGACCGCCGCGCTGTTTGTTTGTACCGCCGTGGCGGTCGGAGTGTTAAAGTGGCTGTCTTTGTTGGCGGTTTCCGCCTCGGTCGTAATTGCAATTTTCTTTAACACTGTCCACCAGGGTTGTAATGACCACCTAAGTATTTTGCCTCATTCCTGTTAAACTGTAGGACTTGCTGTAAGAGGTATCTTTGCTGCTTGGGATCTCCAGTCTGGAAGGGCACCAATCAACGCAAAGTTGGCTTCTCCTGCCTACAAGTGCCATGTTGCAAGTAAGATATGGTACACCTACTTACGTTCCACTTGCATCAATACTATTTATGAAAAGTCACAATGCACCCATGGATTAAATCAGTTTATTTCTGGTAGTTGCTGCTACTCTCAGCTTTGTTTTTGTTATTTTCTAAAGACGCATTTTTATGTGATTGCTACATTGTTTTTCTACTCTAATTTGCCCACCTTGCATGTTGATTGATGCTACTGAAATCTCTAAAAAACAGTCTCTTTTATCTTTGACCACCACACCTTACCTCTCGAAAGGCCTCAGTTACAAGAAATGACACAACACTGCTGCAGCGGATTGTTGTGTCAACATTTTTAAAACCATCTAACAACAAATTCTAACACCATGATTGCACCATATTTACAAAATGGCTCTACATGGCGTTAGGATAAGGGCAGGCATGACGATAGCCTGTGCACCGCGTCCTAAACCAAAATGACGCTAGTGCTGCAAAAGTGACGCTTGCCTGATTTGCGGCATGTAATCTGCGCTAGACAGTCTAGTGTGACTTTTGCGCCCAAAAGCATCAAAAACACCTGCAAAACTCTGCTTCTTTCAAAATTACAACACGAGCCACTGAAAAAGGAGAAATAGAGACCCCTGAAGACTAGACACCCCATGACAACCCAAACAACCCAAGTACAAGCCAGTATGTCCAGACAGACTTCCACGAGAAGGAGAAGAGGAAGTGCAGGTTCAGCAAGGAAGAGAACAACATCTTGATTCGTGAGGTGACACAGCATCAACAACAGCTATTCATCACTTCAAAATTGCCATTAGGGAGGAAAGAGGCCATATGGCAGTTCATATTGGACAAAGTCAACAGTGTGGTAGAGGGCAGGAGGACAGTCATCACCTGTAAGAAGTGCTGGCATGATTGCAAGCTCAGAACAAAGGAGAAACTGGCCAGCAACCACAAGGCAGCATTGCATGCTGGAGGTGGAAGTCCAGCACCCTGGGAGGAGCTAGATGACCTGGAGGAGATGGTGGCACCTGCCATCACTGAGGAGTTTGTGACGAGAGTCCAAGGACACAACTGTAGCATATGATGAACTACAGCAACCACAGGTTAAGTTGGAGTAGAGGGCAAAGTGGTCACTATGCAATTTCAAACGGGGGTGGCAGTCATGTCCCAGGGCACAAATGTGCTTTCTGCAGGCCATAGTGCAGTATACTGGCACATTCATGGTGAAAGAAAGAAAGGTAATGTGCACACCCAACACCCCACTGTCTTCATTGTCTGCAGTGCAGCATCATTCCACAGTTATGTCACTTTGGGCCTCATTTATGAGCTGCAGAATGCATCACACATAGAAAGAGAAAAACACCTCTTGTTATTTTTTGTGTGCAGGAAGGTGTCCCTCACTGCACAAAAACTATCATCCTCATAACACAGGAATCCTGCATCATGGTGCAAGGCTGCCTGCGTTGACACTAGCAGCAATTTGTGCACCAGTGCAGGGGGAGAGAAAATAAATGTGCTGTAACTTGTAGATATGGCATATTTCTGCCCTTTAACAGTGGTTCAGGGTGATGCAGCACTTGCTGTGCTGCCCTGCACCACCTGCCATGTACATTTTTTTGGGTGCCACATGTATAAGGAAATGGCACATTGCAGCCTGCCAGCTTGCTGCACTGCACTGTGTCATTTAGAAAATTCAATGCATTCCTGAACTGTCCTCAGTGATGGAGCACAAACGGGAAACGCCCTCAATGCCGACTTCTAAACAACGAAGTCCTGGAAGTGGAACAACGCTTTCCTTAAACACAACTTTGTTGTTTTGTGCCTTAACCACGCATGTGCTGAACAACGCACATGTGTGGTTAAGGCACAAACAAGGGATTTGGCTAAGGAGGATGACGCGACAACTCAGGTTAGTGGGGCGGGGTGGGGAGTCTGGGTTGTAGTTTTTTGGGGCGGGGGTGGGGGGTCGGGGTTAAGGTTTAGGGACAGGGGCGGGAGTCGGGGTTTAAGGTTTAGGGCCGGGGGTGGGGGGTCGGGGTATTTTCTGGTTTGGGGTGGGGTTTAAGGTTGGGGTTTAAGGTTTGGGGTTGGGGTATTTTCTGGTTTGGGGGTCGGGTGGGGGGTCAGGGTATTTCCATGTTTGGGGCTGGGGTGGCGGGTCGGGGTTTAAGGTTTGGGGTCAGGGTGGAGGGTTGGGGTTTAAGGTTTAGGGTCGGGGTGGGGGTAGGGGTATTTTCTGGTTTGGGGGCAGGGGTGGGGGGGTCGGGGTTTAAGGTTTAGGGTCGGGGTTTAAGGTTTAGAGTTGGGGTGGGGGTAGGGGTATTTTCTGGTTTGGGGTGGGGGTGGGGGGGTAGGGGTTCAAGGTTTGGGGTCGGGTGGGGGGTCGGGATTAAGGTTTATGGTCAGGGTGGGGGGTATGGGTATTTTCTGGTTTAGGGGCGGGGGTGGGGGGTCGGGGTTTAAGGTTTGGGGCTGGGGTGGGGGGTCGGGGTTTAAGGTTTAGGGTCGGGGTGGGGAGTCGGGGTATTTTCTGGTTTGGGGGGTGGAGTTGGGTGGGGGTTGGGGTATTTTCTGGTTTGGGGGCGGGGGGTCAGGGTATTTTCTGGTTTGGGGCCGGGGGGTCGGGGTTTAAGGTTTAGGGCCGGGGATGGGGCGTCGGGGTATTTTCTGGTTTGGGGGCAGGGGTGGGGGGTCGGGGTTTAAGGTTTAGGGCCGGGGGTGGGGGGTCGGGGTATTTTCTGGTTTGGGGTCGGGTTTAAGGTTTAGGGCCGGGGGTGGGGGGTCAAGGTATTTTCTGGTTTGGGGGGCGGGGCAGGGGGGTCGGGGTTTTAGGTTTAGGGCCGGGGTGGGGGGTCGGGGTATTTTGCTGGTTTAGGGCCAGGGTGCTGGAGTGGGGGGTTGGGGTTTTAGGTTTTAGGGGTGGGTTGGGGCGTTGGGTAATCTTAGGGGTGGGGTGGGGAGTTGGGGGAGTTTGAGTTTCCTACAATTGCTGCCTAAAACAAATTATCATGTAGTATCACTGGATATGGACATGCATAATTGACCTGCTGTAGGCACGTGACAATGAATGTATGAGCTGGGTTGAATAACTGTGTGATGCTTACCTGGGTGCCAGGAATCAAAAGTGAGCAGTCTGAGGAGGTCTGAACACATACAATGTCGTATGCTTGAGTCATATGATGTGCAACACTCTGCGGATAGCCAACTCTCATCAGGATGTCATGGGGGACTATAAGTGAGCCAAACTACACATTAGGACAGAAGGCCATCCCCTGAGATCAGGCACACAGTGCCTGTGACAACAATCCATTAGTAATATGAATTTTGAGAAACTGTGCATCAATAACCATGCCAAACAGGTGTACTACACATCAATGTCCAACTCAGGGCCCCATGTTTGAGGAAAAATGCAACGTGGTGCTGCATCCCAGCTTGCCATGCTGCGCTGTACCATTTTGAAAGAACAGGGATACATTGCATTTATCCAAATGCAACACATATGTGTACTTTCCTCCATGATGGTCTACTCACTGCTTCCTAGCACTAACACAGGCACCCGTGCAGTATGGCGTAGGGGTGCCTGGGTTGCAGGGATGAGTACTCATTTGCTAAAAGGGACACTTTCTTGAATTTGAACAATCATGAATGCCGTCTTTCACTTTCCATGTGTACTGCAGAAACATTGAAATAGACAAAAATGGGGAATAAAATGTCAAATCCCTATGTTCCATTACAGTAATGTCACCCATGAGGTTGTGGAGGAATCAGACGCTTCTCTAGACATCCAAATCTGGGAATGTGTCACATTCCTTTGCATTCCATGGGTGTTGTGGGGGAACACCCACAGCAACACCCAATGAATCCACCCTGTATACAGTGTAATGCATGAAAGAGGTACAGAATTACAGGGCAATGACAAGCTATACAAGTTGGTGTGGTCTTGTAAATTAGGGGCCTGCACACTGTGCCACTGGAGCATCAAATTGTATGAAACTCCAGTTGTGCAGTGTGCTATTAGGGCCCTGACATGAGGCCTTGGCAGTGCTCCCTTGGAAACCTTTCTTGTAAACCTGATCACTCATGTCAACATCTAGCAGACCTCAACATTAACTTATTCCATTTCATTGCAGAGGATGACACCATACCTTCTGGCCAGCTGCCTGTCCTGGACTTCTCTGATGATGTGGATGACCAGCTGCAACCATTAATTTGGATATCCTCCAACAGATGCTGAGTACCATACGGGCACCATCTCCGGCTGCAGGGAGGCTAGGCAGCATTGCAGGCTTTCTGCATGAACCACCCAACATTCACCATACAGCGCCTGCCAGATTAACCACAGCCCTGGACTCCCAGAACCCAGCACTTCCATTTGATAAAAGAGTGATAGGAGTCCAGCAGGAGCTGGCAGATACAATGTGGGTAGGGTGGAAAGTGTAGTGGGTATCCTATAGGCAGTACTGAGGTGCCTCAGTCAAAATGAAGACATCTTGTCATCCATCTGAGGCACCAACTCTCTCCTTCCTGGCCTCCAGCAGTCCCTGGCTGACCTCGCTAGTGTCATGAGGCATCAGCAAATGCCCAGCCCAAGTGACACCAGTGAGCTTACTAACAGGCTGGGGGCAATCAAAAATGTCTTGGAGTCCATGGAGTGGAAGCAGAACCCCTCATTGTTACCTTGGGTGCCTTTCACTGTGAAATTTCTGCGGTGTTGCAGACCCTGCAGCTTCCCCATGCTGCTATGCTGCTTCATGTGTTCCTACATGTTCAGCCCCTGAAGTGTATGTATCACCCTCAACTTCAACACCTACAACACCCCTCTCAAAGAAGGCCCGTATACATCAGAGGATGGAGATGTAGAAGGAACACATTTCACCAGAAAAACTGCCCGGTAGCTTTACTCTGTGGCACATGACCCCTTTCTCCTTTGCTCTGTGTTAAAGATCATGCCACTGTCAGAATCTGCCACTGTTGACCTCTCACATATGTGGACTGTCATTGTGGCCCGTCGTCCCTAAGGCACTGTGGTGCTCCTCCTCACTAAAGCACTCCTCTCTTACACATGTCCCATGACATGTTTACCCCATGGACTCTGTCTGGATATCCAATGGGTAAATACATCTGTTGGTGTTGTTGTCTCATGGAATGTACAACAATACTACAGGTAAATTAACATGTAAATAAAATCACTTCTTACAACCTCAGTGTTGTTTTTGTGTTTAAAGCAGGAATAACATAACAAGTTAATACAGTGACTGCTCACACAAGGGATATCTGTCAATTGTAATCTGAGAAAAAGCCACACAAACTGAGTGAATGCACTTGGAGAATATGAAATAAACATTAACGAAAAAACGTTCTTTCTCTGCCTTAACCACGCATTTGCTGAACTGCGCATATGCGTGGTTAAGGCAGAGAAAAAGGCAGAGGGGACCGGGAGGTGATGCGGTCAGGTAAGAGGGGTTGGAGGGTAGTTTTCAGGGGTTAGGGTGGATTAAGGGCTTGGGGTGGGGGGGTCAGGGTAGTTTGGTTTTTAGAGGCGGGGAGGCGGGATCGGGGTAGTTTGGTTTTTAGGGGCAGGGGTGGGGGGAATGGGGTAGTTTAGTTTTTAGGGGCGGGGTGGGGGGTTGTTTGTTTTTAGGGTGGGTGGGAGGGTCAGGGAAGGTGTTAGGACTCAGGGTGGGTGGGTGTGTCAGGGTAATTTTGTTTTTAGGGGTGGGGGTGTGGGAATCGGGGTAGTTTTGTTTTCAGCGGTGGGGTGAGGGGTCAGGTTTGTTTTGTTTTAGGGGCAGGATGAGGGGATTGGGGTAGTTTTGTTTTTATGGGCCGGGTTGGGGCAGTTTTGTTTTTAGGGGCTGGGGTTGGGGGTTGGTTGTTTTTAGGGTGGGTGGGGGGTAGGAGAAGGTTGTAGGCCTCAGGACGGGTGGGGGTGTTGGGGTACTTTTATTTTTAGGGGGTTAGGGGAGTTGTGGTAGTTTTAGTATTCGGGTGGAGTACTTCTGGCCATAGGGCAGGTGGAGGTGGCATGCTAGAACCATGCATGCCGTTCCCACTCATGCCTTTACTAGGCATGATTTTACAATGAAAAATCATGCATGGTAAAAGCATGCGTGGTAAAAGCATTTGTGCTAACAACGTGGTCGTTGTTCCGACTGTGTTGTTCAGGCATATGTGGTTCTCGCAGGTGTTGTTCCATCTTACATTTCCTCTTGGGACATCTTTGAACGACCATGTCTTAATTGACCATGGTTATGGAAAAAACTGTTTTGTGAACATGGTATGGCACTCTCATCATGTTACATTGCTCCTCAATGTTCCTTCTGCATACTCCATTGCCCTTGGATCCAATGGCATTTAGCAAAGTCATCTGTGCAAGGACTGTAGGTTAGATGTCGTGGTAAGGATCATATCTGGACACATTGCTACATGGAAAATACATGTGCTAGATATCATATGTGAGAATGGAGTGTGGCTAGCTCATTCACATCATACATAAGTACAAGAAACTACTCCCATATGCATCCATGTACATACATGGTGTGCCATGCCATGATTCCTAGCATGTTCAACGAAAACCGGAATGGGTCTTACTATGCAGGCCATTGCCTCTACATATGGGTGTGCAATTCATGTCATCTGGCTGCACAACAGCATGCAGCACATCCATTTAATAGGTGAGTGCATGCATGCCCTACATCTCATCTGAAAAGGGATCTTGGAACAGCAATGGCTAATGATGATCATTGCATATACCAGTTCGCATTGCATCATGTAGACTGTCAGCACTACCTGAAGCTGCATTCATTTAGCGTTGTTGTACAGAGTTCTATCTAGTCTAACACACATTTCCAGATTTCTGAAGATGACACTAGATAGAAATGTTGTCATACACAACATAGAGAATGGGTCATCACACCACAGGAGTGGGCAAATCAACAGAAAATCCAAGTGTGGTATGTTGTCCACTGTCCTGCTAACCTTAGAGCCCTATTCACACAGTCCTCAGTCCTGGTAGTACATGATTTACTGTGATATTCCACAAAGCAGTAATATGTCATGTGAACCACATATTGTCACCCTGCAAAGATGTGTAGGAACCTGTACTCCTGGCACATGTTTTTACTGTCATCAATGTGTTTTTACTCATACACCATGTGTGGGCTAGCCAGACACATCAGGCATGAATGAATGAATATGAATGACTAATACTTGTAAAGCACACAGCTACTCTACATAGAGTGTCCTAGCACTGGGGTACTTAGAGATCAGTGCAAGGGCAACCTGGCCACACACTAACTTCTAAACAAATAGGTTTCAGTTCTTTTTCTATAAATCTTTGGCCGGGATGGACCCTAAATGTGGAGTAAGCTGATTCCATAATCTAGCAGAAACCACCGTAAAAGAGGAGCCTTCCAGGTGAAGCCTTTTAAAGCGAGGAACCACCACAAGGTTTGTATTACTTTACCATAGTAGGTGCGCCAAAATATATTTGATCAACTTCTTATTAAGACAGCTAGACCCCTTGTTGTGAAAGGCCCGATGAACCAAAATTAGAAATTTAAAAATTACATGTTGCCTCACTGTCAGCCAATGCAGTTTTTTTTTTTTAAAAAGGACACTGCTGTAGCCTTAGGCAGTTTAAACAAATGGCAGACTGCCATATGTGGCATTACCTGTAGAAAGGGCATTGGCATAGTCTAGCCGCCTCGAGATGATGAAAGCCCTAACCACCGTCACCTGGGCAGAGTTTGAAAGAAACTGCAGGAATTTTTTCAGCATGCAAAAGATCCAATACCAGGATCTAACTACAGTGGATAGCTGAGCCCCATCCGAGAGCTTAGAGTAAAATATTACTTCTAGATTCCTGGCCTCCAATGTAGTTGGAGGGGAAAAAGGGCAGTCTTAGGCCATGCACCCATCTATCCTTGCACAGGGTTGTGGCCAAACAACAAGATCTTGTCAGGATTACATTGAAGCTTATTAACCTTCAACCAATCAAGAACCGCCTCCATACAGATAGCAAAGACCATATTTGCCTCCGATGAGTCACCCTTACACAAGAGCAGGAGTTGAGTGTCATCTGTGTACGATTTGACACTGATATTGAAGGATTCCACCAAAAAGGCTAATGGCACCATATAGATATTAAAAAGAGTAGGACTAAGGGAGGAGCCTTGCGGCATTCCCCAACCTAGACTCTTTACATCAAAGGCATAAGGCTTCATCCATACAACCTGCTCTTGATGCATCATGAAGGAACTCAACCAATCCAAGACAGAGCCAGTGACACCCAGGACCGTGACACCTCAAGTAATACTGCCTCTGTGCTGTGACATGCTCTGAACCCTGATTGGTAGGGATGTAGTAGATTATTCTCATCTAAGAAGGCAGTTAGCTGTTGGTTCACCAGTTTTTCTAAGACCTTAGCTGCCGCACGAGGTAGAGAAATTAGTCTGAAATTAACCAGAGATTCAGTGTCTGTATTGGCCTCTTTAAGAATGGGGATTGCATTAGCTTGTTTCCATTCTATAGGGAGTGTCCCCATCTGAAAGAGGGAACTAAACATGCCATGATAAACAGGGGCCAATAATATCTGCTATTACCTTCAACCTCCGGTGGGGAAAAGGATCAGAAGGGCAGCCGGATTTACATCTGGAAAAGGCAGACACAACGTCCTCCTTGAGGGGAACCGTAAGCGATAAAAAATCGGGCTCGATGGGCAGCAAAAGTGCACTCTCCAAAGCGGTTAAGCCAGAAAAGTGTTTTGATTATGATTTTATAGATTGCATCATGAGTAACAAAAGCTTATCTGTGCATTTGAAAAGCTTTACTCTGGTATACTGCACCCTGCCATATTCAGTCATGATTCCTCTACCACATATGTCGACACCTCCTGTCATTGTGGTCATTGTCCTCTGGTCATACCAGAATATTTGCGGGCCCTCAGTTATAGAGACTGGAACAACCTTGACAATTGTCAGATGCAAAGGCACTTTCTGGACCTTATCTCCACCTTACTGTCCATACACATGTACTGCCTACGAAGTTTCACTTTGTATACATGCACTTCCCATTACATAAAGGGTGACACTGGTAGCATTGGGTTCACAGAAGCTCTTCACCCCTCCTGACGAGTAGGGCTCTGGTCCACCTGCAAGACATAACATGAAACAAAGTACTGTGAATGTTAAACAATGAACACTGTGGTCAAATATTGCACCTTACACAGAATTGGCAAATTAACTTCATGGCTTTATGGTTGGACAACACCAATAGGCCATTGGCCCTGTCTCTATGTCATAAATTGGTAGGCCAGGATGATATGTACAGATATGTGTTTTTATCGTACATACATGTCTCAGGGACATGCTGTGAGGCTTTTAAATGAACAACTACCCAGGTTTTGTCAAGGCTAGCTGAATATATCAACACTGTACTTCTACATGACTCAGACATGACTAGCAATACTCCTGCCTCACTCTTGTCATCACACGTACATGACTATGCAACATACAACAGTAGACATCCTTGTCCCCTCATTCTAACAGACAACATTTGATGTCATTGCTGCATGTTCAAAGACAACAAACACAAGTTTCTACATTCCCAAAATACTACATTATCATTCCTTGTACAAACATGTGTGTGACATAATCAGGCATATGACATTGGACACTGCCTCAGATTTACAATGAAACTTAAGGCAGTGCCAAAACCCTCGCTTTCTCAGGGGTTAGAGTGGGGCAATGAGGAGAAATACTTTTCCTTCTCCTTGTTTTTTTCACTCCTTCTATGTGTGCTGCATTCTGTTTGTTTCATCATTGATTGTTTCTGTGCAGGAAGGTGTCCCTTCTTGCATATAAACAATTGCCACCGCAATGCAGGCATCATTGCTCCATGGTGAAAGGGTGGTTGTGTTGGCGCTAGGCAGCTGATTTAGTGCCGGGGAAGACACAGGGATGCACCATATTCTGGTAAATACAGTACATCCGTGGATTTTTTAAATGGTGCAGCTTGGTGCAGCTAAATTGTTTGCTGCAATGCCCTGTGCCGTTTCTTCATAAATGAGGCCTGTACAAAAAGCAAAAAAATTAGGAACAAAAAGTATTTCTTCTCATTGCACCACTCTAACGCCACCCCTGGGCTTGCCTTGCTGTGCTGACATGAATCACCAGGGAAGGCAGGAATGTACTATATATACAAAATAAGGCACATTTCTGTCCTCTATCCCTGGCCAGATGCACATATTGATGCCTAGCGCCAATGCTGGCAGCCTTGCACTAGGGTGCAAGGATGCCTGTATCATGTGGATGATTGTTTTTGTGCAGGAAGAAACAACTTCCTGCACATAAACCATCACAAGAGGTGTTTCCCTCTTTCAATGGGAGGGGTGAAGATGTTTCTCCCCATTGCTTCACTCTTATGCCACCCCCGAGATGGCATAAAATTGTGATACATTCCCAGACTTGTAAATCTGTGAATACGTCTGCTAGCTTTGTCTTCCATGGGTATTGTATGGGTATACACCAAGCTACATCCATAGAATGGCCTATTCACACAGTGTTATGCATGTAAGTTGTCCATATTTACAAGTCAATGATAAGCCACGCAAGGCTGCTTTTCAATGTGCAATGCCTTGTAAATATTGTAGGTGGGGCATCAAACAAATGTTTGGTGGTACAAAGTGGTGCAAGAGCCTGGAAATTGAGGCCTTCAATCCCTCATGTATGAGGCATTACAGGGCTGATGTCTCATATGAGCTACATGGCATGTACATTGGCATGTAGCTACATGGCATGTACCAAAGGCGCGCCAAAGGCAAGCCCGTCTGCGCCCGTTCGCGCCTGGACCGCGCCTAGCGCCACCCCCCCTGGTCTGCGAGACCCCTACACCTCCAGACGCCGCTACACGGCCAACCAACTCAACGCCCTCAATCCCGGCCGCATCACAGCATGCTCCCAGTCCTCACCAAGGAACACCCACGGACCCTTTGCATGCCGCACCTGCAGATTCACCTGCAACAGAACAACGAAACCAAAAAAGACCGAAACTAACCACCTACACTGCATACTCCTCAACACCCGCTCCGCACGCAAGCACGCCATCGAGCTCTGGGACCTGCTCGACTCCACCACCCCAGACGTAGCCTTCCTGACCGAAACCTGGTGGAACGACTCCTCAGCGCCCGACATCACAATAGGCATCCCGGACAGCTACAAGATCATCCGTAGGGACCGCAACAACGGAATCGGAGAAGGCATAGCCATCGCCCACAAATCCTCCCTCAAGGTCGGCACCCACATTGACGATTCCCTCAAGACCGCCGAACACCTACACTTCCGCATCCACACCGACCCCAATACCACTCTCAGAGGAACGCACATCTACAGACTCCCCGGACCACGAGCACCATTCAGCGAATCCCTCGCCGACCTCACCAGCACCCACACACTCACCTCAATGGATTACATCCTCCTCGGGGACCTAAATTTCCACCTGGAGAACAACAACGACACCAACTCCACTACTCTGATCGACAACCTCACCAACCACGGCCTCAGACAACTCGTCAACACACCAACCCACATCGCTGGCCCCACGCTTGATCCCATCTTCTCCTCAAGCGCCCACGTCACCTTCAACCATACCACTGTACTCCACTGGACTGACCACCACTGCATCCACTTCACCTACAAGAAACATACCGAGCACCATCGCACCCAACAACGACCCCGCCAATGCTGGAGCAAAGTTACGGAAGACCAGCTTACCAACGCCCTCATCCAGAACCCACCCCCCGACTCCACCGACCCAGACACCGCCGCCCACAACCTCACCCTGTGGATCAACGACTGCGCCAACACCCTCGCGCCACTCAAAAAAACCACCGACAACCAAGCCAGAAGAAAAGCCACCTGGTTCACCGACGAGCTCCTAAACTTCAAACGCAACTGCCGGAAGCTAAAAAAGTAATGGCTCCTCAAACGCACACCTGACAGCCTCACAGCCCACAAGGAGGCCACCCGCAAGCACCACCAACTCATCAGACAAGCCAAATGATCCCACTTCAAAGATCGTCTGGACAACAACGCACACGACAGCAAAGAGCTCTTCAGCATCGTGAAAGAACTCTCCAACCCCAGCGCCAACATCAATGACATCCCTCCATCCCAAGAACTCTGCAACGCACTGTCCACCTTCTTCCACCGGAAGATCACCGACATCCACAACAGTTTCGACGCCACTCCCATGCCAGACCCCACCCCCGAACACTCCACCTGTGCAAACCACCTGACCTCCTGGACCAACGTGAACGACACAGAGACACGCAAGATCATAAACTCCATCCACTCAGGATCTCCGTCAGACCCCTGCCCCCACCACGTATACAACAAAGCCGACTCCACCATCGCCCCCAAACTACGGAAGGTCATCAACATCTCCTTCGAAACAGCGACATTCCCTGAAAAATGGAAACACGCCGAAATCCGCACCCTCCTCAAGAAGCCCAAAGCAGACCCCAATGACCTCAAGAACTTCCGACCCATCTCCCTGCTCCCTTTCCCAGCAAAGGTGATTGAAAAAATCGTCAACACACAACTAAGCAGCCACCTCAAAGACAACGGCATCCTAGACCCCTCCCAGTCTGGCTTCAGATGAAACCACAGCACCAAAACCGCCCTTCTCGCTGCCACAGACGACATCAGATGCCAAATGGACAACGGCGAAACATCAGCCCTGATCCTCCTTGACCTATCTGCGGCCTTCGACACAGTCTGCCACCGCACCCTGAAATCACGCCTCCACAAAACCGGAATTCAAGGAAAAGCCCTTGACTGGATCGTCTCATTCCTCTCCTACAGAACCCAGAGAGTCCGCCTCCCCGCCTTCCGCTCCGAAGCCACCGACATCATCTGCGGCATCCCCCAAGGCTCATCCCTCTGCCCGAAGCTGTTCAACATCTACATGGCCCCCCTCGCACAAGTGGCCCGACAACACAACCTCAACATTCTCACCTACGTCGACAACACCCAGCTCATCCTCTCACTCACCAAAGACCCGCGCACCGCCAAAACCAACCTCCACGAGGGAATGAAATCCATCGCCGAATGGATGAGAAACAGCCATCTGAAACTGAACTCGGACAAGACGGAGGTCCTCATCCTCGGACCCACCCCCTCCGCCTGGGACGACTCCTGGTCGCCCACCGCACTAGGAACCCCACCGACACCATCGGACCATGCTCGCAACCTGGGCTTCATCCTCGACTCCTCCCTCACCTTGTCTAAACAGGTCAATGCAGTTTCCTCCTCCTGCTACAACACACTCTGCATGCTCCGCAGAATCTACAAGTGGATCCCGACTGAAACAAGAAGAACAGTGACACAGGCCCTCGTCAGCAGCAGGCTGGACTACGGCAACGCACTCTACACAGGCATCCCAGCAAAAGACCTACTACGCCTCCAACGCATCCAAAGCGCCTCTGCCCGGCTGATCCTCAACGTACCCCGCCACATCCACATCTCCCACCACCTGAGAAACCTTCACTGGCTCCCGTGGACAAAAGGATCACTTTCAAGCTTCTTACCCACACTCACAAAGCGATCCACGACACCGGACCAGCATACCTAAACAACAGACTCAGCTTCTACACCCCCACCCGTCAGCTCCGCTCCACTAACCTCGCCCTCGCCATCATCCCCCGCATCTGAAGAAAGACCTCCGGCAGCAGATCCTTCTCATACCTCACCGCCAAAACCTGGAACACCCTCCCCACCAGCCTGCGACAGACTCAAGACCTACTCACCTTCAGAAGACTGCTCAAGACCTGGCTCTTCGACCAGTAACACGAGCTCCTCCCTCCCCCAGTGCCTTGAAACCCTCACGGGTACGTAGTGCGCTTTATAAATCCAATGATTGATTGATTGATTGATTACATGTGACCACTTCCAGTGTAGATGTTACACCTCCCTTGCACACAGAGATGTAGAGCAGATTTCCTGTCTGCCATGCATGGCTGTGTGCCTTTATCATGCACCATATGCAAAAGTGGCTTTAGATGTCGTCAACTGTATGTCGGAGTGATTTGCATTAGATTTGCCATAGAAGCAGAGTGCATGTATGTGTGACAAGCCTTATCATGCAGTTCCTATCTGCGCAGGCAGAGAATGATCTGTGTATTGTGCCCCCCATATCTGTTGGTTCTTGTGTCTGTTAGGTACTTGCTGTTTGCTTAACTACAAGCAGGCCAATACCATACTGTCCCTCCTGAAACCTCTGATTGGTGATGGAGCTGTGGAAGATGTAGGCATCATGGACACAGCCTGGGTATTTGTCCAGCACATTGAGGATTAAGCTGCGATGATCCACAATGACCTGCACATTCATCGAAGGTGTGTGGGCTTCCAGTTGTGGTACATGTGCTCTGGTGCAATTGTGTAGAAGCTTGGTTTAATTTCTAACTGCAATTGCAGGGTGTTGGGGATGAGGATGTTTTAGGGTATGAGGCGGATCCAGAACAGAGGGCAGGAATGCAGAAAGGAAGGGCTTCAACACTCCACCCACTAATGCTGCTGTGATCTGAAAGGATCCAGATGCAAGGAGGTGATGAACAGCCAAGAGGTGTTCAGCAGTGGGATGGTGGAGGATAGCTCAATCATTGCCTACAGTAGTGGCACAATGAGGCGGAAGAGCTGCACGATTGACTCCCGGCACAGACAGTAGAAGGTGATGACCTCCTCCTCCCCCAGGGCAATCAGGGACGCCCAATGGAGGTAGATGTGCTCCCTTCTCCTGCGCTACCATTGTGATCTGGGTGATGGCAACTATGGTGGTGCTGGATGATGTGTTGGTGATGTTGGGGTTTGGGGTGGTCTCCTTGGTGCCCCAAGGTGTACCAGGAGTAGGTCCATGTTGTTTTCCAGGTTGCCTGAGAGTTGTGTATGAATTCTTCTTTTATACCTATGCCTGAGTCATTTTAATGCCTGATTTGACCAGGGGTTAAAATTTTGATGCTAGTCAGAGTTAGTGCGACTTTTCCTAGGCATGTGTCATTTTTTTAAAAGCTTGTAGATACAGCGCTAGCGGGCTAGCATCATTTTTTAGGAGGGAACGCCCACAAAGTATATCATTGTCTGTATTTGATGCAGTCAGATCCTCTGCTGATAAAAAAATTATGCTAGCCCAGTAAAAGTGACGCTAGAGGCCTCTCATATCACATTGTAGATCTGGAGTTAATTTTGCACCGCTACAGCATCATCAAAAAATGACACTACAGCAGCGCAGAATCCTTGTAAGTGAGGCCCAAAGTATTTTATCATTTCCAGCTAAAGTGAACAGCCAGTTGTAAGAGGCAGCTTAACTTCCTGGTGGCTTCCATCCTGGAGAGGCACCCACCAGCATTTCACTGGCTACTCCTGATTAGAGGAGCCGTATTAGAAGTAGTATATTGTACTCTTACTAGCGTTTTACTAGCATGTGTTTCACATACAGTTTAAATGAATTCACAGTGCGTTCGAACAGTAGAAGTGCGCACTGGGTTTGCCAAAGGCAAGCATTTTTGTGTCCCACTGAGACGGCTTGTCAGCCACTATGCTGGTCCTCTATCATAAATTCACTTCTCCTCTACTAAAATGAAACAATGTTTAGGGCCTCCTTACGAGTTTGGTGTCATGAGACCGCCAAACTCTTGACAGTGGTCGGAGAGCAGCCGCCGTGGCAGTCTGACCACCAAATTGCAATTTTGGTGGGCAGACCTACCTGAAGACAGCATCCCCGCAGGATCATAGATCTCGATAGGGTGACGTGGTCAGGCTTGTATTCAGCCACCAAAAAAGCAACAAAGGAGGGGCATGAAAAATGGGATATTCGGAGAGTGACTCCTGGTCCCGTGTGTAAGGATCCCAATAGACAAGAAATCAAAAAAGATTACACACGGTTCCACCTAATACTGAGGGTTTCTTTCAAGAAAATAGTTCAGCAAGTCAATGAAAAGCGAACTTTATCGAAGCAAGAGCCCTCACTCACCATCCGGTGACATGCTTCGTCATAGGGCCAGCTCCTCGTCAGGCTGGCACTGCAATGCCTGACGGGCCCCGCAAGGGGGCTCTTTGCCGGAGATTTTTTAAGAATCGATTGTGGCCGGTCGAGAAAGAAGTGAAGTGAAGGATTGGTAAACAGGAAAAAATTAAAAATGTCTAGAGGTAAAAATTAATAATTTTAATACTCATGACTCTACCTCTGACAAGATTAAAATCAAATAAAGCTGGGAATTAGTGGAATAATGTCCATAATTCCCATGAAAGCTAGGTAGGTATAAACGTCAAAAGACGGAGCACACAGGGTCCCCTGTGTCACTCTATATAGTTGGTCAACATGATTCCGGGGTGCAGAACCTGGCGCAGGTTTACCGGCAGTGCCCGTGTACATTGAAAATCAGAATTGATTTTTCTAGCCTGGCCTCCCCGACGTTGCCCTACCATTAATTTTTGGAGGGTTTTTTGACTTTCATATGTGACAATTTCACAATTTAAAGGATTAGGTATGTTACTAGGTCCTGACGAATCGCATAAGGTAATTCCTTGGAAATAAGCGAGAAAGATGTTGACCAACTATATAGAGTGACACAGGGGACCCTGTGTGCTCCGTCTTTTGACGTTTATACCTACCTAGCTTTCATGGGAATTATGGACATTTTTCCACTAATTCCCAGCTTTATTTGATTTTAATCTTGTCAGAGGTAGAGTCATGAGTATTAAAATTATTAATTTTTACCTCTAGACATTTTTAATTTTTTCCTGTTTACCAATCCTTCACTTCACTTCTTTCTCGACCGGCCACAATCGATTCTTAAAAAATCTCCGGCAAAGAGCCCCCTTGCGGGGCCCGTCAGGCATTGCAGTGCCGGCCTGACGAGGAGCTGGCCCTATGATGAAGCATATCACCGGATGGTGAGTGAGGGCTCTTGCTTCGATAAAGTTCGCTTTTCATTGACTTGCTGAACTATTTTTTTGAAAGAAACCCTCAGTATTAGGTGGAACCGTGTGTAATCTTTTTTGATTTCTTGTATTTAGCCACGGCTTCGCTGAATTCAGTGCCACCTGGTTGATTGTAACCCCACTTTCTACCAGTCTTTTCATGTAGGTGACTCTGCCATGAAAAGGCTGGAAGAAAGCCAGTGCTGAGGGCCATTGGATGGCCCCTTCACTGACAATGGCATGGGCAATGCAGGAGCTTCCCTGCCCAGCACTGTCGGAATGCTCCTTGTCTGATTTGCAGACAGTGTGCATTCCGAGGGTGCTGGAGTATTAGGATAATAGCCTCAGCTCCCTTAAGTGAGCTGTCCAATATCCTAACACTGTTCCCATTGGGCAGCTCGGGCAGGAACGCGTATTGCAAAGTTCCCACTAGTCATCCCAGCAGGAACATTGTAATACGCTAGGGGGGAAGGGGGACATCACTACTTTGGCAGTGGCGTCCTCCATGTGAGTTCGGCAGTCCCGTGATGAGACCACCAAACTGGTAATGATGCCTTTAGTCTCCCCCATCTGTCAACTCGAGCAACTTATGAATGTCCCTGAAGTGCCAGCAGCGGAAACTCTATGCAAGAAACAATCCCTAAATATTCTCACAAACAACCTGCTAACATGCATTAGGAGAATTCTTGCATAAAATCGATCAGTACCGTAACTGTATCAAAGAATGATAATACAATTGCATTTCTTAATACTTGTTCTGGGATAAAGCATGTCTGAGAGTAAATTAGATATTCTTTGCGCATGACTGGACACACACAGATTCACTTTTCACTCCTCTTTACACCACGCAATCCTTAGAAATGGTTCACTGACAAAGTATCAAAAACCTAAATACTGTGATACAAAAATATTGTGTCAAAAATATTGTGCATAACAATATTGTTTTCCTATACTTATATTGAAACTACAAAAATATTGAAGAAAATCTTGTTTTACACTAATATCGAAATAAATAGACAAACATATTGTTTTTTTTAAATACATATAGTTATAAAGTTATAAATAGTAAACATTAAAAATATTAACATGTAACTGTAATATAATGTAAATTAAACATAGTTAAACAATATAAAAAATATATACCTAATTAAACAAACACATACATATATATGTGAATGTTCTTTTACCCATAGTTGAAGTAAAACTATTAAAATAATAATTTGAATTTAGATTATAATGTAATATTTAAAATATTTTGTAATGTAATAATATAACAAGTATATATATATATATATATATATACACACATATATATATATATATGCATAATACATTAAAAACAGTAACACAAAATTTAGAATAGAATTTAAAAACATCCAATTTTATTACACATAAAAAGGAAAAAATATGTTAAAAAATACATTTTGCAAAACATATATATTATATTACAAACATTTCTAATTCAAAAACATAATTGAAAACTCGCAGAAACATAATAATAATAATAATAATAATAATAATAATAACTATTGCCACTCCAATCTGTGCAACAGTAAGGAATAGTATTGTACTCAGAAGGAGTACAATATAATAGCCCCACTACACTCTGTGCAACAGTAGGAGAGTGCTGGACTCAGGAGGGTAAAAATGTACTATTCCCACTCCAGTCAGTACAACAATAGGGAAAGCATTACACTCAGGAGTGTTAAAATGTATTTTTCCCACTTTAGTCAGTGCAACAGTAGGGAAAGTGTTGGACTCAGAAGGGGTAAAATGTACTATTTCCACTCTGGTCTGTGCAACAGTAGGGAAAGAATTGGCCTCAGGAGTGGTATAATGTACTATTCCCACTACAGTTGGTGCAACTGTAGGAAAAACATTGGACTCAGGAGGAGTAAAATGTACTATTTCCCATCCAGCCTGTGCAACAGTAGGTCAAGTGTTGTACTTAAGAGGGATAAAATGTACTATTCCCACACCAGTCAGTGCAAAAGCTGGGGAAGCGCTGGACTCAGGAGGGGTAACATTTCCTATTACCATTCCAATCGGTGCAATGGTAGGGAAAGGGTTGGACTCATGAGGGTTAACATTATTTTTATAAATTTACAAAAATATTAACAAAATGTAATATATACATAAAAAAATAATTTAACAATTACAATGATTATAAGTTTGTAAAATAATGAATAAGAAAATGTTATTTAATAATCATTTCATTAAATTCCCACATCACAGTTGCACATTAAACATATATCTAAATTATTACATTATATTTACACAGTTTACATAATAAATTAACCATTAATAAGGTATAACTAAATTAATTATTATTTAATTAACTTTCCACTGTATACCCCTACAAATCCAACAACCCACAACCAAAAAGTAAATAAAAAAATTCTAACAATTACAAAATTGACCTAATTAATGAACATGTAACTGGTTCATAACTTATCAATAATTAACAGCTAATTATTTCTTAACTTCAGACTTCATGCCCCCTCAAACGATTATGAGTCTGGTGGTCCAAAGACCGCCAGACTTGTGGGGAAGCTCAGACCACCGCAGCTGTGGCAGTCTGACCACCTCATTACAAAATTGGCCATCAGTGCCACCAAATACTACAGTCTGTGCCAGGATCTCTGATCCCGATGGGATGAAGATGGTCATGGTTGTAATCAGCCACGACGGCTCCGAATTCAGCGCCACCATGCTGATTACAACCATGTTCTCCACAAGCCTTTTCATGGCGGTTGAAACACCATGAAAAGGCTGGTGGAGAACAAGTGCAGGGGACCACAGGGGGGCCTTGCACTGCCCACAACATTGCTCCTTCCTCAGCACCGTTGGAATGGTAATTGTTGGCTGTGCAGACAGTGTGCATTCGAGGATACTGGATGGCCCCCCTGTGTGATGGCATTGGACTCGGCTCCATGTCGAGCTGCGTCCAATGCCGTTGCACGTTTTCCACTCGGCTGACCAGCAGAAACCTTGGATTCTGCTGCTCAGTCCAGTGGAAAACTCGTAATGGGGCCGGTGAGGAGACCGCCAGCTCCACTGCGGCCTCCTCATCACTGGACTGGCCGTTGGATTTTCTGACCGCCAAACTCCTTATCAGGCCCTATGTTTAAAAACATTAACAACAATCACACAAACAATATAAAACATAACAATTAAAATATTATTCAAACACATAAAGAAACGTATAGAAAATATTTCTTACCTTAAACCATCAATATTTCTGTCAACAATATTTTTGCACATGATATTACTATGTCACAATATTAAAAACTCTATATATCTGTATCTCGATATTTTTGAATTTATATTCTGTCCAAACACCCTCAGAAATCAACTCTCTTGCAAAGAACCTACCTTTTTCCTATCACTTTCAAAGTCAAAAGCCCAATAAATTGAAACCATTTATCAAAGTTCTCTCTGTTTTTAGTCTTTAGGATAAGATCAACATTGACCTAATAATTAAAAAATGGAGTCTATCTCCTTAGTTTTCTGAAAACCTTCACAAATTAAAACTAGAGGTGAGGCAGTCTGAAAGCAAAAATAAACAAATTAGCTCACTACAAAAAATATCTTAGCTATTTGCAATGAATGAATGTTATAGCAATTATCTTGCTACCGTGGCAAGTAAACAAAAAGAGACATTTAAAACTATTAATGAAATTTCACACAAGGCAAACTCAATCTCTCCTGTGTTCTGCACACACTTTCTCTGCAACAAATCATCAAGTATCTTAATAACTAGGATTGATTTTATTCAATGATCTACAAAATGAGAACTGCTGACAACCTTCTCCCCTTCTGGCCAGGCAAAAAGCTTTTTTTTCATATTGAGTAGAACAATTCCACATTCTCCCTCTGGATGATTATCAATCAGTCATAATGGATGGTAAATAAGCCCTGCCTTTGCATCCTAGCTCTATCAAATATTTCCCAAAAAAGAAAGGCATTCTGGCTTTGACCTCTTTGATCCACTAAATCACGAGTCTCTCCCCTAAGCATTGGCTGGTCCTGCCTAAATCAAACAAGAAACTATCAAATACATGCTATAAATATCTGGTCTTACTTACAATCAAGTGTCCAGCAGTGACCAAAAATCTAAAAAAACTGGGTGACAATTCTCATTCTACCTCGAATGCCATAAAATGCTTGGTAATTCTCAGGTGGATTTTCACCCAAAGAGAATTACAGGCTCGCTTTATTGCAGTTACAGCCAACCTTCAAATAGCTGCCAGAGTAATACCACAGGGGGTTGTATATTACTGAACCTGCCTGCAGCCTTTCACACCACAACGTTCTGATCTCCACACTTTCCCATTGTGTGATGAATGGTACTGCACGCTGTTGGTTTATTTTGTTTTAAGTGCTGAGCTCGGAGAATAATGTTAAATGGCTTCCTGCCCCACCCTTCTATCTTAAGTACTGGAGTCTACCAGGGTTCTGCACTTACTACATATATTTTTTATATTTTATATTACTTCTGGACTTATTAACAAGGAAGCATGGCTGTGATTTACATACCTTTGCTGATTATACTCAACTCGTATTTTGGCTAGATGTCCCTTCCACTTGTCAGAGGTCCTTCACTGAATGTCTGTGTATTGTTTGAAAACTGGGTTCTAACTGGCTCAAAATCCTTCTGGCTGGCAATGATCCTTCTGCCTGGTCTATATCTTCTTGCCCACTCCCTCTCATCCCTTTTCCTGATCCCAATATACTTTCAAAAGTTATGGTATTGATAACGCGTCCTTCTATGTCGATTTTATACACATTAGGACTCGTTTTAGGCCGATGAATCTTTTGACCCAGTGGTGAGACACAGCAGGACGAGATAACTGATCAATATGTCAAGCAATATATAAATGACGTCACCAATATTTATCACCACAATACACTTTACTTTGGATAAAGACATTGATTAAACTGTCGGCGCAACCATGACCTTTCAGTCATGAATAACCACACCTTATTTAGAATTTTGCGAATTTTATTCCCTATTAATTACAATCTAATAGCAAAGGTGTCAATCTCAAAACCAAGAAGCAACAGAGCATAGTCACGATATGGCAACTGTGATAAGACTTCGATAATGCAAAAATCACAAACATAAGTGTACCAACATAAGATATACATAGATCAGAGTGCATAGAATATCATATACGTCTCAGTTCAGCATAGCACAATGTCAGTCACGTCTATTTGTGTCAGTCACAGTGATCGCCTAGCGTAACCACTAATTAGCATCAGCATGTTGGACTTCATGCAAAATAATTTCAAGCACAAATTTGGAAAACATCTAGCTAAGGTCTCTATTCAAAAAAATACAGCAGTTGGTACCTAGAAAGGAAAAGCAAGCAGACAAATTACAATAGCATTGTCATAATTACCCTCCTCGGAATAAGTCAACATACAGGATCAGTCTTCGTCTTCAGGACATCAGTTAGATCGCCGTCAGTCTACTTCGTCTACGGGACAGGGGACACTTCCCTCATAAGGAGGAAAAGTGTAAAAGGGCAGTCTATGGATGTGGATGTTTGTTAAATCTCAAATCACCAAACAGAGTGGCAGAGTTTCTAGATGCAATCAATATCATTCCTACCTAGTTCTAACGACCCCTCTGTGTCATGAGTTTTTATCCCTTTTTCACAATACCTTCCCCCAAAATTATATTGGATATTCTCTATACCCCACTATCTTCAACCTATCAAATTATACATTAGGTAATCCAAATTGTCACCCCACGATAATTTATAACACTTTGATTGGTCTTCATAATTGACGTCTTCGTAGGTAGCACATCCGGAGGATGTCATCGCCTTGGCACGTTTCTCAGGTCAAAAGTTCTCTTTTCCATGGTCAAATGTCCTTGAATATTTCTACTTTTGTTGCAAAACGTATAAGTCCATTGTACAAACAGCCAATATGCGGATGGGAAGAAAATCATTATGGCTACATGAAACGAAGAAAAGAACAAATGCTGGGTCATGGCCCTTTGCGAGTCAGCACACTAGAAAAACAGAAAATATGCTTTAATATGAGAGTTACACGGCTAAAACTTTGACTCACGATAACTTAAGGCCTATAGGATTTTCAATACAATATTGTAAATACTAATATAAGTTTGATTAATCATATCACAAACGAGTTTACTCATTATTGTCATTAGTTCAATTTATCATAGTCATAATTCAAATGTACATTAAGCAAATAACTAATTATTGTTGTTTTCTATGTGCAGCATTGTTAAGCATTTCACGTTAGCATATATAATATTTAAGCTACGCTCTCTCAGTATCAAACATGATTCGGAACTTCAGATTAATTTGTATATTTCAGCTTTCATTTTTGGAAGATAAAGCCCATTCTTCCACTTCTTTCTGATAACAGCAAAAGAACAGTGGTGGTTGAAATCAGTAGCTCCAGGCTTTGCTACTGTAGCTCTCATTTTGCAGGCATAACCAAAAAAGAAAGGCATAGACTACAAACTGCTCAAAACTACACCATCAGAATTATTACTGTAGCTTCCTGTTTCTTTTCTGTGACCCCTGTTCTTTCTGCACTGCACTGCCTTCCTATCAAAAAGAGGTACATTTGAAACTCTATACCTGGTAGAGGTGTGTGAATGTTTTCAAAGGTGTTGTGGGTGGATGTCAGGATGTCAGATATATGATATATTGTTAGGAGTAGGGTACTAATGTGGGTAGTGGAAGTGGGTGGCAGAACATGAGGTCATCATAAACTCTCAGGATTCATAATGCCATCATACTAGATGTGTGCTTTACACTGGTGGTCTATCTGATGTGACCCGGAATACCTTGGTGAAAAGGGTTTACTTTATTCACAGATGCCAATCTAAAATTCTATATAGCATCTTTGCATATATAACAACTTCTGGTTTGAGGGGCAATTTCAGCAAATGCTATGGAAGTTTAAAATAAACAGAGACTGAAAATGGTGCAGCATGCTTCCCTTTGTCAGAATATTTAGTTTAGATTCCTCTTTGTACACAGGCTTAACTGCCCAAAGGCTAATTTCACCAAGTATTTGCATGGAGAGAGAATGAAATCTCTAATAAAACAGGACCATTTTCAATACCAGCTAGGTTATCCCAGAGAGTGGGCATATCCATCCTGTTAGGTTCAAGTTCCACATAAAAGAAATGTAAATCAATCTGGGTTGAAGTAGACCAAAACCAATGGCTTCAACAAAATTCATGATATATACTCCAGATGAGGAGACCGCTGCGATGCTGGTGGTCTCCCCACCGTCCCCTTAACTGCTTTTCCACTGGGCTGACCAGCAGAAACCAAGGTTTTTGCTGGTTAGCCAAGTGGTAAAGGTGTGACAGCAATGTTCCCAGCTGCCGCATGCAGGGTGCACCAGCACCCTTGAAATGTTCACTGTCTGCAGCGCATTTCAAGGGTGCTTGACAGGGGGACCTATTCACTGCACGTGCCATGGGCATAGGCAGTGCATCAGCCCACCTGTCATTCCCTGTACTTGTTCTCCACCAGCCTTTTCATGGTGGTGAAACCGCCATGAAAAGGCTGGCGGAGACCAAGGTTGTAATAAGCAGGGCAGTGCTGAGTTCAGCCCCGCCCTGGCTGATTACAACCAGGACCACCGTCAGTGCATTGGGATCTTGGATCCTGGCGGGGATGGTGGTGGTTTGGCTGGTGTACCCGCCAACCTCGTAATGTAGCCTTCGGACCTTCACTGCTGCAACAGCCCAACCGCCACAGAGTCTAGCGGTCTTGTGACCACCAGATTCGCAATCGGCCCTTTAAACTCTGAATGAGTGACAGAAAAATAAAGATTTGATGTGATAATGTCCACCCTACAGATGCAGCTGAGTAGAAGCATGCAGGATCCAATCTGGCTTCCTTTAGCTGTAATCCTGTTTAATAATCCATTTTCAAAATTGATCTTTTATCAAATATAAAGGCAAAGTGAAATAACTAAGCAGCACCCCCTGTCTAACATTATGGGGGTCATTATGACCCTGGCGGAAGGCGGAGAACCGGCGGTAAGACCGCCAACAGGCTGGCGGTCTTACTTGGTGGAATTATGACCATGGCGGTTACCGCCATGGTCATCCGCCGGTTCTCCGTTCCACCCGCCAGGGCGGAGACGACTGCTGGGCTGGAGACCTGGGTGTCCAGCCCGGCGGCCGTCACTATACCGCCGGCGGTATTTTGACCCGGCTTACCGCCGTGGATTTCCATCGGTGTGAACCGCCATGAAATCCATGGCGGTAAGCACTATCAGTGCCAGGGAATTCCTTCCCTGGCACTGATAGGGGTCTCCCCCACCCCGACTCCCTCCGCTACCCCCCACCACCCCTGCCACCCCCCAAAGGTGGCAGGGCCCCCCTTCCCACTCTGACCCCCAACATCACATCACCCATACCCACACGACACGCACGCAGGCACCACCTACACACTTACACGCACACACGCCGACATACATGCCTACATCCACACAAACAGTCATACACACACACCCACATTCAAACATACACACACACATCCATACAGACATACACACACTCATTCCCATACACACACCCCCGCAAGCATACACGCACTCACACACCCCTCTACATACACACACGCACACCCCCATGCACCCACACAACACACAATGCCCCCCCACCCCTCCCCTCACGGACAATCGACTTACCTGGTCCGATGATCCTCCGGGAGGGGTTCGGGAGCCATGGGGGCAGCTCCGCCGACACCACACCGCCAACAGAACACCGCCACGGCGAATCACGGGACGTGATTCGCTGGGCGGTGTTCTGTTGGCGTGGCGGTGGAGGTGGAGCAACCTCCACTTCCCCGCCTCCCACCAGTATGGCTGTTGGCAGCTCTCCGTCCATAAAAGGACGGAGAGCTGCCAACGGTCATAATAGGCCGAGCGGCAAACCGCCAACACTGGCGGTCTTCCACACGGCGGTCCCTCGGCGGTCTTTAAAAAAGACCGCCGAGGTCAAAATGACCCCCTATGTTCTCTATAGAAACACATAAGCTAATTACTATCTCATGCATCTAAGCAGCATTGCCAATTACCTTTCCATTAACAAAAAGCTCTGATGCTCCTACCTGTGAGTGTATTCATTATCAACAGTGAGCAACAAGTCTAGTGTTTCTTTCTTGCTTAAGTCTGTATTGTTTCTGGTGGACTTATGTTCTGTCTTGGAGCCCTTAGATTTTCCAGACAATTTAGTCATGTCAACATGAGTATGCAGGTCTTTAAAGAGCAGAGCTTTTCCTGAAAAAGGTCTTTTCTGCTAAATCTCCTATCCCATTATTCCTTACTGCACTTGTAATTACCACCCCAATATGATGTTCTGCTTGATTAATATTCACCCCTGATGATCAATCTATTAACTAAAAATACAGTTACACTTCACAGGAATGAAAAAAAAGAAAATTTAGAAATAAAAAAACTGGACACAGCGTCAGTTTTTTTACACTTACAAATGTACTTACGTATAAAATGTTGGCAAACACACAATTTGATTAGCTTACTTATAGAACTGTTTTGCACAGTGATGTAGGGGTTTATTGAATGCACACATTAAACATGTAAAATGAAAACATATTTGCAAATATGCCAGAATTGATTTTGACTTGGCAAGACTGTACACGTATGCAAATGAGTGAAATGTAACGGAGAGAAAAATAGAGTAAAACAGTTTTCACAGCATCATATAATCAATAAGAAATGCTGCAGTAATTTTAAATATTGTTCTTCACACAATTCTTGTGTTTTCATAGATCAACTAATTACATTTTTGAAACTTGTAGGTATGACTGCACATACTCTCCAATATAAAGATGCATTTTATTAAGGATTTCAATGTTGTTCAATGTACGGACAGTTATAGCTGCACCAAGGGAGAAGTGTTTACAGGACATCCATCACAAGTATACAATGTAGGCAATAGACCTTGATTTATCGCAGCCACACACTCTGCTATGCCTCTGGTGGGTCATCTTCATTATTTTGAATGTGTTCTGTAGATGTGATCACTGAATATTGACTTGCAGTTATATTATGATCACAATATAGTCTACGATATATTATCAAGATAAGTATAGATTTAATATTATTTATCCCTTAAGTATGTGTGTCAGCCAATGTCCGACACACGCATACCCTCCCCGTTGAATCTGTCGGCCATTGGCTGACACTGGGCACAGCTCAATGGGATCCTCCTGTACAAACACTGGAGGATTCCTTTTTTTTCCCTAAAGGGCAGGGGAGACTCTGAATCTCTTCTGCATCTGCCCCTCCCCACTCCTGACCATCTGTGATGTCAGCACACCGCAGGGTTTGCTGATGTCACAAACCCCCACCGGAGCAGTAAAGCAGGCAGGTAAGCGCTCTGCTGCTGAGTCTGATGGATGATTCAGCCAGTAGTATGACTTCCTGTGTTTGTGGGAGGCATCATTTGAAAGGTGATTGTCTCCACTTTACAGCGATGCCTCTCACAAACCTATTCCTGCTCATGGATCATGCTTGTGGCGCGATCCAGGAGCAGGAAAACCAATAGGTCACCAGGGGCCAGTGTTTGGTGGATCGGTCCTTTGGCTTATAGGATAACCTCCCCCAAGGAGGGGCATTATGTTTTTTAAAAATGCGTTTTTTACCCAGGGGTACAATTGTGTCCCCACGGGAAGATAAAAATATTTAATACATAAAAAAAGGGAAAAGAAATTGTTAGGGGGTCGGCCCTCCTGACAAAAGCGGCTGACACCCCACTGTTGAGCCATAATTGTTTTTGGGGAAATGTGCTGTTTTTGCCTTGGGAAGCCATGAGGATTGCTCTATCTTGCTATCTATCTATCTATCTATCTATCTATCTATCTATCTATCTATCTATCTATCTATCTATCTATCTATCTATCTATGTGTGTGTATATATATATATATATCACCTAGTGGCAATCTCTGCTAGGTAGTTATAGTTAGGACCTAGTTTCTATAGAAAAAGAATAACTTTGGCGCTGTTTAATTAATTTTCACGTAATTTCCCAAGAAAATACAACTCTCACTTCAGCGTCTGTCTGAAAAGCTTCAGGGTGATCCGTCAAGTGGGGGCTGGGAAAAAGGGGGGTTCCAAAACACTTTTTCCTCATTCATCTTTCCATAGGGATTTTGAACAGTGATAGCACCCAAACCACTGGATGGAATTACACCCAATTTGTCAGAAAGGTAGCTGTTAGTTCAGAAAGCAACCTTTTTGTTATTTGGTGTAAATTTATTCAGTAGTTTTAGAGAAATTAAACAAAATCCAAATTTGTATACATAGGGATGTAAGGGTTTCGCGAACCCTCCCGATCTCATGCTGAGATCTGATTGGCTGCCAACACTTTAAAAAGGATGTGTTGGCAGTCATGTTGGAACTCGGCTTCAGCTGAGTCCCAGGTAAAAAGTAAAAAAATAAGAAAAGAGGCAAGGGTAGTGTCTTGACCCCTTAGCTCTAATGCTGGGGTCCCAGAGGGACCCCACCAGAGCTAAAAAGATTTTTTTTAAACATCTTTGGCCGGAATCAAGGCAGATCTGTTGATCTGCTGAAATATTTTTTTAAAAAGAAGCTTGGGCTCCCGCGCTTTTCACTGGAGTCCCCAAGTGGGCCGGGCCCTGGGAGCATTTATATTTTCAATTGCAGGGGGCCCTCTGGTCTGACTGCAGCCCCAGGGACTGCCAGCTTGCTGGGACTCTAATGAAATTACAAGCAGGGGGGACTGCCTAGACCCCCGGCAGCCCCAGTGACTGCCACCTCCCTGGGGCACACATTGAAAAAAAAATTGGGTGGCGTTCGGCCCAACCACAGTGACAGGGACTGCAACCTCCCTTGGGCACACATCTATTTCAAAGCATAGGGGTACAAGCCCCCTGCAGTTATGGGGACCACCACCTGCCTGGGGCAAATTTGAAACAAAAAAAGAAAGGGGATATGTTTCGGACGTTCCACAGTTCCATGGAACACCACATCCCCAGGGCAGCATGCAGGCTTGGAGGGGGCTGCGTGTCCCCCATCGAGAAGCCACAGATGGCCCTGGGGACTGCCATCCTGAAGGCTGGCCCCTGCTATGTCATGGGGTGCCCACCCGCAGGACATAGCTGTTTCCTTTTGCTTGGTGGGAGATGTCCGCTTTCTGCAAGAGAGAGCGGCCAAACAGATGAAAGCATTGTTTTCACAGGCAGGGAGCTGCTACTTAAACTAGCTCCGTGCTTGTGGGCGCAATGCCAACTAAAACAGGACATGGGAGGCAGCTAGGACTGCAGGGGGCTTTGAAGCTCCCCCTGCAACACTTTCACTCTCTTTCTCTTCCACCCCATAATGGGATGGAAGAGAGAGCCGGAGAGTGTTGGCGCGTCACTCCTAAATAAGTAAACTTACAAGAGGACGCATAGAGGTCGATGAACCTTTTGATTCATATAGGGTGTCCTTACCATAGTTTCAACACAGAATCAAAAATCAATGTACAATAATCGATAACCATTAGTCAAATCAATAATCAATTGAGTCAATAAATTTCACACACCATGACTCTTCAGTCATGAATAACCACACCTTGATTATAAGTTTAGTAAGTTTATTTCCTATTCGTTAACAATACTGTCATGAATTTTTAATCATCAACTCTAATCAAAAGAATTCTAATAACACTTGTTCATCAGCAAGTCACAGAAGACGAGATCTAATCAAAGCTTGAATCAAAAGACATTCTAAGGCATAGACACAAGACATTAATAAAGTCCAATTCAGTAAAACTATGACATCCATGAAGCTCAGCAAAAATAGTCAGTCAAACCATTTGTCCCTGTAATTTGTCAGTCGTCATGTAAGTAACCTTAACTAACTCCAATTAGTATCAGCATGTGGAGCATCATGCAAAACAATTTAGAACACAAATTTGGAAAGCATCTAACTAAGAAAAGTAGTAAGTCAGCGCAGTTGGTACCTAGAAAGAAAAGGCATGAAAATGCAATTCAGTCATTGTCATATCTACCTATCCACGCTATGGGTCAGCAAACACAATCAGGCTTTGTCTTCAGGTCATCAGTCGAAGAGCAAAACATCAGGCTCTCAAAGAGTATGAGCCCAATGACAGAATCTCAAATCTCCTTTTCTTAATATTGCCTCACAAAATCAGGATAAGTCTGACTAGAATCTCCTAAAATCTGAATTTGGTCTCCTCTGTCACGTTGTTATATCAAAGTTCCCCAAACCATCCCTCAATTTCTAATTGGTCAATGAATCATATGTTATTACTCTAGCCAAATCTATGAATTCTAATATTTCACAGTCCACATGTCATTGATTGATCTGCTTTACGGTGTTCTCATCATCCGGCTCGACAGGTATCAATTTTGTTGCACCTTCATCTCCAGTCAGTGTCTTCATTGTTCGTGTCCTGGGAAAGAACCCTTTGCACACTTTACACACATTTAGTTACTTTACAAGAGACCTCATCTCCTGTCCGTCGGTTCTCATAGAAAGCCTCTGCTAAGCATTTTATTAAAACAACGAGCATTTCACAGTTAGTTCGCTCTGTCAGCATTTTTCATAGAACACTAAAAAATACAGCTTCTGCATGAGGCCTGGCAAAACCAGGCCAAGACACTCTCTAAGTTAAAGCCTACAATTGATAAGCATGAGCATAATTCATAGCCCTAATATGACATATTACTACATTAATTTAATACATTTTCAATATCTCATGTGAATTAATCATTATTTTAGTACATTTCATGAACACTGGTGGCCATTCTTCGAGGTCACAATTTCAATTTCAAATGTGCACATTATTTTTATACTTAATTCATTTTACTACATAATTCATTATTCAAAATATGTAAACATTAATTAAAAAGTTCTAATTAAGACATCTGCATCTAAGGAGTTACCTGTGGCATAGTGGTTTAGGTCACAGACCCTCACACTGGAGGTTGATGGTTATAGTCCAGTTTGGTTTGTTGTCATTTCCCTGCTTCAATTTCTTTTACAATTTAAAAGTTTAAGGTTCATACTGAAAGGTGTTCTAACTATTTTTAATTGATAAATACATTTGCTTTTCAATTTCTCCAGAAATATCTCATTCTAAGTATATCATCCATCAAAACCTAAATAACTCTCTCTCTCTCCATTTTTTCTTCTTTAATCTTTTTTATCCACTCAGACCCTTATGCTCCCACTCACAGACCCACTGACACACATGCACTCTCTCACAGACCCACTCACACTCATGCACCCACTCACAGACCCATTCAGACACTCATTGACTCACAGACCCACTCACACACATGCACTCTCTCATAGGCCCACTAACACTCATGCACCCACTCACAGACCCACTCAGACCCTTGTGCACCTGTTCACAGACCCACTGAAACCCTCACACACCCATTCACAGACCCACACATAAACTGATGCACCTACGAAGACATTGATGCACCCACTCTTACATCCAGACAGACACTCTCACACCCACTCTCACCCTCAAATACACCCTCTCACACCTATTCTTTCACCCAGAGAGACAAGCCGTGGCCAGCTACTGCTGTGCACAACCTAAAGACTGTGTGTAGTGTGGGTTTGGGTGGTTGGGGGGATTGGCTACAGGGTCTGGTCACAGGGCAGGCCTTGCGGCCAACATCTGCTGCACACAGTTGAAGGCCGTGCAGGGCGGTGGTTCAATTAATGTATGGTAATGAAAATTACTTTATGTTAAAAACATAGAAATTCACAGAGAAAAAACTAAGGTTACAGGGACATTATATTTAGGAAATAGAATTAACAATAAACATAGAAATTCACTCAAAAAAAAGTTACAGGAACATTATAGTTAGGCTCAGATTTTAAATGTACGTACCCATAGAAATTCACCAGTTATAGTTAGAGTTACCTCACGTAACTATAACCCGTGGCCTAAGATAACTTCAACTCTCACCATGGACTGCTAATTACCCCACAAATTAAGGCACTCATGCCATCTTTCATTACATCATTGATACTATCAATGTAATAGTTGCAGTAAAAGTTTTGACGAAAAAGCTGTACAGCGAGGGCACAAGTTATAGTTATCTTAGGCCTTGAGTTATAGTTTCTTGAGGTACCTCAAACTATAACTCTATAACTGTTGAATTTCTTTGGTTTTGCATGTTTAATATGTGAGCCTAACTATAATGCCTCTGTAATGGAACCTTTGTTTTTTTGAAGTGAAGATATATGCATAAATAAATATATATATATATATATATATATATATATATATATATATATATATATATATATATAATTTTTAAAAAAATCCTTAGTGGCGGTCGCCACTAGGTAGTCATATGTTTCCATAGGAATAGCATTTTTTGGCTTGCCTATATCATTGGCATCGTTTGATGAATATTCACCACGTTTTCAAAAACAAAAGGGTGCCGGTGATTCTTGATGTGCACAGAAAGTTTCTGGGTGATCTGCCAAGTGGGGGCTGAGCAAAAGGGGGGGGGGTCAAAAAAGTTGCATTTCCTATGTTAATTCTTGTGGGACCTTTGACCATGAATACAGCCCAAACTGTTGAATGGACTTACACCAAATTTGGCAGACAGCTAGGGTTTGGTAAAATTACTTTGATATAGTTTTGATGGTAGGAAACAAAAATGAATGATGCTTATAGTAGGACAAGATGTGAATGATAATGTACATTGGTCCATAACTCTTTAAGCAAAAGTAGAAATGACTGTTTTCAATATCAAACAATCAATTTTTGTCAACAAATAATGAATTATATGAATTTACAAAGAAGCATATAAAAGGGTAATAGATTAAGACTCAAACATTCTTAATATAATACTTTATAAGGGATACATTATGAAGAATAACACACAAATGGATGTAAAAGAAAGTCATAGAGAATAGGTTGCCGTTTAAAACTACATGTCCCAGAATGCAATACCCTAGCTAATCAGTATGGAACTATATAAGTGTGGTGAAGTACGACAATGTTTACCTGTGATCAAGGCCTTTTTAAGTTGAAACGCGTTGGGTAATGTAAGCACTGATTTATGAAATAATAATTAAAGGCTGAGATAAGAACTTCCTGGAGGCCGATGACTAATTTTGTTGAAGAAATAAATATATATATATATATATATATATGCATATACCTATGAATTTTGAATGGACTAGTGTGCATTGGAAGCCTGCTTTTGTTTTTCAATTTTCGTGGCATAACCATGACTATTACGATGTTTTCGCAAATATTGTTACAAATTAAAATAAAAAGGACATTTTTAAAGAAAATTAGCAAAGAGTTTTTGGCAACAGGTTATCCATGACTATTACGATGTTTTCGCAAATATTGTTACAAATTAAAATAAAAAGGACATTTTTAAAGAAAATTAGCGAAGAGTTTTTGGCAACAGGTTATCCCTGACAATACCATTAGAGTTGATTGTACGTATGTTATAGGTACATGCAAGAGCGGATGCAGATTTTTAGGTTGCAAAGAGAAACTCTGTTGCCTTCATCTGAGAAATGGACACCGTCTCTTCTATATATACCATTCATGTCAAAGCGTATGTTGTTGTTGTATATACAGTCAATGGTATGATCCCTGAGGAATGCAGAAACAGTTTTATAAACATGTTTCCTGGCTTTGTCAATCTGAGGACAGAATTGGTCTGGCCGATTCCATGTCTGCCTTTGGCATATGTTGGAGTACATCAAGACAGTGTGAGGGAAATGTCTCATCAATTGTGCAAAGGTATCCTTCATTAGGATTTCCAGTCCTACCCCAGTCAGAGTGCCCAGGTCATTACACCCTCAGTGCACAATCATGAGGTCAGAGGGTTGGCAATCGCTAATGCTTTCAATCAAAGGCACTAATTGATTCCACATTAACCCTCTCTGGCCAATCCAGTTTAATGTCCACATTAGGCAACCCTAGGTCCCTGTCAATACCACTCTTTCTAGCAGCCTCTCAAGCTCAAAACACAAAATTGTGCCCTACAATTCACACTCTAACCATTTTGAAGTAAGGCAGCAGTAGCAGGATAATGTTGGATCTGAATGAGGCAGTGTTGGAAATGGAGTGCGGTTAAAATGGAGGTGTGCTTCTGAGTTAAAAAAAACATACTTTAGATTGAGTACTGTAAATATGCAGGTGCTAAAAATTAGATAGTGTAAGGAAATGCCTCCTTGGCATGGTTACCCCGGGACATTTTGCCTTTTGTTGATGCCAGTTATGATTGAAAGTGTGCTGGGACCCTGCTAACCAGGCCCCAGCACCAGTGTTCTTTCCCTAAACTGTACCTTTGTTCCCACAATTGGCACAGCCCTGGCACCCAGATAAGTCCCTTGTAAATGGTACCCCTGGTAACAAGGGCCCTGATGCCAGGGAAGGTCTCTAAGGGCCGCAGCATGTCTTATGCCACCCTGGGGACCCCTCACTCAGCCCATGCACACTGCCTCACAGCTTGTGTGTGCTGGTGGGGAGAAAATGACTAAGTCGACATGACACTCCCCTCAGAGTGCCATGCTCACCTCACACTGCTTGTGGCATAGGTAAGTCACCCCTCTAGCAGGCCTTCAGCCCTAAGGAAGGGTACACTATAGCACAGGTGGGGGCATATGTGCATGAGTACTATGACCCCACAGTGTCCAAGCAAAACCTTAGACATTGTAAGTGCAAGATAGCCATAAAGAGTATATGGTCTGGGAGTTTGTCAAACACGAACGCCACAGTTCCATAATGGCTACACTGAAATCTGGGAAGTTTGGTATCAAACTTCTCAGCACAATAAATGTACACTGATGTCAGTGTGGAATTTATTGTAAAATACACCCAGAAGGTATCTTAGAGATGCCCCCTGAAAACCAGTCTGACTCCTAGTTCTAGGCTGACCAGTTTCTGCCAGCCTGCCACAACCAGACGAGTTTCTGGCCACATGGAGGTGAGTGCCTTTGTCACTCTGTGGCCAGGAACAAAGCCTGTACTGTGTGGAGGGGCTTCTCACCTCAGGAACTATAACACCTGGCGGTGAGCCTCAAAGGCTCATGCCTTTTGCTACAGCACCCCAGGGCATCCCAGCTAGTGGAGATGCCTGCCCCTCCGGCCACTGCCCCCACTTTTCGCGGCAAGGCTGGAGGAGATAATTAGAAAAACAAGGAGGAGTCACCCACCAGTCAGGACAACCCTTAAGGTGTACTGAGCTGAGGTGACCCGTGCCTTTAGAGATCCTCCATCTGAGGATTCCCCCAATAGGATTAGGGATGTGCCCCCCTCCCCTCAGGGAGGAGGCACAAAGAGGGTGTAGCCACCCTCCAGGACAGTAGCCATTGGCAACTGCCCTCCTGACCTAAACACACCCCTGAGTTTAGTATTTAGGGGCACCCCAGAACCCAGGAAATCAGATTCCTGCATCCTACAGCAAGAAGAAGGACTGCTGACCTGATAGCCCCGCAGAGATGACGGAGACAATGGCCTGTCTCCAGACTCAAAGAACCTGCACAGTGACACATCCGACAGGTACCAGCGACCTCTGAAGCCTCAGAGGACTGCTCTGAACCGAAGGACCAAGAAACTCCTGAGAACAGCAGTACTGTTCAAAAACAGCAACAACTTTGAAACTTTCTTGCAACTTTCAAAGACTTCACTCTTCCCACCGGAAGTGTGAGACTTCACACTCTGCACACGACGCCCCCGGCTCAAGCTCTAGAGAACCAACACTGCAGGGGGGACTCCCAGGTGACTGTGACTTCGTGAGTAACCTGAGACGACCCCCACCGCGATGCATGCAGAAAGGATCCAGAGACTTCCCCCTGACCGCGACTGCCTGGAACAAAGATCCCGATGCCTGGACCAAGCACTGCTCCCGTAGCCCCCAGGACCAGAAGGAACCCAACTTGGGTGTCTGAGTGACCATCAGGCAACCGTCTGCCTAGCCCAGTTGGTGGCTGGCCTGAGAACCCCCCTATTCCCTGCCTGCACTGCTAGAGTGACCCCTGGGTCCCTCCATTGATTCCTATTAAAAACCCGATGCCTGCTAAGCACACTGCACCCGGCCGCCCCTGTGCCGCTGAGGGTGTGTTTTGTGTGCCTACTTGTGCCCCCCTAGTGTTCTACAAAACCCGCTGGTCTGCACTCCGAATACGCAGGTACTTACCTGTTGGCAGACTGGAACCGGAGGACCCCTGTTCTCCATAGGCGTCGATGTGTTTTGGGCCCTCATTTGACCTCTGCACCTGACCGACCCTGTGTTGCTGGTGCAGTGACTTTGGGGTTGCCTTGAACTCCCAACGGTGGGCTGCCTATGCCCAGGAACTTGAACTTGTAAGTGCCTTACTTACCTGAAAAACTAACCAATACTTACCTCCCACTGGAACTGTTGATTTTTGCAGTGTCCACTTTTAAAATAGCTTATTGTCATTTTAAGGAAAACTGTGTATATTACTGCTCTAAATCAAAGTTCCTTACTTACCTATGTGGAGTACCTTGGATTTTATGTATTTACTTCAAAACTTGAATTTTGTGGTTCTAAAATAAATTAAGAAAGGATATTTTTCTCTATAAAAACTATTGGCCTGGAGTTAAGTCTTTGAGAGTGTGTTCCTCATTTACTGCCTGTGTGTGTACAACAAATGCTTAACACTACCCTCTGATAAGCCTACTGCTCGACCACACTACCACAAAATAGAGCATTAGAATTATCTAATTTTGCCACTATCTTACCTCTAAGGGGAACTCTTGGACTCTGTGCACACTATCTGTTACTTTGAGATAGTATATACAGAGACAACTTCCTGCAGGTAGTATATTGAAAGAATAAGTAAGTAGATCTTTAATAGGCTCTGGTAAAAACAAATGTGTACTGCAGAGTTAAATATGCTTTTGATTCTGTACATTAAACCACACCTGCTGCAGCTCATTTTGTAACAAGTATGCCACTTCCAGACTATGCAGCGAATGTGTGACCTACTGGTTCTAGTGAGTTGCTATGCAGACTGTGCTTAAACTGTATTGGGGAAAGGGTCTTAAAGACACAGTTGTGGCTTTGTGAAAACTAAAAGGGTTTGTCCTGATTCATCTATGATAAGGATTTATTTTCCAAAAGAGTGATTGCTGTTAAGGTTAAGTATACTCTTGAAATCATAAAACCACCAAGCTAAATGTATTTTTGACAACCCTTTTTTTGCGAATGCATCACAATGATCGCAATTATCCTGCGATTATGTAAAAAAAAGCCTACCATACAGGGCTTCTTTAGAAAAGTACATGAAAAGATTAATATAAAGTAGCCATTCATAAGTGGCCTTGCAAAAGAAAAAATTGAATGTATGTTTTCATTTGCTCTCATGTGGATTAACACACAGCGCAAAGTTGAAAAAGTTGCTATTTATTGTTGCTAAGTGTAAGAGTGCTGACCCATTCTTGTGCTTAGTTTTGACAATTGCTAATTGTATTCAAACTATCATAAAGGAGATAAGAAGAAAAAAATCACCAATGTACTCAATTTTCAGGTATGTTAATTGTATTTAATTGTGAGAATTTGTTTTATAAATTATAATTGTATGTGAGATTATTAAAACTCAGTATAAAATATATAGAAAAGTATTTAAATTACCTGAAACAGTGTACGAGTGGTTGTGTTAATGGTTTTACATATTTATTAGTAGGTGTGCAATATGACATTTCTGTGAGGTGCCGATCATCTGTGTGAGAACTTACTTTATAATGTGTTGTCATTGAAACTACATATTGTAAATGTGGTATTTTATTCTATGTCTGCTAAAGTGAATAAGAAACCCACTTTTCAGTTTTAGAGAGATGGTGAGGATGGATGCAGTGTCTTAGGCAGTGAAAGTAATTATATATGCAGCAGTATAAAAAGGCATCCCATTACCAGAAGATGTACTAACATACCTCATGATGCTATTGGAGCCGCACAGGTACATTCAGTGAAAACAAAGTTTAAGTTTCTGAAGAGTGAGGCCTAGCATTGTAGACCTTCTGTATGGTCTGTTGCTGACCACTTAAATTGGCCTGTAAAAGTGCTTTGTAAAGTCTCAAAATCATCTTTTAATGCACATATTTCACTTCTGTGACATGCTGTAGGTGTACCATTAAGCATGTGCTATGAGCTTAAGTAATTATGAAATTTAGGCCCATATTTATACTTTTTAGCGCCGCATTTGTGTCTTTTTTTTACGCAAAGGCAGCGCAAAGTTACAAAATACAATTGTATTTTGTAAGTTTGCACCACTTTTGTGTCAAAAAGCAGGGCAAATGCGGCACTAAAAAAGAATAACTATGGGCCTTAGTTTTTAGTTTTAGAAAGTTACTAGTGCCGTTTCAGAGCCCTAAGCCAAGTACTATGTACAGTATAGCACTGACTGAGAAACTGACATTCTTCCTTGCAGCACATGGATGCTGTATCTCAACTACTCATAGAGAAAAAGGTATGTTTACATCAGTGACATACTCTAAAAGCAGTTGTATGTCCAGTAATAGGAAAGGAAATTGCACATACACTCACATAACCTGGTGTTCCCTAACAAAGGCTCTGAAGTACATGTTCAGCATCTTGTGTACACATTTGCAGAGGCATACAGTTTCTTAAAGAGGCAGTCATATTCCACTAGAGGTACTATAATATCTTATGGCGCTAATAGACCTAGACAGGGACATTCACTCAGATATAAAGGCAAGTACTGACTCAGCCTTTTGTTGTATCCAAACAAACCATGGTTTTCTAAAGTGTGAGGCCTAGCAGTGCAGAGCTTCTGTGTGCTCTGTCACCGACCATTGAAACTGGTCTGTAAAACTACTTTGTGAAGTCTCAAAATCGCCTTTTAGTTCAAATATTTCATTTCTGTGACATGCTGTAGATATGTCAGGAAGCATATGATATCTGCTTAAGTGATTAGGAAATGTGTTTGTCAGTTTTAGAACCTTACTGTTCCCTTTACAATTATATTTTGTGAGTTTGCGCCACTTTTGCATAACAAATTACACAAATATGGCACCCAAAAAAGTATAAATATGGGCCTGAGATTCTTGTTACAAGCACATGGATGCTTTGTCTCAGCTATTGACGGAGAGACAGGTACACTTCTACATTCACTGGCATACTATAAAGGCAGTTACATGTCCAGTAATAGTAAAGGCAATTACACATACAGTGACATACCCTTGTCTTTCCTTACAGGCTCTGAAGTATATGTTCCACGCCTTATGTACACATTTGCAGAGTCATACAGTTTTTAAAAGAGGCTGTCATATGCCAGCATTTTAATAATTTAATGTATTATGGCGCTACTAAAGATAGACAGGTACATTCAATCTGATATATAGGCAAGTACTGGCACAATCTTTTGATCCAGACAAACCATGCTTTTCTGAAGGGTGAGCCCTACCAGTGCAGAGCTTCTGTGTGTTCTCTCACTGGCCACTAAACTTGGCTCAAAGTAGTCTCTCCAAGATTTTATCAAGAGGAACAAATTAAAATGTGAACGTTATTTAAAAGAACAATATTATTGATATTATGATAACACAAATATTTACATTAATGATTACCTTTTTCAAATAGTTAATGTCAAATTATATATTGGAAATGAATATGTAATACTCTTTTTAGTTTATTTCCCGGTATCATGTCCTTCGCAGCAACACACATTTACTATGCCGTTAAAAAGTTAGAGAAGAAAGAAATAGTGACAACAATACTATCTCAAGACAACTAAGAAGCAAAGGGGGCAAAATGGCAAAAAAACTAGCAAAACAAAAAAGAGCTGCTGGGAAGAGAACAAAGATCTTACTTAAACTGCTATGTGGTCAAGTTGGAAGACAGCACAATGAAATTCATAAGACACAAAGGGCCTCATTACGAGTATGGCAGTCCAAGGACCGACACACTCACATTGATGGTTGGACCGCCACACTTTGGATGGTCCGACCGCCCAATTACAAACCTGGTGGGCAGACCCGCCAAGGAACTGCTGTTCCCTATGGCAAGTCGGTGGTCAGAGTTGTACTCGACCAGTGCGGTGCTGAACTCAGCGCCACCAAGCTGATTACAACTCCTCTCACCACCAGCCTTTTCGTGCAGTTTTGCTGACTTGGAAAGGCTTGCAGTGAGGGTGTGCTGGGGTTCAGAGGGGGCCACAGGGGGGGTCCTTGAACTGCCCATGTTCCTGGCATGGGCGGGGCAGGGAACCCCTGCCCAGCACCATCGGAATGTGTACTCTCTGCTTTGCAGAGAGTGCACATTTGAAGGGTGCTGGTCGGCCCCCTCTGTGCAACGAGATAGCAGTTGGCTCCTTCAAGGGAGTTGAGTGGTCTCTCGTAGCACTGTTCCTACTGGTCTGACTGGCAGGAATACTCTATTGCAATGTCCCCACTAGTCAGACTGGTGGGAACATTGTAATAGGGCAGGGGGGACACCACCGCCATGGCAGCGTCATCCTCCCCGCGAGTTTGCCGGCCCTGCAATGGGACTGCCAAACTCATAATGAGGCTGTAAGTCTGTCGTCAACTAAGAAAGGAGTAAAAGTGTAAGATATCAGAAGTAAAAAGTCATACAATAAACCAGAGAACTTAACTAAAAGATAGCACCAGTTCAAGGAATTAATAGTAAGAATGTTTTGTAGCAGAGTAATTAAGAATCTAATGAGGAATATCAATAAATGTAAAAGAAGGAGAGAGGCTGTGAGACAAAAGGAACATGTTTAGAATATAGTGGATAAGGTGTTTGCAGTTAAGAGGAGACTGTATATTTTGATTTTAAATAGAATTAAAACACTAGATAAATTAATGTTAAGTATGTGGAGAAAAAGGCAAAAGAAAAGACTTATAAACAGAATTAACTTTTGCACATTTTTTAGTGAGGAAAGGACACATACTTCTAGGACTGAGCATTTATTTAATGAAGAAAGCTACTTGCAGGAGAACAGACTAGTGATTAATCTGGATACTGTCACAAAATGAAATATGGTTTTCCGATTGAGAAAGAAGTAACAGTACTTAGAAATGTAGAGGAAGTGATAACTGAAGAGGTTCAGGGAGGATGTACTCAGGCCCCTGTGTGCAAGTGGAATTGTAGCAATATTTGTAGTATTCGTCAGCAATCAATTAACATGGTCAGAAATTCCCTACTTATCTTTCCATGCAAAAGTCTTAAACAGAAAATTGCTATTTTGCAAGGATAAGGTCCATGCAGGGTAAGAAAATATACAAATCTACAGAACCATTCACTAGCATATTTATATGAAGAAAGTGTGCCAAAGCACCTTTTATCGTTTTAGAATGTTAGGTGCAACTTTAGTTAGTAGACTTTACCATGTGAAGACTCATGCACTATGTTTAGGTGAAATGAATAGAACAGTGGCAGAGGTAGAAAAAGTTTGTGATGATGTGCAGTTGTGTTTCTTTGGACCTGAACATGAGTGCAGAGAAAATGAACACCTAGAATCTGCAGGTGTTGCAGAACAGGAGATTGGTGTTTCTGTAGATAACATTTGTGAAGAGATTAGAACGTTTAAAACAGTCTGTTCAGAAAAACTGGACTGTATTTGTGTAAGCTGTAGACACACTCACTACAAAAGTTAAACATGTTATGTTATTGTGTCTTTAAAAACTGAAGAGGACAATAGAGATAAGTAGTGAGAATTTGCAGATTATTTATTTGTAGAGGAACACTTTGGTTGTTGTACATGACAAGTTATATCTAAGTATTGTTATAGTAAATTGCCAGCTACAGCAGTTTATAACAACTTAGAAGTACTTTGTATTCCAGAAGTACTGCAAAACTTGAATGTTTATGAGTCTATACTTATACAATGTATACATCCATTTCAACCAATTGTTTGTATGGAGCAAAAGAAGGAAAGTCACCTCCAAGATAGCTCAAAAAAGGTCTAAAAGGTAGAGTTGTTTATTTGCCATTATATTTTGAACAGAATGTTGAAATTAAACTCTTGGTGTGAAAAGATATTTGGAAGAAGGACTTGAAATTCTAGTCAATGATGTGCCTACTAAGTAGACTTTATAAAGGTTAAGAAAGCAACATTATATCTGGTACAAAATAATATTTATTACAGAAATAAAGATGCTATTTAAGATATTTCACATATAGATCATTATAAGGTACCATCCAGAGGCCAAATTGAAAAGGTGGATCGAACGAAAGCAGAAGAAGTTCATGAACACTAAAGTATTCATCCTCTACATTCTAAAGAAATTATTGGTGAAGGTCTTCAGCTATTCCAAATTTGAAAAGCAAAAAGAGCTCCATTAAGTGTGTGGGAGAAAAGTTTAGAAGCTTGTTTCCCACACCTGTTTCCAACTGGAGTAGGCAGTAGGCATGATGATTGGCCTGGCCAAATACCAACAGCTGAATACTGATCTACTAGACTATATGTAGACCACCCTAGATTTCGACAGTGTATTCCTTATATATTTCATCTACTATTTGAGAGTGACTTGTCAGGGTTATCCCATGCAATAAATCACATTGTTAGAACAGAAATAAACTCCGGAATCTGACAGCAAGGGAATTTGTTGATAAAGTTCATAGAAAAGATTAACACCTTGAGTACAACTACATCAATTTGATGGCATGCTAACGTGGTATAAATGAATACTGGTATCGTTGCCATTGTGAGATGAAATGCATGTTAAGGAATCTAGGATCACCTACTTGGTTTGTGACACACAGTTGTGCTGAGTTTGCATGGGATGATCTCCTTCAATTCCTACAAGAAGCAAACTCTAGTATAAAGATATCAATATGAAAGCACCAGGAGAACTCTGTTCATTAGATCCTGCAAATATTTTCAGATATTTTAACCACTGATTTCAAGCAATTATGGGTTTCATCTGCACAAAACAAATTCACCTCTTGGTGAAGTCACTGATTTTTTGGGTGGAAAGAGTGCCATGCTAGTGATGCTCCACATATTCAATCAATCAATCAATCAATTAGCATTTGTAGAGTGCAATTACTCTCCTGTAAGGGTCTCAAGGCACTGAGGGGGTAAATCCTCTGTGCTTCAGTTGACGAGCCAGGTCTTAAGGTCCTTCCTGAATTGGGGCAATAATGGTGACTGCCTGAGGTGAAGAGGCAAGGTGTTCCAGCTCTTTGCTGTGAGGTAGGCAAAAGATCTGCCTCCAGCCGAGGGCTGCTGTATGTGGGGTACACTGGAGAGTGCTTGTTGAGCAGAGCAGAGAGGTCTGGCGGGGGAGTAGAAGGTGATGCAGTGGCTGTGGTAGGTGGGTCCTAGGTTGTGGAGAGCCCTGTATGCATAGACAAGGAGTTTGAAGTTGATCATTTTCTTGACGGGAAGCTAGTGAAGTTCTCTTAGGTTTCTGGTGATGTATTCATAGCAGGGGACATCCAGGATGAGTGTGACAGAGCTGTTTTGGATGTGCTGTAGTTTCTTCAGGTTTTTCTGGGTGGTGCTGGCATAGTCGAGTCTGCTGGTGACCAGGGCTTGGGTTACAGTTTTGTGACAGTGATTTGGGATTTATTTGAAGGTCCTCCGGAGAAGTCGAAGTGTGTTAAAACAGGAGGATGCGACTGAGTTGACTTGCCGGGTCATGGTAAGCGATGAGTCCAAGAAGAGGTACATGCATGGTTTGTTAGGATGGGGTGATGCTGAAGGTAGCAGGCCACCAGGAGTCATCCCAGACTGATGTGGAAGGTCCCAGGATAAGGATTTCGATCTTGTCAGAGTTGGGCTTGCGCCAGCTTTCCTTCATCCAGGCGGTGATGACTTCCATCCTGTTATGGAAATGATTTTTGACATTTGGGTGGGTTTTCACTCAGTGAGATGATCAGCTGGGTGTCATCGACATAGGAGACGATGTTCAGTCCATGGTTCCTGATGATGGATGCGAGAGGGGCCATGTAGATGTTGAAGACTGTGGGGTTCAGGGAGAAGCCCTGGGAAACTCTGCTGCTGATTTCAGTAAGTTGTGACAGGTAAGGTGGGAATCTGACTCTCTGTGTTCTACCGGTCAGGAAAGAGCGTATCCATTGTAAAGTCTTTCTGCTGATGTCAGCTGTGTGGATTCTGTAGCAGAGGGTGCGAGGCAAGACTGTATTGAAGGTGGTTGATAGGTCCAGTAGGATGAGGGCAACTGTTTGGACTTGGTCAAGGAGCGAGCGGATGTCCTCTATGTTGACAACGAGGGCGGTATTTGTGCTGTGGTTGCTCCTGAAATCTGATTGAGAGATTTCCAGGATATTGCTGATGTGTTTGCAGAGCTTTGCGTTGATGGCCTTTTTCATGACCTTGGCTGGGAAAGGCAGCAAAGAGATGGGGTGGTGGTTCTTGAGGTCCAGGGGGTCGGCTGTGGGTTTCTTCAGGAGCGGGCAGATGTCTGCATGCTTCCAGTCCTCAGGGAAGGTAGCCATCTCCATGGAACAGTTGAGAATGTGGTTGAGCTCAAGTGTGATAGAGGTGTTGGCTTTGTTGAAAATGTGGTGAGGATGGGTCAGTAGGTGCTCCAGAGCGGATGCTGTTCCTCAGTGATCTCATTCCATTTCTTGCATGGGGACCAGAGTGTGTGGAGGTGGGCAGTCTGTGTGGTGATGGAGAAATGTATGCAGTGGTGGTCAGTCCAGTGTAGCGTGGAGGTGTTGTTGATGTTGATGTTGTTGATGGCAGAAAAGATGGGATTGAGTATGTTCAAATGCTGTTGTTGATATTGTGGATAAAAGATGCCCCAAAGTTTGGAACAGACACTGATGAGTTTACCTTGCCTTTCATAGAACAGTAAATGGCATCCACCATACCAAAGGAAACATCTGAGAAGGGATTGAGACAACAAGTTTTCAGATTTCAAATTCATACGTGTGGAAAATACTGTTATCGGAAATATAGATCAAAAGCAAGATTTTATACACAATGTCGTTTTGGATTCAAATGACCTGTGATCTCAAAAGGGAGAGTGAATAGCTTTTTTCTGTAGTGAGACAAAGTTTTACATGAAAATCACCAAAAAATATGTTCAACGTCAAAAGAACAGAATTGTTGAAATATATATCAACAACTATAACCCAGCCATTCTAAATATGTGGAATGCAAATATGGATATCCAATTTGTTGCAGATAATTCTATGGCTGTAGCTCGCCACATCACTTCTTACATAATAAAGGTGAAAAAAAGACTGAAATGAAAGAGATATGGGAAAATATGTCAGCAGAAAAGAGCCTCACCAAAAAATTTTACAGATTTAGTTTAAAAATGCTTTCACACTGGGAAATTGGTTTTTAAGAATGCACAGATAGGTTGAGCTCTGCAAGTTTGTTCTCAAAACTTAGAGGGATGGTGTAGGTAAGCACAGGACTTGCAAATAGTCATATTAGAGTATTGAGGACTTTTCAAGAAATACAGTATTTTGCAGAAGCTGATCCAGATTTTACATTTACTGTAAATACTAATATGTTAGCTACATACTGCCCAAGAAGAAGAGTTAATCTTGAAAACTTGTGTCTGTTTGAAATACTTCAACGTTACACACATAGAACTAATGTCACAGAAAATATTGAAGAAGGATGATTTGCAGTTACTGGATGTGATGGTTATTTGGTAAGACACAACAAAGGAAATGTATTTAATAACAGGAAGCTTAGTTGCCAAACTCCAGACAGAAAAGATTTTTCTACTTGGCCTTTTTACAACTCTTCAAACCACGGCAAAATAAATCAGAACTACTTGGACAGCCTGACTGTTATGGAGATTCATTCAATGCTGAAAAAGCCACTACTCAGTGTTCTGTCTTTCCAAAATACTTTCAGATGTTGAAAGATGAGGTTCAGCAAGAAGAAAAGATTGTGGATGAAATAGCCAGGGAGAGTTCACAGAGCAGCCAAAGTTCTGCACAGCAAGTCAATATCCTCTTGGAGAACCACTAATTCAATAGGAGGAGGCTGTAGCAATGAATGAAGAGGAGATTGCAATGCAGCAAGCAAGAGAAGAAACTGGGGATTTAGAACAGTTAGTGTAACAACTGAACAATGAACAGAGAGAAATTTTCATTGGAGTTAAAACTAAAATAGAACATGGATTTCTTCACGACAAAAAACTATGTCAATGTTCTACATATAAACCAATATTACTGAACATCAGCGGACAAGCTGGTACTGGGAAGAGCTTCCTAATTATAGTTCTCAACAATTATCTACAAAGGACTCCTGATTCAAACTTGTCATGTGTAGTCACAGAACTAACAGGATTAGCTGCTAATAATATTAAAGGAATTACTCTGCATCGACTACTTATGCTACCTGTTAAACATGAAAATAAACCTGAATACCAGAAGTTATCTGGAGACGCTTGCCAGAAGTAGCAAGAGTAGGGAAAAAGATTACTCTTCTCATCATTGAAGAAGTACTTATGATATAGAATATAATGCTTGCTTTCATACACTTAAAGATGCAACAAGTTTTAAGAACAAACTATGATATGCTATTTGGAGGAAAACATTTAATTGTGTTTGGTGACCTACTCCAACTTACCCCGGTAAAAGGACAATTAATTTTCAAAAATGTTCTGCATAATGAAACAAGGAATTCCCTGGGAAGTATTGTCAATAGAATAATTTGGTTAAAATCTGAGTACAAAGAATTAGTAAAATACATGCATCTTGTATAGAATATGGAGATATACTGAAAGACATTTCAGTAGGAGTTCTTGCAAAACAGGGGAAACATACTTTGGAAAGTCACCTAATCAGGAGTCTTTCTCATCTGACACAACTACACCCAAACTAATGTTCAATTTCATCAAATAAGAGAAGTTTATGGTTTGTTTATTGCCAACACTTCAAGAGTCTTCAAACTTTGATGAAAAGTATTACAAGTGGAGAAAGAATATATTATGGAAATTACAGCTATTGATAAAATAGAACATCAAGGAGTCACAATATTACTGACAGATAAACTGCAAGCAAAATTGGATTCTTTGGAATAATTAGTATTGGAAACAGCAGGATTAGAAACGTGTTTCTGTGTCTGCAGAAACTGTTAAATTGCTTTATGGAGCAATTAAAAAGTTGAGGAAGGCTTAGTCAATGGTGAAATGGGTAAAGTTGCTGAATTCATTAAGTTGCCAAATAGAGATGAGGTGAACCATTTGGCTATATAAAATTTGATCAGATAGCTGAGGAGAAGAAGTATGGCCTGTTTGGTGCACGTTTCTTTCTTCTAAAAGACTTATGTATCTGACACCAACAATTTCCACTCTCTTATATGCAGTAACAATTCATAAATCACAAGGTTTAAGTGTAAATGCAGCTTTGGTTAATGTTGGAAGTTCTGTATTTAAAGAAGAAATGTCATATGTAGCAGTGTCACAAATTAGAACTTTGTCTGGCTTGTTTTTAATTGACTTTGATGAAAGCAAAGTAAGCGCTAACGCAATTTGTGAACAAGAGTATAATCAGTTAAGAAGTCTTTACGCTCCTCATTTAGGCCAGTACCCTGTTGATGAGAAACATATACTGTGCCCAAAGTGGAAGCTTTCAAAACAATCCATGGGGCCTCAAGAAAAGAAAAGGCAGAAAGACTACACAGATTGTATTAAGAAGAAAAAACAGGAAAATGATACTGAAATTGAAAGACACCAGTTAGAAAACAGTTTAGGTGTCAACTGCTATGCCAATGTCATTCTCAACATTCCATTCCATTTACCCCATATAGTAAACCAAATTGAACAAAAGTCAGATAAGAGAATGTCTTCTGCACTATGTAGTTTGTTGCAACGTTTAATGAATGACAGAAGTGTAACACATTCTGTTTCAGGGATCTGAGATGTTTCAGATATATACTACATATTTTCTCTGAACACTCAGCAAGATGGATAGGAATTTATTATGGTGATTCTTGGAGTCTTGAAAAAAAAGTAAATATTGATGATCTTCTTGGACTCAGTTGCAAATGGACCCATGATTGTGAAGACTGTTCTTACACATCTAGCACTATTAACTTTGAATGATTTTTTTACTTAACGTTACCAGATTGTAAAAGTGTGCCTATTGACAAATTGTATAGAGGTGCTTACCAAAATATGACCTGCCAAAATTGCAGATCAGATCTTGTCTCTACATTATGTCTGCAAAGAACAAGAAAATAACTTCTAAATCTGCAATGATGCCAAGCAGATGGTTCCAGATTTCAAACTGAAATTACAAACTTCAAAGATGGAAAAATAGTGTTTTCAGGGAGAACACTTACTACTTTGGCTATCATCTTTCATGAAGGAGGTAATATAACCTGTGGACACTACACTGTGTATTTGAAAAGCAAACATGGGTGGACAGCAAGCAATGACATAAACCTAAAAAACAAACAAAAACTTCCCTTCAAACTACAAAACTCATATCCGCTATTTCTTAAACTAAAGTTCTAAGGAAAAATTATGATTGAAGATGAGTACACAGTGTTTCCTGTACATGATTCATCAGTGTAGTAGATGTTATTCGGCCTAATAAGGGTAATGTCTTTAAGAAAGATCTTCATATCTCAAAAGTCCTTTTAATGGTCCCAAAATAAGTCAATATAAGAAGTCAATGCAACACTGTCTAATTAAAGTCTGAAACTAGAAGAATATACTTTAATTACAGCGGCCTGAAGCTGAAATAATACAATTAATTCTAAAGCAAAGAAAAAAGTCCCCTTTTGTTTCTCCAACCAAACTTCCACATGCTGATTGACAAAAAATACTACTGTGTATGTTTTTCTGAATATGGTTTATGAGCTTTATAGACATCATTTGGCCTAGCAGGGATGATGTTTTCATGAGGATCAATAAAAGTTAAGACTACATCATACTATTTTCAGATACTGTACCATATATAATAAATGAAGACAAATGTTTGTTTGTTTAGATTACTGTAGTACCTAGAATCAAGGTTAGTAATTAATGAAAGTGACCTGCTTTGCATCTTCATTTTTTTCACAATTTAATGCTTGTTTTTTCCCACTGTTCGAAGATGATGCTTTAGGCAAACCATCATTTAAGATGAAGGAGTATAAAAGGTGAAAACAGTAAGACAATTACAATGATAAAATGTACTGTAGTGCAATGTATTCTTACAGTGTAAGCCATGAATAGTGTAATATTTGTCTGTTTGAAGAATAAATAATTATGTTTTTTTTCAATAGCAGCTGCAGTTGAAGGACATTTTATGAAAAGAGTTCTTCAAACATAGAGATGCTCGTTAGATATATGCATGGAGAGTGTTTTAAATATATAGCGCTCTTGTCATAGCTTTCCAATAGTTTCCTTTCTATACATCCTATTTAAATGTTCTCACCCATACACCACTCACACACTCACTCACACACATGCACACTTACACTCACTCACTCACTCACTCACCCACATATTAACTTATGCATTCACTCACAGATACACAAACTGTTGCACTTATTAACTCACATGTACATGCACTCATGCACTGTCTTTCACCCATACATGCACTTATTAGTAAATCAGCCATACACCACTCATGCACTCACACTCACCCATACAGCAAACATACAGTCCCTCATTCACCCACACAGCACTCATACACTCACTCACAGATACACACACAGTCACAAACTTTCACTTACCTATGCATGCACTTGTACACTCACTCATTTTCCCATACATGGCCTCATTCACTCAGTCACTCACACAGATATGCAGTCATGCACTCACTCACTCAGCTATACATGTATTCATGCACTCAATCACTCACCCATACATGCACATACATGCACTCAATCACTCACTCATACACACACTCGTTCACTCACTCATCCATATATTCACTCATGAACGCAGTCAATCACCCATACATGCACTCATACACTCAGTCAATGTCCCATGCACTACTCATACACTCACTCACAAATGCTATAATGCACTCAGTCACTCATATGTCCACTTATGCACTCACTCACCCATACATGCACTCATACAAACAGAAAATCATCCATGCACCACTCATAGACTTAGACATCCACCCATTCATGCGCTCATGCAGTCTCTCACCCATACATGCACGCATGCACTCAGTCAATCACCCATGCACACACTCCTAAACTCACTCGCGCATATGGTCATACACTCACTCACCCATACATGCACTCATACACTCAGTCAAAATCCAATGCACTACTCATACACTCACTCACTCACGCATAATTGCTATTATGCACCCAGTCACTCATACATCCCTTATGCACTCACTCACCCATACATGCACTCACACAATCTGTAAATCACCCATGCACCACTCATACACTCATCCAGCCATGCACTCATGCACTCATGAACTCATTCACTCACCTATAAATGCACTAATGCACTTACTCACTCATACATACACTCATGCACTCTTTACATGCACCTATACATGCACTTATACACTCACTCATTCATACATGCAGTTGTGCAATCACTCAGTCACCCATATATGCACTCATACACTCAATCACCCTTACACACACTCATACAGTCGGTCACTCACTCATGCATGTGCTGCTGCACTCACTCATACATGCACTCATGCATTCACTCACTCATCCATACATGCACTCACACACTCAATCAATCACCCATACACAAACACATACACTCAGGCACTCACCCATACATTCACTCATGTACTCTGCTTACCCAAACATGCCTTCATACACTCAGTCAGTCACCCATGTAGACACTCATACACTCAGTCACTCACTCATGCATGCACTCATACACTCACTCACTCAGTCATACATGCACTCATGCACTCATGCACTCACTCACCTATATGTGCATTCACACTCTCAATGTCCCATGCACCACTCATTTACTCACCCATACTACCAGTCTTGTACCCACTCACTTACACAATCGACCCATATATACACCCACTCATCCATACAAACGCTCATGCAAATAGTTACTGAACCATGCATGCACTCATACACTCACTCACTCACCCATATGTGCACTCATGAACTCACTTACTCATACACTAAGTCAGTCACCCATGCTCATAATCATACACTCAGTCACTCACTGATGCATGCATTCATGCACTCACTCACTCCCTCATACGTGCACTCATGCACTCACTCTATCACCTATACATTCACTCATACACTCAAGCAACCACCCATGCACACACTCACACAGTCAGTCACTCACTCATGCACTCACTCACCCATGCATGCACTCATATACTCAGTCAATCACCCATACACACACACTCATACAGTCACTCACTAATGCATGCCCTCATGCTCTCACTTACTCACTCATACATGCTCTCATGCACTCACTCACTGATGCATACTTGCTCTCATACACTAAGGGGGTCATTACGACGCTGATGGTCGATGTAATAGTGGCAGTATTACTGCCAACAGGCTGGCGGTACATATCGTCACTATTAAACATTGGCGGTTTGACCAAAGCCAAACAGCCAATTTAACACACCGACCGCCATGTCTCTTTTCACAGTCATATGTTGTTCGTGGTTACAGACGTTGTTGCGATGTTTGACGTCACTGCGAAAATAGCAAAACCAATATAAAAGTGTTTTATAACTATAACAATAACAAAATCGAAACGTAAAAAACTTTGGGCTAGATGTACAAAATGTTTTGTATGGCGTAAACAGCGAAATACGCTGTTTGGGCCATGCAAAATGCGAATCGCAATGCTCATTCCCATTTTGCGAGTCCGTAACTTGGTTACCGACTCGCAAAATGGGAATGTGACTCGCAAATAGGAAGGGGTGTTCCCCTTCCTATTTGCGATTCGCATTGCGATGCAGAATTGCTTTGTGACCGCAAACGCGGTCGCAAAGCAATTCACAGTTAGCACCCATATGAAGTGGGTGCTAACCCATTCGCAAAAGGGAAGGGGTCCCCATCAGAATGGCTCTGAAAAAATGAAACCAAATGGTTTCATTTTCTCAAGTGTATTGCAACTCGTTTTCCTTTAAGGAAAATGGTCTGCAATACAAAAAATAAAAAAACTGCTTTATTAACAAAGCAATCACAGACATGGTGGTCTGCTGTCTCCAGCAGGCCACCATCCCTGTGAGTGCAGGGAATCGCAATGGGGTCGCACATTGCGACCCACCTCATTAATATTAATGAGGTGCGTCTTTGCGACCCCCTTGCGATTCACAGATGGTGTCAGGGACACCGTCCTGCATATGGGTTTGCGAGTCGCAAATTGCGAGTCGCAAACCCACATCTAGCCCCATGTTAGTAAACAGCCACGTCAAACATTTTAAACAAAATGACTACATGTGTGTTTTAAAGTTTTTCTCTAACATGCTGTAATTGTGATTGTCGTGATATCAGTGAAAATGAAAGTACGTATGCACATCTATAATATTGTGAACACCGACATCTCTGAGTTTACATTATTTAATATGGAAAACCTTTTTGCCATAAACAAGGAAATACAATCCAAAATTTCAACTTTATTAAAAAAAATACTGGTGCAATATAAAACGTATTAACCATGTCACAATGCATTATGTACTTTATTGCACACATGCTATATTTGTGAATTCCACTCTAGGAAACAAACGTACTGTTACATTTTGCGAGGAATTAGTGAAAGAAACTTTCCAATTTTAAAAAAAGCTACCAAAAAATCTAATACAAATTGTGATATAACCTATTTTAACGTATATCGCCAGATTGCAAAATTAGCAACAGCAGAAAAATATAGGACTTATTTTGAAATATAAAAAAAAAAAAAAAAGCCCCATGTGCTATATTTACCCACCCGTACAAAAATGACACACGGGTGGGAGGCGGACCTAATTTTTAACCACATTTTTACACCTGGGTCATACCAGGCATTAAAATGAGGCCCACACACCACTACTTAAGGAAAACATACAGAAGCAACATTGGCAACCCACTGTACAAGATGGAAGTGTTACTGCTTCAGCTCGGGAGACGACGCAGAGAACAACAGCCACAACAGCAACCACCACCACTACTGTAGCAACCACAACCACCACTATGGCGCCCACAAAGGCAACACAAAAGGCAGGAGAGGATATTCCAGAGCAGGACAACCCTCCTTGGCCTCACGGAACAAGAACTCATTATGACATACCGTCTCAACTAGCAAGCCATATTACCCTGCTGCACCACATTGAGACACAGATCACAGCCAGCCTGCAGCCAGCACTTAATATACCGGCTGTTACAAAGCTGCTAGCTGTTCTGCATATGCTTGCATGTGGCTCATTCCAGACATCAGGTACACTGGTTGCTGGTGTGTCACAGCCGTCTTTCTTGGTCTTCCTGCTAAAGGTATTAGACACAATCATTTCCTTGATATGCTTCCCCAACACCCAGCAAATGCAGCAGGAGCTAAAACAGGGCTTTTACCAATTTGCTGGCATTCCGCATGTGCTGGGTGCATAGGACTGCACCCATGTCTGACTTGTTCCACCTGCAGCAACAGAACACCTATACAGGAATCGGAAACATATGCATTCCATAAAGGTACAGGCCATGGTGCACCACTGTGGACTATTTACAAACATTTTAGCCAAGTATTCTGTGAGCGTCCATGATGCCTGATATTCAGGCATAGCAGGATCAATGAACACATCCAGGATGGCCAATGTGGTAATGGCCTACTTGTGGGTAAGTCAACAAACCTAGCAATATACACAACACATCAACCCTATAGGACACACAAGACATACACCACTCCAAAAACACGTGGCCAGCATAACACAGATGTGCAAGTAACAATGCATATGCACCATGCTGCAGTACAGCACACTCAGTGCACAGCACAAACACAAACATCCACATGTACGTAACACACCCACAACTTGACAGGCACACTATGTGAAGGACAGGTGGAGATATGTACCCTTTGATAACAGAAGTTGTCCAAAAACCACTACAAGTGCCCACAGGTTGGCTACTAAATACACTTCACACACACATTACACCAAACAAAGAATAGCACAGCAATGGCAATAGCATAAGCTATGGTCATGTAATGAAAGTCACACATAGGCACAGATCCCTTAAATCATGCTGTGCATGTCTCTGCCAGAACAAACATCAAAAGCCAGACAACTGGTGCTAATACCAACTACATGACATCAACACATACCTGACTTACCTGTAGTGTGCAAATACATCTGCCTGATGCATTGGGTCACACACATAAGAATACAAAATTAACAGTCATCACATACCATGTGCCAGATTTGTGAGAGGTGGCACCGCACCTACTGTCGTGCCACCTCACATGCACCACTTACTTACCCACAACACCATCATGTCTGTACAGTAAACAATACATGTATCACCATGGGGAGAGTCACTGTTAGTGCAGTTCATGGATGCTATTGTGGGACCCTGTAGGAGTATTAAGTACATCATTGACCTTACATGCACTGTGCTAAGGGACACATTTGTAAAGTAGCTGAGCTGCATCCCATAGCCTGCACTGTGCATGTCTTGACAGTATAAATGCTGATTCATGTATTGGAAGATAGGAGAGACACTGGTAGCAATGTTGATCATCCTGAAACAATGGGATATACACCCTTGGACACCTTATGGCTGGCACAAACATCAGCTGCCACTCAAGATCACTAAGGGACATATGTAAGAGCCCTTAGTGCCATTGCCATGGCCTGCACTGTATATACAAGTTGGCAGATGACCACTCTTTTGTGACTTGAAGCCACATTGTAAATAGCCTCCCCCACGCAGCACTTTGCGTGGAAGGGCTGTGCAATGTGTGTTGCCGTAGGTGTGTCACCACAAGATACATAGCATGATGACACTGACTCAGATGTAGGTATCACCTAAAACCTGAGGCAGTGGCAACATTAAACACCACCCTACGGGTGGCGTTTGCAACAAGGAAATAGGCTGTGACTTGGCTTCATATGATTGTGCCACCTATGTATGCTGGATACTGCTGAACAAAGAAAGAGCTAATTGCCCATGAAAATAATATATGTATAGGAAGACGTCCCTTCCTGCACAGATTTATCCACCTCCACAGGGCAGCCAGCCAAGCACCCTGGTGGAAGGTTGGCAGTGTTGGTGCATGGCTGCATATTAGGTGCCGGTGCATGGGACAACAAAGGGTTGCCTTGTAACATATTACACATGGTGCATTCCTGCATAGTGAAAATGATCCAGCACAGCAGTGCCAATTTTGGAAGAGTGTTGTGCACTGCCACTTACTCATTAAAATGGGCCTAAGTGTTGCACTTCATCTGTACTGACACCTGTCAAAATGGCTGGGATGTCCAGGCTTCGTAGCGCTACCATTTTGTCACCTCATCTGACCCCATTGTGTTGCAAGGGTGTGTCATGTCCCCTCTAGGGATAGCACACTGTTACAAAGATGCACTACACAACACATGGTGCATACATACTGAGCATCAGTTAGGAAGGCAAATTATATTTCACAGGTCCTTGAGCCAATACCCAAAATTGTCATGTCCAACAACACAGTGGTAGTAAAACTTAGCATAAGGCCAGGGACTCATACCATACCACAAACACATCTGAGTCACAACCAACTCCAACTAACAACTGCCATGCTACATACTAAACCTGTTGCAAGCTTTAACAACAACTTACATCTTTTACCCTTCGCAGTGGATCAGGGTTATGACATTCAGACGTGGGTGATGACCCCATTTGCAAACCCGAACACAGAAGCAGAGCGTGTCTACAGTGAGGGACACTGTAAGACATGCAGGCCCATATTTATACTTTTTTAGCGCCACATTTGCACCGCTTTTTGATGCAAAAACGGCGTAAACTTGCGAAATACAATTGTATTTTGCAAGTTTGCGCCGCTTTTGAGTCAAAAAATGACACAAATGCGGCACTAAAAAAGTATAAATATGGGCCGCAATATGGTGGAAAGGACATTTGGCATCCTCAAATCAATATTCAGGTGCCTGGACCTGACAGGAGGCAGCCTCCTTTATGCCCCACACATTTTGTGTAAAATAATTCTTAAATGTGCCATTCTGCACAATATATGTGTGTGAATGAATGTGGCAATGTATGACCAGGTTGCTGACCTGCCTGAGGAGGAAGAGGAGGAAGGTGCTGACGATATGGAGGGGGAACAGCACAACACAGCTGCTTGGGTACGCTGGAGACAACATATTGTTGACAACTTTTATACATAAGAACCACTGAAATCACCATGTTTAATTTGTAATTAAACACTTCACATATACAACCAATCCTGCTTTGGTCTAATCAAACTCCACTACATAGGAATGTGACTCTGACCTCAGGGATCATGTAACAATTACTAATCTGATAAGTAATGTAGCAACATCATATGTGATGTGTTAGATTGTACTGCCCCCATCACACACACATCACTTACAGCCTTCTCACTGGTCTGTGACAAATGAAGGACACAATCCATGGACAACAACATATTTTGTACATTCATGTTGCCAACTTGCTAATCAATAGCCAATCACACCCAACTACATCATGTCCTAATAGGATGTAATCAAGAGGCTGATGAGGTAGGGGATGTAAAAAGATTGTAAATAAGTTATGTTGGAACTGAACACTGTCACAACTCAGTGTGAGTTGCAATGGCTGCATGGAACATGTGTGATGAGAGGGGGACTTCACTGGTAACTATGGTCATCATCATTTGCCCAGGGATATTAACCAATGGAAGACGTTGAGCCTGCGCAGTCTATCAATGGTAATCTGTCCTGCCACTGCCATGGGGCACAACCTTGATACAGGGTAAACATGACCTCATTCATTGAACAGACACGTCTGTGAAATGCACATTAGTATGGATGAGAACATATGCAGCTAGGGCTTCAGGTCCACCATACAAATACAACAACCATTGGTAAATGCAATAAGATAAATAAAAAATTGGTGATCAAACCATATTCTGGATGTAAAGTAGGCAGAGCGTGTCATACACACTATATACCAAAGATATATATGTCAGACAAATATACCGTCTTTACACAGGTCTCCAAAAGCTCAAAATCTAAATATGGAGACAGATGTCGGGTCATATTTCCTAGGTAGCAACAGTTTGCCCGTCATCAACAATGCCTGACCTATGTATGCAGGTTTAAATAGTGTGCTCTGTATGACAACATCACACATCAGATACCAAAACATAATACACAATCACAATTCAGAACCATTGCATTGTACTGAATGCCAACATATGTGGACACATTGTTGTGACACATGCATATATATGCATGACGTGCAAATAATTGCATGCTGTTGACTCCGTAACATACACATTTGGTGGAACTCACTAATCACACCCTTATCACATTGCTGCATGGACATCTACATGTAGCCATACCCCATATGCCACATTGCAGCACAGTCCATGTCATATGTATGGTGAATCAGGCTGTATCCAAGTTCAATGCAGAAAAACACGCAATCAAGAAATGAGGCAAAAAATATGACACAAATGCATCAAAAACATCCGCAAACATTAGAAAATGACACATGGGCCCTTAGCGTGAATTCTACACTCCTCTTAATGCAGCCTTCTGTGAAATTGACGCATTACCGACATGCGTCAATGTAAACAACGCACATGCGTTGTGCATTTAAAATAAACCACGCATATGTCAAATACATCAAATAAAAACACGCATAACTGATGTAATAGGAAATCCTATCTACAAGCATGGTACAGTGGTTGTAATTTCACTTTCTTTTTACAGTCTGTGCCTTTGCGGCTGTGTGATTGAGTATTGGAGCTGGTGGTTGATTGTTGGTTGTGTTTGGTGGTTTGTGGTGTCCCTTGTGTCGTGTCCTGTTGAATTTTGTGTGCATTTTGTCCTATAAGTTGTGGTTTTGTGTAGTTTTTATCCAGTTTTCTATTTGTACTGTGGGGTGTCTGTCCTGGGTTGTTAGTTATTTGCGATAGTTGGGCTAAGTCAGTGGGGTTAAGTTTCCTTTTATTTTGTATTATTCCTTTTTGGTGTCAACTCTGACCATCAGTCGACATGTCTTGCAAGGGGGGAATGTTCATAATGTCTGCAGGTGAGCTTGGTGGGTTTATTTGGCTGGTTGCACACTACCTGCCAATGATTCAGGAAATAGGTGGCCGGATGAGTCTCGATACCGGACCGAGGCCAGGCGGCTGCGGTGGGGCAAGGTGCTTCACCACCTGAAATGTATTTACAAAACAGGCCGGAATGACAACCAGCTGAAGCATCGCTGGGCAGATCTGGTGGCCAGGGAGCAGGATCTGCTAGATCACCTGGGGATCAAGATCGGCAAGACTGTTGGTAAGTTTCCCATTGACATACTATTGACTGTTCACTACTGTTGAATGACAGTAGCAGACAAGTTGGAGTGCTGCATGCAATGCTTGTGAATAGAGTGGATGCAACCAGTATGAAGAGTATCTGCGCCAGTTCAGGCCTGGAGTTCACATGTCCAACATTGATACCAATGCAGGTCAGATGTCTGATGAGTCCTCCACAACCATCACAAAGGCATACATTTCAAAGCCCATGCCTGTGCACCGGCATAGTGTCATGTATGAAATGCCAGGGTACCGTCACCCTACCATATTTTCCCAGGATTGTGTCAACAAAGTGGCGCAATGCATGCATAGCGCAACTTTGTCAACATTTCACGCACATGACCCCTGCCATTATGTTTGCAAAGGGGGTTTACCCGCCTTAGGGGGAAATGAATATGGTGCATTTGATTCCATGAGACAACTTTGCCACATCAGTCATGAAATAATCAACTCATGAGCATTGCAGACTTTCAATTGAGCCACATTTCTATCACAAATTGCCTCTGTGTGTCTTGCAGGACAAACTTAAGTACTTTAGTTGTAAGTCTTGCAAAGCACCAGGATAGTGTGATGATAGTGTCATGTAGTTACTGCACAACTTCCCCTCATACCGTGTTGTGCCGTTTTGTACAGACGGCTCACACATGGTGTTGTCAGCGGTGTGCTAAGGGGTACACATCATGTGGAGCAGCACTAGGGGCCAGATTCATGAGAGTTTAGCACCGCCATTGCATCATTGTGTGATATGTTAACAGCACAAAATTAACCTCAAACACGGGATTTGTAATTTAGCGTTGCTGATACGTCGGAAAATGATGCAAAGACGGCACTCACTTTTCATTACTCAAGTCCGAGGTGCTGCACTACTGTTGTCCTATTGGTCCCTTTGTGTCACTGGTCAAGGCCATGTAAGGGAGATTGAACATGTTTTGGGAAGAGAATACTGGCAGTTCCATGTTTCAGTTAATGTTCTGTCACAAACAGCCTCTACCGCCCCCATACCACACACATGTGCAGAGTCTGTTTCACTGGCCTACAACTCCTTATTGACAGTATGAGACTGCACTGCATCAGCTCCATCTCTGCCACATCACTCACTAATCCGCAACTCCAGATACATCCTCTTACCACAGAGCAAGTGTGTCTATGCTGAGCGCTATATCTATGCCCATGTACATCACCCTCACAGGATTGAGAATAGTGTACAATGGTAACAATGGCAGACCAACCACTATTTGCAATACATGCATGTTACGATGCAGTCAATGTGCAGGCAGACAAAGCAACTGCACATGAGTCCACAGCCACAGCAATTCCTTAAGTGTGTCTGCCTTGTGATGGCACACACATTTAACTCTGTTCACTGCAGGGTGTGTAATGCAAATCCCTAACACCATGCAATACACACACCGTCCCAGGGTAGTAGCATGTCTGTGACCCATGATGATGACATAGTTGTTTCCTACAGGCAGAAATGCCATGTGTGTGACAATAGTCCTGCCTCTGCTACAACCACAGCATGGCCCTCAGATGGAAAATACATTATCAAACATTCACATTTGGCAATGGAGGTGTCGTGCCCACAGACACCTGCATGACAATCCCACATATTAAGGTTGCAGGGTGTAGCACCACAGGAGTCTCTGGCCCAGTGCTAGAGTTCAGATGCTTGGCTCTAACTCACCTGAGTGTCTGTGTCATTGTGTAATAGTAGTGGTGTGACTGTTGCACTGTTTCCACTAGAATGGCTAGCTCACTCCTGTTAACTAGTTCACACTGAAATTTGTTGTCCACTCGCAGTGACTATGATTTGACACTAAGCATGGTTTACCATTCATGTCTTACAGGTGGACCAGCCCACTACAGGATTTGGGAACTGGTGCATATTGAAGACCTAGGTGTATCCAGTAAGTTTGATAAAGTGTGTCCTGTGAAGTAATCCAGGGTGTGGTGTGAGTGAGTCATGTGTGTTGAATACAATGCCAGATGTGATAAGCTGTCCAATGATCAGATATCATAGTAGGCTGGATGGTGACATTATGGCCCATTTTAAAGAGCCCCAAGCACCACCAGAGTGTCACATCTTGTGGGGCTCGTGGTGCGCAATGGGCAGCATCGTGTATACAAGGTGGTGACTAGCCACATGTAGGGCCATATGTAACTAAGAATGACAGAGTGCAACGCTATGAGAAAACTGGCAGTGGAGCACTCCGCCCTTCTCACAACAAAAGGATGGACCATATTTAATCATATACAGTGCAGCCCTGTGTTGTCCCCTGTGTTGTTGGTAAATTTGCAGCCAAGCCTCAACGCAGCCACCCTTGTGCCATGGTGCACTAATGGCTGTGTTGAGAGGGTGGCTAGCTGTTGTGCAGGAGGGGTACCCTCCAGCACTAAATAGTATCTCCATATGTGATTTGCTCTTACTCTGCGTATTGCAGAGTGCAACATGCATAGAAAGAGCAAAAAACAAGGAGACATGCCAACTCTTCTCCTCATTGCACCCTGCTAACGCCACAACTGGCATGGACTTAGCCAAATTTGCACTGACCGAGGTGTGAGTAGAATTAGATGTCTGGGGCAAAGTGATAAGCTGCAATGGGTGTTGCTGTGGCACAACCAGAGCAAGACCCATTGCATTTGGACACAGTCCCAGATTAACAGATTGGCTAACACCAGAGTGAGTGCCAAATTTAACACACACCCCAAAGGGGGGGGGGGGGCTTAGCAATGTGCAATAAGGATGAATACTCTCACATATCCTCTGATTGGGATCTTTCAATCGCTGATGAATGAGGCAGCACACATCTATTGTATGTCCTCTTTGTCGGTTACTGTAATGTGTTGAAAGGTGTCCCTTCCGGCACGTGATCAAACTCCTCCTCAAAACAGCCAACTATGCACCATGGGCAAGGCTCCCTGGATTGACGTATGTTAGCAATATGTGCTGAGGCATAGGTGAAAACACAGGGGTGCACCATATTGATCCTAATTTGGTGCATCCCTGTATTGTCATGAAGGTGGAGGACTGGTCTGTCAATTGCCCCCCCAGCATGGCGCTCCGTCTTTTGCACTCCATGTATGTTTCACCTTTGTGGAATGTAATTGGTTTGTATACAGGTCAAGGCCCAATGTGTGCTGGCATGGAACTGTGTGTAAAAGAAATAGTAGTGGCAGAACCCATATTGATGGGTGTCTACACCTGGACACATGAATGTAGATATGATTGATCTATGGATACCAGCTTCCTAGTTGGCAGCCATCCTAACATATGGTCCACTCCTTGTCTCCATGTATGAGTGGTCAGGCGTTGGTGGATGACCAGGACTGTTGAGATGATGGATAGCATGGCCATCCCCCCTTGGCTAAGGGGGAGAGAAATACCAAATTTGTAGATGTGGTGTTCACAGTGTAGGTGACAGTAATTTTGATCAAGCTTGCATGTGTACCTATCAGCTCTGACTCCTTCTGATTACCAACAGCATCCCATTGGCATGTCCAAGTTACTGGTGATGTATGGTTGGAAATAGACACAGATGATGAGGAAATTTGGGCCTGATCCATGTAAAGTTAGCACCGCCTTTACATCATTTTTCTACACAGAAGCGGTTCGCACTTACAATATTTTAGTTCATTTTGTAGGTTTGCGTCGTATTAGCATCAAAAATATGATGCAAAGGCAGCGTTCACGTTACATTTATCTGGGCCGTTGTCTTTTCTGGAATGTGAGTTGGAGTGCATGTGTAATTATATGTTGCAGTGTTAGCTAGTAATCTGTACAGGCTCCACACAATGCTGACACTGATGGTTGCTTGTCTCCATATTACAGGTGCCAGCATGACCAATGAGGAGAAGAGTGATTTTCAGAAGAGGGCAGTAAGGTACCGCCACATTCTGGCAGTGGAGTCTAGGTACAAACGGTTGGGTCGCCCCTTCCGTGCAGAGAAGGCTTCAGAGGAATGGTGGGCATTCCCACATGGGGCCCCTATGCTGCCTAAAAAGACTCAGCAAGCTCCAGGTTCATCAGCAGTGCAGGGGGGAACAGCTGGCACCACCCCAATGACATCGGCTGCAACAGTCGCAACAGCAGCGCAACACCCCACAGCACCTGCTGCCATTGCGTTACAGTTGCTGCAGGATCTGCAGAGGGACGTGTCCTTCATTCTCAAACGTTTTTGACAGATTGGAGGAAGAGGTTGCTGGAAATAAGAAAATGGTGAAATACATCAAAAAGAAACTAAAAAAAGCAAAACTGTGACTGCTATCTGATCTGCCACCTCCAAGTTATATCCCCTCCCTTACAATGTTCTTAGATATTTTATTGTGGGTTTTAGAGGGTTAGTGTTAGGTTAGTGTAGGTTTATAGGTTAGATAGGATAAGTGTAGTGGGGAAGGGTTTTTTCTTCTTATATGTTAATTTGTGGATGGTTGGGTGGGGGGTCATGTTGAGGTATCTATGTGTTTTCTTAATAAAATAATAATAATAAACAAAAATCATTAAACAATATACATATTTGTTTAGGATTAGTTAGTATATGTGTAGTATTAGTATTTGTTATCCTGCATGTGTCTTGTAACTTAAGGGCTTGGGGGCCAATGTTTAGAGTGTGGTGTTCAATGTGTAAATTAAGTTTAGCATGGGGTAAATAGCTTTAGTTGTTGGATAAGTAAAGTTAGAATAGGTTAGTTTAGGATAGGGTCTGGTTTAGTTCTTTTTTTAGGTTACTTGAAACTTTGATAAACATGTTTGTATGTCCCCTACATTTTGTGTTATTTGCTTGTGTATGAGGTTCTTCCCATGAGTACACAGTGCTAATTGGGGGTTGGCCTAGGGATTCCGTCCTGCCTCCGAATTCCTCTCTTGAGATGTACATGTGCATCACCAAAAGCGTAGGTGGTAGTGGCACATGTTGTCTATGGGGAATGCCCTATGGGCCAATGGCCTGACACTGGCAGGTTGCCGGCAGCTTACAGACTGGCAATGCTACCTGTCTTGTGACACCGGACCAGTATTACGATCAGCGCTACCCTCCAGGTATGTACCCGCTATTCCACCAGCCTTTGCATGGCAATAAAACCCCCATGCAAAGGTTGGCGGTGATGTTGTGTGGGGTGCCCCTGGGTGCCCCTACCCAGCCCATGCACCTGGCATGGGAAGTGCAGGGTGCCCCATGCCCAGGCCCCTCACGCTTTCCACTGCCTGATTTGCAGGGCTAAGAGCAGCGTGTTCTGTCATACCCAGTGCACCCCAAGATTGGCACTGACTCTATTTGATCCATCAACAATGTAGGGGTAACTACCCCACAGAGCTGCCATGAGCATACAGATTTCCACCCACAATCCCAGTGTGTAACTCATCCTGCCAACCACAGAGGGTAAACTGCACTAGCAGTCTTACCAACACCAGGCTTGCCCATGACCATTTCCCATCCATCAATATGAAATTGTACACCATTATGTTCACAGACATACACCATGTGTTGTGTTTGTGTGGTTATTTCCCCATTCCTATGTGTCTCACATGGATGTGTCAGAGTAGTTGTGGGCTCAGCCTGTATGTGTTATGACCTACAGATTGCAATCTGTAGTACATATTTTCTCCAGTGGCACAATTCTGATCAGCGTCAAAATGTGTGGCACCACACTACCCGAGTTTAATTACACTGGGTAGTTGCATGTTTCCTGTGATATAGGACCAGCCTGCAATTCCCCCATCGGCTGCCCAGATTATTTTTCCCTGCATCCAGAGAGGCATCCTTACTGAATGATGGAGTAGTGGCTGCCTCATGAGGATGTGTTGTTTATTTGTGGGGTGGTGGTGCTTCCGGTCCATATCTTGGTAATGCTGGGAAAGGTTGCATTTAATTGTGTGCTGTAAGATGCAGCACACATGTATTTTGGCAATGGGACAAGGCAGTTGCAAGGTATTTCTGCAAGGGACACCACCATGACATAACCCCAGGAATGACATTGACTGACTTCTTAGTCTCTGATGTCTTGGTCGTGTTGGTAGCTTTAGTTTCACTATATGCAAGGGATGTTGAGATTACACAACCAGAGGCACAGTAAATAGACATGCCTTCCATCCTATGTGCTGCATCTGTACATGTAGGTATGTAGCCTTAGTGATTAACATATGTCCAGTTTGTATATGTGTTGTGGTGCATGGCACAACCAAGGAGTATGTACATGTGTTGCTTACGTTTGAATATTTCAACTTGATTAATGTGCAATGTGTCCCTCTGCGCTCCTTTGACATGCATTGAGTGTGTCCGATGTGCCTCCCCCTTCTTGTACTTGACAATTTTGCATTAATTTCCTTCATGCAACTTACTCTGCATTTGTGGTGGCTCCTGGTAGTCTTCACTGCCCTGTCCTTTGATTTCTGTGACCAGTTCCTCTGGGATGACTGCTGCAACCATCTCCTCCATCCTGTCCAGGTCCTCGTGTGGTGCTGGACTTCCACCTCCAGTTTGCAGTGCTGCCTTCCTGTTGCCTTCCATTCTCTCCTTTGTCCTTCGCTTACAATCATGCCAGCATTTCTTGCACTCAGTTGCCGTTCTTCTCACCTCTGACACACTGTTAATCTTGTCAACTATCTGCTGCCATATAGCCTCTCTCTTGCCAATTGGCTATTTGGAGGTGATGAATAGTTGTTGCTGGTGCTCTGTCACCTCTCTCACAAGGATTTCATGCTCCTTCGCACTAAAACAACACTTGTGCTTTTCTTCTCCCTCCCCTGGGACTTGTGTGTGTCCCCTATGGCTGGTTCCAGGTTGAATGGGATCACCCTGGGGACTCTCCTCGTTTGCTGGGTCCATTTTGCCTCTCCTTTGCAATTTTTCCTGCATTAGCATCTGAAGTTGACGCTAATTGCGGTTTAAAATGGTGCATATCTGTTTTGTGACATATTTACTTGCTGTAAAACAGGTTAGAGTCATTTTTGCAGCGTTAAGATCATTTTGCCTTACAACAAGGACCAATGGTTAACGTCAAAATATTTTACTCTAACCTGTTTTTTAGCACTATTGTGCATTATGGTATAAATATGACGCCCGGACGGCACTAAAAAATAGCATAGCCAGCGCTAAGGTGTTTGACGCAAAACTACGTTTGAGCAGTTTTGCGTCAAAAAGTATAAATATATGCCTTGGAATTTCACTGAAAAAAACTAAGGTTACAGTGACGTTATAACTAGGCTGTCATTTTACACATGCAAAACCATAGAAATTCTGCAGTTATAGTTACCTGAGCTAACTATAACTTGTGCCCCTGTAATGCACTGCTTATCACCTCACATATTACATCACTGATGACATTGGCAGTGACATCACTGATGACATCAATGACGACATCTCAAATGACATCACTGATGATATCACTGATGACATCATTCACATAAACATTCAGACATCCACTCATACCCCCATACACACAGGTGTGCATCCACACACACAACTATTCACACTGTCATTCACAGACCCGTGAAACTACTAAAACACAGATACTCACTCAGACAGACACTTGCACAACCACTCGCTCACTAATATGTTAGTAGCTCAGCTATTCATGCACTGGTACAGCTAATTATAAATGCACTCACTTAGCTATTCCACCACTGTTACACCCACTCATAAAGCAGTACAACAAATCACACACCCACTTGCTCACCCATAAAGGCACTCACACACCCACTCACTCACATATACTCCACTTTTTAACTCAACCACTCACTGACACAGCTGCTTACACATCTCCTTACTCTCCCAGACAGTCACTAACACAACCACTCACTTATAAATACATCCACTCAGACACCCATTCACTCACCCATACAGTCACTGCCTCACACACTCAGTCACTGATAAAGTTACCAACACACCCACTCACTCATCCATACAAGCACTCAGACACCCACTGATTCACTCACAGAGCCACTCAGATACCCACTGACTAACTCATGCAGCCACTCACACTCCCATTCACTCACCGATTCAGTTACTCACACATCCATACACTCTTCTATACACTCACTGGCACATCCATACAGCCACTGACACACCCACTCCTTAACCCATACACTAACCGACTGACCCGGTCACTTACTGATACAGTCACAAACACACTCAGTCACTAAACAATACACCAAACTCATTCACTTATACAGCAACTTACACAACCACTCACTCACTCTCATAAATAGAAACTAACTCTACAACTTCCTCACCTATAGTCTCACTCATATATACATACAGACAGGCATACATACATACATAACCATCTCAGCCTCCCGAAGAGAAAAAACTATCCATCTTCCTTGGAAAAGGGATAACACAATATCTGGTCTCAGCAGCAAATGACAAGAAAAAACACACACATCACAGTCACAACGTGAGATATTGCGCTAAAAAAAAGCAAGGATGCATACACCTCCTTCAAAGTTTACTCATAACTTTTTACAGTGGAAATGAAGAGAAAACACATTTGCTTTGCCTTGGCACTGTGCATGAAGTTAGGATAATTAGTACTTTAGAGAAGTGGAACTTCAACTTGGGCACCTGCTTTGTTTATATCTGTAAAAACTTCCTGTTTACATTTTCAAGGTAAATCAGCTTTATAGCTTTATTGAAATCAAATACATATGAAACTCATAATAACAGTACAAAATATCTATCTCAACGATAATAGTATAAATATAGAAGGAACTGAAAAAGCTGTTTAACATTTTAAAATGTAATGGGGGGACAATAAAAAGGAACAAGACCAATAAAAAGAAGAGAGATACAATATATATTAAAAACTAGAAAACATTAATAATCATTAAAATTATATAATGAAATTGAAATTAAAATCAATCAAGAACAGAGAAAGCAAACCATTCATGGTGGCTTAAAATGTTCAGATAATGTACAATTAATTGGATTGCAAGCACCAGCATCAAGATAAGCATTCAAAGGTAACCAATACAGATCCCTATCAATTGAGTGGCAGCATAAAGAAGTAAATGTAGTATCTAGCCTATGATAGCAGCAAACATTATATCACCAACCTTTATAGGAAATATTGGATGAGTTTTCCAATTGGGAGTAATTTGCTGAAAGGCTAAAGCTAAAATAAAATCCAACAGCTTTAAATTATCACCATCTGAAGCAATATTATCAGATGAACTACCAAGGAAGAGTGCAGAAGGAGATAAATGGGATCGCAAATGAAAAATGGAGGTGAGCTGACGCCAAACTTTTCTCCAAAAAGAGAGTGGGAGGACATTCGAAGAGGATATGCATAAGATCTCCCTTTTGGTTGTCACATGACCAACAATTTGAAGTTGAGGATACAGAAAATGTAACTATGGTAGCGGGGGTAAAATAAAGTCTGTGATAAAGAAAAAACAGTGATTGTGTGGTAGAAGCTGATCTAGATAGTTTATATGATCTATGCCCTATCTTGTTCCAGAAGGGAATAGTCCAGGTACATTCCAAATCCAATTCCAACTGAGATTCAATTTTAGATTTAGATCTTGTCAAAATAGGAGAATGAAAAAGTTTATAAATACTTGGGGGGTTATTCTAACTTTGGAGGAGGTGTTAATCCGTCCCAAAAGTGACGGAAAAGTGACGGATTTACCACCAGCCGTATTACGAGTCCATTATATCCTATGGAACTCGTAATACGGCTGGTGGTATATCCGTCACTTTACCGTCACTTTTGGGACGGATTAACACTCCTCCAAAGTTAGAATAACCCCCTTGATGTCTTACGAAAAGAGGTAAGAAAGGAGGACAAAGAAGAAGGCAACTCCGAAGAAGAAGGGATAGATGGCAATGAAAATAGTACATCAAGGATAAGATTAATAAGAAGGAGATATTTAGGCATATAGGAATTAGGACAGTTAAATAGATGTTGGAATTGTGAGAACGAAAGTGGAGTGTCATTGGAAAATAAGTCTTTGACCCATGCTATGCCTTTTTGTCTCCAAGACTTCCAAAATAAAGGTTTTTTTATTGATAGTTATGAGATGATTATGCCAAAGAGGGGAGTTTAGAAAAGAGGAATGAGTGACAGATAGAGATAAATGATGAGAGCGCAGAAGAGCACAAGTTTGTTTAAGAAGCGGGGAGGAGATAATTGAAATATTGTAAGAAAAGGATACCACCTCAGGAGAAGAAAAAAGTAGAAGAAAAAAACATTTAATATCAAACCATAAGGGGGTAAACAAAGAGCTTGAACAGGAGATCCCTCTAGGAGCTTAACACAAACAAAAAGATTTATTGTACAATAAAAAGTCAGGAAAGTTTGCTCCACCATCCTGTTTAGCATGATGAAGTTGACTAAGGGAAATTCTAGATTTTTTATTCTTCCAAAGGAATTTAGATAGTCTTGAATCAAGTTGTTTGAAAAAAGTAACAGGAAGAGGGACCGGGCTCATGGATAGAATATATAAAATGCTGTGAGAAATTATCATTTTGATAGAGTTAAGACGACCCCACCAAGATAAAAATAAAGGATTCCATAACAAAAGGGATCTATCAACCTTCTCTAAAACATCAGAGATGTTTACTTCAATTGACTTTTTAATGGAAAGGGTAAACCAAATATCTAAATATTTAATCTTGGACGTATTCCAATGAAAGCCAGTAATAGCAACCAATGATCTAAAACAAAATTTTGTTAGAGGGAGGATTTCAGTTTTATCCAAATGTATCTTATAACCCGAAATCAAGGAAAAATCCTCTATCTCCTGGAGTAGAAACAGTATCGAGATTTCAGGGTTTGAAATATATAAAAGTATGTCATCTGCATATGCCAATAATTTTATGTGTTTCTCGCCATATCAGATACCCTCAATTTTAATATTATTTCTAATGCAGGATAAAAATGGCTCTAGAGCTAAGATAAATAGGAGAGGAGGGATCGGACATCCTTGACCAACGCCTCGACTTAATGAAAAGTATCTAGACAATTTCCCATTTACCAAGACTGATGCCATTGGGGAATGATAAAGCAGCAAAATAAATTAAATGAAATGGGGCCCTAAACCATGCCAATCTAAGGCTTTTAATAAAAAAGACCAGTCTATCCGATCAAAAGCTTTTTCAGCATCTATGGAAATTGTTGCTAAGGAATAGGAATGAGTGTATGCTTTACTGAGTACATTAAAGAATATTCTAGAGTTATCAGAAGCAAGTCTACCTTTGACAAATCCAGTTTGTTCCTTACCTATCACTGCAGGTAAAAGGGGATCAAGACGTAAGGCTAACAATTTTGCAAAAATGTTATAATCTGTATTGAGCAGAGAAATTGGCCTATAATTCTTACAAAACGTATGGTCTTTACCCTCCTTTGCAATTAAACAAATAGTGGCTTCTTGAAAAGTTCCCACTGTATAGCCGGATCTTGAGAAGAATTGAAAAAGCTGTAAAAGTTTGGGAAGTAGAATATCTGAAAAATGCAGGAAAAATTCCACCGTGAATCCGTCTGGACCAGGAGTCTTACCGTTTTTAAGAGAATGAAGGGCATTAAACATTTCTGACGAAGAAATATCCACTTCAAAAGAAGAGACATCAATTAAAGTCTTATTACAATTTGGAATTTTCTTTAAATAGTCATTTATCTGTAAGGAGCTCGGGATTGACTCAGGAGTATAAAGTGTTTGATAATAGTTGACAAATTCAGCTAAAATATCGTCATCCTTTAAGAGACTTACCAGTATCAGTATTTATAGACTTCACTGTGTGGGGTTGTTTTCAGACTTTTAAATAATTAGCAAGAGGTTTTTCCGATTTATTTTGACCCCCCATAGTAGCGGGCGCTACTGCGTAGAAGAAAGGAGGAGGCATTATCTAAAGAGATTTTATTAAATTGCAATTTTGCTTGAATAAGTTCTCGTAAAAATACTTCTTGTTTATTTTCTATGAAATGAGCATCATGCCTGAATGAATCCTGCCATTTATCTAGGTGGAGGTCAGCATTTTCTGTAGAATGTTTACCCAACTGGAGTACTTTCTACAGGCTAATTAGTAAGTGCTATTTCGTTGGGCAAGTGTATGGTGCATGGTCCTACACTATAGCTGTGTAAAGGACGCCAAGGTGATTGTTCCTCGGATGCCTTTATCAGATAACTTCTGAAGGCTGGAACTGCAGAGAAAACACACTGGGATGATTGGTAATTTACAGAAGTAAGTATTTTTGTCTTTTGGCCATGGAAGGGACTGCTGTGGAGCCTCAATGCCCCTTCAATCCCAGCCAGCTTCCCGCCTCCTGCAGGAACAGGCATTTCTCCCGCATACAGGAAGCTTCTGAAAATGCAGCTCCCTGTGGCCAGCAGTAATAGTTTAATCTCTTCACCTTGTCTGCATGTTAGTGCACAGGGAAAGAGATGAAAACTCCACTTCCAGCAAGCAGGAGCATTTTTACAGTTCCTGCTTGCGGGACGCAGAGTGTTTGTGTTTTCTTGCTGGGAGCTCTCATAGCTCCTACCAAGCAAAAGCAAACATCTACCTGCAGAGGGTGGGCACGTCAGGAGGTAGCATGAGCTGGCCCTGGGCTGTGGAGCCCAGGGCCCTATAAGGCTCTAGGAGGGGGACCACATGCCCCCCTTCTTTGTAAATAACTATTTGGCCCCAGGGAGGTAGAGGTCACCGGGTCATGGAGGTTACATGGGCCCACCTAACAGTTTTTTGCCCTGTGGAGGTGATGGTCCTGGGGCCCAGGTGGTCTACATGCCCCCATTTTTTTAAAAATTGTAGCCTTGGGGAGTTTATGGACCCCAGGGCCTGGGGCTTTGTGCAGTCCCCGCATAAGTTTAAAACATAACTCCAGGAAGGTGGTGGTCCCTGGGGCTTTTAACAGCCCTATGAGGGGGGCAACATACATCCTCTTCCTTAATAATAAAAATAAGCATGCCCCTGGGACCTGGCCCACACAGGGACAAAATTAAAAGCAAGTGCATGAGACTTTTTTAATACAAATTCACAGCACAATTCCCAAACTTCGTTGTGTCCCCTTGTGAACTGGTGGAGTCACAGGGGAACAAAGGCTAGGACATAATGGTATTCCTACCCTGCCCCATTTTCTTTTTTTATCCTTTTCCAAAAATGGCTGCCAACACTTCCTGGTTGAAGTGTTGACAGCCAATCAAATCTCATCACAAGATTGGGATTATTTGCAAAGTATTCCCTCTTCTAGATATACATATTTGGATTTCCTTACCAGAAATCTTAATCTATTGGGTTGCATTTTGCTTCTTCCTACCACAGCCCATAGCAGAAGGCAACGGGTATTTTACTGGGTCATAATTATGGTGATGTTCTAAAAACTGATTTTTGCCAGGAAAGGAATAAAAATATATGTAACAACAAATTAGTTAATAAGGGGTCCAAACCCCACCTTTACCAGATTTGCACAGTGACTTACAATAACACACCACTTCTCCAAAAAATACTGGGGCATATTTATACTCTGTTTGCGCCGGAATTGCGTCGTTTTTTTTGACGCAATTCCGATGCAAAACTAACTCCATATTTATACTTTGGCGTTAGACGCATCTAGCGCCAAAGTCCATGGAGTTTGCGTCATTTTTTAGCGTGGACACCTACTTTGCGTTATGATATGCAAGGTAGGCGTTCCCGTCAAAAAAATTGACTCTGAGGCATGTGCGCCGTATTTACACTCCCAGGCAAAATTCACGCCCGGGAGTGGGCGGGTCAAAAAAAATGACGTACGGACACTTTTGCACCGTTTTTTGGCGCCTGGTCAGGGCAGGCGTTAAGGGACCTGTGGGCTCGGAAGGAGCCCAGAGGTGCCCTCCCATGCCCCCAGAGACACCCCCTGTCACCCTTGCCCACCCCAGGAGGACACCCAAGGCTGGAGGGACCCATCCCAGGGACATTGAGGTAAGTTCCGATAAGTATTTATTTTTATTTTTTGTGGCATAGGGGGGCCTAATTTGTGCCCCCCTACATGCCACTATGCCCAATGACCATGCCCAGGGGACAGAAGTCCCCTGGGCATGGCCATTGGGCAAAGGGGCATGACTCCTGTCTTTGCTAAGACAGGAGTAATTTCTATGGGGGTTGGGAGTCGAAAAAAATGGCGCAAATCGGGTTGAGGTGAAAAATTTGCCTCAGCCTGACTTGCCCCATTTTTTGGCGCCCAAGCTCCATATCCCCCTACGCCGGCGCTGCCTGGTGTACGCTGTTTTTTTCCACGCACACCAGGCAGCGCCGGCGGATAACGCCGGCTAACGTCATTGATTAAATACGGCGCCCGCATTGTGCTTCAGAATGTTCCGTTAGCCGGCACTAATTTTTTTGACGCAAAATTGCGTTAGCGCAGTTTTGCGTCAAAAAGTATAAATATGGCCCACTATTTTTTAAAATTGTAAGACAAAGACGAATTGTAAGTCTTACAATTCTTAAATATACATAATTTTGATAAGTGGGTTGTTTCTGTCAGTTACTACACTTTCTGCTAAGGGGGATTTTTGGACCTTTTACTAAATAATTTGTTGCTAAAAATAGTTTTAGTTACTTTGCCGGAGAATCATTCAATAATTATATAGAAATGTCAGTTGGCATTCAATGCCTTGACCCTAAGGGCATGGCTTCTTTGATATTGAAGATTACTAAATAATTAATTTGACGTAATTTATTTTCAGTGTGTGGTGTCATTTGCCAGTTCTGCCACTAATTTTATAGAGTATTTCCATACCGGCAAGTGATGTAAATAAATGGAAGTGGGACATGAGTTCATTCGACATGTGGCACCTATAAAAGTTCCTCAAGTCTCACCCTTTTTGGGGTGTCATCATTTCTGCTAGTAGTTCAGGACAATCCCGATGCTGTGGACCAATGTATGTTAATATATCTGTGTTTAACTGTTTAACGCAAGGGTGTAACACAGGCCACTGCAACCCCTGTAGTGCGGGTAGAAGACCCATCATGAGCCCCCACTACTTCAGGGTGACTCGATTACGTCGAGGGCCACGAATATATGTGAGATATGGGAGATTCAGGGCCCCCGCATCCCATTCTGCAGGGATATCCCATTATTTTGGGTTACACCCCTGCGTGTGGATAGTATACTAGTTAGGGATTGATGCAAGCCTATGCAGTGCTAAAAGACTTTATAAATTAGCTGCCCGCTGTAACTGAATCTTTCTCTTGCAGGTAAATATGCACATTGCAAAAATACTGACTTGTACAAAGTATGTCATTGCCTTTAATTTTTAATGTAAACATACGTTCGTGGCTTTTGGGACTTAAACATACGTTTATGGCTATCATATTGCTTTTGCAATGTGCTTTTTGCAAATTGGTGTTTCTATTTTTACATTTTATATTTTTTTTGTACACAGGCCCTTTTAAACTTGCATAGTTCATATGAATGACAAATTCACAGAAACAAAGACTGCTATTACCCAGCGTTTACATTTGAAGCTCCGTAAGTGCAACTCCTCCCTACAACGGATGGATAAGCAGACGCATTTGAACAGTATAATATCACAAATGACTAGTTTCCGTCTCTCCCAGACAGCTAAAGGACTTTCTCTTTTTTTGTGCAACGGCAACAAACCTTTCAGTTGTCGTGTGTCCTCTTGAATGCCACAAGTTCAAACAGCAGTGGAAGGGACAGGGAGATAGATGTCAGAAACATATCAGGTGCTGCATCAGCATGTACTGCGGCTGGAGAACCAAGAACCCATGTTAGTTAAATGTCCCTTAGAAAATGACATCTCAATCAGAATGACGTTTTGGCCATGGGGCCTTCTCCGGGACTGCTTCTGGGTGCCACATCGTGAATTCCTGGAACATTTCTCGACTTTCTCCTCATGACTGCATGTTCATAAGTGGAGCAGGCTGACATATAGATATTTGCACTAATTGTGTCATGTTTACTTCCAGTTCATAGACTAGGGTTTTCAATTGCGGTATAATTAACACTGTGCCATTTTAGAAGGCTTTGGCTTGAAGACGTTCATGGAACAAGAAAATGCATACGGCCATCTTTTCATTCATTTTGCTTTTACGATCCCAATTGTTATGGATGCACATTTCTCTCAGCTACATCCGCAATCTTTTGCTAGCGAGTGCTAGACAGTTAATGCAAGGTGCATACGTCTTAAAATACAAAATGTAGACAATATGCAAAATATGTATACATTCAAAATATAAAAAAGATATTTGTTCTTTCACTCTTTCACACAGAAGTCTGAATTTACCAATTAAGCAGTAACATACAGGTAAATGTTTGTTTAAATGCTGTTATTCTCTCAATGTTATTACAAATTGCAAAACAGCATGTTTTCTAATGTACCTATAAACACTGAAAATGTTCAACGTTTATATAAGTGCAGTAAAAAAAACTACGCATGATAGGAAGTAAAAAGGTCCTTTTTGTATGGTACAGCTTGGAGAACACAAGCATGCAAGGTGTTAGTGATTCCAATGTCTGTCCAGGGAGCAGGAGCAGTGAAGAAGGGTAACTATTTCAGACGAAGGACAAACGTACAAATAACCTCAACGTTAGGAAGAAGTAACATTTCTGCTGGATTTCATTATCAGAGAGAATGAATGCCCAGGAAAGTTGCTTGTGAGCGGAATGTCAGGTAGGAGTGCGCTTCACTGTTTTAGAAACGCAGTGGAAATGTCCTGAAAAACGGAATAACCGAAAGTAGGAGGCATGGAAAAGACAAGGAAGTCGCACTGATAGAAGTTATTGAGGCATCGATCTACTGCACATAGTTTAGCCACCCTCAGTATGAGAAGCTGGATTAATAACTACGGGCAACACGTAAAAATCAGGTTTCACTGAAGAGCAGCTGTGGCTCAAAGCAACAGGCTTCTCACAGGAAAAAACTGCGTATAAGGCAATTAAGCAGAAATAAACCAATATGAGAGTTGAAAAAATAAACAGATAAAATTCCCAAACCTACATAGCAAACTAGAAGAAATGTAAGTGGTTAAGTTATGATGTTAAAACTCCATAAAAAGATAAAGAAGGTCAGAAGTTGTTAAAATCAAATGCCACACTTCCAGAATTTGTAGTGAAAATGTGTTTTTCATTACTCACTCTCAAGCTGTAGCCACACATTCAGGAGTTCTTCTAGGGTCACAGCCAATAGTCCAGTTCCATATTTACAGAAAGATAATTATCTTCTTCCTCGTCATTCTTAAAGTTCCCGAACAGTAAGGGAGAGCTTCAAAGACACCAGGGCAAGGTAATAGCCAGAGCATTAAAATAACCCCCACTTTGATCGAAAGCTGTGATGGCACCAAGCAAGAGGAGCAAGGGAGCCTGACCCTACCCATAAAAGGTCCCTTGTTTATTTAATCCAATAATCTATTTATTCATCATTTCACACTTCTGTCCACCTGTTGATACCCACCGTGTGTCCTATACATTCTCTCATCCATTCATTTTTCATCCATCATCCAGTCTTTCACCTTTCCATCCATCCCTCCATCCATCCATCTTTTAGCCAAGCCTTTCACCTGTCCACCCTTCCAGCCATCATTTCACTCATCACCCATCCACCCACGCATCCTACCCCCATTCACCCTTCCACCCACCCACGCATCCTTTCACCCCTCCACCCTTTCACCCATCTTTCCTTTTAACTTTCCAACTTATCTTATCATTTCTATCAATTCATCTTTCTTTAGCATTAAATATAACCTTTCCTCTGCCAGGTTGCAGACAGAAGAGGCCCTTAAGAAATCCACCCCTGTTACAGCTGCTAAACCAGGGGGTTCACAGCACCCATGCACCAGGGTATAAATAGCATTATGGCACAGGCTTAACAACTCCCTTTACTATGGGCTAAGTCTAAGTCCTGCCCTAGTCAGCTAGTTTTTTTTTTCTTCAAAGGTGCCCTTCTTGCACTGTATCTCCGAGGGAACATCAGAAGACTGAGTTGACTTACCAAAAGGAATTACCTTTTAACTTATGTGCAAGAGGGAGTGAGATTTCAAGACTATAGTCATTCCATAGGCAAAACACAAGGTAATCTTCTTTGTATTTTCTCCGAGTTCAGCAGAGTTCTGATTTCGAGGGGTGGGAGCCCCACAATATAGTGATAACCAGTAGTGGTTGGTGGGGGGCTCTGAAAATACCATTTGAAAGTTCTCACAATGGGTCCATTTAGATTTTGAAATATCTTTCCTGACTTATGGCTAAATGTAGAGTGGAAGCACTGGTCTAGATGTTAACATGAGGCAAGCACCTCTACCAACAGTGGAAAACCTACTTAAACTGATACTGCCCCACTAGTACCCCACTTTGCGATAGTGGCCAGTGTGTCAATGTGAAGGCCCGCTAAAAAAGCAGACACATTACAACTTTTCTTGACATTAACTGAAATGTGCAGAGGTTTGTGTCTGTCCTTAGTGTGTGTAGCGTTTACATCACAAGACTGCTGCCAGGGTGCGTTACACCCCAGCTAATAATCATGCAATGATGAGCGCACAAGCAGTTACATGTTTATCAAGACTTTTCAGTTGTAATTTATTAAACCTTTCAGAATATTGAGGGCTTAAATGTTTTTTGAGAAATGTTTATGTACATTAAATAAAACAGTGTAACTATGTTCACTATAATTTTCAATCTGGGGCGAGTAAAATGCACAATTTACTAACAACAATGTAAATGTATGTTTCAATCTTTTTCAGTCTGGGACCACAAGAATGTCTCAATTACAGTTGAGAATAGGTACAGGTGGGCTTTAACTTCCCTAATGGTGGAATAGCTAGAAAGTTACAACAAACAGTACCACTTTCACTTTCAGTCCCAGAAAGGGCTTACCTAATAATTACACAGTAACGTCTGTAGTAGGTCAGTTCCTCACTTTAACATCTTGCTGATGTAGCATCCTGTTGCTCAGAGTTTTTTTCACAGTTCCTTGCAGCAGTTGTAATAACCAAAAGATCCAACATTCAAGAATGGGGCAGTGTGAACTGGTGGTTGTTAGACCTGACAGCCTTAGTGTGGTCTTACCCCAACTTTTTGCCTACTTCCTCCACTTTTCTGACCTCGTATTTACTGGGTTTAGTACTCTATGCACTTTTATAACTGCTAACCAGTGCTAAAGTTCTTGTGCTCTCTCTCCCCTAAATCATGGTGACATTGGTTTAACCCTGATTGCCATATTTAATTTATTTATAAGTCCCTAATTAAGTGTACTACGTATAGCCAAGACTTGTAAATTAAATGGTACTTGTGAGCCTGGAGCACTGATTGTGCCACCGACTTAATAGCCCCATAACCATGTCTCAGGCCTGCCAACGCAAAGCCTGTGTGTTCAGTTTTACATTGCCATGTCGCCTTGGCAACATAACCCTCTTGCTGGGCCCAAACCGTCCTTTTTAATACACTTAAGTCACCCCTAAGGTAGACCTTGGACAACCCAGAGAGAAGGGTGCAATGCATTTAAAAGGAAGGACATGTACTTTTAAGTTTTACATGTCCTGGTAGTAAAGAAATCCCAAAGTAATTTTCCATTACAGGAAGGCCTATCTCTCCCATAGGATGACATTGATATTACCTTATTACATCTTATAAGTGTAATTCACGATCTGGAGGAGATGGGTTTGCCAAGTTTGGTGTCTCTTGACTCATAATTTAAAGTCACAATTTATGGTGAAGACAGAATTTAAATTGCAGTTCCGAAAATGCACTTTTAGAAAAATTGCTTTTTCTAACTTTGGACATTTTCTGCCTACTGCCCATCTCTAATACATATCTGGGGTGGAGTGACAGCTGGGCTTGTGCATTCCCTCTAGACAGCCACACAAAAAAGGAGCTTTGTTGCGACTGATGGACCATTTACAGCCTGATGTGCCATCCCGGGCAGGATGGGAGGGAGGGGCTGACACTCCAGAATAGGCCGTGTCCTGTCCCCACACAAAGGGCTGCATAACCCTCCTTTAGTGAGTCTGGAGCCAGGTCAAGAAGGGAGGACATCTGTGCGCTTCAAAGACATTTCTTTGAAGTCTCCCCCACTTCACACCCTGCTGGGTATAGGCATTGGACCTCTGACACCACCAACTCAGTACACTTCTAGACCTGTGGATACTCTGCCAGTGAGGACTGCTGTGCTGCTACAAGGCCTGCTACTCTGCTGGACTCTGGCTCTACAAGAAACTGCTGACCTGCTGTGCTGTCCTGCTTCATTATGCCCTCTTGTCTGGAGAAGGAGAACTGAACCTGCAACCTCTATCTTGAACCCATGTCTCCATAGTGACTCCAGGAGCTAGTCTGCTGGCCTCCTGGACAAAACAGACTCCCCACAACTCCTGGACATGTCTTCAAAATGCTCCTGACCCCCAAGAGTTGCCTTTCACGTCCTGGGCCATTGGAAGTGTTTTTGGCTCCTTAAATCAGCGTGTGGCCTCTTTGCAACCGCAAATGGGCCTGTTCACACCAGATCCACGCCGCTCACCTGAAGAATCAGTGCGAGCCACAGCAAGTTCGTCTCATTGCACATCAAGCATTTCTGCTCGCAACCCTGCAACACCCATCTGACTCTTCATACCTGTGGACTACCGCCAACTATGCTCTCCTTGCTCCGGGTGAAATTCTTCCCTGCAAATGAGACTCTTGGCCCAATTCTTGAGAAAGTAAAGCTTCAGCTGGACTTACATGGGACTGTACCCACCCAGGCTCCGTTACGGTTGGCCTGTATGTTTGGATTGAAGCTGATCTAGCATGACCAGATATCCCTGGTTGGCACTTTATGCTTTTAAGAACTATATTGCATTTTAATATTTAAAGATTCATAACTCAGGCTGTAATTGTTGGGTTTTTGTTTTTTGGTCTTGTTTTGTTCATTATGTTATGTTCTATGTTTCTACCCTGGTGTGAATATTTTTGTTTGGTATTTACACTGTTTTACTTTTTGAAGTGTTGCACACATAATTTATACATTGCCTTATAAGTTAAGTCTGACTGCTTTGCGCAAAGTTACCAGAGGGTGAGGACAGGCTAACCTAGGTTGTGTTTGTGACTTATCCTGCCCAGGGTTGTGTTTCCTACTTAAACAGGATGCATACCTTTGCCAACCAGAAACCCAATTTCTACCAGTGGTTTTATGGAGATCATTGTGTCTGTCAAAAAAATCCATTAAGCAAGAGAACTTAATTTTCCATTATCAATATGAACACCGCTCAACACTCCCTAAGCTCACCCCTCCCCAGACCTACTTAATAGCAGCCTCAACACAAAAGTGCTGTTTGCACACTGAAAGAATGCTAAAGGCAATCCTCTTCGCACCAATCTGTGGCCAGACCATGGCCAGCACAAGAAACCCTGGTCCTACCTCTACCTACTGCTACATTACCGCACTCCTCCAAGCTCTCAACCCTGGCCACTGCTCACTGCTCTGTGGCCACACCACACCACATGGAAGAAACATTCACAAGTACCTCCTGCAGGTTTTCATGCACTCACCCACCCCCTACCACCACTACTGTACCCAGTATCCTATTCACTCACACACACAAACCAGCCATCCATTCACACTCACACAGACCAACCACCACCCATGCAATACGCCACACTTGCATGCATGCTCCTTAACACCCACTTCCTCACCCAACACGACACAGGGATATTGGACCTATTGCACGACCATGCTGCTCTCCTCATGGAAACATGGCTAAACCCTTAGCATCAGACATTGTTACAGCCATCCCTGCTAGCTACAAAATTGCCAGACAAGAACATCAGCATAAGCCAGCAGGCTGAATCACCATCATACTCAATAACACCTTTAGCTGAACCCCCAAAACGGACACCTCCATCAGCTATGTGGAACACCTCACATTCATGATACACATCACAGCCAACTTCTACCTAGGAGCAACCCTTATATACAGAGCACCAGCACCACACACCAGTTTTTGGCAGTGACATCACAAACTTTGTTGCAGTCCTCATCATCAATGCCAGCACTTTCATTTAGCTTTCAATTAGAAGATTGCACTGATCAAAACCTCTACAGCCCTTCTAGAGAACCTTGAAGTCCTCGCTCTCACCCAGCACATAACTAAACCCACCCACTCTGTGGACATTTACAGGCCTTCATTTTCTACTCAATCAGCAACATCACAGTTAGCAAGACAGCACCTATGTCCTGGACAGACCATGCCCTCATCAGGCTAACAAAACACCACTGCAAGCAACTGGGGCACAATGGTAAACAAATCAAGACTCCACAGTTAAAGACATCTTCAAATCTGCCCCAAGGCATTACCACCAGCAGATAGGAAATACCTAGCACTCTGCTCTTCATGACCACATTGTCAATGGCACCAACAGCAGCAAGAAAATCTTCACCATCATCTCAGATTTCATTGTGTCTCCTTCTACCTTCAACAATATCACCCTCTCGCAAGACTTTTGTAACAAGCTATTGGAATTCTTCTGCAACAAAATTATCTCCATATATGGCAACTTTGACCCTCAACTGGACCCTGTTCCTATTGCAACTTAACTTGCCATCATTGCTGAAGAATGGAACCTGCCCTCATGGCCTGCTGTCAGCATAATCAAAACTGCCACTACGATGAAGAATATCCACTTGGTGGGCCCATCTGACCCTTGCTCCCACCCCAGCTTGATGAAAGAACTCCTATTGATCAATGAAACACTAACACACATGCTCATTGCCTCCATCAACTTAGACACATTTCCAGGCTCAAGAAACCATCCACTGACCCAGCACCCTCTCCAACTACAGACCCATGACCCTCCTACTTTACCTGGCAAGCTCTTAGAAAAACAAATCAACTGATGCCTCAATGACCACTTCACCAACCACTAGCTGTGTGATGATACCTTCCACACTGAACTCAAATAACACCATACCTCAGGGAGCTATAATGGCTCCCGATATACAAATGGGCTAATGTACAACTCCTCACACACACATTCAAGGCACTACACAATTTAAGCCTCACCTACCTGAACAGTTGCATCTCATTCCACCAACCACTGATACACCTCTGCTCCACAAGATTCCAAATATACACAGATCCAAAGCAGGAGTGCAAGCCTTTTCTTACATCACTCCTAAAGTGTGAAATGGCTTTCCACTGCACATCAGAGTGTCCCTCTACCTGGCTTTTCAATTAAGTACCTTACTCTTGGCAGGCCTAGGCACACAAAACCTCCTCAGCCCCAGTGTTAGACCTGACAGCCTTAGTGTGGTCTTCCTCCAAAGTTTTTGCCTCCTTCCTTCCTGTTTTACAGAATAAGTTTTTGTTGGCCTTAGGACTGTGTGCCCTTTACTACTGCTGACCAATGCTAAAGTGCTTCTGGTCACTCCCTAAAACATAATAAAATTGCCTTACTCCTGACTGCCATATTTAATTTACAGCCCCAAGTAAAGTGGTATAACATATACCCTGGGCCAATAAATTAAATGCTACTAGTGGGATTACAGCACTTATTGTGCCACCCACTTAAATAGCTCCTTCAACATGTCACAGGCCTGCCTTTGTAGCCTCTGTGCAGTTTTAAACTGTCAGTTCATCTTGACAAAATAAACCTTTCCCCAAACTGAAATCTTACTTTTTAACGCATATAAGTCACCTCTAAAAAAGGCCCTAAACAGCCCTTAGAGATGGATGGATTGTATTTGAAAAGTTTGACATGTATGTTTCATTTTTATATCTCCTGGTAGTGAAAACTCACAAATTTGTTTCTCCCTACTGTGAGGACTACCTCTCCCATAGAATAATATTGCGTTATCTTATTGCATTTAATAATTGATAAATGTGCTTGCAGCCTGTTCCTGGGTCCTTCCTTGGACAGTTATCCTCCTGGGCACAACAGATTCCTGTGGCAGTGTGCCCACGCAATCCAGCAGCACCAGTGCTGTATCATCGTAAAGGTTATTCTGCCTGGCAGACATTGAGTACCCCTAGTTATACTAAATGGCTCCTTTAAAGTTGGGGGAGATTCAAAGGGTTCTCCTTTGAACCACAGATATCTCTCCTAAATTTCCATCCTGTCCTCCAGAAGGCTCTGGAATGTAGATCTTTATCTTTAGTGGGGCCATGCGTTGGTTTCAGGAGGCCAAGTGCCAAAAACCTCTCATCTCAATCTATCGACCCTGGTCCCAAATGGCAGGGATCTGTTGTTCTGAATGCCCGAGGTTTATAGCGGTTACCCTGGGAATTCATAAATATGCTCTACCCCTTGACCCATAGAATGAAGCCTAATTTACAAGGCATCATGGCCATTTCAGTTCTTAAAACTGCCCACTTCCTAGTAGTGGCATTTCTAAGTCATCAATGACAAAACTACCTTTACCATCGAGAGGGGTTCGTCATTCTAAATTCAACAATACCAAACATCATGAGGCTGCTCTCCTGCATTTCACTATTGCAGCCACACTTGATAAGTGTCATTCTTCCATTGTACCTAATGGGTAGAGCAGAGCTCATAGGTAGTGTGAAAACACATGGGTGTTTGGCACTCCCTAAGCACATATGCCCTGGCTCATACCAAGCATGCCCGGTCACGTGGACATTTTTATTAAAACCACCACAAAGGTGCAAATGTGCCAATACTGGCCTGTTTTATCAGGCTCAGTTTCTATCTTAGGTTACCCTTGTGCAAATGTGCACACACAGCTCCAGTACCTATAAAGAAAAACCATTAGGGTTCAAATTTTCCACTCAGTTGAGTTTTACTAGTAACCACTCTCACATGGCAACAACTGTGTGCAGATAGGCACACACTGGTAAGCTGTGACAGTCTCATTTAGGTGTATGTCATCCTGGTGCACGTAGGCACCTTGAGGCCAGGTTCACCATATATATGAGCTCCTGAAAGCACATGGGCACAGAGGGCCCACCCTGGGCCTAGCTCACTGAATGATCCAGTACCCCTTGACAAGGGCGCTCCTATTGACAAGCTGCAGCAGGTGCACCATACATGAAATTCCACATTGTGTAAGTGTACACCCACTGGCCTGCTATTCCAGACTCAGTACCTCTGAAGGTACCATGGCCGCTGCACACACCCTGGGCCCTGCCATGGCAGTACCCATACACATTGATTAGTGCCACCTCCCCTCCAGTGGAGGACATACAAACGTGCTTCCCTCATGCCCATTCAGGGGCACAGTGCCCATGACCCACGGCCACTAGTAGAGAACTGGCACTCCCATAAAGATGCATCTCATCCCCCTTCAGGTAGGAAACACCCACATAGGGGTGCTCCCCCACCCAGACAGGGTGCACCTTTATATCTCCACCCTGCCCTCTGCCTATCACCAGCACCACAGTCGGGCCCTCCGCGGAAGGCACAAGGCAACTCAGAGGTGACCCCCACATTGGCACTGCCACCCTCAGCACAGAAGCAGTAGCACCCTCACAGGCCTCTTCCATGGGTCTAGGACATGGTTACCGGTGTCTTTTAGGTGGTGGCACACCCAGTGCATGTCGCCCTAATAGCCAGGGCCCTGCACACCCCTGGGATGTGGTATACCTGTTTTCCAGGGCCCTCCTGGTTACAGTACCTCAACCATGTCCCTATCCGCCCCTTCCTACCATAGGTAGGATGGGCATGCCCACTTTCACACTGCCAGACAGCAGTGAAGTGGCCATAGGCCTAAAGTCATGCACAGAGAGTCAGCAAAGACTAGGAGAAAAAAGCAAAAAGTTTCAGGAAAATTCCCTCAGCAGAGCCATGTCCAGCAATGAGCTTCTAATACGAAGCTGGATTATGAGCATATTCTAAACCTACAGAGCAGTCACATTAGTCTTTGCACAAAGATTGATGTGAAAAAAGGAAAAGTGGTGGTTAAATAGAAGACAGATTTGAATGGTAGATATAGGGATTAACTCTTAAGGAGAAAAAATGTGTGCCTTTTGTGACCAATGTGACAGTAGATTTGATAGTAGGTCTGGCGTGGGTGGAGTGTGACCAGGTTAAAAAGTTTCACCAGAGGAAGGCTATGCTTTGGCTCACACTTGTTGCCACATAACCATGTTCTTGAAAGTAAGATGATTTTGCAGATGTTAACATTAACAACTATTCTTCAAGGTCATTGTCATATAATTGCTCCAAAGAGTAGAGATCCTTGTTTCTTAATTGCAAATTCCTTTTAGAGTATCTGCTACAAACATGTGGCACTATGCCAAAGCCCATTGGGAACCAAAACAGCTCTGGTAAATATGTTCAAACCAGCCCTGTTTTGCAACTTGTGGGTATCTCGTGCAAGCCGGGCTCTGTAGGTTGTGTAGGGTGTGTTTTCAAACAGTTCTTTTTAAAAAAAAAAATTGGGTACATGTAATCCAACCGAACCATAGTTTTCCAGATATATTATGGCAGCATTTTCAAGGCTGGCTCATGGCAGCCCACTTATACCTGAAGGTAGCCACCTATCGAGCAGCCCACAGGAAAAAATGCTTGAATGCCTAAGTGGCCATCCCAGTACTGAGTTCTGCTGCTTTCTCCATCGATTTGGGTAGGGCAGGTTAGTCTCAAAACACAAATACTCAAAGTTTTCACACCTTTTATTGGTCTAACTGAAGATAAAATACCACTCGAGGAATTTGTAGCTCAGAAGGCTAATGCATGGTAACACTGTAGATCTCTATTTTCAGTAAGTTCATTAAACCTTATTCAAACCTGTACAGTTTAGATCTCTGGCTTTCGTAGAGGGGTGTCCATGAGAATCATAAGCTCTATGAAACTAATATTCAATTTTATTGAACGATTGCCTACATTTGTTTTTGCTAAAATAAACGCTATCTGCTGCAAATTGTATTGGTAAATTATTTGTTGTCTGTTGGCACCTTTCCTCTATAAATATTTAGGTCCAAAATTACAAAGAGTTCATGCAACCCAGTGCAGCAAATAAGGTATGTCTTGAGACGTGGCACAGCTCTGCTCTGTCCCTGTACTTGTGCACAATTGGCTGCCTTGCTCCAATGCAGGCATCCTTGCACCATCGTGCAAGGGTGTCTGCACTGTGGTCAGTAGGAAGGGGTCATGTCCTGTACAAAAACTATGGCCCATATTTATACTTTTTTAGTGTCTCATTTCGCCGCTTTTTGATGCAAAAGCCACACGATATTGGTGCTGGTTTTGCGTAAACAAATGATGCAAATGTGGCGCTAAAAAAGTATAAATATGGGCCTATGTGATAAAGCATTTTCCTCTTTGGGTGTACGCTGTAGAATAAAGCATATATGCAAAGAGGAGAAAAAGAGGAGAAATTAAACCATTTCTCGTTGTTACACATGCTTCAGGAAGGTGCAGGCTTTTTGCACACATTCCTATCTACAATTCTTTGTAAGAAGGGATTTGCATCTAACCCATAGATGGTTGCATAGGAACGCCCATGCACCATCCATGGAACATCCCCTTAATGCAAAGAAAAACAAGACACTGCATTGCGCTGCGTTCCATTATTTTGGGTACTAACCCAAAGCAGATAACGATTTGTGTTGGATTTTAAATAACTCCAGTAGACTTTGCATCAGGTCTGCGTTAAAAAGTGATGCAAACCGAACGGGAAGCCTTTGGAAAGCTGCACCTGCCTCTTTAGGGTTCTACAGTGTGTAATCCAAATTCTCACATGGAAGTTCCTCTTCAAAAGAATAGAACAACTATATCTGGTTACATGTATATTCCTCTAGTAGTTCATTTTAAGAATAAAATATAGCATATGCATCTTTCTCCTGATTGTTTTTTCTTGCATTAATTTCTCTGGAGTGTGTCACTTTTGAATTCTCTTTACTATTCCTAAAATCATTTTCAGAAGAAATAGCACATTTTGTAGTCAAGTTTAAGATTAAAGCAACAGTATTTCGACAGAGATCACACATTCTTAACTTCCTTCACTTAACACCATATGCTTTTCTCTAACAATCTGTTGTGCTTCACAAACAAGAATATTTTACTAAATGTGAAGCAACGGTTTCCTTATTAAAATGCTTCAAAATAGTGAACAGATTTTTATTTAAAACCACGTATGTCCACAATTGTTGCTTAGATGCGTGCATACTATTGTGAGCAGTGTCATGAAATTATATGTATACAAATAATTTTTTCAGAATATCTATAAATGTGATGGGCTTGCTTGTCTTGGGTACAAAAGCAAGGGTGTCCAAGAGCTGTCCTTCATCATCCCTCATTTTCAAGTTAACGAGGGACTGTGAAAATAATTTTCATATAGACCTATAGTGTACTGTATGTAAATATACAGAAAACCTGCTATGAGTGCAGCTCTGAATGATTATAGATGGATAAAAACATGGCTGCAAGGGCCCATCGTTTTTTCTTAGAATCCTGTCACTGGTGAATGGCAGGGTTCCTTAATGCCAAGGCTGCCCAGTCATGGATTGGGATTCGGCTACATTTTCAGGCATGTTCCAGAACATGACATTAGCTAATGGGGAAAATGTGGTTGAAAATGAACAGCCTAAATCCTAACATAGTTGCTTTTTAAAGCAATGTGAGGAGGTGGGCGATGTGATTTCTTCAATGTTAATTGCATTCATGTGAATATATTGCCTAGACTCTTGATCGTTTTCTAGAAAGCAATTCCCCCCATCAAGGAAATCATGTGTGCCAGTACGTGGCAGTACGTGCATTCAGGATCCTAGTGGCGCTCTTAAAGGCATGTGGCACACCTAGGCTTCTCTGCTGCGGACTGTGCTTTGTTGTATTGTCATGGGCCAGGCAGTGCAATTAACTTCAGTGCAATTAACTTCATGTAGTTACCATGAAGGTAGGTACATTGTCTGACCCCTGACAGTGTAGGATGGCATAAGCATCCCTCACTCCATATATTACTCGCTGAGTGGAACAAGGGTTTCTTGTACTGCTGCCATTACTCTGTTATTCCTGAGTTCAGGACAGAAGATATAAAACCAGCAGAAACTGTGTAATTTTCTGAAGTTTAGCATCAGTGTACCCCATCCCCAGATTAGAAAAAAACTCAGTTTTGCTCACACTTAAACCTAATCCCACCTTGTGCCACTTTCTTCTTCCAGCCTAAACTTGCTATCACTGTCTTACTCCTTTCTATTGTTATTCATCCTTGCTTCCTTTGTCACAGTTTTCCTGTTTTTTCTTCCTCACTCGTTCTCACTTTTCTGCTTTTTTCTCTCATGCTCTGAGATAAAGGGCCACGGAGCTTGCAGTCTCCACACCGCACCCATTACAAGGTTTTCACTGGCCTGACTAGAGGAAAACAAGGTTTCCGCCGGTCAGCCAAGTAGAAACTGTGCGGTGGCATTGGTCTCGGTTCCACATGGAGTTGAGGCCATTGGGGTCACACGGGGGGTTCCAGCACCATCAGAATGTGCACAGTCTGCAAAGCAGACAGTGCACATTCCAATGGTGCTGGGCAGGGGGGGACCCAGCACTGGCCATGGAAAGGCTGATAGAAAGCTGAGTTGTAATCAGCCATGCGGCACTGAGTTCAGCACCGCCCTAGCTGTGTACAACTCTAACTGCTGACACCCCATTGGGAACTATGTTCCTGGTGGGGATGGCAGTCCCCTGGCAGGTCTGCCCGCCAGGGTTGTAATGCTGCGGTCGGACAGCCATAGTTGCTGCGGTCCGACCGTCAACACAGGGCTGGCGGTCCATGGACCGCCAGCCTTGTGATGAGGCATGAGGCACAAAGTCTGATGATGAAAAAATACTTTGTCACCATCCCCAAAAATGAGAGCTGATGACAAACACCTACCAACACATGCACAAATTTAGCACTGCACCTCTGTAAATCTGGTGTCCCATTTCTGACCTTGACAGCCACTCTCCTGCCTTCCCATTATATCAGGGGCGACTCCTCCGTGGGAGTGGAGGAGCGTTGCCCCGTTGGAAAAAATACCCCTGAACAGCTGAAAAATAAAATGGTAATAAATTTTATTTATTACCATGTTATTTTACAGCACCTGTCCTGAACCAAGGGTCAGGACGGGGTGGGGCAATTGCTGCTGAGCGGCAGCAGGGAGCTGTGCACTATGTTTAAAGTGCACATGTCCCTTTGGCCAGCCGTCTTGCGAACGCCAGCCTGACATGGGTGCTTTAAACTTCTCTAACCCAGCTCTCTTAAGAGCCTAAGAGATCCCTCTCCTTCCAATCCTGACGCTTCTCTTATGCTGTTTGACAGCATAAGACCAGCACCAGGATTGATTAGTACAGTTTCCTGGTTCCAGAGTTTTGAAGACAGAAGACACAGGGGCCAGGAGGACTTTGTGGCAACTAAATGAGGTAAGTGCCCTTTTTTTATTATTGTGTTATTGCTGCCCAACCACTTTATATACATGGCAGCTGGCACTGGTTATATCACTTTACATTCATCTTTTTAAAACAACTGATTTTTATGAGCAAAGAACTAGAGTGTTTGTGATGACAGGGAAGCTGTGGTGGGAATGAAGCTTTCCCCTGTACATTTCAGAAACTGTAATGCAAACTACTCTCAGGACTGAAAAGTAACAATGTCTATAAAGTCAGCACTTACTGCAAATATCTTTTATTACCACACTATAAAATCAAACTTCTGGGGGCAGTAATGTGCAACATGAATGTTTGTGCATATTTGCTGTGCTTATTTTGTTGTCAGGGAGATGTGAACTATGTATTTTATGCTGCTTTGCTTTTGTGCTGCATTTTTGCACTGTTCTGTTGTACTGCGGTTGTTCTGTTCCATTCCGTTTTCACTTGTTTTGTTGTGTCCTGGTATATTTTAGTTGAACTATGCTGATTTATGTATATTTGTTTAATTTAAAGACATCAACAATTGGTGCAACGTTTCAAGCTAAAACCAGCTCTGTACTTTAAAGTTCCAGTGACAAACAACAATTCTCTACTGTCAAAGGGGATAAGATAGGTGACTGACTAGATCTTCGCTTAACACCCTAGTCAAACCAAATCACTGGCAAAGCGTGAGTTCTAAATTAGTATCTGCAGTGTTCACTTCATTTCATATGCGCTGGATTGAAATGACTTTCAGACCAATCAGGCAGTGCCCATTAACTTCAATTCACCAAAGTGATAGGGGTAGCAGAAGTGACATTGCGCGCCCATCAGGAGCCCATTGTCCTTACATTTCACTCTTACATACATACTTACACACAACACACACACACACCTACACACATTCTTTACATAGACACTCACCCACCTGCAAGAACACATACAACATACATTTAAAAGCATTTTTTAAACATGAGTTGCCCATGTGTTATAGGCACTGGCTTTGCCACCTCTGAGATCAGTGTTCGCAAAGGCAGTGGTAGGAGTCGCAAGGGGCAAGCCAGGGGTCACAGCTGAGACTCCTGGTGACCCCTAAACGACATCAATGGCAGTCCCCAAGGGGCTAAAGATCAGTGTGTGGGCCCTTTTTAGGGTCGAGCCTGCGTTGCATGCGCTCGCGCATGCGTATCGCAGCAAGAAGCTTTAGGTATTAGAAAAGGGCTCGGAGCCCTGTCGACCTCACGTCAGTGTTTTTCATTGGTTCGTGGGCTTGCCTATTAAAATCTGCTTGCTTTCATTAGTCGAAGGCATGTATACATCATGCCTTTTCCGGTGGCTAGCCCTCCTTGAGCGCATCGACCAAGTACAGAAAACATGCGAGGCTCGCTGTTTTCTGTCCGGCTCGTGGACTACTTTTTCTCTATTTTCCTAGCGCGATTTCGCTTGGCAGAAGTCGAGCGCTTTACACAGTTAATTGCACTTTTTCGGTTACGTACATAAATACACTTTTGCCGATAGGTGAAAAGTCGGGTTAGGAGTTTACAACCTATCAGCTCTAACATGAGCAAACGCGAGGCCCGTTGCATTACAAATGCTTGTTTGAGGTTTGTGGGTGTGTTTTATTGTCTGGTGAGCCGGTTTTTACTGTTGATTCCCTTGATATCACCACAAAGATTGCTTGCAGCAACCACAAATGCAAAAAGTCTCCCAAAAGCAAAAAGTCTCCCATACCTTCCAAAACACCTATACAACATGCTTTATACATTTAAAACTGTCCTATTTGCAAATATAGTCTACTTTTTAGCTATTTGATTCCCTAGTGGGGGTCACTGTTACTTTGTCCACTGGGCCTATTTTCTGTCCTAGTCCGACCCTGCATACCTCCCGAGGTGAACGTCAGCAAACTTTATGAAAAAAACAATACGTCTTTTCTCCGCCTAGCTAAAGAGTTCAGTACTGGCGCTTCCAACGAGTTTTGGTTTGTGCCCGCTAATTGCTTTTCTAGGGCCCCCGCTGTTTGTTGGACTAGAAATCCCCAGTGGGCCCTTCACAGCTCAGTTCTGCGGCTTAGCTGAACTTCAGGAAATGCGTGTTTTCTTTTCAGCGCGAATCTTTAGACAACTTCAAATGAACGCAGGCCTTGTCAGAGATTTTCCACTTACATCATTCTTTTTTTTTTATTTATTGTTGTTGCTGGCGCGGTGCATTTGGCGCTTTAATCATTACCCGCAGTGCTGCACAGCACGTACACTGCTCTCGCGTTTACAGGGAACGGAGGCGTGCAGAGATTAAAAGTCCGACGCAGAGTTTATCACAGGTCCGTCACGTATTGTTTCTGATCAGTGGACTGCAAGTGCTCTCACACATCAGAGCAGAAGGCGACAAGGGTTATCGAGACATTTTAACTGGCAAAATGTCAGACACCCCCAAATTATTTTTGGTTTCTGGTTTTCAAAAATACATTTTTGGCATTATACCGAACAATTCAATGCCGTGATGTTTTTTTTTTTTTTTTTAGATTAATTTCTTTAAATACGACCATAACACGTTTCTAAGTTTTAAATTAGATTCACTGTATCTACAATGACCTAATTAGTGGAAGTTTCATTTTACCTGGATTTTAATTACAATTGTATGTAGTGTTTTTAAATCTATATCGTCTACGCATACTTTTGTATAAAAAACGGTGACAATAAACGTGAAATGTGTTGATGTTGTCATTCGGTAGCTGACACCGAGACAAAGAGCCAAATAATAATATTCTTCACATCCCGAATTTCACCGGAAACCCAATTGCCGTCTCATTTTCACAGTTCCCAAAAAGTACCTCAGAATCGCCTGCCCATCTCATCTTTTTGTGACACTTTCGTATGATTAACCGTGAATAGAGTAAGGAGAGTTATACCAATCTGCGCATCTCCTCAAAACAGGGACTTCAAGAGGTAAACGGGAAAAGAAGAGATTTAATAATTCTGATAGTGAGGTGTCATTTAAGGCCCATACCAAATAGAAGAAAAAAGAAAGTGGTCAAAAGGAGAATAGGTCCTTTTTATAAGGATTTAAACTATTTTTGTTATGTGAGCTGAAAAGAATACGTTGTGGTTCCCCTTTAAGTGTGAAAAGGATGCAGCTTTGCAAAATCCACGAATGGTCAATGAATATTTAAAAGGGTTGGCTATTTATTCCTCTCACGAGTGGGGCTTTTAATAAAAGAAGTTAAGCAAGTGAAATAGGAATCTGCTACTCAGGAAAAGCTGCAACCACAGCATTTACAAGGAATTTGTTAGGATCTCTCGCGCAGGGAAGAGGTTTCCTTGATCGATGCGACCATCAAGGTAATGTGGGAGGGAATTGGAAATGAGGTCCAGTTTATTAAGTGCTGCAGTTTTTTGATGAGTGACTGTCACAGTTCTTAATGCCTGCCAAAAACTAGACAAGAAACTTCATGGACGTTGTTGTACCGCAAATGCTCAGTGTCCTCTAAATCCTAACCAAAAGCAATTTATGCAATGGCGGATCCACTGTAACATACTACACCCTAACCTCCGTGCTGTGGTAGGGAAAATTGGGATATTATGTCACAGAAACCTTTTCCAGTACTAGGAGGTTTGGTCTTTAGTTTCCATTTGTCTGGCTTCAGCTTTCAGTGTTATAGCTTATGTTTGTTTCTGATTTCTATATTCATTGAGTGCCTCTATAGAGAGGGAGGTTACCGTAGCGGATTACTCAAGGAGATTGCATGGTGTAGGGTAGAGTGTTTGGCTAGACATTTGAAAAAATAGATGTTTTAGGAGACCTTGTATGAAAGCTGCAGCACTTTGTCTGTTTGCGGGCATATAGCGCCCAGGTTTCACCATCAGCATCTTGTCTATCTCGGTAACTAAATATACCTTTGGAGACCAGAGCAAAATACCATTCAAGTCTCGTTACTTATTTGAGATTCCGGATTACCATATTGGCGGAAGGTTCTCAAGAAATGAGTGATCTTGTACCTTTATATGCCAAAACATAGTTCCAGTAAGTGAATCTGTCTAAACCTTTGGTAGCAGTGACACTAAGCAACAGATTTTCACATGAGAAAAGTGTGTTATCTTTTTAAGCATCGTCAACAAACTATTAACGTTCAGAAAAAAAGAATGACATTTGCAAACACGTTAGTTAAAAAGGAGAAAATGTAATACGAAATATGCTAACAGGCTCGCAGTAGACATGGGTAACTAGAGACGTGAATCGCAATTGTTTTGAAGTCGAAACTATTATGAGACTGCAAATATTCAATGGTTGTGGTTGAATAGGAGCTAGCCGTAATTTCAAGATAACCGTAACGGATGAGCACAGGGGATTACAACAGTGAAGAGTTTTACCTTTTGAGGCGATCGTTTATCTGGATGTCCAACACGTTCAGAAGGGCAAGGCTGGAACCGGTTTTCGTCAAAGTCAGATCTCTATTTTTTGAGTCCTTGCAAAGCCTTGAATTTTGATGAGAAACGTCAGGACGTGAAAACTTGACAAATGCAAAATATCACCTCCCAAACGGTTCTCAGAGCTTTTCCCGGCCCTTGGGTTTTACTTACTGACTTAGTCACTTTTCAGACCTCAAATGCCAATTAGATTACAGGAGGCCAGATGGTCTGGCCTTACGGAACCATTTGTAATTTTTGAGTTGAAGGGAGCACGTCTCAGTCTGCCTTCAGGTAGATGCAGCAGCAGAGTCCCCTTCTGTTCTTCCTAACTCAATTTTGCCATACGGGCAGTAAAGTAGTTTTCTTTTCTCAAAGTAAAACATGACTGGATTGGTAGACTCACCGTGTAATTGCTCTGACTTGTTGGGCGCAGAGTGTCTAACACTCATCAACCCCTTGAGTAAGCCTTGGAGTGCTCTGCTGCATTCCTACTGGGAGGCAAGTACAGGGGCGTTGTCCGTAATTCAGTTTGGGTCAAAATAGTATGGTGAGCCCAGGATACCCATGGTAAAAGTTTTCAGTTGCCTCAGTTGGAGACAAGTAAATTCTTCCTCGAACTAACAGAGCCAGGTCTGACATAATTTTTCCTCCGACATCATTTCTCCTCGCTCTGGGGCGGTTTGCAGCCTCCTCCATTTTCTTCTGTGCATCTTGCTGCTTTCACTGTGTTTGCTTTGTCTGAGGCCCTAAAGACACTTAAGCTTTGAAAGGTGAATCTTCCCTCGATCCTTGTCCAGAAAGACGTTTCTATATTTACCATAGTTATTGCACCAGCTCTCTAGCACTTGGTAAATATCTCAGAAAGTGCTTCTATGGTTTATCTTGCTACTAAATGAATATTTGTAGCCTCTGCTTTCAAAAACGCCTGATTGCTGTTATTTAGGCGCTCCACAACTCACTAATTTACAATCCAGCAAAGTTTATGGTGAAAGCTGCCATTGCACAACTAATCTAATTTTCCTGAAATACTTTTTCTTAAGTACCCAGCCAACACTGCCTATCATGCCTCGGGCAGCACTGCCTCATTTTAAAATTCTCCATGGCATGGTTAGAGCTCCGATCTCTGGTGGTGTCACACCCCTCATTCTTTTTCTTCAGTTTTGGTTAGGGTTGGAAAGGGCCTTTCTGCAGGGTCACCCCCAAACTTTTCCCCTTCCTCCTTCTCTTTTTCTGATCTCATATTTGCTGGCTTTAGGACTCTGCACACTTTACCACTGCTAAACAGTGCTAAAGTGCATGTGCTCTCTCCATAAAACATGATGACATTGGCTCATACCCAATTGGCTTACTTAATTTACTTGTAAGTCCCTAGTCATGTGCACTACATGTGCCCAGGGCCTGTAAATTGAATGCTACTAGTGGGCTGCAGCACTGGTTGTGCCACCCGCATAAGTAGCCCCTTAACCATGTCTCAGGCCTGCCACTGCAGGGCCTGCATTTGCAGTTTCACTGCCACATCGACTTGGCGTTTAAAAATAATTGCCAAGCTTTAAACTCCCATTTTTCTACATAGAAGTCAACCCTAAGGTAGGCCCTAGGTAGCCCATATAACAGGGTGCTATGTAGGTAAAAGGCAGGACATGAATATGTGTGTTCTATATGTCCTGGTAGTGTAAAACTCTTAAATTCGTTTTTACACTACTGTGAGGCCTGCTTCTCTCAGAGGATAGCATTAGGAGTACCCTCATATATTGTTTGAGTGGTAGATTCTGATCTGAAAGGAGTAACAAGGTCATATTTAGCATGGCCAGAATGGTAATACAAAATCCTGCTGACTGGTGAAGTTGGGTTTAATATTACTATTTTACAAATGCCACCTTTAGAAAGTGAGCCTTTCTTTGCACTTAAATCCTTCTGTGCCTTTCAATCCACATCTAGCTGGGTTAGTTGACAGCTCCCTTGAGCATTCCACTCAGACAAAACCCAAACACAGGATGCTCAGTCACACTTGCACACATCTGCATATTGAATGGGTCTTCTTGGGCTGGGAGCGTTGAAGGCCTGACACTTACATGTCAAAGGACAGTAGTCTACTGTTAGAAATGGGGTTTTTGGTTGGCAGTCAGGTTGCCCTCTGTCCGAGCAAGAACCCTCACTCTAGTCAGGGTAAGTCACACACAATCCAAAATCAGCCTGTGCCCACCCTCTGGTAGCTTGGCACGAGCAGTCAGGCTTAAGTTAGAAGGCAATGTGTAATAAATCATACAACACCATAGCATAACACCACAAAAATACACCACACAGTGTTTAGAAAAATATATAATATTTATCTGGGTATCTTCAGGTCAAAACGATCAAAGTTGCAATATGAATTTGTAAAGATATCACTGAAAAGTGATATAAAGGGTCTTAAGTCTTTAGAAAGTAAACAAAGTCTCTTTCAAACACAAAGTACCTGGTTTCTGGTGGAAAATCTCCTCAGAGGGCCACAGGAGAAGAGGTACGTGGAAAACTGGTGTGTGCGTCGATTTCTCCTCAGCACACACGGACTTGCGTCGTTATTTTCCACGCGGGGAGTCGTGCGTCGTTTTCCGGCGCGCTGACAGTCTCTTTCTGTGGTTCGTGGGGAGTACCAGATGTCCCGGGTCTGTGCGTGGATTTTCCTGCTTGTTTTCCAGCTGCGCGTCGTTCTGCGGGGCTGCGCGTCAAAGTTTCGATCTCACGGCAGGCGTCGCGTCGATTTCTCCCGGGAAGTCGGGCGGCGTTGTCCTTGCGAGGCCGTGCGTCAAAGTTTCGGTCGTCCCGAAGGCGTCGCGTCGATCAGCGTCGGTGTGCGGCGTTTTTCTTGCCGCGGAACAAGTTGTGCGTAGAAAATGTCGGCGCACGGAGCGTCCAAGAGGAAGAGAGAAGTCTTTTTGGTCCTGAGACTTCAGGGAACAGGAGGCAAGCTCTATCCAAGCCCTTGGAGAGCACTTTTACAGCCAGACAAGAGTTCAGCAAGGCAGCAGGCCAACAGCAAGGCAGCAGTCCTTTGTAGAAAAGCAGACAGGTGAGTCCTTTGAGCAGCCAGGCAGTTCTTCTTGGCAGGATGTAGTTTCTGGTTCAGGTTTCTTCTCCAGCAAGTGTCTGATGAGGTAGGGCAGAGGCCCTGTTTTATACTAAGTTGTGCCTTTGAAGTGGGGGTGACTTCAAAGAGTGTCTAAGAAATGCACCAAGCCCCCTTTCAGTTCAATCCTGTCTGCCAGAGTCCCAGTAGGGGGTGTGGCAGTCCTTTGTGTGAGGGCAGGCCCTCCACCCTCCCAGCCCAGGAAGACCCATTCAAAATGCAGATGTATGCAAGTGAGGCTGAGTACCCTGTGTTTGGGGTGTGTCTGAGTGAATGCACAAGGAGCTGTCAACTAAACCTAGCCATACGTGGATTGAAGGGCACAACAAGATTTTAGTGCAAAGAAATGCTCACTTTCTAAAAGTGGTATTTCTAGAATAGTAATATTAAATCCGACTTCACCAGTCAGCAGGATTTTATATTACCATTCTGGCCATACTAAATATGACCTTCCTGCTCCTTTCAGATCAGCAGCTGCCACTTCAACAATGTATGAGGGCAGCCCCAATGTTAGCCTATGAAGGGAGCAGGCCTCACAGTAGGGTAAAAACGAATTTAGGAGTTTTACACTACCAGGACATATAACCACATAGGTACATGTCCTGCCTTTTACCCACACAGCACCCTGCTCTAGGGGTTACCTAGGGCACACATTAGGGGTGACGTATATGTAGAAAAAGGGGAGTTCTAGGCTTGGCAAGTACTTTTAAATGGCAAGTCGAAGTGGCAGTGAAACTGCTCACACAGGCCTTGCAATGGCAGGTCTGAGACCAGGTTAAGGGGCTACTGAAGGGGGTGGCACAACCAGTGCTGCAGGCCCACTAGTAGCATTTAATCTACATGCCCTAGGCACATGTAGTGCACTCTACTAGGGACTTACAAGTAGATTAAATAGTCAATCATGGATAAACCAATCAATAGTACAATTTACACAGAGAGCATATGCACTTTAGCACTGGTTAGCAGTGGTAAAGTGCCCAGAGGTCAAAAGCCAACAACAACAGGTCAGAAAAAATAGGAGGAAGGAGGCAAAAAGTTTGGGGATGTCCCCGTCAAAAAGCCAGGTCCAACATGACCCCCCACCAGCCTAAAGCCAGGGGAGAACAATCACTATACTGATGTACTTCCCTGTTTGAGGCGACAGAACAAGGACCCAGGCCCACAACAGCAGGGGCATGCTCCAGTTCTTCGCCTTCCTGACTCCAATTGGATCCCTCTGTCCATACCCTCAGAGCCCACTAAGCCAACCCATGGGGAACCTTTCTCCTTACCTGCGGATCCCATCTGTGCACCTAACCTTACTTTGCTCACAGATGTATCCCAGGAGCAGGATAGTACCACCACGACCAACACAGTGGTGTTGCCCACTCTACCCCCGGGGTGTGACACTTGTCCCCTCCCCAGGGATAACTCTGTCCACCCGGACAGCAAGCCACAGTGGTTACTGACAGCTGCCAGGGGTGAGAGCCAGGCCCTAGGCCTCTCAAAGCTCTCCCACCACTGTGGCTGTGGAGAGTGGGGGGCGGTAGCCCCAGGTGCTGGGCACCCTTTAACCACTCTCCCTTCCACCAGGTCAGGGATGACAGCCTGAACCTGGTCCTCCCCTCTGGGGCTCTGTACCCTCCCTCCTGGAGCGGTACCCCCAGAGTCCAATATGGTCAGGGTGCTTATAGAAGTCACCCTGTACCATTCCTCCACCAGTGCAGGGCTGTTAACCTGCAACTGGCCCTCCAACCTGGGGTCTGTACCTTCAGGTTGGACTAGGGCCCGGGGTGAGGCTTCCCTCCCCCTGCCCTCCCTTCTGGGGTCCAGCACCCTCCAACTAGGAGTGGCCTCCTCAGAAGACAACATGGTAGGGTCACTGTTATCAGTAGCCCCTCCCTCCAGGTCCGGGGGGACACCCTGAACCTGGTCTTCCAGCCAAGGGTCTGTACCCTCAGACTGGATCACTGCCTGGCAAACCAGGACTTTCTGGGAGGCACACCTACCCCCCAACAGGTCAGAGTTTAACCTCTGCACCTGACCATTCAACTCAGAGTCACCACCCTGAAGTTGAACAATTGCCTGGCACGCCAGGACTTCCTGGAGGGCACACTGACCCTCCACCAGGTCAGAGTTTAACCTCTGAACCTGGTTCTCCAACCTAGGGTCACCACCCTGAGGTTGGGCAACTGCCTGGCACACCAGGACTTTCTGGGAGGCACACCTACCTCCCACCAGGTCAGAGGTTAACCTCTGAACCCGGTTATCCAACCCAGAGTCAACACCCTGAGGTTGGACAACTGCCTGGCATAGCAGGACTTCCTGGGAGGCACACCTACCTCCCACCAGGTCAGAGGTTAACCTCTGAACCTGGGTGTCCAACCCCGAGTCACCACCCTGAGGTTGAACCATTGCCTGGCATACCAGGACTTTCTGGGGGGCACACCTACCCCCCAACAGGTCAGAGTTTATCCTCTGAACCTGGTTAGCCAACCCAGAGTCACCACCCTGAGGTTGAACAGGCCAGGACTTCCAGGGAGGCACACCTACCTCCCACCAGGTCAGAGTTTAACCTCTGAGCCTGGTTCCCCAACCCAGGGTCACCACCCTGAGGT